>NC_051079.1:33509249-34254390 GCF_004664715.2 Peromyscus leucopus | reverse complement strand
GCAGTTCTCTGTTCTTTTGAGCTGGAGGACATTTACCAGCCATTGGTTATCTTTAGCATACCTACTTGCAGAATAGAAGGACCTAAACCTTTATTCTGCCCTGGTGTGTGGTTTTAATTTGGTTTAGTAATGGTTAAATAATTTACTAGTTTAATTCATTAACATTTTAATGCAGATCTTCAAGTTGTTCCCACCTTGCTTTTCCATTGTCCTCATGTCCCTGTTATCTTCAGGAAGACTTGTCCTGCTACTTGAAGGGTAGCTGTAAAGATGTGTAAATAGATGTGTGGTTAGCTTTCTCTGGAGATGGAACCTTGAACTTTGAATTCTCACAGAATTAAACTAAGGTTGGAGAGAGTGAACAGTATGGGATGTGTCTGCCATTTCTCAGTTGTTGGCAGCCCCATTAACTCAAGACAGTCTTCCTGAGTTTTATGTACTTGCTTTTAGGTATATATATGGTTCCCTCATGGTGTTCATTTTGATCAGAGTTTCAATGATTTGTTAATCTTTTTGCTTAAAATAAAATTTTGGAATTTTTGATATTTTAGAGATTTGTGCCTTTGATGTATTAGGAAACTGTGTGATAGAAGACAGGTGAAAAGGCCCAGTTTAAGAAAGCCCTAGGAGTGTGCCTGTTTAAAACATCTGTGCCTTTCCCTTCCTGTGGGAAGAGCTGTAGTTAGATAGGAGCCCATGAGTCGCAACAACTTGAAAGGGAATTGTAGTGAAGTCTGGATGTAACATGGGTGTTTTCAGTCTTCCAGTTGGGAGCTGGTTTGTGTTCTCATCCCTAAGCTCCAGGGATTTTAGTCTTGAAAACTCTACTGCATATCAAGTCTTCTTCTGGAACAGTTTCTCATTTATCCTACATCTTACGTTTGCAGGTAGAAACAATAAAGTATTTAATTTTGTTGTAAGCTCATTGGCTTGTGTTGTTGAGTTTCTATATGTTTCTGCTCAGTCTCAGTGCCTCATACAGTTAATGAAGGGAGGGCGCACAATAGTCATGGCAGTTTGTTGTTCCTTTTCTTTTTTCCTGCCCCTTGGTGTCTCCCATGATAGAATATACATGGAGGAAGGGAAATACAGCAGAACCTTCTAGTACTCCTTTAATATTCTAAATCACTTCCACATTTCTCAGCTCCTTCGGTGCATGCAAATTACATAGGGCATAAAGGAATCTGTCTAGATCTCTCCTGTCTAGATCACTTCTAAAGTAGGCCCAGATACAAAATGGAGGAAGAACGAGTCGTTGATCAACCATAGTAAGCTGAAGAAGAAAGATGAATTATTTTTGTGTATTTTCAGACACATATTCTACAATATGGCCTTTGTTCTTGTAGGTCAAAACTGTTTTATCAGAAAAACAAATGTTTTGATTGTTACTGGATTTTTAAACAACTTTATTGAGATCTCTTTCACATATCATTCACTTACTTAAAGCGTACAATTCATTGGGGGTTTTCAGTGTGTTAAATGAGTTAGGTAGCTACCACGGCAATTTTTTGTCCTTCTGCCCCAAATTCATGTTCATTGTCTACTGCATTAGCTTCAAGTGATTACTAAGTTTCTTTCTGTCCCTGTAAATCCACCTGTTTTGTATTGTATAAGTACAGCTGGAACATATGGTTTCTCATGACTTGCTTCTTTTACTTAGGATAATGTGGTCAAGGTTCATTCAATTGTAGCATGTCAGTTGAATTTTTATTATCAAATAATAATGCCTTTGTATAGATCAGTGGTTCTCAACTTGTGGGTCATGACTCTTCTGGGTTGAAGAATCCTTTCACAGGGTTCGCCTAAGACCATCAGAAAACAGATATTTACATTACGACTCAACATTAGCAAAATTACAGTTATGAAGTAGCAACAAAATAATTTTATGGTTGGGGGTCACCACGACATGAGGAACTGCCTCAGCATTAGGAAGATTGAGGACACTTGTATAGATACTACCACTTTTACCCCTTCAGAATTGATGAACACTTGATTGTTTTATTTTTCAGCATTATGAGTAGTGCCATTTGTATAAAAATCCCATGGGTATATGTTTTCATTTCTGTCCGATGTATGTGTTGCTAGGAGTAGAATAGGGTTACAGTGGTCACTGTTTAACTTTTGAGGAAGTAACAGGCTGTTTTTCAGAGCAGTCACATAGTTTATAATCCTCAATATAGGAGGGGCCTAATTTTTCTGCACTCACCAGCACTTGTTCCTTTTATATATACCATCTTAGGGTTGTGATTGTGGTTTATATTTTCCCATGGCTAATAATGTTTCGTATCTATTCATATGCTTGCTTCATGTATTTGTTTGCTATTTCTGTATCTTAGTGTCTTCATATATTTTCATATGTTTTATAGTTGAGCTATTTAACTTTTGTATTACTTAGCTTTAAGAGTTGTTTATATAGCTGGGCCTGGTGGAACACCCCTTTAATCCTAGCACTTGGTGGGCAGAGGCAGGCAGATTTCTGTGAGTTCAAGGCCAGCCTGGTCTACAAGGTGAAGTTCCAGGACAGCTAGGGCTGTCTTGGAAAAAAAAAGTTGTTTATGTATTTGATATACAAGTCTTTTATCAGATATGTATTTACAAGTATTTTTTCCCATTTTGTGAACTTTTTTCATATTTGATGGTATTGTTTATAGCAATTTGAGTTATTTTGCAGATTTAAAATTTTTCATTGTAGATCATTTGCATATGAGCAAGATAATTTCTTACTACATATTTACTTATTTTGTGTATGTGCATGTGCTGTGGTATATGTATACCCATACCATAGCACACATGTGATCAGAAATAAAGCTGTAAGGTTTACTGACAGTGTTTATGGCTTAAGAACTTTCCCAAGGATGAAAATTGTGACATAATTGTAATATATACTGTAGTCTTACTTTGGCTCATTTAAATTTAGACTAAATAGCAGGGCATAGTGGAACACACACGTCTATATCTTTTATTATTATTATTATTATTATTATTATTATTATTATTATTATTATTTTATTTAGGGTGCTTGGTAACATTTATGTTTAAGCATTGCATTCTATCCAAGAAGGGGAATTAAAGGTCTGTACCACTAGGCAGGGCTGAATACAGAGAATTTTTGAGCCTCAAAAACAGTTCTTCCCCAGAGTACTGGTGTATTTTGGTTTACTGGCTTTGAGAAACATATTGACTCCATTGCTTGCATCAAACTTTCATACATCAGCATGAATTCTTCTTTTTCTTTTTTTTTTTTCCTTTTTCGTTTTTTGAGACAGGGTTTCTCTGTGTAGCTTTGCGCCTTTCCTGGAACTCACTCTGTAGCCCAGGCTGCCCTCAAACTCACAGAGATCCCCCTGCCTTTGCCTCCCAAGTGCCGGGAATAAAGGCGTGCACCACCACCATCTGGCATGAATTCTTTTATGTGCTTGTTATCAATTAATTATAGGAGTCTTTAAAATTTATATCAATTAAAATGCTCCCACTAAGTACTTCTTAAGGAAGATTACCATGCTTTAACACATGAGCATATGGCAGGTTGCTGATCTTAATATCTGTCCCAGAAGCATCCTACTGAATATGGCTACTATTCATTCTTTTACATTTTTTTGCTCTGCTTTTGAAGTTCCATAGCTGAAGATTAGTCACATGTTAACTTTCTACAGAAAGTCTTTGAGTTGATGTTTAATATGCCATTAACTAGCTAGCTTAAATTTGAAAAGGATGCCCACTTAATAGAGGTGTCTTTTGAGAAATTACAAAGTTTCCATTATGAATTCAGTGAAGGAAAATTTTTTCCTTAAAATGAAGTTGCTCAGGCATTGGAAGTGGTGTAATACAAAGTGCTTTTCTTTTTTTCCTTTGAAGGTCAATTCATGAAATTTCAATGTCAAATACCTTTATTTTAAACCATTTTTTAAATTTTATCTTTATTTCATGTGCATTGGTGTTTTGCTTGCATATGTGTCTGTGAAGGTGTTGGATCTTCTGGAACTGGAGTTACATATGGCTGTGAGCTGTCATGTAGGTGCTGTGAATTGAACCCAGGTCCTCTGGAAGAGGAACACGTGCTCTTAACTGCTGAGCCATCTCGCCAGCCCCCAAATACCTTTATTTTGAATTAGGATACTTGGTAGCATTTATGTTTAAACATTGCATTCTATTTTTCATTGTTTCTTAGTAACCCTGCTAAATCTTTTGGAAGTACAATCATTGTGTTGTGGGGGTGTTTAAGAGCTATAAAACACAGGAAATTCTTGAGTTGAATATGTAGTAGTTAGCATATATTGTTTAAAATCAATGATGATAACTGTCAAAAACATGGTCTTTGGCATGTAATTGAACATGGATGACTAGAAAGAACATAATATTTTGATCTTTATAAAATTTGAGTGGAATAGTGACTTTTTTTTTAACAAAACATTTAGCAGTTATTTAACACTTAAATGACTGGTAGTAACAAATAATTGTCTTTCGGATTATAAAATAAAGAGTTTATGTATAGACTAATCGCAGTCTGAAATAAATGGCTTTTCTTTTTTTGAGACAGGACACTGCGTAGCTCTGGCTGTCCTGGAACTCACTATGTAGATCATAGATCAGGCTGGCCTCGAACTTATAGAGATCACCTGCCCTTTTCTTTCAGAATGCTAGAATTAAAGGCATGAACCACTATTCTGGCTTGCATTAATTTTTTTAAAAGGAGAAAAAAAATTGTAAAACAGGATAAAATGTTTCATTGTTTAGGAATAGAAGTAATATAAATTAAAAAATAATTTCGGAATACTATAAAAGTTGAACTTACTCTGTTTTTTTCCTCCACTTTAAATTTTAATCTTTTTATACAATGAATCTTAACCCTATCTTTCATAATTCTTGGGCAACCTCCAACATGTCTCCCTCGTCCTTTCATGTCCCTTCTCCCTCTCTTTCTCTCTCCCCCTCGCTCCATAACCTACTGAATATAGTAGTACTGCCGCTGGAGTGTTTTGTTGGATTGGTCCTGTGCAAGTAATCGTAACTGCAGTGAGTTCGTTCATGAGTGTAACGGCCATGGCATGTTCAGAGATCGGCATGTTGTGACACATCTTCCCCATCCTCGGGCTCAGATGTTTTCTGAACCTTGTGAGGTTCTAGATTTCTCATTTAGGGTTGAACACTCAATAAATAGTCATTTATTCTTAGAGCTTTGACCAGTAGTTGTTTCCTGCATTAACTACTGACTACTAGTCTATGTGTATGAACATGGATGTTTAGAAGGCAGTTTGACATTTAGTGAAACAGCAGTAGTAGGTCTCCCCAGGCCACATGACTTCCTGAGCCATGGGCTTGTGAGCAGCTTTTCAGGACCTGACATAGATTCACTCTTGGAGAGCGGGTTCCATAGCTCATCAGAAAGCAGTGTTATCCCCATACAGCCATGGCACTGTTGCACCACTGTGCACATTTGACTGGCAGGTCAGTGTTGTAACATACAGGCCACACTGCTGCGTAGGTGCATTGATGACTTTGCTCTTCCAGCAGGCTTTATAGGACTTTCTGGCAATCGAAAGCTAGCCATCGGGGAGAAGTTTTCAACTTAGTTCCGGCTTGATTTTTCTGTGTCCTACAATAAAGTGTGTTGTTTCTTCAGCAATGGGATCTTACTGTCTAGTTATTGTGGGCAGCCTAGAGCAATGGCAGGAGCCTGTATTGTTTCAGGACCCTCTGTAACCTCCCCGGCCAGTAACTCTTAAGGGAGGTACCACCTTGCTAGAGATTCCCCTTTAATAGCCTATGTCTTCTAGGAGAAGCATTGTCAATTTTTGGCAGGCATTGTTACTACCACATAAATGTAAGAACAAAAGTCACTACTTTTCTCTTTGTAGTTAATCCTTTTTTCAGACCCCAGCCTCTGGCCACCAGTGGCCTGCTGTTTACTCTGTGTTGTAGGCACTGCTTTAGAAGTGAAAATTTTAAAGCAACACAAATGTCTACCGACAAGGAAATGTTTATGTGAATTATGGCCTATCTCCTTACTATAACTTTTATTATAAATCTATTAAGAGTAATTAAGCAATATCAATTTGATTTATAGAGAATATACAGACTTGAAACTGATAGAATTCCAAGATCCAGGTGAAAAATAGGAATAGTTGTGTATTCCAATCACAACTTTGTTAGTATGGTATTTAAAAAGACTTGTAGAAAGAGCACAAAAATTATGGTTGCCTTCAAATTCTGCTGTGGTTTTAAAATCTTCAGTAGTTGAGGAAAATCAAATGGAAACTTTAGATATGTGAAAATGAAGTCTTGTCTATTAACTTACGTATTATCTATGGATTCTTTCATGCTGTGTGGCAGAGGTTAAGGCAGTAACTCTGTGATCTATGAAACCTAAATTGTTCTGGCTTTTACTAGCTCTGGGTTAGACTCTACCGGTCATTGAGAAACAGGGCCAGAGAAGATAGTGGAACATGCTACTGTCATGTAAAGTCCCTATCCCATAGTGTACCTGTATCCCAGTTAACAAATAAGATACTTTAATATTGAAAATAAAATAAAACCAAGATTTTATCTGCACACAGTCGTGGTTTCAGAATCGTGAAGGTTTTCTGCTGTTTCTGAAGAGGAAGCATGAATTAGGGAGATGGGTTGGTTTAACTTTTTGGTTTTTTGAGACAGGGTTTCTCTGTGTAGCTTTGGAGCCTGTCCTGGAACTCACACTGTTAGCCCAGACTGGCCTCGAACTCACACAGACTGCCTCTGCCTCGAGTGCTAGGATTGATTAAAGGCGTGCACCACCACCTCCCGGCGGGGTTGGTTGAACTTTGATGAGAATGTCTAACTTCTACTAGACACAACATTCCCAGAAGTGTAGTATGACTGACTTTTAAAAGGAGATCCCAGAATGATGTCACTGAAGTAGCATTTGGAGCTGTGTATTTATGTTTTACCACTAAGTTTTGGTTTTCTGTTTGTGTGTAGGATTGAATTTAGCTCTCTGCCTTGCATTGTTGTACTTAAAGATTAAAAGAGATAGCAGCTAATACATTTTAAGAAATCATACTCTTAGACTTGCTATATTTTTTTATTTGCTACTTTCTCTGGGCTTAATTCACTTCTTTTCTTCCTTCATAGTTTCTGGAAATGGTTCTTTTTCACTTCTGCATATTTATGTATGCCTCTTCTTTCTGAGTATAATGTGCTGCTTATTTTTTTCCTCCTCTCATAATTTCTTGAGATCAAACTTAGCTATTTTAAAACCTTTTTGTTTATTATATGTATGTCTAAAAGGATGTATTACTCTGAGCACAGTTTTGGCTGTAGCTCCGAGATTTATCATTTAGTACTTTAATTGCGAGTCAGTTAATTTCCTTTTGACTTTCTTCTTTGACTTGGGTTATTTATTAAAATGAGTTTTAAAATTTAATATGTTTAAAAATATAATGTATATATAGTATTTAAAATATATAAGATTTTTTAAGTTATTGATTTGTGTTTTGTTTTTTGAGATGGTGTTTCTTTATGTAGCCATGACTATCCTAGAACTTGCTCTGTAGTCAGGCTAGCCTCAAACTCAGTAATAAGCCTCATTCTTCCCCCCCTGTTCTGGGATTAAAGGCATGTGCCACCACTGCCCAACTTTGGTCTTTTGATACTCTTTAAAACTAACTTTATGGCCTAGATTATGATCAGTATTTGTATATTCCATGTATCTTTGGGGAAAAATATTTCCTATCATTGTTTCCCCATTTTTAGTTCTAATATTCCTCTCTTTTTATGTTTAGGGTGTGTATTGCATACATACAGTGTGCCATGGATTTCTGTTTGCATTTTAGTCGTTTTTCTTCTTCTAGTAGTATCATTTAATTCATCTCCATTTAATAGCATTTATTCTTGGAGTTGGATTTTCATTTGGCTCCCTTTAGGGTCTACCTGTTTGTTTTTTGTTTCTTGTTTGCCTGTTTTTTTGGGGGGGGGTTGTTTTGTTTTGGCTCTTTGGATTATTCCTATTTTTTTTTATTCCTCTATAATTTAGGAAAAACCTTGACTCATCATTTTTAAAATCCTTGAACTATTTTTATAGTGGTTACCCTTGTTAGTAGGACTTTGGCATACATTTCTCTTACTTTCCAACAGTGAGACCTTAGGACTCTACTACAGTTGTTCTCCTTATATTTGGTGATTTTGCTGCCAAGTGTTTTACTTCCATATGTAGTATTTCAAGCCCACAAGATATTGTTGAGAAAGTTATATTTATTTAGATTTATACTCACAGATTTCCCTTTTTTGTGTATCTATGCCCTTGTCTCCTGGCTGCCATATACTTATTCCTTCTGCTAAAAAAATACTCCAAGATATTTAGGCTCTTCCTAGTAATATATATTTTAATTTTTTTCACCTGATAGTGTTTGTTATTTTTATTTATTCATGATGTGAATCTAAAATTCCAATATGATAGTTCTTTTCTGTTAAGGATTTTCATAGTGATTCCGTGTCTCAGCTATGGTTCTAGTGAGACTGCTGTTGATGTTATTTTCTAGCAGAGAATGAATGGGAAGCCTTTTGTGGTTTAATGCTTCTCTCTTTGACCTTAGTTTTCCTATATATGAAACACACACACACACACACACACACACACACACACACACACACACACACATACATTACCTTAGTGGACCCTAATACAGGTAGGTGTCCTCCACTTAACTTTGGAGATGAGGTCTCTCCACAGCTTTGGAGGTGGTAAGTAGGTTGGGCGGACTGGCTAGCTCCAGGAATCTCCTTGTCTACTCCCTTCCTGGTGCTGGGATTGCAAGTGAGTGCCACCACACTCAGCATCCTCTCCACTGAGGGTCTGGAGTCAAAGTCATCGCCTTGCTTGTAGGGCAAGCACTTACCGACTGAGCATTCTCCCCAGCTCCTTCCAGTGATTGTTTGCTGTCATCAGAGAATGCACAGAAGAGAAAATGAAACATAGAGCCGATGGAAAAGCCCAGTAAAGCATTTAGTGAATACAGTTATTGACACTAAATTTTTATATGAGGGTTAGCATATTCAAAGAGATTTTTAAAAATTGGATATTCAAAGGAAACCTGGAAACTACAAAAAACTAAATAGACATTCTAGAACTAAACAAATTTAGTGGGTGGCTTTTAAAAGTGGATTAGTCATAGCAGACTAGAAAATTCATGAACTAGAAGATGGTCAGATGGAGATACAGAGAAAAACCACACATGAGAAAGGGCTACAGGAGACAAAGGGAACAGTGCCCAAAGGTCTGCATGCTTAAAGCCATAGTTCTGAGCCTGAAAATGAGCCAAAGCAGAGTTAGGAGAGACTCTTAGAAGTCAGTTCCACAGTGGCTGGCTGAGGGTGCAGAGCAGTTAGTAGCTGCTCAGTCCAGGAAACTAGATTGCCTCTGGAGTTCCAAACCATCTGGAAACGAAGGCCCGGAGGATTCCTGGAGAGCCACTGGTCTTCAGTCCCTCTTGGAAGGCTGGAGAAAGTAGGTCCTAGCGTCAGCACAGGCGACAGAAGCAGTGATAGTAAAAGATAGATGTGCTGATGATGAGCAAGGGTGAAAGCAAGCAGCAGAAACCAGCCTGCTCTCCCTCCACCCTCGTATCTGCGAAGCCATCAGAAGATGCTATCTGCTCAGGGGTGGTGTGAGGATCCTGACTCCTCACTTAGACCTTCCTGGAGTACTTAAATAGTCGTGCTTAGAGGCACATTGATTCTAGACCAACCAGTGACAACAAGGATTAACCATCACAGTGCCTGAAGGATAATGCCTCTGGCTTCCACAGGCATACACATTCACACACATACATGATTTGAGCTCTGCTATGACAGTCTCACCCTCCAAGTAGTATCTGTATACTTTAGATTTACATTTGTTAGGCATGATGGTGTGTACCTGTAACCCCCAAACTCGGGAAGTACAGATAGCTCAACAGTTTGAGAACAGCCTGGACCTGTAGCAAAACAAAAACAAAAATGAAGGAAGGACAGATGGACTAGGCAAAGTGGAAAAGTATTCTGCTTTGTTTGTTGGTGTGTAGAGCAGGCTGGCCTGGAATTGGCACTCTTCCCACTCTGCTTTCTAGGTGGTGGTAGAGATGTGCAGTCACGCCTGGCTCTCCTAGTCTTTGGTCTTTCGGTGACCAGACTGCTTTGTCACTGCCATTGCTAGACAAAAAGCCTCTTCTTCTCTTTCTTTAAGCCTGATTTTTTTTTTCCCTGTATATGGGTAGATTCAGAATACACATATTCTAATTTTTTCAGTAAATACAGAATTTTAGTTCATTTAAAACTGACTTGCTGCATCCCTATTCTTGATTTTATGTTACTCTTAATAGAAAAGAATGCTATCTAAGCTTTTTCTTTTGGCTTAAATTTTTGTTTGTTTGGTTTTTTAACTTAAATCATCTATTGTGGGGTAAAAATAGGGGTTCTCACTTCAGAATATTTAAAAAATTTTTTTTAATGTGCTTGGCATAGTAGTCATGTTTAGTTAGAATTTGAAACAACTGACAACAATAATCAGAACCTCTGAGTGCCCCGGATGGTTGGCAATACTTTGTTGTTGATCACTGAAATCTGGGACAGAATAAACAGATTGTAGATAACTCATATATTTCTTAAAGATATTGTGGGAAATCAAACAAGATGAACCTTTGAAACGTTTCAAAGTCCCTATGTGTAACTAAAAAGAGAAAATCATTTTAGATGACATTTACTTACTTAGTAGTTGGGGTGGTGGAGTGTGTGCCATGACATGTGTGGGGGTGAGGACTAGTCAGCTCTCTCCTTGAGCCTTGTACGACCCAGGGGTAGATAGAACTCATCAGGATTGACAGCAAGTGCCGTTACTTGCAAAACCATCCTTTTTTTTTTTTTTTTTCGAGACAGGGTTTCTCTGTGTAGCTTTGCACCTTTCCTGGAACTCACTTGGTAGCCCAGGCTGGCCTCGAACTAACTCACAGAGATCCGCCTGCCTCTGCCTCCCGAGTGCTGGGATTAAAGGCGTGCGCCACCACCGTCTGGCGGCGCAAAGCCATCTTGATGGGCTGTGGTTTTTCTGTGTGTGTGTGTGTGTGTGTCTGTCTGTCTGTCTGTCTGTGTGTGTGTCTGTGTCTGTGCCTGCCTGCCTGCTGTATACGCCAGACTAGTTGGTGCACAAGCATTTTTTTTCTTTCTTTCTTTTTCCCCTCCACCTCCCATCTTGGTGTGAAAGGACTGGGATTTCAGGCTCACACTACTGTGCCCAGATTCACATGGTTTCTGAGGACTCAAACTCAGATCTTCATGGTTATGTGGAAAGCACTTTGCTTCCTGAGCCCCTCCATGATGCTGTCTTTCCCCCTTTAATAAAGTAGATTTGTTACTTGTCTTCAAACCACTTCCTGATATACATACTGTGTTGGAGGTCCCCAGAAGCACCCTGATGTTTGAAAGTGACTCATTGTGCAGTAGTTCTCACAGGTGAGATTTATTATAGTGATGTCAAAACAAGACACAGCTAGATCATAAGGGTGAGGTCTGGGGGAGCATGTGCAGGCTTCTGTGTGCTTTCTCTCTTTCATGAAGAGTACTCTTCCCAAATAGTGAGAAGACATATGCTATTTTGGTCTAAGACACATACTCGTGGTATTCAGCACTCAAGGTTGTAATTGAGGACTGGGTCACACAGTCATCCTTTGCCTAACCATATCCCAAATTTCAAACACTTAGACAGAAAGCAGCTGGTTAACATCAAGTTCATAAACGACAGTTTGGTACAGTGAGCCACCCCTGTCATTCAGGGAACATTTTATGCCGGTGTAGAGTCTAACGTTAACCATGTCAGCATCTCTGATGGTGAATGGCAGTTTTAGACCGCTTTGTTAACTTCCTGTATATGCCCAAAGTGACGCTCTGCGGACACTTCCTGCACACAGTGTATATACATACCAAAGAGCTGCGTGATGGCTTCCCTTGTGATCAGTGGTCAAGTGGTTATTGTTCCCGTTAGATAGGCTGTCTGATGTTGATGGCATACCGTTGCTATAGACTGTTAGTAATATGCCTGTGCCTTTTGTCACTTAATTCATGTGCAGGGTGACGGGATAGTGTTAGAGCATTTAGTACATCTAAAAATATGTAAAAAATTAAATTATAACAGTAAATAACCCATTATGAAAGCGTTTTGTATATCATATCTCCTTTGAATAGTTATATTGAACCACTTGTAGCATGAATCCTAATTGATCTTAATAATGAAACCTGGAGCCAGATATTGGGGTAAATGCTGAAAGATCAGTAAAGGAGCCAGCTACTAAAGAGACTTCTTACCTCTACCAGATCCTCAGCCTGAAAGACAGCTGAGCTCCTGTCTCTTCCGCTTTATGTTCCTCTCTCCGCCCATTCATAACACTTCCTGTCTCCACCTCCCTAGTGCTGCAATTAAAGGCATGAGACCCCAAGGGCAGGATCAAAGGTGTGTGCCACCACCCCGGCTTTCTTTCTCTTTTAGACTGGATCAGTCTTTTTTTTTTTTTTTTTTTTTTTTTTTTTTTTTTTATGTTTCCAGATTTAATGACATGTCATTTTTTTCATATATATATATATATTTTATTTTACAATACCATTCAGTTCTACATATCAGCCATGGGTTCCCCTATTCTCCCCCCCTCCCACCCCCTCCCCTTACTCTCAGCCTACCCCCCATTCCCACCTCTTCCAGGACAGGTCCTCCCCCAGGACTGCGATCAACCTGGTAGACTCAGTCCAGGCAGGTTAGACTGGATCAATCTTGTGTAGCCCAGGGTGGCCTTGAACTCACAGAGATCTGTCTGCCTCTGCCTCCTGAGTGCTGGGATTAAAGGTGTGTGCCACCACTTCCTGGCCTTTATGGCTAACTAGTGGCTTAGTTCTGAACTCTGATCTTCAGGCAAGCTTTGTTAGATCAGAAACAAAATATCACTACAACCACCGTGTATTTTTCAGAATTTAGTGAACTTATTTTTCCTATGAGAGCAATGTTTTGAATAATACTTTGTAACACATTTTGACTTTAACAGTTAAAACTCATTTGATAATCAGTCCTTTTTAAAAAAAAATTGCCCCCTACTTAAATTAAGTGGAAGAATCTTAGCTCCATTTATAAATGGAGAAACTGACCCAGAAAGTTGATTGTCAGCAAAGCTGCAAATGATTTAATTTTATTTCATTCATTTTTGTTCAGAGACTATCACTTTCATTTGACTATGAATGAAAAGTGCCAAGGGGCCATTGATGAAGGAGCTTTATCTGGTGATTTTGGGTGGGTTGTTTTGTTTCCTTTTCATACTCATTTTAGTCAACTCATTCAAGAATTTTGGTAAATAACCTCTTCCGCTCCTTATCATATATCAGACACTTAGTATTAGGTGCTGAAGGTAATTGTTTTCTTCTTTTATTTATATGTCCTACTTATGGTTGGCTGGAGTTGCCTGTGCTTTTTTTTTTTTTTTAAAGTTACATTATAGCCTGGTCCTTCAAAGTGTGTTCTTTTCCTTCTCTTTAAGGCAATACTGCATTGCATGATTGTGCAGAGTCTGGAAGCTTGGACATCATGAAGATGCTGCTTATGTATTGTGCCAAGATGGAAAAAGATGGCTATGGAATGACTCCTCTTCTCTCAGCAAGTGTGACTGGTCACACCAATATTGTGGATTTTCTCACACACCATGCCCAGACCAGCAAAACAGAACGTATCAATGCTCTAGAGCTTCTGGGAGCTACGTTTGTAGATAAAAAAAGAGATTTACTTGGGGCTTTGAAATACTGGAAAAAGGCAATGAACATGAGGTACAGTGATAGGACTAATATAATTAGTAAACCAGTTCCACAGACACTAATAATGGCTTATGATTATGCCAAGGAGGTAAACAGTGCAGAAGAGCTAGAAGGTCTTATTGCTGATCCTGATGAGATGAGAATGCAAGCCCTGTTAATTAGAGAACGTATTCTCGGTCCTTCTCATCCTGATACCTCTTACTACATTAGATATAGGGGCGCTGTCTATGCCGACTCTGGAAACTTTAAACGATGCATCAACCTATGGAAGTATGCTTTGGATATGCAGCAGAGCAATTTGGACCCTTTAAGCCCAATGACTGCCAGCAGCTTGCTCTCTTTTGCGGAACTATTTTCCTTTATGCTACAGGACAGGGCTAAAGGCTTGCTGGGTACTACTGTTACATTTGATGATCTCATGGGCATACTGTGCAAAAGCGTCCTTGAAATTGAGCGAGCTATCAAACAAACTCAGTGTCCAGCTGACCCATTGCAATTGAATAAGGCTCTTTCCATCATTTTGCACTTAATTTGCTTATTAGAAAAAGTTCCTTGTACTCTAGAACAGGATCATTTCAAAAAGCAGACTATCTACAGGTTTCTTAAGCTGCATCCAAGAGGAAAGAATAACTTCAGCCCTCTGCATCTGGCTGTGGACAAGAATACTACATGTGTAGGGCGGTACCCTGTTTGTAAGTTTCCATCTCTGCAAGTTACTGCGATACTGATAGAATGTGGTGCTGATGTGAACGTCAGGGACTCTGATGACAACGGTCCTCTACATATCGCTGCTTTGAACAACCATCCAGACATCATGAATCTCCTTATTAAATCAGGTGCACATTTTGATGCCACAAACTTACACAAACAAACAGCTAGTGACTTACTGGACGAGAAGGAGATAGCTAAAAATTTGATCCAGCCCATAAATCATACCACATTGCAGTGTCTCGCTGCTCGTGTCATCGTGAATCATAGAATATATTATAAAGGGCATATCCCAGAAAAGCTAGAGACCTTTGTTTCACTGCATAGATGATAATCCGAACGTACGTCAGCACTGTTAAAGCACGAATTGGTAACAGTTGTTTCATAACTGAGCACTGTTGTAATAACACCAGCATTCATTTAGCTTGATATCATTGTGCTCTCATTGGCTAAAGCATTGTAAGCATCAAATGTGCAGGATTGGTTTCCCAGTATTTAATATAAATATACCGTATAATATATTGTTTGTGAATTATTGAGAAATGTGATGTCATATTCAAATTTCTAAAACTGTCTGCCAAAGGCCATTCTGGTTTTGTTTGCTGTTGGGTGTCAGGGACAGAGTTAACTGTTTTCAGTGATGTCTTTATACTTTACTAGTTTGTGAATTTTATACAGTTGAAAGTCATCCTCCCCGGCTCCCACTTCTTCAGTCTTCAAGTTTTGCCCCTTTCTACTTTTTTTTTCTCCCTAACCATTTCTGCTACAATGTTCCCCGAACCTTTGGATCCATGCTAGGTCAAAAACCTTATGGACTTGTTCACCATTTGCAGTAACCATAAGTGCTTTATCTTCTCTATGCACCGGCTTAAACTGGACTATTGTGTGTTGGCATATTCTCTATGCAGCAATTGGTCAACTTAACTCAAAACACTGTTTTCTTAAGTTAGGAAGTTCATTTCACAAAAGTACTCTTAGAGCATGTCAGTTTCTAGAGTTGCCGGTAAGCTATTTGAGCTCAAGCTTTTTTTAGTTTTATGTTTGGTTTGGTTTTGCTTTGTTTCTTCACATCTGAGGTTTCTTTCTTCAATTCACTGAAAGTTTTTGTATGCTAAATTTGGGAAACGAATCTCTTCCCGCTCATTAGCCCAGTTAAATTCAGGTCTGTCGTCTTAGTCTGTCGCGCAGTAAAGGAAGAACTTTCTGAAGTGACCTGCCTTTCATACTGCTCCAGCGTTGTCCTGCTTGTGCTGATGGTGTGACTAGGTGTAGAGAATGGCTTCCCTTTAACCTCAGAGTCCATCCACAGCTTAGCGAGTCACATTGAGCTCCCAGGCATTGAACTGCAGACCACTTTGAGTTACAAAAAGGCTAAAGCATGTCAGTGGCATGATGCTGCTTGCCCAGCCAGATCTAGGCATCTCAGATAATTAAGGTATTTTAGTATGCAATTTACTGCCATAGTATCAAAGGTCAATAACAGTGTTCTTTCTTTTTTCAAGTTTATGTATAGCTTTCAAAGATAACGTGCATGAATTACTTTGATCTCAATTATTTGTCACCCTATTAAACACAAAAGATCGCACAGTGATTTCTGTCCCCTTAATGAAAGCGCCTCCTTTCCTTCTCTCTCCCTGCCACTTCCCCTCCTCCCTCTCTTTCTCCTCTCCCACTTATTTTTTTTTTCCTATCATAGATTTGTTAATGCCACAGAAAGGGCTTCTTTGACTTAAGAAAAGATAAGTGGAAATTGAAAAGATTCAGGTAATCACTCAGCACTTTACCGTACTCAATAGAATTTACAGTGGTACACATTGCCCTGCAGATGTAGTAAAAAAACAAAAAACAAAAAACAAAAAAAACTGTTCTGAATGAAATGCTCCTATTGATTCTAGAAAAACAAGTCAGTTCCCCTGTGAACTTGATGATCGGGGTCACTTGGGTTTAGGGGATGACATTTATTCTAAGGGTTGATGTAATGTTATTTAAGAATTGTCATTGCAATCACATTCATCTTTATTCAGTAAAAATTTGTAATAAAGAGTAGTAAATAAAGGACAGTAGACTTTTTCATTAAACAATTGAGGTTTAATTTTTTTTTTTAAAGGTATCTTTACTCATTTTACTACATTTTAAAATTTTACCATTGGGAAAATGGATTAGTTATCAGTGGGCTCTTTTCAAACTTATGAAGATGTTTTACTGTGTTTTATTTACTGTGGGCAAGTCTGATAAAATATTTGAGCTGCTATACATAAGAATAATATGTCATTTAGACAGATACTCTAGAAATATCAAACTATTTTGAAATCATCTGCCTCTAACTTTATGGTATGAGAATTATATATGCTTGATGCTTGAACTACCTTTTGTTTTTTTTAAAAAAAAAGAAAAGAAAACTTGGCCATTTTAGTGAATCATCATTGGTTGATCTCACTTTTGGGGTAAAAGATGACAATTTGACTTGAAGGGATTTAATGCCTGCACACCCTCCCCCCCACTTTGCCCAGAAGAGCCTGGCTTACATGTTCTTAGAACAAGGCTCATCCTAAGGCTCACTGTTGTACAAGTGGACTTGACTCTCATAACTCTGTATGAAGTAAGGATATCTTCACATAGTGGAACAGATAACTTGGAACTGGTTTCTAGTCTTGAAAACTGCAGTAATATATTGCAGGCAGGATGTGGCTCTCCCTTTTTTGTTTGTCCACTCCAGAAATGCCATTGGGAGCTCTTGAAAAAGCAGTTAAGTAGCTCAAAATTAGCCAGAATTTTATTTTAGAGTAAGTTGGTTCAGGAGTGCAACCTCAGATAACTGTTAGGGGCTTCATCAGAAAATCGTGAGACTGAATAAAATACAATTGTTAAGTTTGTGGGTTTGTTTTTGTCCATGATGAGCAAATGATCTAATTGTACTCATTTGAATCAAACTAAATGGACACTGTAGCATGGTAGTATTGGCTGGTATTGTGTAAATCTCAATGTTTCTCCAGAAATGCCTCTGAATTTGAGATGTTCTACAATTTTGATCATTTTTGTAAGAGAAATGGCTATTTTATTCAGATACTAGTCTCCTTTCCAAAGGCAAATGAACTACAGGCTTAAAAATGTCATTTTTTTTCTTTTATTCTTAGTCTGACAAGCATAAGCCCCAATCAACAAGATAACTTGGTGTCCTTTATGATTTTGAAGTTAAGTGATTGCTCATTTGCAAAGAAGTAATTTGTAATATTTTTAAAAACCCCATTTACTGTAAGTTGAGAAATTGTTTAGGTTATATTTGGAAATTTGGCTTCTTAAAATCCAATTGCCGAGCAGAAGCCCTCAGCTGAAAGTACAGGTGTGTTGATCCCTGTGATAGTTCCCAGCAGGGTCTAGGGGAGGAATAGTGTTCTTATACCCTCTACAGCAGCACCATCATCCGGAACTTGGACCACTTTACAGTTAGGTACTAAGGAAACTTGAATTGCTTGTCATCTTCTTTCTTTTCTTTTCCCTCCTGTGTATCACTAAACAGCTAGTTTCTCTCCCTTTTGTTGGTTCCCATTGTGTATCTTTTAAAAGAAGTACTGTAATCAGATGCCAGCCAATAAATTGTCACACGATGGAAAAAACGATATGCCACAGCATTGTAAGGTTTAATAAAATTAAATTTGCACCAAACTTAAGTGTGCTCTTATTAACTCTTAATTCTTAATGAGGGTTAACCTGGAAATATATTACAGTGGGTTCCTAGATTCCTTTTTTAGAAAACTGCCTACTTAATAACTTACAGCCAGTTAGAACTTACCCATGCCGCTTACTAGTAGCCTGCTGTGTAAATAAGATGACTTGTGTACAGCTGATGGAATTTTTTTCTAGTAAATACCATAGGAACTACAGACTAGGAAGACTAGTGAAAAGCACAGAAGACTTTTAAGCTTGTGCTTGTCTTTAATATTCCATATAATTAGAAGCATGTACAGTGATAATGCATACAATGAAGGTAAGTTTTCTATACTTTTATTTCAAGTACTAAGGGATAAGTTCATTTTCCTATGTCTTAAGTTATCTAATACAAGATTTTAATTGACCTAGAAAGTTGATGATAATTCTAAACTCATTAGTATAAATTAGAATCCAGTGCCATGCCGTTTCCCTTTTGGAACATTAATGTGCCTTATTCATGACAAGTGTACATCCTTTTATAGGAGTCTTTTTGACCATTTGTCATTATTCCCATCTGTGTGTTAACTATAGGTGTCCACATCATCACCACAAATATTTAAAAGAAAAATCTTACCAAACTTAAAAGGAAAAGGGTATCCTATTTTTAAGGGTTTGAATAACAAAATGTTTATTATTAAAGACCCTCTAATCACAATGCCATGTTTTGTTGAAGTTTGGGCTTTGGGAGTTAAGAGGCATAATTGGTTCCTGAGTATCATGTTACTTTATTTTATGTTTATCATAAAAGGTCTATTAAATGAGATTTTCTCATTAAATTACAGCTTTACATTATTATGTGAATTGAGTTTGTTTTCCTCATGAGTCTCTTTTAATGATTTGATGACAAGTGGTTTTGTTAGTGCACTTGGGCTGTACTTATTTTGTATGCTGTGGTGTGAACTGAGAGGTACCCAGATTTGACATAATGCCAAAACTAAAAAGGAAAGATCATTCAGTCTACTACATTTATGAATCATAAGATTTCTCTGTACTCCTCAGTGAAGAGAGTTCTAATACAGGATGTTTAAGTTAGTTTATTGTATATCTGTTTTCTCTTTCTAGTGCTGGGATTATAGAAATGAGCCCAGTTAATGAGTCTACCTTCTTGGCCAGTAGGCAACAATTTCTATTTATCTTTCTGGTAGCTAATATTAAAAAAATCTTGCTGGGCGGTGGTGGCGCACGCCTTTAATCCCAGCACTCGGGAGGCAGAGGCAGGCAGATCTCTGTGAGTTCGAGGCCAGCCTGGTCTCCAAAGCGAGTTCCAGGAAAGGCACAAAGCTACACAGAGAAACCCTGTCTCGAAAAACAAAAAAACAAAACAAAACAAAAAAACTGTGGCTTATGTGAATGTAATTTTGTAAAGAAATTGTAGAAACTTAGTTACAAAATGCAAACTTCTGACTTGTGTATGATCTTAACAACTTGAGTATATTCGTATTTAGTAGGGAATCTACCCTGCAGTGTAAATTTCCATTAGCTATCTATGAACACTTCAGATTTAACCACCAATGACCTTTTGTCTGAACCCATTCTGAGATCACTTGCCTTTAGTCCTTTTGTCTTCTTAACCAATCTCTATCTTTCATTTTTCTAAAACAGTGCTTTAAAATAATTTATAGAACATTCCTTAATTCAGGTTTATCTGTTGTTACACCAGGGCTGTAGTTGCCTGAAGAGGTGTATGTTACCCTTCTTGTTTTCTTAGTGTATATATGATTTCAACCTGTCATCACTGATGATGTGAACATCAGTCACTTAGGTAACATAAGTACCAGATCTTCATATATTTTAAAGTTACAATTTTTTTTTATTCTATATCCTATTTTCTGGAAGCAAGTCACTAGGTCCAAACAATGCTCAAGGGGAGAATTAAACTACTTTCTAGAAAGTGCTGTTTGCATATGTTACTTGGAATTATAATGTGAAGGAAATTTGATCCTTCTCATTTATTCAATCATATTTCCATATATGTTATCCATACTTTTTGTTGTAACTCAAAAATAGTATTTTGCTGCTTAAATTGTTCCAGCTTTTGCTAAAGTGAGCCACACTACAAGATACTCAAGGCTGGAGTTGTGCTCAATGGTGGAATACTTGGGTTCAGCCCCTCTCGATACCAGACAGTGGGATCTCATGGTATGGAGACGGTAGAAATGAAACCAAGCCATACACTATGAACAAGACCGACAGAGCTTCTTCACCAGGGGGTCAATTTATTTTTATTAATTTTTTTAGACAGGGGTAAGGTGATTGGGCTACTCCTTTTGTTCAAGCTTACATTGGGAGCAAGGAGTGGGGACTAAGGTTTGATAAATTTTCATTATCCATGGGGTGCTTGAAAGGATGTTTTCCTTTGTAAGTGTTGTGGCCTTGAGTTTGTAGGGTAACTTGTGGCTGATTTAACCTAGGAACTGCTGACTTATCATTACAGAGTATCACCGTGGTGCACAAACATCTTAGTCATGGTTTGGTCTGGGTCTTGTGATAAGGCTGAGGGGCTTTAGGTACTCCAGCTGCTGAGAAAGCACTAGGATGGAGGAGAAGCATGCCAGCTCTTATCAGCAATAGGCCAAGTTAACCCTGAAGAAGAGTTTGGGATCCATATGTAGAGCTAAGTAGAATCTGAACCAGGTAAGACTTCAGAGAGGCAGATACCATATGAGGACAGATGCCGGGCCTTTGTCACAGTCACCCACCAGCATTTTCAGGTTTGAGTAAGTTCAGCGTATGTAGTGCAAGTAGCCTTTTAAGTTTTTGCAAAGTAACCGAGGCAAGTGTTACCGTAATTCAAATTTTTAGGTGTGATCTACAGCAAAGCTATTGGGAAACCAGTGCCTTACTAGCTATAATCTCCAAAGTCAAGGGCACTGAGTTGTTCTAGCAGACCTGACTTCTGTTTGTTATGAGAGTGTATCTATCTGGGGGCTGTTGTATGGAATGAAGCTTTTCTTCCATTCCAGTCTCTCTCCGTTTGTCTTTGTTTACCCCATAATCTTGAGGGATTTGGTATCTGAAGTCATTTTCATGACCATTACGAATGTACCTGTTTTGCTTGGCCTGTGTAGTCAAGGGGCTTCTAGTCTTTAAACATTCTGGCCTACTCTGTTGATGAGTCCAAGAATAAAGATAAGAAAACACACTATATTTTAGTAAATAACAGGTTAAGAGATCAGAGTTTGCCGCGTGTGGTCACTGTCTCAATCCTAGCTGCTACTACCACTACCAAGTCCTTTAGGTTCATCTTGTGTTTTGTCCATGCCAGTTCTGGATTCAGTCATTGCCCCAAAGCATCATCTACCTCTCATGGGAGAAGAGTTTTGTACAGTCTGGGGTGTGTGTGCTGGATGTGCTTGTTGCCATTGGAACGTCACTACTTCTTGAGCTCAGTGAGCCAGACTAGGAAAGCTAGGAGTGTGTCCTAGCATGCACCTCCGAAATGATGTCTGTTTTAGGTTTGGTTTGCCTTGCTTCAGTTTGGTTTTGTTGAGTAGTTTAAATAGGGTCTGATCATGTAGTTGAGACTGACCTGAAATTCCCAACCTCCTGCCCCAGCTCCCCCAGTGCCAAGTACTATAAGCAGCCATAAAGTGCAGCTATGTCTGCCTGTGTATGTACAAGCCTGACTTTATACCATTATCTCTTAATTCCTAATCTAGCACGGTCAGATTCATTCTAGTTCCCCCTTTGGTACCTTTCCAAAGAAAAGCTAACCTCTTATTTATAGTGTTGTGATTGGTTTGATGTGTGTGTGCATGCAAATGTGCTTGCACACTTGCCACTGTGTGCATGTGGAGGTCAGAGGAGACCTTGGTAGGAGTCAGTTCTCTCATTCCATCAGGTGGGTCTCAAGGATCGAGGTTGGCAGCAAGTACCTTTACTCACTGAGCCATTTTGCTGGCTCCATTAATGACTATTTTTAAATAGGCACCATAGGAATCAAAGTGATTAACTTAAATGTTAAAAAATTCTGACTACCAGCTATAACTCGTTATAGAAAACAAGCATATTAAAGACAGGTAAAGTAGAAACCAGTTTTTTTCTTTATTAAGAAATTTTTACTCATTTTATATACCAACCACATCCATTTATATACCAACCATCCTTCCTGCCCTCCCCTCCTCGCCCCCCCCCCCAGCAATAAGGCCTCCCATGGGGAGTCAGAAAAGCCTGGTACATTCAGTTGTGGCAGGACCAAGCCCCTACCCCCTGCATTGAAACCTGTTGTTTCTTAAAAATTATTCTCTTTTTTTCAGCTGGGTCTCACGTTTCCCAGACTGTCCTCCAACATCTGTGAATAGGGCATAGTCTATTTTAGACATTTTAGACATCATCATTATGCTCAAATCTGTGCTTTGTGTTTGCAACTTGTATTTTGTCTTAGATAAAATTGTAAGCCAGGCTTGATGGTGTGTGCCTTTAATCACAGCAATTAAGAGGTGAGGGCAGGAAGATCAGAGTTCAAAGTCATCCTATATTATACAATGTAGCTGGAGAGCTTTTCTCCACCTCCCGCCAAGCCCCGCCAGTCCTGGAGCCCACTTATAAAATAAACACACCGACTCTTATATTATTTAAACTGCTCAGCCATTAGCTCAGGCCTACCATTGTCTAGCTCTTACTCTTATACTAAGCCCAATTTTGTTAATCTATATGTCCCCACGTGTTCTGTGGCTTTACCTGTTGCCTCTACATGATGCTCCCTGGACGGCAGCTGGTGTCTCCCTCTCCTGCCTTCCTGTCCTTTTCTTTCTCCTCTCTCTAGTCCCACCTATACTTCCTGCCTGGCTACTGGCCAATCAATGTTTTATTTATCAAACAATCATCCACAGCAATATAAGTTCAAGGCCGCCCTCAGTTACTTGAAACCTTGTCTCAAAACAAAATCATAGAACGATGCTATGAGTGTGAGTGTATGTTTGCAAATGACTTAAAATCAACTCATTAAAACTGGTTCATCCTGTGTAGTCCTAAACTGTTCACTATGGCAGTTGGAAATTACTCAGATCTGTTTGTTCTTTGCAGTCTGGGATTTCAAGGAATTTATTATTAAGATGTGGAATTGGCTGAAGAACAAAGACAGGAGGAGATCAAAAACAAATGTTAAGGTTTTAAAGTTTTGTTAATCTTTTAAACCATCTAGAAGTAATTAAAACATTTTTTTAAATCCTTGAGATTGGTCCAGGAAGAAACAGCTCCTTAGCCACTGCCTGTAAAGGAGATTTTATGCCAGTTGTGGTGGCACATGCTGGTAGGATTTGCTGAAGGAGGCGGAGGCAGGAAGATCATGAGTTCAAGGCCAGACTGGGCTACACATAAATTAAAAAGAAAAAAAAAAAAAAAGATTTCACCTTCAAAAAGAGAGCTTTTCCTTTTGTAAAAATCAATTTTAATACTTTTGTTCTGTAACCTCTATAGTCTGTTCCCGATCTTGTCACACGTTGTGTCAGCTACTTTTCTTGTTGCCATAGCCAAATACCTGGCAAGCACCTTGGAGGAAGGGTGTATTTTGGCTCTTGGTCTGAGGGCACCGTCTGTCGTGGGGTAGGTAGAGAGGCTGCTTGCTGGCATCAGGGTAGATCAGAAAACAGCAGGGGATGCGGCACTCATCTGGCTTCTTCCTTTCCCTCTACATATTCAGTTGGGTTCCTTCTATTGATCGTCCTTCCAAACAGACATATCCAGAGGTGTACATGTTAGCCCAAGGCCATCATAAGCAGAAGGTGATCGAGTGCCCTTGTCAGATTAGTACACTTCTGCCTTGTTAAGCCCGGGCACTGAAGCAGGTATTCAAGAAGTTGAGACCAGAGCCTTTCACTGTTGAAAGCAGCCATGCGTATTGTTTTGCTTAGTTTTTAATCTGACACTGTCAAGAATTCTATTGTAACATTTCAGGCACTTTTTAATTTATTTTTAATTTGCTGCCACTATCATCCTAGCTGCCTTTTTGGGCTTTTGTTTCCTTTCCCCTACCCGTAAGGAAATTGCTTTCTGTGGATGCTTTTTTCCTCCATTTGCTTAGAGCTTACACATTGTCCTTTTTAGGTCTCTTACATTCTACCTTTGTATTTTTAATGTGAGTACTGGGTTGAATTTTGTTTGGACCCCAAAGATTTGTCCACTTAGAACTTCAGAGCATGAATGTATGTGGAACAAGTCTCTGCAGACATAATTAAGGTAAGGATCCCAAGATGGTGTCCTTTGGACTAGGGTGAACCTAAATGTAGCAACACATGTTTTTAAAAGAAGAGATGCTGAGCATGGTGGCACATACCTTTAATCCCAGCGCTTGGAGGGCAGAAGCAGGTGGATCTCTGTGAGTTCAAGGCCAGCCTGGTCTACAGAGTGAGTTCAGGACAGCCAGGGATACACAGAGAAACCCTGTCTTAAAAAACCAGGACAGGGACGGGGAGGACGAGGACACATGAAGGCAGTGAAGTAGCTACCAGTCAAGGAACTCCAAGAGTTGGTGGCAGCCACCAAAAGCTAACGGGAGAAGTGACTTCTTTAGAGCCTCTGAGAGAGACTTAACTGGCTACAGCTGAATGTCCTACTTCTGACCTCCAGGACAGTAAGTTTTCAGAGTGTTTTTTTTTTTTTTTGTTTGTTTGTTTGTTTGTTTTTTGAAACAGGGTTTCTCTGTGTAGCTTTGGTGCCTGTCCTGGAACTCACTCTGTAGACCATGCTGGCCTTGAACTCAGAAATCCGCCTGGCTCTGCCTCCCGAGTACTGTGATTAAAGGCATGCGCCACCATCGCCCGGCTAGTTTTCAGAGTTTTAAACTCTGAGAATGTTAACAGGTCCTCAGAGAACATGCAGTGATTTATTTATTGTTATAAGTAGATGATTCAATGAGTTAATGTCTCCTGATCTCAGTTTTTCATCTAAAGAATTTAAAACTTACTCAATGCTTGAGATTCTAAGACCAACAGTATGAGGTCCACTGGTGTAGAAAAACTTACAGGCTTACTAACATGCGTACAAGAGTTCTGAAAGCCAGCACTGTGCTATAATGCAACTGGGAATACCCAGACATGAGTATTTTGTCATAAACAAGAAACATAAAAATGATAGTGGACAGATTCTAACTAGACAGAAGAGGACAGCGTGGGGACAATGTTGAAAACAGAAAAGAAGCCTGACAAGAAGGAAATCATACTGAGTACAAAGAGAGCCAAACATAATGGATAGTAAAAATATCACACACACTCTAGCACCTTGGGTTAGGACTTGTGGCTTCATGACTGTTGTGGTCAACAGATTTTTGTTTTAAGCCATTGAGGTGGAGATTGTTTGTTCTGGTGGTCCTTGAGACTTGATACCAAGCATACTGGCTTGACAAAGCTATGTACTGACCATAGAATGGCTTCACTTAACCACACCACCCTGGTTATAAGTCTAAGATGTTTGTCCACTTTGTTTAAACCTCCCATCCAAGAAATGGTTCTGTGGTGGCTTGTTGGTTGTAGTTTGTTGGCAACAGTATCCATTGCTGGAGTCCTGTCCCTATGGTGACAAGTTTTCTCCCTTTTCAACTTCTTCCTTCAGTGTTCTTCTGGAGGGAGGGAGTGGAGTGTTATACTGTGTTGGCCTCTTTGTGACTGCGTTTCCTCAGCACTTGGATGTTGTGAAGCCATTGTCTTCTTAGCCTCTAAGGTTGCTGCTCCCTGCCGTTCTTTGTTTCACTGGGGGTGATTGTTTTTTCTTTCCTTTTAAGCTTTCTCTGTCTTGGGCATTTTGAAGTTGTGTTGTGATATGACCAGGGTTGGTGTTGTTTATTTTTCCTGCTTGCCACCTCTGGTCCGTCCCCCCCCCCCCCCCCCCGCGCCCCTCCCCGCCCCCTTTGCTTTTAGATATCAGCACTCATCTCTGTGTTTTGATTCTGCCTTGTTCTCTTTATTCTGTGTCTGAAACTCCTACTAGACACATTGCTAGACTTCTGAGTCAGCTTTTCTGGTGTCGTCCACTTCTATTTAATGGACTCCATGACTTTTTCAGTCTTTCTTACTTTCACAAATTCTATCTCCTACCTAGACTACTGTCTGACATATTAAGTTTCTAAATTTCATTGCTTTTCATTTCATTTCTAGAAATTCTGCTCCCTCCTTAATTTACCTGTTTTTTTTTTGTTTGTTTGTTTGTTTTGCAGGTCTGAGCATCTCATTTTAAACACCCTAATGTATGCACCCCCCAGCCCAGGTTCTCAGGGTGCTGACTAACCTTTCTGTTAATGCCATGCTCACTTTGATAAGGGATAGGAGGATCCTTTCTTATGTTGGTTATACACCTTTCTCACTGTCTCCAGTTAATATTTTCCCAGGTTAAATAAAAATGGTCTGTGTCCACAGGGATTTGTACATACAGCTCCATCAGGGCCTAGAGATTCCCAGAATCAAAGTTTGTGTTTGGTCTGTTGGTTGTTTTGGTTTGATTTTGTTTCGTTTTTGAGATAGGGTCTCAAGTCACCGAGCCTCGATTAAAACTTGATACACAGCCAAGGATGACCTTCAAGTCTTGCCTCTACCTCTTGAGTGCTGAGATTACAGGCATGGTGTAGGTGGTAGTAGAGATTGAATTCAGGGCTTCCAAATGCTAGGAAGCCTTCTGCCAACTGAGCAGAACCCCAGCTGAACCCCAACCACCAGAATCAGGTTTTCAAAAAGTTTCCATCATAGACATCCTGTATCAAGAGAATTTGGATTCTATCCAAGTCCAGGCCCATAGTTGTAGTTTGTCATGGGAGCCTTTTGGGTTTTGACCCAGTCCAGAGGAGTGGGTAGACAGCTTTGGATCCTGCTGTTTTACTAGAAGGCCAAGGTTCTCTTGGCCTCCTTTACTGAGTCTTTCCTGGCCTGGTGTGTGGATCTCAGCTCCAGCTTCTTGTCAGACAGGGACTCAAGGAGATTGCTCCTGTAACTGCTAAACCATCAGTCCTGTCAGCCATTGCTTCTCGGGCCCCGTTGGTGAGGCTGTTAGTGCATGGACCTAGGACCCTGGCTTTGAATTCCTTTCATTTCCATAACTTACGGCTTTTTCTTTCAAGATCAGTTACATGATTAAACTTGTTTGTGTATTTATCCAGCATCTCTCTGCCTGCTTCTCTGTGATTCTCATTTCCAATTGTGCTGGGTTACTACTATTGAAGCCAGTAAGACATTTACTGTCTCATAAATCAGAGCTGATTCAAGGCCACTCTTAACACTTACCCTGATCGTCTCGCTAGAATTCAGTTCTATTTTGTGAACATAAAAGTGAAAAATTATAATTGTGCTGAGAATCATGCATGACCTTGGGTACACTCATGGCATTCAGTTCTGAATATGATCATTATCTTTGCTCTGCCATAACAGAAAACAAAGTTGCTTGGAGCAACCCACGTTGAGGCCAGTATTTGGAACTGAAAACCCTTTGAGACACAACCTTGTCTGCATTTTGTGGTCACAGATGTAGGCGCAGCTCAACTAGACCTTCCTGCAAGGTCCAGGGTAAGGGGGAGGCGGGGAGAGTTTGCATAATGCTTTTCCTTTCATTTGCTAGGAAAACTCACTCATGACTATTTTCAGGTACAAAGTACACTGTTTATTCTTACTTGCTTGTGAAGATAAAAATGTTAATTGTTCTGTCTCTACTAGTGAGTTAATGTTGTAAAGCAACTAAAAGAAGAGACATAAGTATGTCCTGTTTATTTAATACACTGACTCCCTAATACACTCCATTTAATGCATAAGCAAATATAAGTATATGTGCATTATTTTTACCTGTATACAGGTAGGAGGAGTGCCTTCCAAAGGCACAATTTCACATATATGTACCGTTGGGTTGAGCATTAGAGATAGTGCATTTACTGGGGTTTTCATGTTGTTTGGAGGTTATTAATTCATAATGGTAAGACTGCTTTTAGTCATAGGAAATGTAAGCCATTGAATGTCAAGTGTCTAGAAAGTTTAGATCCATCAGATGGGAACACACTTTTTTTTTTTTTTTAAACCGGAGCTGAGGACCGAACCCAGGGCCTTGCTAGGCAAGCGCTCTACCACTGAGCTAAATCCCCAACCCCTGGGAACACACTTTAAATAACTGTGACCACATTTGTTTTGCTTGTCACCTAGTAACCCAAAGGGCAGGGCATGACAGAGCTGCAGTCATGGAGACGGATGGTCAATTACTCTGATTATCTAATAGCTGAAAAATTGCTTGGCTCTGGTTGGTATGAAACTCATCTGCTCGAAAATAGCTCACAGCTCATAGGTTCATTTTTACTACACTGAATTCTTTCAAGCTGTCTTTGAAAATATACAGTAGGGCATAAAAGGATTGAGTGTTAATTCTGGATGTGTTGCATTCTCTTGGATAACTACTAAAGGATGTCTTTTCTAGAAGCTTAAGCTTGTGTGTAACTTTAGCTATTTTTTTAATTAGAATCAACAAACTAAGTCAAAGGAAGTGATGGAATGGATGCAGCACAAAACTTGAAGGTACCTGGTGGGTAAAGTCTCAGGAAACAAATGGGACACCATTGCTTCCTTGTCTACTAGCTGTATGACCTTGAAGTCTCAATGTCCTGCCCATGAGAAGGAGAGTTTTATGAGGTATAAATAACATAGCGAAGTAGATCGTCTGGCGCACAATGTCTTAAGTGTGGTAGCTAGTAGAAAAGTAGATCATGAGAAGGTATGCTTGGACCTGGTGGAAAATGTGAACTCTGGGTTTGGCCTTTGAAGCCCCTGAATACTGTGACTCAGGGCTATTTCCTAGAAACCCCGAAATAGACCTGGACAGAGATCATCCACCTGTCCAGTGTTTAATTAAAGTTTGCTTCAAATTTGACTTTAGAAAAAAAAGAAAGAAAGAAAGAAAGAAAAGTAGATCATTAAAATATTTTAGTGGCTAGATTTTTTTTTTAACCTTTAAATGGATTTTACATTCACAAGGCACCCATTTTATATTTGGAAAGACATAAAATACTTTCTGTAGTTCAGAATATCAAACTGAAGAGTGCAGCTGGTATTTGAAGCAAGTAATTGATAGGCTTCTTTGAAAGATGAACTAGGGAGATGGTAGGAGGAAATAACTTAGAATTAGAAAAGCTTCATTCTTAATTTTGAATCATGACAGTCAAGGCCATGAGGCAACATCAAGATTCTGTAATGTCTGTAAAAAAAATGGCTCTCGAAACAACCTGGAATGAGAAATGAGTTAAAATGTCAAAGGCTTTCATTGAAGGGTCTTAATTGTGTTCTCTTTTGTAGGTAGAGAACTGATTTCTAATTTGCATCTAAGGGGAAATTGGCCACATTTTCAGTATTATGAGCAGATTCCTAATGCCCAAAGGGAATTATGTTCTGTCTTCTATTGCCTGTGGGAAGGGTGTTGCTAAGAAACAGGATTCCTGATCCACTCTGAGGAAAGCAGCTTGTCATTTATCAGAGCACAGGCAATGCAGTGCAGCAGAGGCAATGCGTTTCAGAAACTAGGGCTGTTAGTGGCCGGGCCGTCTCTTGTTGGTTGAGTGCAGTTCTTCTGATGGTGAGCCTCCCTGATGGTGAGCCTCTCTGATGGTGAAGCCTCTGTGTTGACTCCTGGCACACACGGCGTGCAGACCGTTCCTTAGTGGTTGGCAGCTCCAGGGGAAAGAACACAGAGTTTGAAGGCTGGAAGGAAGGGCACAAGCTGTGAGTGTTTCCATGCGAGCCAAGCCCTTTAACAGCCAGAGCTTAAGGACTGTCCACCCTACCCCGTGAAGTAGGTGGGTATTTCCCCTTTCGGATGGAGAGGATGAGTAACTCATCAGAAACTTCACAGTGACAAGGCTAGAAGTGCCAGGCCAGTTTAACTTCAAGCCTGTATTTTCTGAGTTCAAATGCACAGTATTTAATACTTCACTTCCCAAGCGTCCACCTCCACTGTCAGAGGCTAGACCAGGGCCAAGCCAGCCCACCACTGCCAAGAGATGAGGCAGATCCCCACAACATTCAGACACAAGCCTAGAGTGCCTCTATTTCTGGTTCTTTGTTTTCTGAATAGGAGTTTCTTCATTTTCTTTTTCTTTTTTTAGATGTAAAAGTACTGTATCCTCAGTTGAATAGGCATCTTGCCAAAGATCTGCAAGATACCAAAAGCAGGGGTGCTGTTGCGGTCTGGCACCCTGGTGGGGGCTGCCTGCAGACAGTGGGGGGGTCTCTAGAGGCCCCACTTGGCTGCTGTTCTGTTCCTTTGCTTCCCACCTTTCATGCTTACCTTTTCAAGACTTACATCTGCTTTCTCCATTACGATAGCTTGCTTCATAAACAGCTTGTGGGAATCAATGTCCTATTCAGAAGGAGTAGGATTCATCCTTTTCACAGGGATTAGTTGAGAAGGTATTATGGGATAGGCAGCATTGCAGGTAAGACAGACAGATCCCTGTTCTGATGGAGCTTGTTCTCCCTCGGAAGACAGACACAGGACACTTTTAGCTTGGTGCTCTGTACTCGGGTTCATATACCGCGGAGAGGGATGGAGAGTGAGTAGGAATGGGTTTGTAGAAAGGGTGATGAATCACCGAAGGCTGTCTGGGGACCTGCCACTTAGACTGAGACCTGAAGGAGGTAGGAAGAGGCAAGCTATGCAGCCTTGTGTAGGCTGGGAGTGGGCAGCAGAAGCAGTAGAAAGGCCCTGAGGTAGGCTCCAGTCTGCTGATGGAGGGATGGGAAGAACATAGTTCAAGACGGGAAAGGCTGGTGAGCACTATCAGGCTTCGCTGGCCATGTAGAAGAGTGTGGATTTTATCCTGAGTGTGTCAGGAAGCCTGATCCAAAAGGGGCATGCCCTGTGTATTGAAAGAGAAGTCTGATTACAGGCTGAAGAACGCATTGCTGAGGTTGAAAGCTGGGAAGCCTCAGGCGAGGCTCTTCCTGTGCTCCATGCAGAAGATGAAGGAGATGGAGGCTGGGAATGCTGGGAAGAATGCAGGGAAGTGCAGGGGTATGGGCCGTGCTCAGCAGGAATTCCTAAAAGCTGCCCGGAGGACTGAATGTGAAAAGGGAGGAGAGGAGGAATCAGAGGTGCTAGACAGATGTCACGTTCTTCTTTTTAAGTTTTATGTATATGGTGTTTGGCTGCATGTGTGTCTGTGCCCCACTTGTCAGAGGAGGCCAGAGAGAGCACTGAATCCCCTAGAACAGCTGATACAGACTTGGAAGCTGCCAGGTGGGTGCTGGGAACTGAGCCCGAGTCCTCTGCAAGTGCCCTTAACTGCTGAGCCTTCCCTCTAGTCCCAGATGTCATTTTGTTAATATTAGAAAATGTGCCTCTCTGGAACACAGCGGCAGTGTATAACCAAATCAGGATGGCTAAAAGTTGAAGAACTAAAATGCTTCATTTAAATTTTTTTAATTTTGTCTCAAAAAAGCAGATATTGTGAATCACAAGATGAAAGACAAAAGGACCTTAAATAAACGAGCTCTGCGTGTGAGTGTTTGTTCATATGGAACACAGAAGTCAACCTCACAATAAAATGTGGGTCTGAGCCGGGCGGTGGTGGCGCATGCCTTTAATCCCAGTGCTTGGGAGGCAGAGGCAGGCTGATTTCTGTGAGTTCAAGGTCAGCCTGGTCTACAGAGCGAGATACAGGACAGGCACCAAAACTACACAGAGAAACCCTGTCTCTTAAAAACAAAAAACAAAACAAAACAAACAAACAAACAAACAACAAAGGTGGGCCTGTTAGAGACTCCAGCGGGGGAACGTTCAGGCACCCGTGGGAGGAATGTGTTTCTTCCGGACATGGCAGCGGTGTTCCTGGAGCAGATGGTAGCAGTGTCTGATGGCTGGCCAAAGGTGCAGAGGCTAAGTGTTCAAGTGAGACTTCTTATACGGGCTGCTGATGAAAAAAAAAGAGCAAGACTACAGAACCACCATATAGCATGCGCACTGAGAAAGGAAAAGGGGACAGAACTCACTTTTACCAGGGTGAGTCCACTGCTGTCAGCAGTCTATCCCCCTGTCCCTAACGTAATTCCATGTTAATTACATAGTTATGTACTATTGGTGTTATGAAAAGTATATAAGATACACAGTGAAGATGGAAGCCACTTTCCCAACCAGCCACCTGATAATGAAGATGGGCACCCACCCCCCACCCCAACCAGCATCCGGGATCATCTGCTTTCATCCTGCGACAAGAGCTTCCCGATTGTGTCTGGGAGACAGCGGCTACAGCCGTGGTTGGGTCGTCTTGCTCACAGTGACTAAGGGGAAGCAGTCAGAGGTACAATCCTTTGGGATTCCAACCTGAATTTAAGATGACTATTAGTAAATGGTCGACGCACGCAAAACCCGGCACTGACCGTTTTAGGAGACGGCTGGCAGTTCCCCACCTCAGCCGACAGAACAGCCTGGTCCAACTGCTTCTCGGCTCTTCAGCTATTTCTCAGCATGTCGTCAGTGACTGCACTCTCCCAATGCCTCCTGCCTCCCTTACTGTGGAGAACATAGTAAGGAGTTCATGTCTATTGCTTACAAATGGAGAGCACTAGCCGGAACAGTTAAATTATCTCTTTTTCATTAAAATTCTGCTCTCAATAAAAACTATGTTTAAGCAGAAGGACGTGAGAGCAGACTTCTGTGCTCTGAGTATCTAATTCTAGCTATGACTTCAGGGTGATGTGCCAAGCCTCTGTGTATTTAGAAATGGGTTGCACATCAGTTCTCACGACTCCCATGGAGGAACTGTCTGTGGTGTAGCTGCTCATTTAAAGCGATGATGTTCTCATGCTCCAAGCAGCCTTTATGTAGGGTTTTGAAGCAACCACTCTATGTCCTACCTGATTTCTGGAAGGTCCACATTCACCTTGCACTGTCCTTTTTGGCTTTGCGTTCGCTTGTGATTCATTGTCATTCTGTTCTGTAAGTCTCCTTTAAGGGAATTTGTAATACCCTAGATTGGACTTACAAGCACTTTGAGAGGCCATGCGGACATGGCTGTTTGACAAGGCATGAGTAGGGCCTGTCCTAGCATCCAACGGGAGGGGAAAGAGGAGGGTTTAGTCTGAAAGGCGGGAGAAGGAGAGGGTGTCCAGCTCCTCTTTTTTTTCAAACATGTCCCTCTGCAAGGTAAGCCTGTTACTCCCATGATGCTGCCTTGGTTGACATGAAGGATCTACATACAGTTTAAAGAAGGCAGTCACAAGAAGGAGACGGAGAATAATGCCTCCAGAGCGAAGAACAACTTAACTTGTAAGTGACATGAAGGACAGGAGGAGTAGGAAGACAATTTACTTACGCAACCTAGTTCAGGCGGAAGGGGTGCTGGGGAGGCAGTGTATACTTAACACTTCATGAGCCAGGTACTAGTAACGTGAGCAGTGTTCTATATAAAACGTTAGGTGTTTTTATTGCTGAGACAGCATTGAGTCGTGATTGGAAGACACTCTTTGAGGAATATCCTAGTCAACCTCTTGCAGCTCAGCCGCTTGTCTCAAGCTGTTTTGTAATGACAGGTGGTTAGAGGGGTTCATGCTGCCCTGAGCAGCCCCTTTACCAAGCAATTCCACTGTCAGCCCCTTCTCTGAACTCCTCATCTTGAAGAACTGATCGCGGAGGCCGGTAACTTAGCCCACATTTCCCCTTGGTCTGGCAGCTTTCAAAACAGGTATACTCTCCATCCAGTGTGCCCTCATGCAGTGTGCACGGCCAGTCCAGGCCTGGACCCCACAGCCACTCCAGGAGACCTGTCTCTTTGTCCTTACTCTCTGGGCTAACCAGGAATGAGACCGCAGCTTCCTTCAGCACTGACTGGAGGCCTCATCTCCTCTGCAGGTGGGCCCAAGGTCCAGACCCAGGAAATTAGTGGTGGATTTCCATCGGGAGGTGATTTGGTTCAGTCCAGCAGTAAGCATCATGAAGGAATCAAAGCAACATTTGAGGATGGAAGGGTGTGTGTGTGTTAAATGAATAGACCGTGTAGTTAGAAGAGTCTCTCAGGAGGTGACTTAGAAACTGAGACATGACCTTGGTTGGATTTAAGGCCTACTCCAGGAGATAGAATCCGTACCTGATATTGCTGAAGTGCCCAAGAACCTGAGACCAGATAAGTCATAGGCCCTAGGGGGAAACCTAGTCCTGTTATTTAGCTAAAGGACATAGCAATAAATGACCCCAATGACATATTGCTATACCCATAGATGAGTATATCACTCACCCCTCATCAGAGAAGCTTCTTGTAGTCCATGGAAATTAACACAGAGACCCACAACAGGACAGTGTGCTGATGGCGAGAGACTTTGGTGCACTCAGCCCTAAATGGGATGTCTTCATCCAATCCTCCACTCAAGACTCAGGGACCTATACAAAAGAGGAGGCAGAAAGAGTCTAAAGGCCGGAGGTGGTAGGTAGGCGACTCCAGGGCCAACACAAGACTGTGTGTTTTGTTTGTGGACTTTTTGTTTGGCATGCTTTTGTCTTACTGCTCTTGTTGTTTGTTTTAGTTTTCTTTCTGAGAGAGGGAGAAAAAAAATGAAACTGGGTGAGTAGCGATTTGGGAAGGATCTGAGAGGAGTTGGAGGAGGAAAAGAATATGATCGTGGACAATTTGTTTTAACTGATTTTTTTTTTTTTTTTTTTTAAAGAAACAGACATGAATGCTGTGTAAGAGATTTGAGGACAGAATGGTACCCACAGAGGGTACAGCAAGGGTGAAGTCCTCGAGGCTTGGCTTGGCTTTCCAGAAACAGTAGGCAGAACAGAATGGGAGGACGGCAGAATGCATCCTCGGAGGGAGGCAGGGGTCCGTGTCGTGACACTGAGACCCTGGCAGGAGTCAGTTCTGAACCGGAGGAGAGACCTCCGAGTGTGCTGAGCATAGAAATGACGGGGTCAGGTACTGCTGTCTTCTTTGGTTTATTCTTTCTACACACAGGCGCCTTTAAACCGACTTAACTTTTTAAAGAGACCTCGCAACTTTTGGTGTGAACTGAACCCTCTCTCTTATGCATGTGAACTGAACAAAGCTGGCAAAATGGCACCTTTGTAGCTAGAAAACCTAGGACCCCAGAAGGGACCTGGGATTCTGGCTAGACCACAGTCTGTGTATATTGTTCATTCTCTGCCTAGATACTTCCAGTTCTAGGGAACTTCCTGTTTTATATCATTAAAACATTACATTATCCTAGCACTCAGGAAGTGGAGACCGGAGAGTCAGGAGTTCAAGGCCAGCTTCACTACATAGTGAATTCAAGGCCAGCCTGGGCTATATGAGACCCTGTCTCAAAAACAGGTTTGTAAATGTGACTCTAGAGAGAGACAGACACACAAAGAGACATAACCTCTCATCCTTTCCGGTGTAAAGTAAAAGTGAGTCCTGTTGGTGATTTATCTCAGTGGTAGAGCCTAGCGTGTTCAAGGCCCTAGTACCATACATCAAGTAATAAATAAATGAATAAAATATAAAAATAATCTCATTAACATGGATTCTAGAACACGGCACAGTTTGGGGCAGTTTTATCAGCCCTATGCCTAAAGGGTGCAGACATCTCCCTTGGCAGTTAGATCAGAACAGATTTAAATATTCATCTGAAACCACTTAGATGTGGAAGCCTTGCTCCATGATCTCCCAGGTTGTTTCCAAATGAGACTGGAAGACCTCTGAGTCCATCACCTAGCTTCTGCCAGAGCCCTGAAGATTGCCAGCCTGTGCATGTCTGAACCTAGCTTCTGGTGCATTCCTCTCCTGCCCTCCATTTAGGTCAGTAGACATAAATAGATACGAGGAGAGAGGGCTGTGGCCCAATTCCAAATACCTATGCAAATATCAGCTTCATTCTGCCCTGGGATACTTAATTTGGAATGGCCACACACGTTAGTTCTAATTCCATCCCTTGATGACACATCCCTTTTTACTCTCTAACTACTAAACCCAGCTTTGTCCTAATACTAACATTTTTATGGAATTGTGAGTAAGTTGCAACTAGATGTTGATGAACAAGACTGCTTAAAATGAGTTTCTGAACCAGGAACTTATGCAGGGACACTTGCCTTAGTCTGGGAGGAAGGACTGACTCTGGACTGAGTCTAAAGTTGATCACAGTTCGGGGAGGATTGTCCTGGAGGAGGTGGGATGGAGAGTGGGCTGGGGGGGGGGGGGGGGGGGGGGAGAATAGGGGAACATGCTGATATGTAGAACTGAATGTATTGTAAAATAAAAAATATATATCACAAAAAAAAAAAAAAAAAAAAAAAAAAAATGAGTTTCTGAGTAAAACTTACATCGTGGAGGTTACCACGGATAGTGTCTTTAATGTAGGCAGACAAGGAGGTCTCAGAAACTATAGACAAGGCTCCAAAAAGTCTTTAATTGGTGCCTGGGGGTGGTGGCTTAATCCCAGCACTTGGGAGACAGAAGCAGGTAGATCTCTGAGTTTGAGGCTGGCCTGATCTATATAATGATTTTAGGCCAGTCAGGGCTGCATAGGGATACCCTGTCTTTAAAACAAAACAAAAACTTTGATTGGAAATTGACCACGAGTCCTAGGAAAGAATAAAAACGTTAATCCAATAAAATGTTTTGTGTAGGGCTTGCTCCAACCTCTTGAGAGCCTTGCTGTTTGCTTTTATAAGTGAAACATTTAACAGAGGTAGTTGCTGAGTCTACCACTTAGAACACCTCTGATCATCCTGGGATCTTTTGTCTTACCTTGCTACTATAGACTGAACATTTGTGTGCCCCAAATTCCTAAAATTCGTAATTTGAAACCTGGTCCTAGGGGGATGGTAATAGGTGGGGCTTTGGGAAGTGATTGAATGAAGAGGGTAACCCATTATGAATGGCCTTAGTTCCCTTATGAAACAGACCCAGCGAACTCCCCTGACCCACTTATGAGGACACAGTAAGAAGATGGTAGTCTATGAACTAAGCCATGGGTGCTTGGGACTCTCCATTCTATCAGTGCCTAGACCTCCAGTCTTCAGAACCCATGAGAAAGAAATTTTTTTTGGTTGTTCAGGCTATCTGACCTATGGTATTTTTATTAGCATAGACAATGGACTAAGACATTTGATGTTGCAAACGCTTGAACTTAACAACTTTTGTTCTGATTTGTTTTATTAGAAAATTCAATGGCATGCCTTTTTTATGTATTTTTAGTCAGAGAGAGAACGGGTTACATAAACATACCCAGATGATATTTTTGGTCATTTGGATTTTATTAAGAAACTGAGGAAATGGCTGGACTCAGATTTTCAGCAAACATTAGTCACTGTATACACGTGTGTTTTCCTGCTCTGTGATGCAGTGAACCCCTTCAGTTTTCAATTCCCTCTTCCTCTTACAGAAAACCAAACTTCATATACATACAGCAGCTGCATTTCTTCTTCCAGAGAATGAACACTTTATGTCCTTAAGCATTTCCAAGAATCCTTGGGCTTTTTGGAGTATATGTAACACCATTTGTTACTAAATATTGTTCATATTATCCACTCAGAGGTCATCATGAAAAGTAAATATCAAATAGACTCACATGTTTTAAAAACTATCCTGCACTTAATAAACTATAAATATACAATGAAGGGGTAATAATCAATGAATTCTATCTCTATACGGGTATATTGTTAGAAGTAAGGTTTTCTCCCTTTAAAGGGGGTTGTCATAGACAGAGTAGATGCATGCACGGGTGTCTATATATATATGCTGGTGCGTTGCGTGCGTGCGTGCGTGCGTGCGTGCGTGCGTGCGTGTGCGTGTGTGTGTGTGTGTGTGTGTGTGTGTGTGTGTGTATGAAAAGAATGCGTGCCATTTCAATCCTATTAAGTAGACATGACCACTGTTGGAATTCTGGTGTGTTTCCTCACTCTATCCTGGTGGGAACTTCGTAGCCAAGCACTCTCAGATAAGGCAGACATTCTAGCACAATTGTGTTTATAGCTTTTGTCTCACAGAAATGACACCCAACCGATAAGTGGATGTGGTTTATTGAAAGAGAATCTTTGGATTCTGGAGCAAGTGGCTACATTGGCATTCCTCAGATTTTCAAGGTATACGTGTAGCCCTCATCTCTTCAAAGTAACCTTGACTGTGCCTATTGAACTTTGGGGTTTAAGGATATGTCTGAAAGTGGATAAAATAATGAACCTCTGGTTATCTGAATGATGGGCTTTTTGCTTGTTTCTTACCACGTGCCTCGATCAGAAGGTTTTCTGAACTGCATAATTATCACAGTCTCTTACTTCTCTGCTTTCACTAATGGGCTGCAGATGCCCCGAGACCCCCTTTTCTGACATCGCGTTTCCTCTGAAGAAAGGCGGGTACTCTGCAAAGCCTATGGCTGAAGTCCCCTTGCCCTGAGCTGAAGCTCAAGGGGCCTCAGTCCTTCCCGGAAGATGCTGCCTGTGTGTTTCTGTCGGAGCACAGGCTCCGACATCCTGGCTGACCGGAGGGCTGCGCACTTGCTTTCCCACTCCTCTGCAGGCCGATTCTGCAGCAGGTCTCAGCTGCACAGACAGCTCTGTGCAGGGGGAATGGACCCGAGTTCAGGGAAGTGCTGGCTGCCAGTGGAGGGGAGACAGCGTCAGGATTTTGTCCAGCAGGCAAAGCAGAGAGTCTTTTCATCCTTTCCCTGGACAGAAAGCTTCTCTTGACCACACGTGTAACTGCCTGTGATACATGCATGGGCTAGAGGCATGCTGTTTCTCAGCTGTTTGAATTTTGCAAAAATATATTGGAAGGTTGTTAAAGTTAACGTTTTGCTTCTCCCAAAAAGAATCATAACACAAAATCAATTTAATGTCACTCCAATTTAGCCGCCTCCAGCACTGCCCCAAGGACAGACCTGACTGTGGTGTGGAGGGAATGAAGAGAAGACAGACACACAGAGACACAGAAAAGCTGGAATCAGGTGGTCTCGGCTGTCTGATGGAGAAGCCTCAACACCCCAGAACCTCAGTGTGTTTATTATATGCAGTTGAACAGAGAGGTGAGGTTATTGCACACAGATAAACAAGGAGCCAAGCTTTATGGTTGTCTTAGGGTTTCTATGGCTGTAATAAAACACCATGACCAAAAACAACTTGGGGGCCAAAGTTTTATTTATTTCACTCACAGCTCCATATCAGTTCATCTTCAAACATGGTGAGGGCAGGAATTCACACAGGGCTAGAACCTGGAGGCAGGAGCTGATGCAGAGGCCACAGAAGGGTGCTGCTTACTGGCTTGCTCCTCGTGGTTTGCCCAGCCTGCTTTCTTAACCAGAACCACCAGCCCAGAGATGGCACCACCCACAATGGACTGGGTCCTCCACCATCAATCATTAATTAAGAAAATGCCTTGCATGCTCATGTATAGCCCAATCTTACGGAAACATTTCCTTAACTGAGGTTCCCTCCTCTCCAATGACGTTAGCTTGTGTCAAGTTGACATAAAACTATCCAGCACAACATTATACAGCTGAATCAAGGAGGCAGGCTCAGTTTATCTCAGTAAGAGAAGTCTCTGTAAAGCAGCTATCTTAATGCTGTAAGTATCTTGGGGCGGAGCAGGGGAGAACACTATGGTAGACATTTCCTACACACATTGCCAACATCTGTACACAGACCAGAGGAAGGCTTTGCCATCCCTCCAAGCCTCATGGTGGGGAGGCTTTGACATTTTTCCATGGGTCTGAAGTTATGGTCCCTGACATGGCTGGCTCATATTACCAACACACACATACACACACACTCAAGCCTTCACACTCTCAGGGCCTCCGCTCCCTACACTACGGAATATTCTCAAGCCAAGCATGGTAGCACAAACCTTGAATCCCCAGCAGAGGCAGGCAGATTTGTGTTGTGGAATATTAGTTTAAGATGTGTTATATTCCTTTATGCTGTGGAATATTTGTTTAATGATGCAAAGATGTGTTGCATTCTTTTACTTTGCATTTGTTTAACTCTGTGAAGCTGTGTTATTTTACCTGCCCAAAACACCTGGTTGGTTTAACAAAGAGCTGAACGGCCAATAGCTAGGCAGGAGAGAGAAATAGGTGGGGCTTCCAGGCAGAGAAAATAAATAGGATAAATCTAGGGAAGAAAGAGGACTGAGAGGAGACAGGAGGAAGCCAGAGGTCAGCCACCCAGCCAGCCATGGGGTAAGAAGGAAAGGAAGATGTATAGAATAAAGAAAGATAAAAAGCCCAGAGATAAAACGTAATTAAAGAGAAATGGCATAATTTAAGTTATAAAAGCTGGCTAGAAACAAGCCAAGCTAAATCCAGGCATTCATAAGTAAGGATAAGTCTCTGTGTATTTATTTGGGAGCTGGGTGGCAGGCCCCCCAAAGAGTGGAAAAAAAAAAAACCAAAAACTACAGATTTGTATGTGTTGGAGGTCAGCCTGGTCTTTGTGCAGTTCTAGCTCACCCAGGGCTACATAATGAGATTCTGTCTCAAAACAACAATAAATAAAAGAAATACAAGAAGGACTTATACTCAGAGAAAAGGGGGGAAGGGTGGTCTATAAATTGAAAAATCAACTTTACAAAAAACCCTCAGTAAAGTCTTTTATTTTTCTTTGCCCCTGGTAAAACTTCTTCATAGAATTCCCTGGAGAACCACTGGTCTGCAAGTGGCCGACAGACTAGCTCACATGGCCGTTTCTGTGGCTACACAGCCATGCTCACTCATACACCTGCTGCCTATGATGACTTTCTTGCTACAGCATTGACCTCAGTAGTTCTGGCAGTCATCATTTGGTCCTCGCGCTGGGGCTGTCTGCCATCTGTTGCCTATAGGAGGAGTCCTTCCTTCTAGAAGAGTCTAATATGTTTAGAGATCCATTGTTTTTTTTACGCCCCGAGAGGTTACTAGTCACACATTAAGTGAATCTCTGTTATATAGCAGGCTGTTTTCTAGATGGAGGGAGATACAGCAGTAACTTAGAGAGACATTTCCTCAGCACATACACAAATAAATGAACATGTGTAGCTTACACAGCATGAAACACACACGGATGCTGCATTGTGGTGAGAAGCCCGGGTCAAGTGTACCTGGATGCACATTTAGGACCGATGCTAAGGGGTCATGACCAGCTACCTATTGCTCTTCGTGCTGAATGGGTTTGATGGTGGCAGTACCTGTTTTAGAAATTATGCTTAAGTACCTGTGCCAGGACCCACGGCCAATACTGTGTGGGGCAGTAAAAGAAGACACAGAATTACCGAGTGTGGTAACAAGTTACTCGGTGAAAGCATTCAACTTGAGAATGGAAGGAAGGACCAGAAAGCTACAAGGCTAAATTTTAGTTGCAGGCTGTAGAGGTTTCGCAGCACCCTAACATAAAAATAAGCTGTAGGGGTCAACATGACGTCCACTGAAGTTACAGGATATTCTTTTTTTTTTTACTAGCTGGGAGCAGCACATGCCTTTTTGTACTGTGCTTTGTACAAGTCACTATGTTGGAGATGGAGACATACCCTGATTAGGACAGGAAAAAATTTTTTTTTCTGAGACAGGGTTTCTCTGTGTAGCTTTGCACCTTTCCTAGAACTCACTCTGTAGCCCAGGCTGGCCTGGAACTCACAGAGATCCACCTGCTTCTGCCTCCCGAGTGCTGGGATTAAAGGCGTGCGCCAGCACCAGGGCAGGAAATTACTTAAGAAGTCACAGGTAATGCTGAATCAGCAGAGAGGAATATGAGCATAGTCCCGTTCTCATAGGATAACAGGGCCTAACTGTGAACAGCTTTGTCTATTTTTGTTCCTTTCCTCATTTAAATATAAATATTGCTCTCCTCCACTCTATTTTAGAAAACCCATGACACAAAATAAACCATCATGTAGACTCATCATCTACTCCAGTTTACATCTCTGCCCAGGAGGGAAAAAAAAAGGAAGCAAAAATACTCTGTCTGACTTTAGATCAATATAATTTTGTGGCTTTTCAGGAAAAGAAAAAAAAAACTGTGCCTGAATCATTATGAGTATGAAAATGCTGCATACATTTGGAATGGATTTTGGAAAGCGGCCTCCAGCTCCGTTTTCAGACCATAGCGGAGCCTGATGTTTCCCTTGTTTTTAGACAATGAGCTCCATGTTGTAAATGATGGCGAAGTTCACGGTCCCTGGGGGAGCAAAGCTAATTCCTGGTCTGTGGGAGCATGTTTGTATTGCAGGGATCTTAATTTACCCATAAATAAATTATTCTCCTCCAAGGCCCATATAAATATAGTCTTAATTGCATGCCAACTGTTAGACCCAAAATTAGACAGCTCTGGTCCTTCTCTGCCAAGGGGAGGAGGTGTTCTGGAATATTTGAGTTGAAATTTTTTTTTGTGGCTTCGGGGACACTTTGAGAGAGAGAAGAAGCAGAGACATTGTTTTAGGTGAGTTTGGGGAAACCTTGTTTCTGGGTCATGTTCAGATGTTTCCCAACAAGCCCAGCAGTGATGCCAGCCTTTTTAATCTTTGCTCTTCCTTTGAACCCCTGTCGTCTGTTTGCACAAATGAAGCCACAGAGTGAGTCAGAGACTGCCCTTTTGGCTTCTTCCTGCACTCAGCCTTCCTTAATTAGCAGAAACAGGCCTCGCTTAGAGAAGATGTTTGTGCCCTGATGACGAAGTGCCTTCAAATAGTTGCCCTCTAAAGGAAAATGTAGGGCAATCTTACAAATTAACTCGAGCACCAGGGTATATAGGCCATGTGTGGAATTAGGTTGACCCCAATAGAAGCGAGGTTAGGAGCCAGGCGGGGATTTGAACACCCTTCCCACCGTCAGCCCTCCTCCACCATCTTCTCCCAACACGGCAGCTGAGGGCTCCAGGCAGGAGCTTCCTGTTTTCATACTGGGAAGACAGAGAATAAGGGTAGGGGCCTCTCTGAGCTGCTGTTCTTGCTAAAAGCGATGCTCTTTAGAAAGTGGGTTGCAGACACAGTGGCTGCCCCTTCTCAAGCGCCCAGCAAGTAAAGCCCACACTTAACCTTCAGCTCTGCTCTTCCTGTCCTTATTTTCCTCCTGAGGAATGATGAAGGCTGACGTTCCAGGGTAGGTTTCTTGTGAGGCAAGGGGTTAACACTGAACCCCAAATCCGGTGCTTTTTCTTAACATGGCAACTGCTAGAAACCTCAGCAAATAATCAGGGTCCTGGGTATCAAGCGTGGAGATGGACATCGGGCATTCGTGTTTGTTAGCGCCATGACTTTCTGGAAGCATTCTTTATGCCCTCGAGCTAAGCACCCACTGCCTTTTAAACCATTAAAAGAGCCAGTCTTTTAAAAGGATTCTTCGAACAGTCTTGAAGGATGCCCATGTTTTCTGGAAACACAGGTGCTACTCTTCTGCTTACTAGATAAACACGTAGGCACTTGGAGCCGGGGTGTCACTCGGTTAAGGAGTGACAGATGGGAAGAGTTCTGGTGAGAAGAAACAAGGAAGCTTGGACAGTAGGAGACTGTCATATTCTGGGTCATAGGAGACCGTAAAGGTAACATCTTGGCAGTCCGGATTGGGTTTGAGTCTTCAGAACCTTGTGTTTGGAGCCCTTCATCCCTGGAGGGAATGGTGGGGACACCGGTGTTACTGAAAGGAGATGTGGCTTCCCAGGGATGGACCATGACTTGTCCCCAGGTTTTTGCTGTTGGTCTAGTAGTGACCTTTGCAGTGAGCAAGAAGGGGAAGAGAGCTACCGCATCGGAAAGATGAAAACAGGAAGCTGTCAATAGTCACTGACCTTGACTCACAGTTCACCCACAGGCTCCGGATGAGCTTGTTTATTCTTCATAACTTAACGAGCGATTGCTCCATTTTGCAGGTGGAAAAACTGAAATGCAAGGTGGTTTATTAACTTCCCTAAGATCACGTGACTCCTCTGTGAGAGCAGGAATCCTTTTTGTGTCTCCAGTGGTCCTTTGTCTTACGGTCTGACAGTCCTCCCTCTACCAGAATAAGCTCTCACAGGACGGGAAAGAAGGGCTCTGCCGAGGCAGCACCCCCAGATCTGTGTTTGTCTTCACAGCATAGACGGGCAGGGCCGCTTAGCTGGCATCTGTGCTTGTGGCTAAGCCAGGAGTGCCAGAGATGGTGCTTACCTACTGAGCATTTACTCTTTGTGGCTTGGTTTGGTTTTCAAGCATTCTTTAGGTGGCCTTCTAGTGCTGTGGAAATGAGAGTAAATCATCAGCAGAGCTCACACAATTGGGGCGGAGCCACAGATTCATTCATTCATATTGTGGCTCTAGAGGCTCTTTAAAAATTTATTATCATAGCCGGGTGGCGGTGGCACACGTCTTTAATCCCAGCACTTGGGAGGCAGAGGCAGGCTGATTTCTGTGAGTTCAAGGCCAGCCTGGTCTACAGAGCGAGATCCAGGACAGGCACCAAAACTACATAGAGAAACCTTGTCTCGGAAAAAAAAAAATATTATCACATTTATTTACTTATTTATGTGTGTGTGTGGGTGGGGGGGGGTGGCACACGTGTGCTTACAGCCCACTTATGGAGTCTAGAAGACAGCCCGTGGAAGTCAGTTCTCTCCTGCCATATGGGCTCCAGGTTTTAGACCCCGGTCATCAGGCCTGGCAGTGAGCGCCCTTACCACTGAGCCATCTCACTGGCCCCGAAGAGTCTTCTCTTCAGACAGTATTATATTCGTCCCTTTTCACACCGTGGTGACAAAATGCAAGAGCAACTGAAGGGAAGATGGGTTTACAGTCCGTCACCAAGGGAGGCATGCCACCGGGAGTGTCGGGTGAGTGGTCACATGATGTCTGCAGTCAGGAAGCCGAGTCATGCATGCTGGTCCTTTACTTCCCCTCCCCCTTTGTTCCAGCTGAGACTGAAGCGTATACTGATTGGAACGGTACAGAGAAGATGAGCACGGTCCCCATGCAGGGATGACACACAAACTGATGAAGCATTCTGTTTTCTTTTTTTAAAAAAGGGGGATCAGTCCCCTCCTCTGTTTCTGACCGGCAGTGACAGTTGTGTAGGGTATCTGGATGTGGCCATCTTGCTTCCTGGGGGAACAACCCAAGTTGGAAAACAGCAACATGCTGATCGTGAAGATAGAAAAAATCGTTGTTGTTATTATTGCTGGTTTGATTGTTTGTTTTTGAGACAGATTCTCACTACGTAGCTTTGGCTGGCCTGGAACTTTCTGTGTAGACCAGGTCAGCCTTGAGCTCACTGAGATCCACTTGCCCTGGGCTCCCGAGTGCTGGGATTAATGGCGTGCCCCGCAGCGCCCAACTTGATGACGGTTTTGAAACAACACATCACCTACTCTGAAGGCTCTTGTCTTAGAGATTCTTGTCACAAGAAAAAATAGCATCTCCTCCTTCCTGTGTCAATCATTTCTGCTGGTCCTATGTGTCACACAGACAGTTGCAGAATAAGTAGTCCAATTAGTGCCATCAGGATGCCATCACATCACTAATATTTGGTGACTCCTCACTCCTGCCAGACATTGTTGAGCTTGTTTGTGCATGATCTAGTTCAGTCCTCATTACAGCCTGTAAGATAAGTGCTTTCTGTTTTGAACACAATGAAGTTACTGCTCAATGGAGTTAATCTGTCGAAGGACTCAGATACTTAACTTGCTTTTTTTTTTTTTTTTTTTTTTTTTTATTGCTAGTTCTTGCAACCCAACAAACGCTTTGTTATCTTTGTTTTGTTGATGAGGAACTTGAAGTTTAAGGAGATGAAGTTCTGTCCTACAGTGGGTCAATGGAGGGCACCAACTGAGGCCTTTCTGGTTGCAGGCCTGTGGGTCTATGTGCCTGTTTGCTCTCAGCCTTTACTTTAGCTCCTCCTCCTCCACCCCTTCCCTGCGCTGTGTCCTCCCTGTCCCCGTCCCTGTCCCGTCCCCAGTGTCGTGTGTCGTGTCCCCCCCCAGTCCTGTCCCCCCCCCCAGGCTTCGATGTCTTCTCAGTGACCACCATACTCTTCACTACTCACAAGGTACGTAACTTCGCCACCGTATCACCTAGAAATAGGGAATTGTGCTGGCTAGTTTTATGTCACCTTGACACAAAGCTAGAGTCATCAGAAAGGAGGGAACCTCCATTGAGAAAATGCTTCTGTAAGACTGGGCTGTACACAAGCCTGTAGGGCATTTTCTTATGTTAGTGACTGATGGGGGAGGAGCCTGTTCGTTGAGGGTGGGGCCGCCCCTGGGCTAGTGGTCTTGGGTTCTATAAGAAGGCAGACTTAGATGGCGGAGACAAGCAGACGCAGGTAGGCCTGTGGCAGCGGCCCGCGGAGGTGGACGGGTCCTGCGGCAGCGGCCGACAGGGACATTTAGGCCCGGAGGCAGCTGGCGGAGACATTCAGGCCCAGCGGCGGCCCACAGAGGTGGACAGGCCCTGCGGCAGAGATAAACAGACGGAGGTGGACAGGCCCGGCGCCAGAGGCCCACAGAGACATTCAGGCCTGGCGGCAGCCCACAGAAGTAGACAGGCCACGCAGCGGAGACAGGCGGACGCAGGTCGGCGACTCGCGGAGGTGGAAGGGCCCGGTGGCAGCGGCCGACAGGGACATACAGGCCCAGCGGCAACCGGCAGAGACATACAGGCCCGGTGGCCGCCCGCAGAGGCAGACAGACCCAGTGGCAGCTGACAGGGACATACAGGCCCAGCGGTGGAGACAGGTGGATGCAGGTGGGCCTGTGGCGGCGGGCCACGGGGGTGGACAGGCCCGGGGACGGAGAGGGGCAGACCCAGCTTGGAACGGGGACACCCCTGGCCCCAACGCCTGGGGAAGAGGCTATCTCCGTGGGTCGGAACCAGGGCGAGTCTGGGCACTCCGTCTGGGGACAACCCAGAGCCCAACTGCTGATCCTGTGAAACCCAACAACTTGGAGGTGTTGGTGAGACTACCCTGCTCAGCTGAAACCCATCTGGGAGAGGATTCAGATGCCTACAGTTTGAAGTCTGAAGAAACAAGATCAGCTGAGGAGTTGACAAATGAACAAAACGTGACCTGGGAACACAGAAGAAGGCGCTACCCAGCCACTAAACCAGATCGCCAGAATCATAAGTATATAATTCACCGACTGAAATCAGCTGTCCCTGAAGAAACAGCCCAATAGCACCAATTTAACCAAGAACCCCTACTAAACCAAGACTAAAAATAAGAACAAGAGAGGCACTCTCAGACACAGACAAACCTGCACCGCACAGAGGAAAAGATGAGTAGACGTCAGTGCAAAAATACAGGCAACAACATAAAGACCTATATGGCAACATCAGAACCTAGTGATTCTACACCTGCAAGACCTAAACATACCATGACAGAAGAAACAGAAGATATCAACCCTAAAAATGACTTTAAGAAGATGATAGAGGCCCTTAAAGAAGAAATAAAACATTCCCTCAATGAGGAAATAAAAACTTTCCTTAAAGAGGAAATGAAAAACTACCTTAAAGAGGAAATAAAAACTTTCCTTAAAGTGGAAATGAAAAACTCTCTTAAAGAGGAAATAAAAACTTCCCTTAAAGAGGAAATGAAAAACTCCATTAAAGAGGAAATAAAAAACTCCCTTAAACAAATGGAAGAAAAAACGAACAAAAAATGGAAAGAAATCAAATCAAGCCAAGAAAAAGCAATTAAACAGATGAAAGAAACATTCCAAGATCTCAAAAATGAATTTGAGACAATAAAGAAAATGCATGCTGAGGGAATGCTGGAAATAGAAATCCTGACAAAACGAACAGGAACTACAGAAACAAGCATAACCAACCGATTGCAAGAGATGAAACAGAGAATCTCTGACACTGAAGACACGATAGAGAAAATAGATTCGTCAGTCAAAGAAAACACTAAAGACAAAAAAGTCGTAACACAAAACATCCAGGAAATTTGGGACACCATGAAAAGACCAAACCTAAGAATAATAGGGATAGAAGAAGGAGAAGAATACCAACTCAAAGGCACAGAAAATATATTCAACAAAATCATAGAAGAAAACTTTCCTAACCTAAAGAAAGAAATACCTATGAAGATACAAGAAGCTTACAGAACACCGAATAGGCTGGATCCAAAAAAAAGTCCCCTCGCCACATAATAATCAAAACACTAAACACACAGAACAAAGAAAAAATATTAAGAGCCGCAAAGGAAAAAGACCAAGTAACATATAAAGGTAACCATCAGAATAACACCAGACTACTCAATAGAGACTATGAAAGCTAGAAGATCATGGACAAATCTCATGCAGACACTAAGAGACCACGGATGCCAACCCAGACTATTATACCCAGCAAAACTCTTAATCACCATAGGCGGAGTAAAAAAAAATATTCCAGGATAAAACCAGATTTAATCAATACCTGTCTACAAACCCAACCCTACAGAAAGCACTAGAAGGGAAAATTCAACCCAAAGAAGCTAAACACATCCATGAAAAATCAAGCAATAGATAATCCCACACCAACATACACCACAGAAGAAACAGCTGGTGTAGCTATCCTAATATATAGAGAAAAAGGATGTTTCAAAAGAGAAGAAGTCTTGTGGCAATGCCTCAGTGGTCCAGGTAACTACCAGAACTCGGAAAAGTTGTTGAACTTGGATTGACTGGGAGGCCAAAGATTTAAAAAAGCAGAAGATTCTCTCAAGACACAAGTTGTGTGATAATAGTGTGTTTTGTGTGTGTGAATGAGAATTTGTAAATGTTGAATTCTAGGCTTCGACAATCATTGTCAGTGCAGATTAAGTTGCAAGTATTTATGTTTTAAAACTTAAATTATAAAGCTAGTTACGTCTTTCTAACAACTAGTTTTAATGTTTATGAGCATATTTTACCTACATTACCTTTTCAGGATGTTGAGAAAGATGCATCACAAGCACAGGCTGGAGGCTGGGGGCTAGATGGTTTTGAGGAAGAAGTCTTGGTGGACTCTTTCATAGAGCAAAGGGAAGCAATGCCTTCTGGGAAATGAGCTAAGTTTTAATCTAGTCTTTAAGATTAGAAGTCAAAAACAAAAATATTAAAGAAAGGAAAACCTAATTGATCTTTGAAGTATTGTTATGTGGAATTGAGTGGGACTTTTGAGGCCTTTCTTCCAGAAAACAAGGACTTGGTTGTCAGGCCTATATTAGGCCTAAACCTTGGTGCCATGTAGTTGTACTTAAATCATTTCAATGGAAAGTGTCTTAGTGATTGGAACTTCTAGTGCAGTTTGGAGTTCTTCCATTTGAAAAATGTGATATTTGCATGGGATTGTTTGAATCTTGTTTTCTAGTCCCTCCCCATCACCACCCTCATAGTCTGAAGGTAGATTTTTCTCTTGATAAAGGAACAAAAAAGGTGAACATCTTGTTTGTAAATAGGTATCTAGTAACTAGTGGTAAACTTGAAATGGTAGAATTCTTTAAAGCCTAATTCTAGGTAGCCTTAAGAAAATGTATCTTAATTATTTTTGAACCTGTATTCACCTTGTTTTTTTCAAATATCTTAAGTTATATTTTCTTTTTCAGAGCTGCTTCTTATTTGGGGCTACTTTTTTTTTTTAATTGAGGTGTAATTCATAAAAGGGTATATTGTTTTGATGAGACTTTTTACAACTGTGGCTGGATGTCTTTCTTTAGTCTTCCAAGAAGGGCCATTTTACTTTTTTAGAGTTACTTTTTAAAGTCATGAGGTCAACAACTTGGACTACTATGCATGTAAGTGCTAATGCAAATTAAAGCCCAAGTTGACCTCCAGCAGCAGTTCATTCTATGTTGACAGTGAGAGAACACTTTCCTGTTAGGATACTGTTACTCGTGGCTGAAATGTTGAAGAAACCCTCCCCCTATTTTGTTTTTTGCAAAAATCAAGGTATATTCTAGGGTTTCCTGGTTGACCTCAACAGATAAACTGAGATGATAGTCTTAGTTCAGAAATGATCTGAATGTGGATTTACAGTCTACGTGTACAGCTGGCTAAGTGAGATCGCTTTCACAGTTCTGCATGTATCCCATCGGCTCCCCATTAGTCACTGAACTCTTAAAACTGGTATTGTAACATTATCACAATGTTTTGCGCCAATTTTATAAACTTTACAGTGCAATATGTGTTCCTTTTCTGAGGCAAACCAAAGGTATATTTCTCAAGGTTCTGCTGCTATCAGCAGCGTTGATGGAGGATTTTTTATACATTTGTAATAGATAGAAACAAACCAGAAAGAAAGAAGAAAAAAAAGTGGTGGAGGAAAAGGTGAACATTGCAAGAATACTCAAAAGGGCTGAGAGTTGCAAACGCCAAGAATGGCTTTGCATAGTAAATGGAAAAGAACAGCTTTGAACTATAGCTTACTTTTCCTGGTTTGGTCTGACAGAATGATTGAATGCTTTTGTACAAAAATCAGAGCCTTAAAAACAAGGATTTGGTGAGATTGTAAAATGGTGTGCCACTTTGGCAAAACAGTTTGGTGGTTGGTCAAAATGCAAAACATTGTTACTCTGTTACTCAACAATTCTACCCTTAGGAATATATCCTCAAACTACTGAAAATGTGCACCTATGAAACATGTACATGAAGGTTTACAGCAGTGTGTTGCTAATAGTAAAAAAGTTAAAACAAAAAAACAAAAAAACAAAACAAAAAAAAAAAAAAAAAAAGAAGGCAGACTTAGCAAACCATGAGGAGCAAGCCAGTAAGCAACACCCCTCCTTGGCCTCTGCATCAGCTCCTGCCTCCAAGTGTTTGAGTTCCTGTCCTGACTTCCTTCAATGATGAACAGTGGTATGTGTCAGCCTAATAAACCCTTTCCACCCCAAGTTGTTTGGGTCATGGTGTTTTGTCACTACAATAATAACCCTAACTAAGACAGATGTCCTTCCATGGCCCCTGCCTTTTGACAGTCCTAAACCTCTGAGGAAAAGACGCAGATCGGAGACCCTTGGCAGCGACAAAACAGGGAAAATCTCACAGCTCCATTCCAGCTTGTCTCAGTCTCTGTGCCGGGGCACTGACCGGAATGTTTTCCTGAAGAGAGCTCCTGGGCTGCTCCAGCTCAAACTCTGCTCCTCTGTATAAATCAGATTGGGCAGGGGAGAGGGGGAGGAGGAGAAGGAGAATGTGGGAGGGGGCCTCTACCATACTTAAGCCAGGGCAGAACTGAATATTGACAATGCTTTGGTAGATTTTTAAATTTTATTTTATATGCTTGAGTGTTTTGCCTACATGTGTGTCTGTGCACAGCATGAGCGCCTGAGGCCTACAGAGTTCCGAAGAGATAGTTGAATTCCCTGGAATTGGAGTGACAGGTAGCCACAAGTCACCATATGTGTCCTGGGAATTGAATTTAGGCCATCTGCAAAAGGGTTCTTAACTGCTGGGCCATCTCTCCAGCCCCAGAATATTGAAGATGTTAACACACTGTCTACAGATCAGAACAGTATGGGGAAAGACAGATACCCTGCTAACTTCAGTGACAGAGAGTAGGTCTAGAGCAGTGGTTCTCAACCTTCCTAACACTGCCACCCTTTAATACAGTTCCTCATGTTGTGGTGACCCCCTAACCATAAAATTATTTTCGTTACTGCTTCCTAACTGAAATTTGCCACTGTTACGTAATCATAATATAAATATCTGTGTTTTCCGATGGTCTTAGGCGACCCCTGTGAAAGGTCATTTGAGCCCCTCAAAGGGGCCTTGACCCATAGGCTGAGAACCACTGATCTAGAGTTTGAAATTATTTGATGCTTGTTTGGTGTGCTGCCTCCTCTCCTATAGGCTGATCCCACTCGGAAGCCTTGACCCTTCCTCTTCCCTTTCCTTCCCTCACGCAGATCTGAGCTGTTGCCTTTGTTTTCCAGGTTTCAGTCTAAATCCTGCACATTCCTCAGGACTCAGTGCAAGTCCTACATATTTTGAAGCCTTTTGAAATCCACCTGCTCAGATAAGGCCTTTCCCCCTAAAGTTAGCTGAGGCTCTTTTCCCTGAAGTTAGTTCACCCTTTAGGAGGTGTTGATGACTCAGCTCTAACATGCATAATTCTGAAAGTTGTTTCCACCCCTCCCCCAAACCCTTTGGGCTTATGACCCATTGACAGGACTGGTCTTCGTAGCCACAGGCTCTTGAGGTGTCTCTGCTTGTATTTTACTAGGTCCTGGCTACACAAGAGGATGGCACACCCATGGTGGAGGACAGCTAATGTTTTGTCTCACCTCCGTCCTTCCTTCTTTCCCTGGAGACATCGCCTCACATCTTCCTTTAAGTAGCTGGAGAAGGGCTTCCGACTAAACCTGGCCAGTCAGTGTATTTCATCTCTCAAGGCTTGTGATTCTGAGCCTACCATAAGCAAGTCCCAACATGGCTCACCATGGGACTGATGGGGCTTCAGAAGAAGAAAGGGAGGCACCGAAATGGGAAAAAAAGTTTGCAGAAGACATGATTGCATCTCTGGAAAACTCCAAGTACAACCACCAAAATACAGATCCAAACAAACTCAGTAGCACTGGAAGACACATAGTCAACACACAAGAGTCAGGGTGCTTTTATGAACTAAAACTGAACTCTCCGCACAAGGAACAAACAAATGAAAAGTGCTATTTTAGTATGACACTATAAAAGAAACACACAAACGAACAACCCCCCCCAAACCCCAAACCAAACAATAACAACAACAAAACCCTTAGGATCAAATTCAACCAAGGAGACAAACAATCTATAAACTCACACTATAAAACTGTGATGAAATGAAAGAAACCCAAGACACAAATGGTATAGTACAGCACATTCATGGATCTAGACAGTTAATATTACCAAAATGCCTACACAACTCAAAGCAATCTAGATAATTAGTGCAATCCTCACAACATTTCAATGTTTTCCACAGAAATAGGAAATGATCCTAAAATTTATATAGAGTCCAAAAGACCCTGAATATCTAAGACAAACATGAGCAAAAGAAGAAAGTAAGGTACCTCGCTGTCTAATTTAAAGATCCACTATGAAGCTGTAGCAAGCAGTGTTGAATAGCATAAAATTACATGTACAGACCAATGGAGCAGAATAGAGAGCTGGGAAATAAACTTGTGAATTTACCATCAGCAGATCTTTAGCAAATGTGTCAGAGGTGTCAGTGACACACAGTGAAGAAAAGATGGTCTCCAGGGGGCTGGAGATATGGCTTAATGTAGTAGGACAGGCCCACAGGGTCGAGGAAATTGGCTCAAACCAATGGACAAGGCATGCACATAATGTACTTCCTTATGAGCCAACCTGGAGTCTGCCTGAGGGCCTAGCAACAGGTGCTGTCAGAGTTCCTGATTGCTATCAGAGTTCCTGATAGTGCCCAGCCGATGAGGGATGACCACGCAAAGCCACCAGATTGGGGCACAGCTTGGTGCTGGGAGGAGCATATATAAGGCCTTCCCCATTACTGAATGAGTCTACTGTTTGCCTTCAACTGACTCCCAGTCTGTGTCATTGATGACTTGCCTTCTCATCCTCCCTTGAGGGAGCCTTTAGGATCCAGCAACAGCTTAGCAGTTAAGAACTTGCATTGTTCTTTCAGAGAACATGAGTTCAGTTCCCAGCAGTCACATTGGCTGGTTCTCATTAGCCTGTAACTAACTCCAGAGGTACCAGACACCTCTGCTTTTTTGGAAGGCACTGCACCCACATGCACATAACCCATACAGATGAACGCAGAATTAAACATAAAAAAAAGGAGAAAAGGTCATCTTATAAATGGTCTTGGGAAAGTAGTTATTCACATGTATAAGAGTGAAACTGGACATCCACCTCATGTGCAAAAGTCAACTTTAACGGATTAAATGTGTCTCTAAACTGTGAGGCTGGAAATGGTAAAATTATTAAAATACAGGGGTAAGTCTTCTTGGCATTGATTGACCTGGACAGTGTTTTATCAGCATGACTGAAAAGCAAGGGCAGAAAAAGTAGAAATAGACAAGTGGGACTATATTTAACTTAAAATCTAAAGTCATTGCAAGCTAGGTGTAGTCGTGCACACCTGTAAGGATCATGAGTTCAAGGCTAGCCTGGGTTACATAGCAAGACTCCATCTCCACAAAAATTTAAAAAAAAAAAATCACAAAATGGTAAGTTTGTGATGTGGTGAGTTGATTAGTCTGACTTAATAACTTTACAATGTATACATACATCAAAACATTCCATGCCATAATGCATACATTTTTTAAAATTTGTCAATTATACTATAATCAAGCTTTATGGGGCAAAAGGCTCTCCTTTTCTTTCTTTCTTTCTTTCTTTTTTTTTTTTTTTTGGTTTTTCGAGACAGGGTTTCTCTGTGTAGCTTTGCGCCTTTCCTGGAGCTCACTTGGTAGCCCAGGCTGGCCTCGAACTCACAGAGATCCGCCTGGCTCTGCCTCCCGAGTGCTGGGATTAAAGGCGTGCGCCACCAACGCCCGGCAAGGCTCTCCTTTTCTGGAGAGAAAAATGTCTCTACATTTTAATTTTCTTGGGGAGACAGGAGTCCACTAGTGTTCTGAAAATAGAGCCAACATAAGGGAAATTCAATGAGTACTTAGCAAGAGAGAAATGGATTAAGCCCTAACATCATTTGATCCCTTCTGAGGGGCCTGAGGGGATTCAGAACTTGGGATGATGCAGAAGCTGTTACAGGGTCACCACATTTTCAGATAATAGAAGTCATGATGAATAATTTTATGGCTGTGCCATGGGCTTTTGAATGGACATATGTACTCTAGACTAGAGGCATGGGGGGCCCCAGTATTTAGGAGAGGTGAAAGACAAGCAAGGAAGAGCACATTAGGAGAATTAAGCAACTGCCAAGCAGAAGATGTAGCAATTTCAAAAAGCGGAAATGGTACTTCTGGACATGCGGCCTCCTCCTCCTCCTCCTCCTCCTCCTCCTCCTCCTCCTCTTTTTGTTATTGTTTCAGGTTTTGTTCTTGCTTTGAGACAGGATGGCTAGTAACCTAGGCTGGACTCCAACTAGCTATGTAGCTGAGGATGACCTTGAAGTCCTAAGTCTCCTGCCTTAGCTCCCAGAGCTGGGATTTGCAGGCACGCGGCACCACGCCGGGCTGTACTGCTCTCTGTGTTGTGCTCCCTTTCTCTTTGCTCTAGTTAGAGCCATCAGTTTGTATAGCAGTTACTCTTGGCTGAACCCCTGGTTTGGCGGGAATTGGCTGCCAGTGTTGCCTGGAAGCCTCCTGCCCCGCGTTTACCCTGGGAGAAGGAAGTCCCGCGGCTCTAGCCTTAGACTTGACCTAGTGACCCAGAACCCAGAACTGTCCTTCCCATCTTTACAGAGCTTGCCACACCACGAGGGGAAGGGACGGGACATAGGTGGGATGAGGCTGAGGCTGATTGGGGGTGGGGGATGGTAGCGTGTGTGACCCAGGCTGGGAAAACTCAAGGGAGACATGTTTTTCATTTTACCTTAACCGAAGGACACTGAAGGGCGAAAATGAGTCAATTGCCAGCCAGCTCCGACTCTCGGAAGGCTCAGTCTCACCTTGGAGTGGAATCCAAATCCTGCCTCCTTCCCCTCCAAGCTACCACACTGACCATCACACTCTTGAACATTTCTTGTAACTTCCTTAAACCGCAACTGGGATTTTGTGTGAAATCGTTTGTGTGTTTCCAAGGGTTTGATGCACTCTGCTCCACCGTCCACTTTGTGACTGGCAGAACCTGAGCCATGGTCATGTGCCAGTGAGAATATTCCACACCTCTGGGCCCAGTGTGGCAGGCCACACAGACGGGCCTTTGTTTTCTCTTTGCTTTTGCGTCTCCTCCTGAATACATCAAGACCCTTCACCTGGGGGGGGGGGGCTCAGTGGTAGAGCACTTGTGTAAATATGTGTAAAGTCCTGGGCTTGATTGCCCAGCAGGACAAATGAACAAAAACATCTTGTAGTAGGATGGTGGGATCTCATCCCTCTGTTCCTTTAACAATTATTTGCTCAGTGTCCGCAGCTGCTCCAGACTGGGTAGCTCTTATCTGCAGACAAGAGGCGGGCCTTATCTAGGAGATTGTGGCCTAGTGGTAATAATGAGGGCCAGAACTGCACATGACTGTGGACAAACTTGAGTGTGTACTGCTGTAAAGACTTCACTCACACAGCATTTCTAGTACCTGCTTCAGAGATGAAGACAATCAAGGCTGGAAGGGACTGGCAGAAATGCTGTGCAAATAACACTCAGCAAAGTGGCCATTCTGTCTCCTTCTTCTTCCATCACACTCCTGGGAGGGCAGAGGGAAGGGAGAGAGAAAAGACTTCTGAAGGTCTCTGTTCTTTGTCTGAAAAGATGTATCCCTTTAAAGAGTCTGAAAACTGATGTATCCCTTTAGTGTAAATGCCACACCTTTGAAAGGAAAGTCTTTTTAAGTGGAAGGTGTATGTAAAGTTCCAAGAAAATTAATAATGCCCTTAGGCTTCTCTTTAGACTGGATTCTTTCTGTTGCTGGGATAAACACCATGACCAGAAGCCATTTAGGGGAGGCAGGGTTTATTTGAGCTTACACTTCCAGGTCTTGTGTCCATTATAGAGGAAAGTGGGGGCAGGAACTCTGGGTAGGTGCCGTTGGATGAAGACTGCCCCTCCGCACCCTTGGCCTGGGGGATGGGCCCTCTCACAGACCGAATCATAGGCCAATCATCTGAGGCTCTTCCCAGCTGACTCTAGGTTATGTCAAGTTGTTGACAAAATCTAATACTAGTACAGGGGTCTAGGGTGAAGGTGCCCCTACAATAATGGAAAGGAGGGTAAATTTACTTATTGCCACTAAATCATACACCTAAAAACGGTGAGAATTGTTAATTTTTTAATGCACTGTGTATTTTTCCACATTTTTTTTAAATGTTCAGGAATTTTTTTTTTTTTTTTAGAAAGGACGTTATCATCACTGTGTGTAGAGTTGGGGAGGGTGGGAAAGTAGATTTCAGATGCGCTCACTTACCCCATGTTTAATACACACGGGCCCTCCTTTGGCCAAGGTGTTTGGCCCAGCTCAAACTTTTTTTGGCTTTTCGAGACAGGGTTTCTCTCTGTAGTTTTGGAGCCTGTTCTGGAACTCGTTCTGTAGACCAGACTGGCCTCGAACTCATAGAGATCAGCCTGCCTCTGCCTCCTGAGTGCTGGGATTAGAGGCGTGCGCCACCACCGCCGGTGGTAGATAACTATTTTAAGGGATGTTACGTTACAGTTCTTTGGCTGTTCCAGCTCAATAACCCATGGTTATATCTCCGAAGCATGGTTTTAACAAATCTCCTATCATCCATCACACATTCCCCACCCAGCCGTGTAAAATCCAGGGACGGGGATGCCCAGGATGGGGACGGGCGTGGCCGAGGCGGTTGTGACGGTGGAGACCTGGGGTCGCGAACCGCCCACACCGCCCGCTCCCATCCCCATGGCGTCCGCCTCCCGCGCCCCCACGAAGCCCCAGCAGATCCTGGTCCTCGACCCGCCGACAGAGCTCAAGTTCCGAGGCCCCTTCACCACCGTAGTCACCACGCATCTTAAACTGCGCAACCCGACGGCGAGGAAAGTGTGCTTCAAGGTGAAGAGCACCAGCCCTCGCCGCTACTGCGTGCGTCCCAACAGCGGCGTGGTCGAGCCGGGCTGCACGGTGACTGTCGCCGCCATGCTGCAGCCCTTCAGCTACGACCCCAGCCGGGAGGCCAAGCACAAGTTCATGGTGCAGACCGTGTTCGCTCCCCCGGACACTTCGAATCTGCAGGCCGTGTGGAAGAAGGCGGACCCCGGTGAACTGATGGATTCGAAACTGAGGTGTGTGTTTGAAATGCCGAGAGAGAGTGACAAACTGGATGACGGCTTGAGACTCAGAAAGCCGGCGCATCTCAACAAGCCCAGGCTCGACTCCTCCACGTCCTTGAAGCCAAGTCGCACCACGCCTCTTCCTGTTGTCCTGCTTGTGATTGGAGCCGTCTTCGTTGGCTTCTTCCTGGGGAAATTCATCTTGTAGAGTGAGGCGCGCACAGCGCTATTACCTCCCACCCCACCCCCAGAAAAAAACATCTCTTTATCCACCAGCTCCTTGGAAGTATATGGCCCGCGGTGACCAACTTTGTGTGTGTGTATAAAGTCAAATAGGCTTCGCCTCTATGATCTCTTGTGGTTGGAGGATGCAATTAAAAAAGTAAAAATAAAACAAAAGCTGTTGGGCTGCTGGACACATCGCATATTATCAGATAATCGGAAGTCAGTCGTCCATTCCGTGTGTACAGATTGTGTGTGTGTGTGTGTGTGTGTGTGTGTGTGTGTGTGTGTGTGTGTGTGTGGTGAAATGCACCAAGAATTGTTCTTTTGGCTTTAATAAGAGTTCAAGAATGGTTCAGTCTTGTAAATGTTTATTTTGCGAGTCCCTTTAGTTTTTACCTGCTGTGTTACCTCTTGAAAGACGGGATTATTGGGATTTGCTAACCCTCTCGTTCCGGATGTGCTAAGAGGTGTTCAGTGGGGGAAATGGTATCTCTTACGCTAACGTGGCAAAAATATCCCTATCGCTTCCGAGGTAATTGCTGGCTGAGTTTTTCACCCTTACAAATCTGCCCTGTTGTATTTAACATTTTTTTTTTTTTAAACCTGCTATTCTTTTTTTGGTAGCTTGCGGTGTCTGCTGTGTTAGTGGGGTGGTTAGAAGAGAAGTCTACGCTGTGGGAATTTGAAATTTATATCGCATGATTTTCTCCTGCAATGAAGCTCTTCCACACACTTCATTATTTGTGATTACAACGCCATTTATGGAGGAAAGGAATGGATAGACTTTCGAGCTCTTCTGGCAGTTTGGACAACTGTAATTGATTTGTTTTCCAGAAATATAGAATAATAATTCCAGAAGAGTGCTGTATTGCAGTGAGTTAGTGTATGTGCCATGCAGCTGTCTTGAGTTTAAGTTATTTCATTCTTGTCATTTTTTTTTCTTTTTCACTGTCTTCTCAAGGAAGACTGATTCGCCTGGGTTTTGAAGTATTATTAGCCAGCCTAATACTTCTATTACTTTGTAACATATTTCATAACCACAGTTAAAAATAGGGTGTTTTTTTTTCCTGCCTAACTTAACATTCAAAATGAGTTTCCATTATGGAAATTTAAAATTACTGAGCAAACCCCGGGAATTTCCTTTGTGAAAAAGGACTTTTTCTTTGCAAATCCAACTGTTTATCACATAAAACACTGTTTGAGATAAATGCTCACTCTGGGTTCTGCTATTTTCTTGCACTTGGCCGTATGTCTTCATTTATTTTATTCATACTAAAGAAAATTTTGGAACCTGAGAAAATTATATCACATTTTAGACTGAGGCTAGCCTAATACTAGTGAATTTTTATTCTTGAATGTAGATGTTGGTTTAGTAAGAAGGTGTGCTGTGCCAGAGGGAGATTGGCTCTTGGGTTTCGATGTGGTACAACGTACTAGGCCATGCCAGGTCTGTGAGCACGTTTTATATAAGAGTGAAATGTTCCCGAGTATTTTGGTTGTCCTTTCATTTCACATGTGTTTGAGTTGGTCAGATGGTATGTGGTGTTACTGTATTCTGTGGTATCTTTAGAACCTCTTGCTTGTGTGTGTTTGTGTGTGTGTGTGTGTGTGTGTGTGTGTGTGTGTAAGTTCCTGAATGCTACATTCCACTGCAGGTGCTGTTACTATTGTGTGTGCTGCTGTGGAACAATCTTTTTGTACGCTATGAATATGTATTACTCTAATTGGCTAATAAAAAACTGATTGGCCAGTAGCTAGTCAGGAAGAGATTGAATGCCAGACTAGGAGAATTCTGGGAAGAGGAAGGGTGGAGTCAGAGAGTTGCCAGCAAATGCAGAGAAGCAAGATGAGAGCGCCATACTGAGAAAAGGTACCAAGCCACATGGCTAAACATAGATAAGAATTATGGGTTAATTTAAGTAGGAGTTATCTAACAAGCCTGAGCTATCTACTGAGCATTTATAAATAATATTAAGCCTCTATGTTGGTTGTTTGGGAGCAGGTAGTCTGGACAGGAAAACTCCACCTACAGTGTGCTGGCTGTTACTGTTGCCTCCTTCCCCATTAGCTGAAAAAGCATGATTAAAATGGTCTAAAGTTCCCATTCCATAAGTACTGATTCTACACTTACCACTTAAAGCTCTTTATATAGTTAACATCCCTAGTGATAAGTGTCAAGTATGGTATTTTGTATCTTTCAAAAAATATTTACATTTTCAAAAACTTAGAACAGTCCCTTAGAATTCATCTTATTTAGCCCCTTTATTTTATATCTGGGGGATCTGAGTCCCTGTGAGAGTAGAAAAGACTTTTCTGTGTTTTATAGGTAGGGAGAGATGGAACTGAAAATAGAAATCTTATCTCTGGTCTTCTGTCTACTTTAGTAATTTTGTAGGAAAAGTTACTAATTTGACAAATGACTAAAATAATGAACAATATTATCTACCAGGTGAGATTTTTTTAATTTTCTTTTCTGGGCATGGTACTGCTTGACTGAAACCCAACACTAGTAAGGTAGAGGCAGGAGGGTCAGGAGTTCAAGGTCATCCTCATCTACTGAGTGAGTTTGAGATCAACCTGGGTTGCTTGAGACCTTGGAGAGGGGGAGAGAGAATGATTGAGGGGGAGTGTATAGCCTAACATTACACCAAGTTGATGTATATACTTTAATGTTTAGGCTAGCTATATTTCTCATATTGATAATTATCAAGTGCTATTAAAATATATTGTTTTAAGGTAGACATTTAATAAAGTATAATATGAAAAATAAATAAAACATTATAGTTGGTTCTTTGATTCTTTGGGGGCCTGCCACCTAGCCCCCAAATAATCACACAGAGGCTTACTCTTTTTTATGAATGCCCAGCCTTAGCTTGGCTTGTTTCTAGCCAGCTTTTCTTAAATTATCCTGTCTACCCTTTGCCTCTTTGCTTATCTTTCTCTATTCTGTATACCTTCCTTTCTGTGTGGCTGGGTAGGTAGCTGGCCCCTGGTGTCCTCCTCTCCTTCTCCCTTTCTCGTCCCTCGATCTTTTCTTCTTTTTCTCCTTCTATGTATTCTTTTTGCCTGGCAGCCCTGCCTATCCTTCTTCTGCCTAGCTATTGGACGTTCAGCTCTTTATTATACCAATCAGGTGTTTTAGACAGGCAAAGTAACACAGCTTCACAGAGTTAAACAAATGCAAAAGAGAATGCAACACATCTTTGCATCATTAAACAAATATCCCACAAAATAAACAAATGTAACACATCTTAAATTAATATTCCACAACAATATAGCTTCTGACTGTCCCACATGTGGCAAGATCAGTTCCTAGTTCTCGGCCTATTTGTTGTTGTTGTCAATCAAATTGGGAAAGCTCAACATAGGGAGGGGTATCTTAGAGTTCAGAGGTGGGAATACTTTTGTTTCCCATAATGGATGGCCTTATCTCCCACCACCTCCCCCTTTTCCCTTGATTATCAGGAGCACTGGGCTAGTTTAGAGACAAGTGCAGTGACTGTGGCTCAGAATTTATAATTCATCACTCTCCAGGCTTGTCAGTTTATATCTTGATTCCATCATCTTTATTATGATAGCGTTCCTACAGTCGTAGCTTACCACAGGGAAGGAGCCTGAGGTGCGGGTTTTCCTCTGAGAGTTTTTCTGGATACTCTTCAGGGTGTCTGCTGAGATCACAGCGAGGATACAAGTTTAGATCGGGGGACTGTATTTTAAGACTGGTATTGATCAACCAAAGGGCGGGCAGCATAGGGATAAAAGATGTCAGAATGTCCGGAAATGATTTACATAGAATACAAGGAAGAAGAGCTTAGCTTAGACGGTGGAAACCAGGTTGGGGTCTTTAAATAGTTAAACATCTGTCGTGTGACCTGGTAAGGCTCCTGTTTGAATGTTTCTAGTGCCTAGACTAAGGTCAATAGGGAGATGTTATAGAAGGGCAGACTCCAAGACCACAAATCAAGTTATGAGCAGTAGATTCCCCGGAAGCGGAGTCCTCGATCACTCACACGCCTACCCTAAGAAGACATGTTAATGCTGGAGCACAATAGGATAAACCACTGAATTAAGGAGAGCATTAGCCCCACAGATTTGCCCCTTGAAAAATAAAAATTGAAAGTATCCTCAGAAATTATTGGAGTTTAGGAAACTGAGGTCCAGAGTAGTAATTTGATTTCCCGGGTTCACACTGATTTTGCAGAGTGGGTGATGGAGCCCACCTTTCTAATCCATGTTCGGATCCATTCACTTTATACCACAGGCTGGTCTTCCCTCTAATAGCTCACATGTGGTTCAGCTTCTTTGATGTTACACCTCCCTCAAGGCATCGATTGAGTTCAGTTGAGTTCGTGGGGAAAGAAGCTTTTTTTTGTTTTTGTTTTTCGAGACAGGGTTTCTCTGTGTAGCTTTGCGCCTTTCCTGGGACTCACTTGGTAATCCAGGCTGGCCTCGAACTCACAGAGATCTGCCTGGCTCTGCCTCCCGAGTGCTGGGATTAAAGGCGTGCGCCACCAACGCCTGGCAGGGAAAGAAGCTTTGAATGGTTCACTCCCTGCAAACTATTTACAGGAAACGAATGCCATTTAACCCCTTCCTCCCCACCAATCAAACGAATTCTTTTCATTGCAGAAGAGGCACAGACTCTTGCCCACACTGTCAGTGGAGCGCTCATCTGTGCCTTACAGAAGCTCCGGCCTCCTTTGCTTGCCACCTTGGCTGAACATTAGTACATCGATTAGAAATTCACTTCTGCTTTGAGTCAGGTGGGATGGGAACAGAATTGATAAAAAGGAGCAGAGCCATTCAGGAGAGGAAAAAAAAAATCCTTCAGGCACATTCTGAGAGCAGTTGACTAACAGACATACTTGGCATACTCCAAAGAGTGGGAGGGTTCTGGGTTGATTGTAGGCTTTGAGACTCTTGGGTTTACTGACACATCCTTCTTTGGTGCCAGCTAGATAGCTTGGTCATTGTAGGGCCATTTGTGTACTAGGGACTCCATCCCTGTCCTTTCTGATTCCTCCAGTGTGCTTTAGGGCTCCTGAACAAAAGCGCCAGGACTGAAAATGTGGCGATGCATTGGATCGAACACTTAGGCTGGAAAGGTCGCTCCATGGTAGAGAGAGCACTTGCTTAAGACTCCAGGGGTCTGATCACTGTAGAAAGACAAACTTCCTATTGTACCCAGTAACTTTTATTAAGAAGCCAAGATAGTAGAAGTCACCAAGTGCAATTATAGTGGAGGGATTTTTTTTTTCACTATTTTTTTTTTAAGTATGAGTTTCTCCTCTGAAATTCTTTTTCTCTTTCAAAAAAAATTAGCTTTTTTTTTGGTTAGTATATAAAGTACTGTGTCTCATGCTGGCAGTTTCATTCATAAAATATTTGTAAAGCTAGCACTTCCAATCAATCAATAAGGTTTCATTGATCAGAAGCTTACAATGCTGTCTCTTACTGCTTCCTCTCCCTCTCTTTGTCATGTTTCCCCTTTCACATGAACTCTTCCTTCACCTAGTCCTTACCTCAGCCTCCTTTTGATTTCTTTCTCTCCGACCCTATCCTGCTGCTCCAGGAATGTGGAGACGGAACTTAACAACATGGGCACAGGGAATGGTGAGATAGACCAGCAGGGACAGCCTTCCTTTGGCACCTCTATTAAAAAGTGCGTTATAGCCAGGCGGTGGTGGCGCACACCTTTAATCCCAGCACTTGGGAGGCAGAAGCAGGCAGCTCTCAGAGTTCGAGGCCAGCCTGGTCTTCTAGGATGACTAGGGCTACACAGAGAAACCCCATCTTGAAAAACAAAACAAAACAAAAAACCAAAAACCAAACAATCAAACAAACAAACAAACAAAAAAGCTTTGTAGAGAGACTCCAGCATGTTGGTGCAAACCCTTAATCCCAGCACTCACAAGGCTCAGGCACAGTGTGGCTGTGAATTCAAGGCCGGCCTGTACTTCACAGAAAGTGCTAGACCAGATCCCTACCCCCCCCCCCAACACTTTCGAGCATCTATAAAGGTCAAGGCATAGGCTAGACATTCTGGGGAAGGAAGAAAGATGCCTAGGTATGCAGCACCCTGCCTGATCTAATGGGGAGAAATGCTCAGTGTCTTGAGCCTGGCCTAAAGCAGGGAAGAATGCAGGGACATCCAGTGAGGACTGTGGAATCAGACCTGGCCTGATGTTTACCGGTAGTTCATTTGTTCAGCATCTGTCCAAAATGCCGACTGTGTGTCTGTCTGTGTCAGGTTCTGTGCTTGGACCTGGGAGTCTGACAGTGAACGAAAGCAAAGTGGTCCCAGTGAGATGCACGGACTTTCACGGGATGAACATATATTCTTATGTAAATAACAAACTGTTTTCTTTTTTTTTTTATTGAAAATAGATTTTTATACGATATATTCTAATGACAATTTGCCTTCTCTCAGCTCCTCCAAGGTCCTCCCCTTCTCCCCACCCTTTCAAGTCCACATCCTTTGTTTCTCATTAGAAAACAGGCATCTAAAAATAAATAAATGTGTAATATAAAAATAATAAAATAAAATCAGACAAATAGGGGAAAAAAGAACTAAAAAAAAAAAAAAAAGCACAAGAAACACATATAAATGTAGAGACACATATCACACACACAGAAATCGCACTAAAACACAAAATTGGAAACCATAATATATAAGCAAGAGACCTGTGATGTCGTACTGGCTGGTTTTGTGTGTCAACTTGACACAAGTTTGAGTCGTCAGAGGAAGGAGCCTCAATTGAGGAAATGCCTTGATGAGACCCAGCTGTGAGACGGTTTCTCAATTACTGATCAAAGGGGGTGGTGCCATCCTGGGCAGCTGGTTCTGGGTTAAACTATAAGAAGGTGGGCTGAGCAAGCCAGGAGAAGCAAGCCAGTAAGCAGCTCCCCTCCATGATCTCTGTGTCAGCTCCTGCCTCGGGGATCCTGTCCTGTTTGAGTTCCTGTCCTGACTTCCTCCAGCGATGAACAGAAATGCTGAAGTATAGGCCAAATGAACCCTTTCCTCCTCAACTTCCCTTTTGGTTATGATGTTTTGTCGAAGCAATAGAAACCCTAACAAAGGTTAAAAAAAAAATTTCCCCCAAATGTCATTGAGTTGATTTTGTGTTGGCCATCTACTGCTGGGCATGGGCCTGCCCTTAAGTATGGTTTGTATACCCAGTGAGACTCGTTGGAGAGAACTATATTTTCCTTTGGGAGTGGTTATCAACTGGAGATAGCTTCTGGGTTAGGGATGGGGGTTGTGTCTGTTTCCCCTCTCAGCGATGGGATCCTATCTGGCTTAGACCTGTGCAGGCCCTGTGGATGCTGCCACGGTCTCTGAGTTCATATGTGCGTGAGTCCTGTTGTGTCCAGAAGGCCTTGTTTCCTTGGTGTCTTCCATCCCCATTGACTGTTAAAAACAAACTTCTTAAAAAGACACTGGGTTCCAGAAGGTTCAGTAGCATGAGGAGCAAACTTAACTTGGGAGGGAGCATGCCAGAGTGCTCGAAGACCTTAGAGATAACAGGAGACGGTGTGTGTGGAGAGCACAGCAGGTTCTTCCCACAGTAGCAACAGCATCAATCACAAAGTCTTGAGGCGTTTTCTTGGTATTTCAAGAAACTCAGAGCAGGCCTTGTCCTGAGCTCAGTCGAAAGGAGAGCCGTGATGGATTAGTTTCTTTTGCTAGGCTGTGACCAAAACCTTGACAGAAACAAGGCAGAAAGGGGGGAGACTTCTTGAGCTCATAGTTCCAGAGAGATTTCAAAGAACCACTTGAGGGAGGGGCTACTCTCTCTGTGGCAACAGGAGTAAGTAGCAGATGCACAATGAGTTCCAGGCTAGCCTGGGCTAGTGAAAGTGACCAGCCACATCTCAAACCAAACTAACTAAACAAATTAAAGATCCCAGACTAAAACACAATTACCCTCTGGCTGCTATGGAAAGACTGCATTTGGTGAACAGAGTAGCGATAGGATTAGCTTAGCCTAAATCATGGTGGCTGCCATATAGATTTTGGTGTGGTAATGAAATGAAGGCCGATTTTAATGTCTATGTTGGGGTTAAAGAACAAAATGACATTTTAAATAGTATGAGTTCTGTCCAGCTGAACTACATTTTTTGGTTCTTTCCACTTGAGTGTTGAAGTAGTTTGCTTTTCAGGAACTTTCTCTCCTACCTGCCATTGTCCACATTCCCGCAGTCTCAGCATCAACCCACGCAACCCACTGCTCCTTAGTCCACAGCTGCTGGTTTTCCAAGATCTGCTGGGCCTTGCTGGGGTCTGTCCTCTTACGTCTTTCCTTCCCTTCTCTATTCCTCTGGTGCTGGCAGTGAGGTAGTCTGAAAGGAGGAAGTCACCGAGTACCTGTCAGAGGGGGAGGGAAAGACTATGGGGGAAGGCGGCTTGAGCAGGAGGCCGGGGGCCCAAACAAACCTTACTGACTTCTTTTAATTTTGCCACAGCCTTTTCTCATTTTAGTCACTTCTGGTCAGAAAAGAAGATGTTCTAGGGAAACGCCTTTCACTTCCCACTCTCATGCCCCATTAGTAGGAACGGTGAGCTCAAGGCCCTTTAAGCAGAAGTAACTACCTCCCAGCCTGGCTTTCAAAATGGCGACCACGACAGCAGGAGAAACCACTGAGCACTTCACTGATGCCCAAGACTCTCCAAGGAAAATGATGATGTACCACAGGGATGCACACCATACACCTAGCATCCTTGATGATACCTACCTGAGGCCTTCCTGGACCTCATAGATTTGTTGGACTCCTGGTCTTAAGTACTGCATTCTTAAGGTAAAGCTTCCTGGTAAGGGCGGCACATAAAAGAATTGACCCATCAACTTTGTGGAATTTCCTTTGTGGAATTAGGGAACAGAGTAACCACTCCGATTTTCTCCATGGTTTTATGGGGCAGTAAGAATGTCAGCTGTACTTTGTCCTAACGGGATGCCATTTGAGCACTTCTTAAAGGAAAGATTTATACACTTCTCATACAAAGTAAGGTATAATTAAAAACAAATTGGGGTAGGCCTGGCAATATAAACTTGTAATCCCAGCATTCAGGATGCTTGGGAGTTTGATGCAGGAGGATGACAAATTTGAGGGCAGCCTTGGTTGCATAGTGAAAGCCTATCAAAAACAAACAAAAACACCCCCAAAGTTACAACATGCTTTCAATCGTAGTTTTTGTTTGTTCTTGGCACCAAGTTCCTTTGAACTTTACCAATGACAGGAGTCCATGTTGCTGTTCCTAGTGAGTCCCTTCCAGTCAGGCTATTGTAGTTACAGTTTGAGACAAAGGAGACACACATTATCTTAGCCTTATGAACACGTCGGACTCCACTTGTGGCAGAGAGAGGAGCAGTGATGGTGTTGGCTGTCTTTACTGCGCAAAGCACAGGACCAGATGTTCCGAGGACTCTCACCATTCATCTTTACGACCATCCTGTGAGGCAGGGTGTGAGCGGTCATAACACCTGGGTATGTCCTGGCTTGGAAAAGTTGTCCAGTAAATATAAATTTCCTGTTGTTGGCTGCACCTCCAGGATAGATGGTATCTCCAGTTCTCCGTATTCATCAACTGGATGAAGGGTCTGGAACTCGACAGCAGTCGGTGTTCTACCTGGGCTTAACTGTTTAAGGTGGGATTCTTGGACGAGGCCTTTGGACAAGGAGCTCCATGACCAGAAAACTCTGGCGTATCCCAGGATCAGAGTTAAGCAGGGTTTTGACCAAGATAACCCAGCAAATCTGCAGCTGACCTGGCAGTGGGGTGTGTGATTAAATCTACGCAATGAAGTCTTTAGGGGCCTGGCATTTACTCGGAGTCACACCAAAATGGGGATGGGAACGTGGGCACCTAGGGTGTAGATGTGTAGAAAAATGGCCCATTCATCAAGCTTGGCTCTCTGCCCAGAAGTTTTGCCTCTGTACCCCAGGCCCCTGGTGCCTGCTTCTCTGTGGGCCGGAGAGAACCCACTGCCTCAGGGCCCAAGGGCTCTTTCTCTATAGGACGGCTGTCTGGAAACAGACAGTTCCATGGTGGTTCCTCATCTAGACAGAAAAAAAAACTCATTCTGCCTCATAATTAGAGAAGCAAACTCCCCCTGGTAACTTCCTCTCACTTCAGCAAGAGCCCTAGCACTCTTAGGAGGAGGAGTAAGCAGTTCTGAACCAATCCATCGGCCTCAGCTTCTCCTTTACAGTTGGGTTCTGGGCCCATCTGACCCTGGGAACATCCAAGATTCCTGGGAGACAAGGCCAGTGGTTAAGTGGACTTCTCTACAGCTTTACCTTGTTAATAAATAATCACCTACTATCTGCTCGGTCAAGCTGACCTCAGTCCATTTTTTTTTTTAAAATGGGAATTGATGACATGTTTTTCTCGATCCCAAGCACTTCTCATCTCTTTTTATTACTCTGTATTCTTTCTTTCCCTCTATTTTTCAGACAAGCTTTCTCCATGAAGCCTGGGTTGACCTTGAACTCATAATCCCCCTGCTTCAGTCTCCTGAGCACACCACCATGCTTCGTCCCATTTATATTTTCGCAGGCTGGATCAGCAAGGACTCTTCCTTATTTACAGATGCAGAATCTGGTGGATGTCGCAAATGGTCACATATTGAGCACCTCCGCTGTCCACTTACCGAGCCACATGCTTTTGGGGGAATCCAGCCCACCCACAGCCCACAGCTTCCTTGAGGTGCAAAGGGTGTGAGCAGCACCCTTGCAAATAAGAAAACGGAAGCTCAGAGAGAACATTTACCTGGGTAGAGCAGCCAGGTAGTGACGGCTACCAGTAGCAGTGCCCCCTCCAGATAGCAGAGTGGCTTTAACACAGCGGCTTCACAGGCCAACCGCGACAGCACCCACGTGAGGATTCAGAGGTCTGGAGAGTTGAAGGGAGCGACGTGGAGAGAAGGGAAGCTCGACTGACTTCGGTTTGCCTTTTCTGACTTGGCCTCATTTAGCGAATGAAACGCCGCTTATAGCTCCAGGCACAGAGGGAAAGTAGGAGTGTCTCACACCCCGAGGGCATCTGTATGCCGCCCTGGCTGCCACATTGGTTTGTAAATCTGGCACAAACTGAGTGCCCACTTGTCTGGAAAACTTAAGCTCCTTACTCACTGCCCGCAAGGCCCCCGGGCAGCCTGGATGTAACTGGTGATAACTTGTGCAGTGCTTGGCTGCGGTGTGGGGAAGCACTCAGACAAGCAGCATCGGCGGCTATAGTTTAAACACCCAATAAGGAGTGGATGGGAGTGTGCAGGGAGCCCCTAGTGAGCAGAGCCCAGTGCGGCTGCACACTTGAGCCTCCTTACAACTCTCATCCACACCACCCTGGTTGGGTTTGGTGGCCTTTGAGGATGAGGCGTGGGAATGCAAAGGCCCCGTGTCCTCCTTGACCTGATTTGCATGGCTTCCATGCACATAGCACGAGCTTGCTTAGCAGATAGCGTTTGGATCTAGTTCTTCAGCAACCACACATGAACCTTCTGAGCCAGGCCTGGAGGATCAAAAGCAGCCCTCAAAAAGTGGAGGCAGGAGGATCAAGAGTTTAAGGTCATCCTAGGCTGCACAGAAAATTTGAGGCCAGCCTGAGTTCCTAACCTGACTTCCCTGGAATGATTGACCGTAATGACACAGAGACTTATTAGTTTTGAATGCTCGGCCTAGCTTAGGCTCATTTTTGCCTGGCTCTTTTAACTTAAATTAACCCGTTTCTCTTTATCTACATTTTGCCTCAGGGCTTTTTACCTTTCTTACTTCTGTATGTCTTACTTTCACTGCTTCTCTGTGTCTGTCTGTCTGGTGTCTGCCTGGCTTCTTGCCCCAGGCGTCTCCCTCATTCTTTCCTTCTCATTCTCTGCTTTTCCTTCTCTCTTCCCTTTTGAGCCTAGATTTCTCCTCCTATTTATTCTCTCTGCCTGGTAGCCCCACCTATTCCTCTCCTGCCTCGCTATTGGCTGTTCAGCTTTTTATCAGATCAATCAGGTGCCTTAGGCAGGCAAGATGAAACAGATGCAACACATCTTTACATAATTAAACACACATCCTTACACCATTAAATATATTCAGCATAAACAAATGTAACACACCTTTACACAGTTAAACTAATATTCTGCTGCATAAACAAATATAACACATCTCTACATTGTTAAATCACATTCCACAACACAACCTGGATTGAATTGCTATAGTCCCACACGTGATATCATGTAAGAATGAATGAGTCAGACTGGTAAATGTCCTAATGCTACTTTCAGCCTGGGAACTGGGGAGGCGAAGCAGAGATCAAGGACAAGGAGCATCCTACCACCGTCAGTGTGTGGACAGCACTGGCTTTGCACACTGTCCTGCCTCCCCAAACCAGCTCTGCTCCTTCCTGTCTAAGTGAGCTAGGCAGGAGGCATTGGCTTGCAACCCACAGGAAAGCGTGCGTCTCTGCTGCTGCTGCTCATTTCCTTGGGTTCTCACTTGGGGGAGATAGCAGATGTCTGTCGGAAGGGTCTGAACTCCAAGCTCTCAGCAGCAAACATCTCCAGAATGGCTTCCCTTCCGAACTCTGGACTGTAGTTGCTGGCCTCCTCTCCCCTTTCCTCTGCTAACAGCAACTGGAGGTGGTCGCTCCCCGGGGTTCTACACAGTGCCTGGTAAGAAGCAGGGACCCAAAATGTCTTGCAAAAGAGATGGAGAGACAGTCAGGTAAAGAGGTACATGCTTATAATCCCAGCACTAGGGACGGGGAGGCAGGAGGACCAGTAGTTCAAGGCCAACCTGAGCTACGTGAGACCTTGCGTTAAAATAAAAATAAGCTAAAATAAATGATATAGGGAGATGGGAATGACCCTGAAGGAGGGATGCAAGGAGATCAGACCCAGAATCCTCTATACTCCTCAACATCTCAAACACCTGTGGGCTTTTCCCAGATGATACAAAAACTCTATCCCCACTTTCACTCCTTGCTTTCTCTCTGATTTTTTTAGGTTTTTAAAATTGTGCTTATGAGTACTTATGTTCATGTTCCACATGTGAATGCAGGTGCATATGTATGCGTGTAGGTCAGAGATCAGTCTGGGCCTTGGGTATTGTTCCTCAGGAGACACATACATCCCCCCCCCTTTTTTTTTTAAAGACAAGGTCTCTCATTGGTCTGAAGCTTACCAATTAGGCTAGTCTGGCTATCCCATGAGCCTTAGGGAACCACCTGCTTCCATCTTCCCAGGGCAGGAATAACAAACAGTATGTACCATCATGCCTAACATTTTAGTGTGGGTTTGGGAGATCAAACTCAAATCTTTATGCTGGCATGGCAGGAACTTGGGAGGTAGAGGCAAGATGATCAGAAAGTCAGTGGCATCCAACGTGGAAGCTCAAATATCCAGACATAGGGCCTAAGAAGGCTAAGGAAAGTTCTGGACAAGGAGCCAGATGTGGAGTCCTGCAGTCTCTCAGGCAGGCCAGTGCTTGCCAGCACCATGTGCTAAGCTGAGCCACGTGGTGACTGGTGTGGCCATTTAAGATTTATTTATCTCACACAGAGAACTCTGCAAGTGCTTAGGAAAGCCAGGTCCAAACATAGAAACCTCTCAAAGACAGAGTATGTTTAAAAATCTGCTTAAATGCTGAAGAAAGAAAACAAAATGGATATAGATAGTCATAGGAAAAAAAAGTTTAAAAATAATAAAAAGAGAGAGTAAAGTAATATAAGAAAATAAACTCATAAAGATGGGAAATATATAGGGTGCCTGGATCATGTATGGTACTTGGTTGATTTTGAATTGTTTAAATGCTAATGTATGAAAAGCAGTAGCTGCTGAGGGACATTGGGTTATGAAAGGGATGGCTGAATTAAACCAGCCTGTATACTTTAGAAATGGAAGTCAGAAAATATGTTGTATAGGGGAGAGGTTATGTTTTGTTTCCACAGGAGACAAAAAGCTATGGATTCCTTCAAAGTTAATAGAGATCAGATTTGATCGGGGAAGACCTCTTGAGGATCTTGGCCGCAGACATGAGGGGAAAAGTCAAAAAAGACTACAGGACAGGTGATGTGTGTGCTGATCCCTCTGATAGGAACAGCTCTGAGACAGGATGAGACATAATAAATCTTGTTGGCTACAGAGTCTTCAGGACAATTTGGTTATACAGTACAAATGGACTTATATAGTTGACTGGTGCCTTTTACCTGCTCAAACACAGAACATAACCACACCTGGATTTTTTGTCATTGTTATTCTTGATGCTGAAATCATCTCAAACTTGGCTGCTAGAGCCTCTTCCAGTCACTTCTGGCACTTTGGATGGGACCTAGAAGTCTTAAATTCCTACTTACCTTCTGGCTCCCAAGCTGGGTCAATTGTTTCTCTAAGGTGCCTCCCTGGGGATGGTCTGCACAAACATGGGGCTTTCTGGATTATCACTGAAGCTTAATATTTTAAATAGAATATTTGGTTTATTTACATTTAATGTAATGATTGTTCATATGTGTTAAAATATGACTTTGTACTTCCCATTATGTTAGCTTTCTGTTGTTTCTATTTAATTATTGATTTTATTGTCTGGAATATTTTTTTTTCTTTCAATAGTTTGGAAAGTGAATATTTTGTTTCTGTCTCTTGGCCATTATCCTAGAAATTATGGTATATATCCATGACTTATCAAATGTTAATTAATACCTGCACCCTCCCCTGACAATATAAACACTTTAATAATTTAATAACAACCCCCAAATTCCATGCTATCATTTCTTAATTAAATTCTATGTATATAAGATGTCATGAAGTATAATATAGTTCTTATGCTATATAGTCACTCATTTATAATTTCCCACCTATTTATTCTTCTCCTTACCTCATTTTCTCCTTAGCTTCCCCTTCTACTTGTGGCCATTTTCCTTGTGTCTCAGTACATCCTGTAGGCTATCTTCTAGTGACGATCTGCTGAAGACAGACTTGAACTTTTCACTTGTCCAATAATGAGGTTTTATGTTGCCCTCATTCTTGATGGTATATTTTTGTTGATTATAGAATTTTAAGTAGACATTTTCCTTTCAGACTGCTAAATAGCCTTCTCTGGCTTCATAAAAACTTCTTTCACATTTATTGATTTGATTGATTGACTGATGTGTTGGGAGTGTGTGTCAGCGTGTATGTGGAAGTCAGAGGACGACTTGCATGAGCCAGTTTTTTCTCTCACCTATTTTCTGTGTCTCCATGCTTGGTAGCAAGCATTCTTAGCACTAAGCCACCTGGGCATTGCTGGCTATTATTTTTTTAATTGAGAATTCTGGTTGGCATTCTGTCACATCTTCTAAATGAATCTTTCCCTCCAGCTTAAAGTTTCTCCTTTTCTTGCAAGTCTAAGTGTGAATTTCTCTACATTTATTCCACTAGGGGTTAATGAGATTCCTGAATTTGTAGGTGGAGATGATAGCACACACCTATAATCTTAGCACTTGGCAGCTGAGGCAGGGGGATGCCAAGTTCAAGGTATGCACGCATGGGTTATGTAGCAAGACTCTGCTTTAAAAAAAAAATCTGGAGAAAACAGCACTTTTCTTCTTCATTTATTGCTTAGAAGACCACATTCCTCTCTACTTTCTTCCTGTGACTAATTGGAGACACATGTCTGCAAGATGTAACGTTATGTGAAGTTTTGACCAACTGGCTTGTGGAGCAGACTACTTTTGTAAAGAAAGCTGTGAAGATAGGGCGTCACCTATAGCTTTTTGTTTTGTTTTTGTTTCTTGAACTGCATGGACAAACTGAATTGTTACGATAGAAAGAGTGTAGGTAGATTAAAAACAATTAGCCCTGCCCTTCAGGGAAAGCTCTACCAGTCCATGTTTCTTTTCATGCCTTCTGTGTCCTTCCTTTCTTCCTTTGTAATCTTTCTGAATATAATCTCCTGATTTATGTCACAGTTCTCTAGTATAATTTTTACCTACATCTGATCTGTCAATTAAAAAATTATTTTGCAGTGTTGGGGATTAAACCCGGGGCCTTGTAAATGTTAGGCAAGTCCCCTATCACTTAGCAGTCTTCTTATTCATTAATTTCTTAATTGGGACTATTGCATGTTCTAGTAGAATTTTCATCCTGTTCCTTTTCAAATCAGTCTCTCTGTATAGATCAGAAGTTCTCAACCTGTGGGTTGAATGACCCTTTCACTGGGATCACATATCAGCTATCCTGAATATCAGATATTTACCTTATGATTCACAATAGTAGCAAAATTACAGTTATGACGTAGCAATGAAAATAATTTCGTGGTGCGGGTCCCCACAACATGAGAAGCTGTATTAAAGAGTTGCAGCATTGGGAAGGTTGAGAACCATTGGTAGAGATCCTGCCTTCCTGATGAAATGTTCAGGCTTTTCATTTTATCTTTGGACACCGAAAAAATTGGGTCTGAATTCTGTGCCCAACATTTTCACTGTCTGAATTTTTTTTCTCTGCAGTCTCACTCTGTAGCCCAGGCTGCCCTTGAACACTCAGGTCTCATTATATAGCCCAGGCTGCCCTTGAACAGTTGCACAGTGCTGGAATTGTAGACACGGGCACCACTCCTGACACAATCTGAAGTTGTGTGGTTTTGTTTCCTTTGTCTTGGCTGTCACTCACGAGGACCCTATTCTACTTGAGTTTTTTTTTTTTGAATTTTATACCTTTTTTTAAATATATATATATATATTATTTTACAAAACCATTCAGTTCTACATATCAGCCATGGGTTCCCCTATTCTCCCCCCTCCCACACCCTCCCCTTATCCCCAGCCCACCCCCCATTCCCACCTCCTCCAGGACAAGTCCTCCCCCGAGGACTGCGATCAACCTGGTAGACTCAGTCCAGGCAGGTCCAGTCCCCTCCTCCCAGACTGAGCCAAGTGTCCCTGCATAAGCTCCAGGTTTCAAACAGCCAACTCATGCAATGAGCACAGGACTTGGTCCCACTGCCTAGATGCCTCCCAAACAGATCAAGTCAATCAACTGTCTCACCTATTCAGAGGGCCTGATCCAGCTGGGGGCCCCTCAGCCTTTGGTTCATAGTTCATGTGTTTCCATTCATTTGGCTATTTTTTTTCAATAATTGAGTAAAACTGAAATTTATTATATGCCACAGTCGTCCTAGGGACCTCCATGCTATATATATATAGCCTCTATGGTTCTATGGGTTGTGGTCTGATTGTTCTTTATTTTATATCTAGAATCCACCTATGAGTGAGTACATACCATAACTGAAGCTTTTGCAGGGCAAAAGACACAGTCAATAAGACAAAAAGACAGCCAACAGATTGGGAAAAGATCTTCACCAACCTCACATCTGACAGAGGATTGATCTCCACAATATATAAAGAACTCAAGAAACTAGACATCAAAGTACTGAACAGTCCAATTAAAAAATGGGCTAAAGAGCTAAACAGAGAATTCACAAAACAAGAACTACAAATGGCTGAAAGACATTTAAAGAAATGCGCAACATCCTTAGTCATCAGAGAAATGCAAATCAAAACGACTCTGAGATACCACCTTACACCTGTCAGAATGGCTGTGATCAAAAACACCAATGACAACCAATGTTGGAGAGGATGCGGAGCAAAGGGAACACTCCTCCACTGTTGGTGGGAATGTAAACTTGTACAACCACTGTGGAAATCAGTATGGCGGTTTCTCAGAAAATTAGGAATCGAACTACCTCAAGACCCAGCCATCCCACTCTTGGGCATATACCCAAGGAATGCTGATTCATACCATAAAGATACATGCTCAGCTATGTTCATAGCAGCACTATTTGTAATAGCCAGAACCTGGAAACAACCTAGATGCCCATCAACGGAAGAATGGGTGGAAAAAATGTGGTACATATACACAATGGAGTACTACTCAGCAGAGAAAAACAACGAAAGCATGAAATTTGCAGGCAAATGGATGGAACTAGAAAAAATCATCCTGAGTGAGGTAACCCAAACCCAGAAAGACAGTCATGGTATCTACTTGAGTTTTATTTGCAGAAATTATCTGAGTTTCGACTGAAACCATCTGCCTGCATGGAGCGTTTGACTTTGCTCCGACACTGTGGGACCACCTTAACTGAAGTTTCTGCTTGGGATTCCTGACTTGTTCACCTGAGGACCCTGTTGTTTCCAGTTCACTTTCCCTCACAGCGGTAGTTCCTAGGCCTGTCTCCTCACTGACCTCACCTCGGAAACTCCATCTGCTGATGTCCCTGCCCTGCTCCCACTGACTGAGATGTGACTGGTCTGCAGTGTGGCCTGGCTTTGGCAGTTTTAGAGCTCTCCAATCGTTCCAGCACACGGACAGGCTTCCGATGCTCTGCTCAGCAGCAAAGTCCTTTGGCACCTCAGCTTTATGTGTCCTGTTGATGAGGCTCTCCCCTTGTGGGTCCCTGTATCTGTTTTGTCCTGTGAAGCCACCAAGCACCAGAGCTCCAGATTGCAGCTGCTTTTTCTTATCAGGGCCCTTCTTGCCCTCATACGGCCCAAGGTTTTGGCGTGAATAGGCCTTATTTTCCCCATTTCCCTATAGACTTTCACTTTTCCTGCTAAGATATTTTACTGCCACATTGCTTTCCAACTTCCTCTTCCTACCCCAACCCACCCAATACCATTTTGGTTGGATGTGGCCTTCTTAGAGTTCTCCTCTTTCCTAATTTTCTGAGCAACTTCTTTTGTACTAGCATCTAGATTTGTTCAACTCTATCCTCCACCTTTACTGACTTTCTTATTTTGATTAAATTTTCTTTTCCAGAAGAAACTATAATTTTCACTATTTAATTTACCTATGTACATAATCTATGTGTCTGGACCTAAGCTGTGTCCTCATCACTTATTTCCCTTTGGGTTGTAGATTTGGAAGTCTTTCTTCTATCCTGCGTTATTGGTCCCCTCTGGATGCTTCCCCTGTTTCTGACATTCCATTCATCTTTTCTCTTTCATGCCAGAGATTTCCTTCAGTCACCCAGGGAACCCTGGCCCTCTGAGCATGTTTAAGAGTGAGTCGTTAGAAGAAGAAGGGTCTGAGACTTTGTGTATGTGGATAGATCTTGTTGACCTGTAGACTCCATTTAAGTGGTGGCTGAGCTGAGTCATAGATGCAGAAAAACACAAGGCTGGAAGCCTTTTCTTTAGAGTCATTTAGTCATTTAGTTGGTCAGAAAAAGAATCTTCTGCCACATGTGGTGGTGCATGCCCTTAATCCCAGCACCTGGGAGGCAGAAGCAAGAGGATCTCTGTTCAAGGCCAGCCTGGTCTACATAGTGAGCCAGAACTATACAATAAGACCATGTCTCAAACAAGACAAAACAAATGAATAAACAAAACCTCTGGCATGTTTTATATCCTGTTAGCACACAGAAGCCAACTTAAGGAAATGGACTGCTGTGATGATTGGTTCTTTTGTTCATGTGACACAAGCCAAGGGCAGCTGGAAGAAGGTGAACTAAGTTGAGAAAATGCCTCCATCAGATTGTCCTGGATGCAAGCCTGTGATTTTCCTGAGAATGATTGATGTGGGTGGGCTCAGCCCATTGTGGGTGGTTCCACATCTGGGCAGGTGGTCTTGACTTGTGTATATGTGTGTGTGTGTGTGTGTGTGTGTGTGTGTGTGTGTGTGTGTGTGTGTATGTATATTTAGCATGCTGAGCTGAGCAAGTCAATAAGCACATTCCTCCATGGCCTGTTTCAGTTCCTGCCTTCAGGTTTCTGCCTCCAGGTTTCTGCCCAAGTTCCTTTCCTAACTTCCCTTCATGACAGATTGTAATCAGGATGTACAAGCCAAATAAACTCTTTTCTCCCCCAAGAGACTTTTGGTCATGGTGTTTTACTGCAGCCAGAGAAAGCAGACTAGGACCACTGTGTAGCTCAGCTGTTTTCTTTTGCAAACTTCATGTACCATCCTTGGGCTAACACCATCTGAGTAACTCTGAGACTAAGCTGTCCCCAACCAAACTGTCGGGAGAGTAACTCTTTATCTCCAGTCTAACCACACACCCTGCATCCACACACCTCCATCCACACACCTCCATCCACACACCTCCATCCACATACCCTGAATCCACACCCTGCATCTACACATCCTGCATCCACACACCCTGCATCCACACACCTCCATCCATACACCTCCATCCACACACCCTGCATCCACACACCTCCATCCACATACCCTGAATCCACACCCTGCATCTACACATCCTGCATCCACACACCCTGCATCCACACACCCTCCATCCATACACCCTCCATCCACACACCTCCATCCACACACCTCCATCCACACACCCTGCATCCACACACCTCCATCCACACACCTCCATCCACACACCTCCATCCACACACCTCCATCCACACACCTCCATCCACACACCCTGCATCCACAGCCCTCCATCCACACACCCTGCATCCACACACCTCCATCCACATACCCTGCATCCACAGCCCCCCATCCATACACCCTGCATCCCCACACCTCCATCCACACCTACTTTTGGCTCCTCCCCTTGACCCAGCCTTACTTTGGACTCCAAGCTGGAGAAGCTCAGGACTTGCTCAGTGCCTTCCTTGGTTATTTTCCCTCCACAGTGACACCCTTTGTGTGACTCAGATCATCACCTCCTCTGCCCTGCCAATCACTAACTTTTCCTCCATCCAGTCCTGTCTTCCAGATTTGTGAATTCTCTGTCAGCCTGTCTTCTTTATTCACTTTGTCTTTTGTGATTATCCAGTTTCTTTTCATTGCATTATAGTTCATTTTCTTTTAAGTGGGGCCTTTGGGAAGAATAGAGAAAACCCCGCTGTCTTAAAATGCACCCACACCCACTGTAGACTTGTCCATTACAAACAGTTCTCTCGTGGTTTTGTTAAGATCGCTTTAGATTTGTAGATTAAGTGTTGTCAATTCAGTGATTACTGTGTGTTCTGATTCAAGGGCGTGGGAAATCTCTTCTTTTCTTTTGACGACTGTGACCTTCTTTGAGTTTTTACCATTTCTTCATGTTAGACTTGTCACTAAAATATTCCTCTGCTGCTAAGTCGAAGAGGCATAATTTGAACGGGAGTTTGTGGGCTCCAAGAGTGACCTAAGGGATTAACCAAGATCACTGTGAGAAAGGACAGAGAGAACAGTATGACCGAGGATTAAGAATTTGGAAGATTCGAAAACTCTACTGCTCTTATGGCAAGAGATGGAGAAGGGGCAGTCTAGAGAGAATGGATGGGGAATCCTACCTATTATTGTTGTTATTATTTCATTTTATTTTTAGTTTCCTGACATTTCAGGATAAGGAAAACCACGTATGTCCCCTCACACTCGTCCCTTAATCCACTTGGTGCCAAAATTTCAGTAAATTCTAAACGATTCAAGACAGGAAGTTTCATTAACAATGCCCCGCCTCCCCCATCCCTCATTGTAGACAGATTTAATTAGTGACAATATAACCAGCCAGTGAGAGTGGCAGACACCATTGCTTAGAAGAGGCTTTAGCTGTCATGAGCACCCAGAAGAGGGCCCATGGAGTCATGCCACCACCGGATTCCCATGTGTGATGTCACTGGCCACCATCAAGGGACCTCCAGTTAACAGCAGGTGATTTGACGTCTTCAGACTTGCCTGCCCCATGTTTCACAGAGAAGCGCCGTCTCCCCTGACTCTTCTGAAACCTCTGAAAGCTCCTCTGGCGCAGGAGGTGGGGCATGGATAGTGTGGACTTGTGCCCTCCATCCCACTGGGATAAATCAGGAGGGAGAATCTGTTGTCTCTCAGGTTCCTTCAATTCCAGTCTCATATTTCGTGACTTTTTTTTCCTCAAAAGGTGTGTGAGAAACAAAAAAGAAAAATGGTGCCCTTTCAAGATCTTCTGGCAGCTTCTAAGTGCTCTGTCTACAAGTGTTCCTGTCAGAGCACGAGGCAAATCAGATAACAGTGTAGCTGACAGACCCGTGTGCATTCCTGTGCCAGGTAGGTTTCATTTTCTTCAGAGGTACACCTCAAAACCACCGGACGGGGAGTGAATGAGTTAACAATGGCGGCCTGACGCCAGGTATGATGGCGTACACCTGTAATCCAAGCATTTGGGAGGTGGCTATAGGGGGGTCAGGAGTTTAAATGTCTGCCTCATCCACATACTATGTTTGAGGCCAGCTTCGGCAGCATAAGACCCTGCTTCAAGACACCAACCAAAATTTAAAAAAAGAAAACTTCAAAAAATCTCTCTCTCTCTCTCTCTCTCTCTCTCTCTCTCTCTCTCTCTCTCTCTCTCTGTGTGTGTGTGTGTGTTGTGTGTGTGTGTGTGTGTGTTGTGTGCCACAGATCACGCACATATGGAGGTCAGAGGACTTGGTTCTTTTCTTACACTATGTAGGTTCCTGGGCTTTTGGTTTACCAGATAACAATAAGGGCCTTTACCTGCTGACCCCCCCTCCCCAATAAAATTGTTTGTTTTTAAGGGCAGCCTGGCAGGTGTAAAAGAAGAGTGCCACTTGCTGCTGAGCGTTTTCATGATAACTGATACTCTGTCCTTGCACAGACCCTGGCTGCCTTCCTTGCCCCTCTTTATGGCCTCGGTTCACTGCCCATCTGAAGGTTAGGGTTGTTTTCTTGACCCACCAGGAACCTATCTGTTCATTCAGTCTCCTCGGGAAGGCAACTGGGATCTTCCTCTGTGTCCTGCCCGGTGCCTCATCTTATAAGGGAATGGTGCCGCCTTTCCCTATGTGGCAGACATGCTGTGTGTGGATGTACTCAAATTTATGTGAAAGCGCTTAAAATAAAATCCAGAGGTTCTGAATTAACATTAAATTCCAACTCAGATGTGACTTCCATTTCCTCCCATGATGAGCAGTCCCTGCTTCTTGGTGGCAGGGGGTCCCTGAGTCTCTTTCTGGACACCTCTCTTTTTTCCTCCTTCATGGCGCTTCGGAGTGATCCCAGGTCTTCGCATGCAAGGCAAGGGCTCTCACACTGGCTACAGCCCCAGCCTAGGCCTTCAGTGCACTTGGATCTTTGCACAGGGTCACTGGTTTAATCCTCCTGATAATCTTGTGTTAGCCCCACATAACAGAGAAAGCTGGGGACTCGGATTGGTTAACAAATTCCTAAAATTCACAATGCTGATGTGAATAAGAGAGCTGGAATCTGACCGCAGGAAATTCATATCTTCCACAAGCCAAGATTCTTGGCCATACAGTCATCTTCTCTCTTAACTCAGTTTTGCCAAACTCTTCTGGCATTGAAAGTGCTTAGTGGTGAGCTGGTGAGAACTCTTTGCTTCTTTTTTGACGTAGGTAAAAGGCAGTTCTGAGGTTCTGCCTCTAAGGTTCTCTACACGGTAATGCAGACAAATGACACTGACATTTGTGTGTGAGTAGTAAGGTTGACGACCGGTAGAGTGCTATGGAACTGTCAACACTGCCCATTTTCGACTTTTTCAAATGGCAGTTCAAATGGGCAGTCTAATGTTTGCTGAGCACCTACTTACTTGGGTCCAAGACTGGTTTCTGGCATTTTCCTTACATTATCCCCTTTAGTGTTCACACCAGTCCTTTGAAGTATTTTTACCTCACGAGGAAACAGACTGATTCAGCCGCTGAGAATCAGACCCAGCTGTGGTGGCGGAGCTGAGGAACTCCAGATGGGTTCCTTTCTACTGCACATGTCTAAAGGCTGAGTCTGGGAGTTGAGTGGAGCCTGCCATCCAGTAGGTGAGGAGGCAGGGTCACATCAAGTGGCAGACTGATGTTACGTCAATTTTAACAGGAAGCGTGAGTCAAAGGGGGAAGTGATATGACCTCTAGAAGACACTCAGGTCTGACGCAGAGTGATGATCAGCTTGAGAAAACTGAGTCATACCCATCGACTCTCATTCAGTCTCGTCACGGCCGCCAGGGGCTGCCAACTTGATGAGTGTGTTTACTGCAGGTTTAAAGAGAATCGATAGTGAATTGCCTAATGGGAGAGTGCTGTTGTGGGGAGTCCAGCCAGCAAAACCAGATGTAGGATAGCTGGAGAGCCTGGAGAGAATTGGGATCCTGCTGAGGCAAATGCAATTAGGGAGCCTAGGGATGGCATAGGGGAGAGCCTGCTGGGAGTCTTTGGTGGAATCAACAGGAGAGAATAGTAACTGAGGCCTTTCAGTCTGGTCTCTACTGCCCACTGGGCACTCAGGGCTCGGGAGCCCAATGGACCTACCTGGAAGCTTTTTGGGATGACCACATCCTGGAAGCTGGAGGCTCTGGTGTGGGAAGGGGAGAAGGAGTGTTTATGGGCACGAACACCCTGACAGGTGTTCCACTGAGGACTATTATTCAGGAATAGACGCAGGACTAGCTGCAGTGGTGCGAAGGCATTCATTTTAATGCTCTGAATTTTCTCTGTGGGAAACTCCTTTCAACTGGCTCCTTTCCATTTAGACGGAATCATATTCTTTTCATCTGCGTTTACTTGTCATTAGTATGTGAAAGCATTGGACAACTGGTGTACCCCGCTGAGCTGCCGACTCTCCAAGCCTTTGAGATTAATTTCTCACTCCTGGCCCCAAACCATGAACAGAAAACAGGAGTCAATGTTGTTGTTGCTCAGCAGATTAAAAAAACAAGAACAACTCTTTTCTGAGACATGTACCAGACATTGGAGAATAGATAGGTGTAAAACTGTCTTCTGTGAGCTTACAGTCGAGCTGGGGTCAATGGACATGCATATAAGACAGGATATTGTTTCACTGAGGAAGCTGGCATTGGCAAGAGGCTAGGGAAGTCTATGACTCTGGAGAGAGTGGGTATGAATCGATCATTAAATGACTATTCGGGGGTGCTAGGAAGGGAGAGGAAAGCATGGTGGGCAGGGGGAATGGTGTGGAAACAGAGGTTTAGATGCCACAGTGCATCTACTTGTTTAGCAGCTGAACAGATCTTGTTGGGAAGTTTTGTAAATGCCCCATCTTTTCCCCACCCACATGACCTCCTAAGTGAACATGTTTCATCTGATGTCTATATGCTGATGAGTCCTGGATTTAGAACTCTAGAAAAGACTTCTACTCTGTGTCTCTCTTGGTTTTCAGCCTCCTTGTCTGTCCTGGTCTCCCACCTCTCTTGTCTTTTCCCCTGCTTGGTAGATGGGACCTTGGTTCATCCAGGTGATCAAGTCATCCTCCTGACTCTGACCCATCAACGAGAGATATCAGCCTTCCACAAAGGCAGTCTCAGATCTTCCCAAGTGTCTTTGACTCCTCTTACTGCTCTACTGGCTCAAGACTTCGAGCTCTGTTTGTCCTTCCACCGTAGCCCTGAATCCAATCGTTTCGTTTCCATCGTAGCCCTGAATCCAGTCCGTTTCGTATGCTGCTCCCTCTTCTAATCCTGTCCCTAGCCTGAAGTCAGACTGTTGTTGACATGCATCATCAGGTCACTCCCATACTTACAATCCTTGGATGGTTTCTTGGGTTCTGAGCATGGAATCTCAACTCCTTATCATAGTCCATGTAGCCCTGCTTGTGGGCACCTCCCTTGCCTGTCTATCACTTATATCCTTTCTTCTTCTTCATTTTTTTTTTTTTTTTTTGAGACAGGGTTTCTCTGTGTAGCCCTGGCTGTCCTGGGACTCACTCTCTACACCGGGCTGGCCTGGAACTCAGAGATCTGCATGCCTCTGTCTCACAAGTACTGGAATTAAAGGTGTATGCGACCACCACCCAGCCTCTATGTACTTTTTTATGGTGGCTACATCTCCACTATTTTTTTTGTGGGGGGGAATTACCCCAACACACAGACACACAGTCTCTCCCTCTGTCTCTCTCTCTGTCTCTCTGTCTCTCTCTCTCTCTCTCTCTCTCTCTCTGTCTCTCCTTCACACACACACACACACACACACACACACACACACACACACACACACGCATGGTGACTGGGCTGATCCTACCGCTCCCCTGTCTCCGTGGTTAGTTAGTAACTCGGGCATGAACAATCAGAATATTCTTTCCCTACGTCCCACTACCTGGCTGAGAGATGAATGCCTGCTAAATTGATCCCCTAAAAGTCAAGCTGAGATCTTTCATTCTAACACCAAGGATAGCTAGCTATAAAATGAAGTACACTGAGTTAGAGGAAGCCCTTCTTCATGTATGATGGCTTCCTGGTAGAGAAGACAACTCAGAAACAGAGACTGCGGACAGAGAACGGATTGGTTCTTCCGACAGCCCAACGTGATTCCCCCCCCCCCCCCCCACGCACACATAATTCAAAATAGTCATCAAGATAGTGTCATAACCATAGAAGCCAGGGCTGGGCCTGTGTTTCTTTTCTTTTCTTTTTTTTGGGGGGGGGGGTTTCGAGACAGGGTTTCTCTGTGTAGCTTTGTGCCTTTCCTGGAACTCGCTTTGGAGACCAGGCTGGCCTCGAACTTACAGAGATCCGCCTGCCTCTGCCTCCCGAGTGCTGGGATTAAAGGCATGCGCCACCACCACCCCCGGCGGGGGGCCTGTGTTTCAAAAGGACCCAGCAGAGGCTGGGCTAGAGCTGACTCAGCAAATGGAAGGTGTAACTTGGTGCAGGAGGAGTCTCCCTAAGATCTTTGTTCTTACAAAGCTGATCCAGGGGACTGGAGAGATGGATGGCTCCGCGGTTTGAGCACTGGCTGCTCTCGCAGAAGGACCCGGATATGGTTCCCAGCACCCACATGGCGGCTCACAACCTTCTGTGACGCCAGCCCCAGGGGACCCGGCGCCTCTGTGGGGACTGTATGTATGAGCTGCACATTCGGACACACATACACACAGAGCTGGTCCAATTCTCTCCTGTTTGCTTTATGAGGAGGTATACTTGTAGCCCAGGCTGACGATTCTCCCTTACTGACACTTCCTCTTCTTCAGTGACTCAGGCCTTGCCTCCTTCCTGCAGGGAGTGGCCTTTATGGCCCTTCCTCACAACTCTGGCAGGTCCCCCTCTGTACCCCCATGTCCGTCACTCTGCCTTTCATCAAAGTGGCTCTTCCATGGTTGAAACGGTCCAGTCACATCTCTCCTCACTACCCAGCTCCTAGAGAACTTACCATTTTCAAAGTCAAGCAGATGCGTTAGCCTTTCTGAGCCTTAGTTTCTTCATCTATAAAGTGGAGGTAATAAGAAGCCTTGCAAATGGTGTTGTAAGAATTAACTAAGCCAGGTTATAGCCTGAGAGTGGGGACACGGTGCGCGGTGTGTGTCTATTGCTATGCTCGTATTGTGTCTCCGCCTCCTCCATCATCATCAAGTCATCAAGTCCAAGTGCATGCTCCTAGCTCAGTATGTACTCAAAGGAAAATGTGCATGGGCATGCATGATCAGAGAAAGACTATATCTCAAGAGAACGTACAGCAAGAACACACACACACACACACACACACACACACACAATCAATTGCTGGATATGATGGCACATACTTGTAATCCTAGCACTTGGGATGTAGGACAAGAAGATCAGGAGTTCAAGGCCACTCTTAGCTATATAGCAAGTTTGAGGGCAGCCTGTGCTACATGAAACCCTGTCTGAAAAGACCAAAACAAAATTTTAACATAAAACCAAAAAACAATAACAAAATTCTTTATTAAAGCAACCCAATAATGCAGAGAGATATGGCAAAGCTGTCAAGGTATGTACCCACTCACTTGTTCTAAAAGGGCTACGAGCAGTTGGTTCATTGATTGTAGAAGAGGAAACATCCTTCAAAATAAAGCAGAGAGGAGCGCGGGGTGGGGTGGGGTGGGGGTGGGGTGGGGGGAGTGGGGGGGGGGGGTGGTGGTTCTGCAGTGTCAGAGCGGGAGGAGCCCATTAAAAGGAGGGGAGAGGGGAGAGGGTTCAGGTAGATGTCTGTCTACTTAGACCTGCCTTTTCAGAAAATGTGAACGTGGAAGCTATTCCCTTCAGGAGATGAAATCTCTCTGGTTTGGGGATCTGTGGTCCAAGGCGTTGGTTTTCTTTTTTCCTCCTTTCTTTCCTCTGTTTCCTTTTTGCAGGGGGGGGGGGGGGGAATGGGAGGCGGCCTCACTGAGAAGCCCACACATCTGCAGGCATTTTCTTTGTAAACCAGTTCTCTATGACAACCGTTGCGTGGTGTGCTGGGCTAGGAGACAGCTGAGTAAGGAATTAATCAAACCCTTTGATGCCTATTCTCGTCGTTTGAAAAGGGGGTCTTTACGCAGAGCACTCCTAAATGAGCGGTGAATGAATATTCATAGATTTTTTTCCCCACTGACAAGCCGGAAGGACACCACTTCTCAGAGCTGTTTGCGGCTCCCCGGGAGAGTGGACTGGCTTCGGCCTTTGTGCTTTATTACAGGGGGACATGAGTCAGCCTCCAACGCTGAAGAAACAGAATGTCCTCTGTCTGTGATAGACTTGTCAAAGTTCAAGGAGCGTTGGAGGAGGAGTATGAGGGTTTCTCATGCCCAGCTTGTCTGTGGCGTGTGGAACAGGCTGGCACGTGGACTACTGTGAGCCACCAGACCACCCTCTCTGGCCCACGTGACCCAGTTTCTCATAACCTACTTTTTGCCCCTTCTCTGGCTAGAACCATAGTTCATAGCATTCTGACCAGACAATGCCTTTCGATACCAGCAATCCCAATGTTTGAAGAACGGCTTAGAGTTTGCGGAGGGTTTCTATCTGCATCCTCTGTTTCCCTGAAAGGAAGGCAGGGTGAAGTTCCTGGAACCCACTGCATGCTGGCCGATTGTGTGGTTATTTGTTTGGGGTAAATGAGCATGGATGAGGTTGTGATGGGAGGGTTAGACTTTTCAATAGGTACTTTTTATATCACTCGCGTCTTGAACCGTGCTCATGGATTAAATGCTTCAATTCAATCTGATCGGCTTGTCCCTGCCAGCCAGCCAGCCAGCCAGCCAGGATGTGCTGACATTTGTACTGCAGGAGCTTCCAAGAGGTGTAGGCATTTGCCTGGGATTCACTGTTCATCCAGAAGAACCATGCCATCCTAACTGGAGATATGAGGAACAGTGAGAGTCTGCCCCGAGGCTGGACAGGACAGGGTGATTGCTTAGCGGATGGAGAAGCAACCCAATGTTTTGTCCATGACCTTTGGAGTATGTGGAAATCAGGGTCTCTTGCTCTGGGGTATAAGGTGAATTCCCAGGCCATTACTGCAATGCCCTGGCTTGCCCTGGTCCCGAGGAACTGAGAGATGCCCCTCTAAGAATCGGTGCACACTCTACTGCTGGACTTGACCTCACCTGGCATGAGGCCTGGACGGACCTGGCTTCTAGGAGTAAAATCTGGGCACCAGCTGCTCCACCCCATTCTCGGGATGTGGAGCCCTGAAACCACCCAAGGGCATCGGGCCATTCCCTCTCAGCTGCTTTGAGACAGCTCAGGCTCTGTTCAAAAGGGTTAAACTGCTTCCGGCACCTCACCATGCTTTTCTCACACACTCCCTCCCTCTCCCCCGACCCCCCAGATACGTCTCCCTTCGATGTTTACATAGTCAGTTCCAGAAATGTTCAGCTTTTTTGTTTTTGTTTTATTTCGTGGGACAGAATAGAAATGAGCCCCGCCCCCACCAGCCGAGCTGACTGGAAGACCCGGTTCTCCCTGATTCCTATGCTCCACTCCACTTCAGTGCTAGAATGATGAGTTTGACAATCTCCCTACAGCCGTGGTTCTCAACCCTCCTAATGCTGCAACCCTTTAATCCAGTTCCTCATGTCGTGGTGACCCCCCCCCCAACCATAAAGTTATTTTTGTTGTTACTTTGTAATTGTAATTTTGCTACTGTTGTGAATCATAATGCAGTTACCAGTGTTTTCTGATGGTGCTGGGTGAAGCCGTCATTGGACCCCAAGGGATCTAGACCCACAGGTTGAGAACAGTTGTCCTAGAGCCATGAGAATGATATAGAAAAAGACCATGCATTTTTCCTTCAAAGCAAAGAGAGCTTAGCATGTCCCCCCTCAGATCACCTGCATTTGTTAGGGATTTTGAAACACGCCTTAGGAACCCCCCCCATGCTCATGATTATTTTAAGGGCTTAGGGACAAAGGGGTACTCAAGAACTTCCAGACCCGGCAGCAGAAGCAGGAGACACAGATCCATGATGTCACCAGCAGCAGACTAAAGAGTTCTTTCTAGAACCCTCTACTCAGATGAAGTGGGGATCCTTGTCTCAAAACACTATAGACATGAATTTCAGGATGAGTACTAGTGAGGCATACTTGGAGTTTAAGAAAATGATTTGGGGGGTATTTTTATAAACATATGCCATTATAAAGAAATGATTAATATGTTCAATATGGGCATTAATGGAGAGAAAGGTACTTGGCAAAAGAGCAGTATTTGCTCAAGTGTGGGTAAGGGGTTCTCAATAGAACCCAATTTAGGCCAATAGATACAAATATGATATAATTTTGGTGGCTTCTGAAGTCACACTGTTCCAAAGAGATGAAGTTGATGTGTTTTGGTAAACTTATTCTTATCCAAGAAATTTTGTTTTGGGAAATAAGACCATAATTTCTGAGGTGCATTTTACAGGCTTCTAGATCAATAAAATCAAAAGGGTCAAAAGGTCAAATGAACCCTATCATCCTATGTACACCTAAGTCACAAGGAAGTCAATGTTGTTGGTTGTTTTTTTCTCTTTTGGGGGGCCTGACACCCAACTCCCAAATAAGTCACACATGGAGGCTTATGAATGCCTGGCCTTTGCTTGTCTTAGTTTCTAACCAGCTTTTCTTAAATTAACCCATCTATCTTTTGCCTCTGGGCTTTTCCTGTTCTCTAACTTCTGTAAGTCTTACTCTTACTCCATGGCTTGCTGTGTAGCTGGGTGGCTGGCCCCTGGAGTCCTCCTCCTTCTCTGGCTTCTCTCTTTTCCCCTTTCCAGATTTCTCCTTCTGTATGTTCTCTCTGCCTTCCAGCCTTGCCTATCCTTTCTCCTGCCTTGCCATTGGCCAGTTCTTTATTAGACCATCAGGTGTTTTAGACAGACTCAGCAACACAGCTTCACAGAGTTAAATAAATATAACATAAACAAAAGTTAACACACCTTAAAATAATATTCCCCAACAAGTTAAGTTACATTCTGATTATAAACATCATTCATAATCTTGTTTGTGAGATTCTCACAAAGTTACAGGCTTAGAGATGAGAAAGGAATAAGGCTAAATTCAAAGGACACATACAACTTTAGATTTAAGCATGGATCCTTGCTATTTTAGCATGCATACCTGAAATATCCATAAAAAAAATACTGGGGCTGATGAAATGACTCAGCAGGTAAAGCCTTTATTGCTGCACCTGATGACCTGAATTGGATTTCCAGGACTCATTTAGTGGAAGATGAGAACCTACGCCTGCAAGTTGTCCTCTGCCTTCTACTACTGTGATGTGGCATACACATATGTGCACACACACAAACATACAAATGTGCTTTGAACAAAAACTATACTGAATGGATATTGTATATTTGTAGCATTGGGGGTGGGGCGGTAAGTTGTGTCCAAATTTTTCACTTTTAAATAGGCAAGAGAGATAGGTGTCACCCCACTTTCCAGCTGAGAAACTTCTCTTCCCTCTCCGTGGCTCTCCCTGGCCTTCTGTCATGCTGCAGACGCTTGCTCTTGGCATCACTGAAGCATGCAAAAAGTGACAGTTTCCTGAGAAATGTGATTTCATTTGGCCAGTCTGGTTGTAACATGTTTCTTTGGTTTCTCTCTTTACCTAGCTGAAAGGAACTCTGAAATGAAATGCTAGGCGGTCACCCAAGCCCAACCGTGGAAGGTCTGTGGTTGATTGCATCAGTATGTGGGCCTCAGTGTCTTGTCTGTGGAAGGGGTATTTCAGTTCTCTCTTATCTATCCGAAAGGATGTTGTGAAAAGAAACAAGCTGGAATTTGACAACTGCTTTCTTCTCTCTGTCTTCCCACCAAATTCACTTTTTCCTTGATAGGATAGGCCCTGAAAAATGCCTTGTGTTGAAATACTCCAAGTTCATGTCTAAGGAACTCATTGTTTCCGAGGGAAAGGGGCTAAAACGTACCTTGATGAACACTGCCAGGAAGACACACACATTGTGACACTATGGAAAAGAATGTATGTTATATAATAGGGTGTCATGTGCCAAGGGTTGTGGAGAGGGGTCCCTGGGAGTGGTATCTGGAAGGCATGCTCTTAGCATGGGGTGTTGAAAGTTGAGGGGTTATACTCAGTACAAGGGCACAAATTGAGTTGAGGCCGCACAATGGTTGATCTTAACTGTCAACTTGATTACATTTATAATCACCATGGAAACAAACCTCTGGACACATTTGTGAGGGGGGTTCTAGATGAGGTTAATTGCCGTGGGGAGAGCCAACTCCATCCCAAATCTGCCATTCCATGGGCTGGGGGGCCAGGCTGACTTTAAAAAAGGAAAACGCAAGCTGAGCGCCAGCATTTATCTCTCTCTGTCTCCTGAATGTGGGTGAAACATGACCGACTGTTTCACGTTCTTGCTGCCAATGGACTAACCCTGCCTTAAGATGCATTTATCAGGTATTTTATTACAACAAGGAGAAAAGTAAGGGGGGCCGTGCCAATGGCTTTCAGGGTGGAAGAAAACACATGACACTTTCCTGCATGACCAAAAGGCTTCTGAAGCAGCTGCTGGCCTTTACTTAGCACAGAATAAGATGTCTGAGCTAGTGGGGTTTGATAGGCATGGAGAGGTGGGAAGGAGAAAGTATCAGAACTAGGCCTTGACCGCTAAGAAAGTGGAACTCTCAGAAGGAGGGTCTCAGTGCTGAGCACCTCACTCAGGGAAGCTAATCAATCTGCCTATTATTGTCATTACTGTCCCGGGGAACTGTGCAGGAGCAGGTCTGTTGTCCAGGTCTGTCTGAGCCTACCCATTCTCCATCTCCAGTGTCATTTACCTCACATGCATAGCCCCTGGGGTGGACCTCAGGAGGTGCCCACATTCACACTAGGCAGAGACACAGCACTGGGTGTGGGCTGCCTGCTGTCCATGCCGGAGATGGAGGTGTACATCAATGAAATAATTGGCCTTTAGTTCTTGGGATGTCTACCATACAGCTTGTAGTTCCTCGTGATCACACATTCTCGTGAATATATGTGTGCCTAGGAAAAAAGTATTACGGTGTTATAAAATTTCTGGTCACAAACAGACTACGAAGATAGTTTTCAACAGAAAAGCTCTGGCTTGCTTAGGAATTATGGCTCCTTACAAGGCGAGAACTTCCAACCCCTTATTAATATTTTTATTTATTTATTGTTATTATTATTATTTTTTTTTTTTCGAGACAGGGTTTCTCTGTGTAGTTTTGGTGCCTGTCCTGGATCTCGCTCTGTAGATGAGGCTGGCCTTGAACTCACAGAGATCCACCTGCCTCTGCCTCCTGAGTGCTGGGATTAAAGGTGTGTGCCACCACCACCTGGACTACTAATATTAAAAACAATATGGGAAGCCCACTCTTTGTCCTAGCTACCTTACCGCTACTGTGAAAATACCATGCCCGAGAGGAAATTTGGGGAGGGAGGTTTATTTCACCTACAGCTCACAGTCCAGCATCAAGGGGAGTCGAGGCAGGAACCTGTGGGCAGGAGCTGAAGTAGGAGACTGGGAGGAATGATGCTTGCTGGTTTGCCCTTGTGGCTTGCTTCAATTACTTTCCTATACCACCCAGGACCACCTGCCCAGGGATGCATCACCCACAGTGGCCTGGACCCTCCTGACATAATAAAGGAAATGTCCCACAGATGTGCCCACAGGCCAATCTGATAGACGTATTTCATCACTTGAGTTTCCTCCCCCCAGGTTGCCACAGTCTGTGTCTGAAGGGCTAGTGACCTCAGGTGGACTGAGGAGCTCTGGGCGGGAAAGTTGATTGATCACACCCATAGAAGCTTCTGGTAAAAAGATCCACACACCAAACCCACTGACTTCTTCCATCCCCAAAGTTCTCCCTTTTTCATGCTATAAAACCCAAGACCCCCATGCCACATGTACAGTCTCCGCTTCAGCAGCCCTGAAGTGGTTCTTTTTTTTTTTTTTTTTTTAACAGTTCTGCTTCTGGGGGTGCCTGCCTGCTTTTATTTCCACATTACCTCCATCAGTCCCCATGTAACAGTGTCAGGTTGGCAAGAAATATAACCAGCACATGCCTGAGGCATCAACTGTGTTCCCCCGACATTCTAGAAGAAAAGCAGTCCCATGATAATGTATGTTCACTTCACTTCACATCTTAGTTCAGAAGCAGCCCTGCAATGTACACTTCCTATTCCACGTTGACTATTTCTGCTACGCTACAGGGCTAAGGTCAGTTCACTTATGCTAAGCTCTCTTGTGGAAAGTAAGTCGTTCCCTTCATCACCTGGAAGATTCCTTGACGTTGCTAAGTATCTGCTTTATTAACTCTCCAGACGGCTCCAGGAACTTTGATGTTCTTTCTATCTGAGAAACCTTTTAGAACCAGCAATGCTGTGTTCCCCTCAGTTTCCTGATCTCAGGGTGTTTGGGACATGCAAAAGAGTGGCTGCTGTTGGTTCTGAGGATATCCCACCCCCACATCCCCTTGAGACAAGCTGCAGATACTTGTTTTCAGGAATTCAGCTCTGATTTGTTCTCTAAGGAGAGTGAGGAAGAAAGCTTGTGTTTGTTTAGGGTCTTGACTTGCTTGCTCTGAAATAGAGGGAAGGAACGAGGATGCGAGCTGAACTGGTCTGGGCCTTCCTTCTCCACCCGGGAGACAGAGATCAGCTCCTGGGGAAGAGGACTGCTCCTCAGAATGTCATTGGATGAGCCCAGACAGGCAGGGTGGGCACAAAGGGAAAACATGGTCCTCAAAGGCTTAGGTTGAAGGGTCTAGGTCCCAGTGACTGTAAGGACCAGTGGGGTCATTTAAATGGTGTGGGGGAGACTGGTGGACAATCAGAGAAGCTGTCTAAGACCGTAAGATCTCCAAAGTGGGAAAGTTAGCTTTCTGTCACAGCGACAAACATCCGATCACCTAAGTGGAAGAAAGGTTGGTTCCGCCTACAGTTTGAGAGGTTCCGGTCTACAGTTGCTTGGCCATGCTGCTTTGAGCCTGTGGTAGCTCAGGACATCATAGTTAGAGACTGGAGCAGAATAGACAGACTGCTGTGGCAGTCAGGAGGCAAAGACAGAAAAAGAGGAAGAAGGGAGGGCCCCAAGCCCTCAAGAGCATCCCCAACATGGGTCTTGTCTAATCAGTCAAGGGCCAAAGTAGAAGGCAATTCCCTCAAGACAGCACCCTGGGAACTCTGCTTGAGTTTCTGGTCTGTAGATCTGTAGACATAAGACTCGAAGCTCTTACCTGACATGTTTGCTTGCCAGGTTCTGCCAATGCCCTGCAGGGTTTTGAATTGCCAGTCCGCATAGTGATAGAACCCAGTTCCTTAAAATCTCCCTTCTTGCAGCTGCGTGTGTATACGTAGGTATGCATAGGAACTGTATCATTGTCTTTGTCTATCCTATTAGTTCTGTTTCTTTGAAAACCCTATCTATGCTCCTTCAAATTCCCAGGAGGGCTCAAGAAACCCATGCACATAGGAGGCTTTCCTAGATGTGAGACCATAAGGCAAAACTGAGCAGGTAAATTAGGAGCGCGGAAACACGGACAAACTCCACTCCTCTAAAAGGAGAGACTCCTTCTCAACCCTATGAAAGTGTTGCCCTGAGACAGGGAAACTCTGGTTTATCAGAAAATACGATACTGTGTCAAGTGAAGCCCAAACCAATTAGTATGGGACATCACTATAGGCAGGTATCCTAGTTGGGTTGCTGTGATAAGCACCATCACCAGAAAGAACTAGGAAAGGGAAGGCTTTATTTCATCTTACAACTCCCAGGTGGGTAAGACAGGGCAGGGATTCAAGGGAAGAACCTAAGAGGGATGAAGTGAGGCCAAGTTCATGGAGGAACACTGTCTACCGGCTTGCCCCTCATGCCTCCCTTAGCTCCCCTTCTTATACAACCCAGGACCACTTGCCCAGGTGTAGCAGCACCCACAGGGGGCTGAGTCCTCTCATATCAATTATCAGTCAAGAAAATGCTCTATAGGCCAGTCTGATGGAAGTGTTTTCCTAATTGAGTGTCCTCTTCTCAGATGGCTCTAACTTGTATCAAGTTGTCAAACAAAAAAATCACCCCCCCAAAAAAATCCCAAAGAAACATAACCACGCAAAAGGGATTTGCCTCCTATGTTTTAAGCATCACCCTAGAAGCCCAGTCTTCAGCAATGTGTAGGAAATAGTGGATTTGATGTCATAGAAAATGGGCACAAGACCGCTTTATACCCAAGGACCATCCTGCAGAGTGGGGAAAATATAGCTCATGCGTGTGAATCTTTCTGAAAAGAAAAATAGTTTTAATTGTTCTTACTCTGGTTCTTCAAGAGGCCTTTGTTTTCATTTCTTCACAATATTTCCTTGTTCAAGGTGAAAGGGGAAATGAAAGTTCAATTTTCCATTGACTTCATTTATGTCACTCTTTTGAATCCTGTCAGATGCATTTTTAGAAGCCTGCAACCGAATGGAGCTTTGGGAAGACAAGGTAACTTCCTGAACCTTCTACCCAGGCTATTTCTGTCTTGCTGCTTTCAAAGTGCTCACAAGCCAAGGCAAGAAGGAACAAATAACAAAGGTGAACAGAAAGCCCTGCCATGTAGGAGGCAGGCTCGCCCAGAACATGTGATTTAGGTGGCAGGAGGTATGGATGTGAATCATGAAATTGTATAGCATGCCCCCGCCCCTAGGAAAAAGGGTTCAATGAAACAGATCAGCCTACTGTGGAAAGTGACATACTGCTGGTTAATTATTGAGCCACAGAGAGTGTAACTGGTTTTGACTTTTTCCCTTCAAAAGCAGCCAATTTCTGTGGATATATTTCCCCCAGCTTTCCAGTGCCTTCAATGTTACAGAAAATGTGATGATTCATGTAATTGAGCAAAAAATATGTGTTATTATATAAGAGGATGGAAATGATTAAACCATCACTTGGGTGCCTCTCATTCCTGAGTTCATTATGCAAGATGTAATAGATACTGAGGTTTTCATTCTCTTAATAGTGAAAGCTATCCTTTGGCTGAAATGGTTTCAGGTAAACCGTTTGCATTAAGAACTCAGCCCCCAAATGGTAATGCCCTAATTCTGGAAGCTTTCTGTGGAGGATGCTGAGCACCAGATGGTACCAGGAGCACCAATAGAGAATATAATTTCTAATAGGGCAAGTGTGGTACTGTGGCAGACGCTTTGAGCCGCAGGGCCACCTTGCGTGCAGTCGGGGGCTCTGGGAGGTGTCCCCTGCCAGGCTTCTTTCAGGATCCCATTCAGTTTTCTCTCCTAGACAGTTGTGGAATGAAATAGAGTAGTGGTTCTCACCCTGCCTGGACATTTAAATTCCCAGGGAAATTTAAAACACGAATGGATATTTGAAGCCCAGCACCAAAATTCCTATGTAATAGATTGGAGCTGTGGCTTAGAAGTTAGGGTTAGATCTAACATGCAGCCAAGGCAGGGGTCACTACTCTCTTGGAGAACTGAGTAACTCATGGGTTACAGAATGCCAGAGCTTGAAGAGGTGCCTTATTGAAAAGGTAAGTGATATTCAGAGACAAAGATCTGTTCCAAACCACATACCTTATCAGTAACAGAATTGTGACCAGAACCCATTCTGATCTTGTTTCGCTTTTGCTAGTGTTTGTTATTATTATTATTATTATTATTATTTATTTTATTTTTTTTTTTTCGAGACAGGTTTCTTGTAGTTTTTGCTTTCTGAGCTTTTAGCCACTGCCTCGACTCACAGATCGCTGCTTGCTCCGAGTGTATTAAAGTGCACACTGCGCTGTTTTGTTTTTAATGATACTCCACGACACAGACTTTGGTTGATTGGCTAGGGAGAAATTAAGAGACTTGAAAAAATTTGTGAAGATTGCCCAAATATTGTAGAAGTAGCTTCCTACTTCCTTTACAGAGGACCAGCCATAATGCCATCATCCAAACGTGGGTTATTGAGTATCTAGATTCAGACTGGGTCAGTTCTCCTAGTACACCTGTTTTGGGCTTTGTTGTCTGAAGTTACAATGCTTTCCAACGTAGGCGAGCATCCACGAAGACTCCATGGAAACCTGTGTGCGAGAGTCTTGGCCTTTTGGAGTTTGTCTTCAGTCCACAGACCACCATGGCATGGCCTTTGTTGGGAGGAAGCCAGAGTCAAGCCCCACTCGACAAGGGGGAAGGGGTGTCTATTAGGGAGGAGGACTTCTGCAGCTGCTTTGAGCATGAGGATGCACGGGGATGGGAGCTGCCTTCAGTCAACATCTGATGTGTATGAAGGATAAGACACCACGGCGGACTTCCCTTGCCTGACTAACATCTCTTCAGAAGTCAGCCTTTTTCATTCCCAGGTTGTATGCATGTGGGCATTTCTACAATAGACTTAGGGCCGGGAACACAGTTGTGGGCTGCATCCCAGAGTTAAATAGTATGACCCTATTGCTAAAGAGGTTTGTATGATTCGGCTGCTAGACTTGGAGAAATAAAGCTAGAACCTGGCCCAAGTGTCCCTTCCCTGTGTGTTAGCTCCTGTAGTGCCAGGCATTGCTACTAAGGTTTCTGGGGAGAGTTAAGCCCAAAGGTCCGACCTACGTGTGAATCCTGCATGCTTCGCGATAGAAGTACCGAGCAAAACGAGCCAGTCAGTGCGATAGTGGCTTAAGACATTGTGGATAGAACCACCCTTCTGACTTGACTTACAGCCAGCTCTACACGGGAAAGTCCTATCTGGTGTGGGGAATTTAGACAAAAATCTGTGAGGAGGACAGAAATCACAAGCTCCAGTGGAGAAGCAGCCGCTATTGACGACTGGTCAACGGATGTACCAGCTAACACGCTTCCCCACATTGGTGTTTACAATCAAAGGTTCATACTGCAGTCCATGCCCATTTGGATTTTTTTCCATTTTCTGTTTTTTTTTTTTTTCTAACCAATTTCCTCATCATGTTTTGAGTAGGAGAAATGCCTCCAAGACTTGTCAGTTGTCAGTTCCAGAGACAGGGTTGTAATGAAAGGATACAAGGATTCAGTATGTCTTTGGAGAGAGAACAATCAGATTTTTGTCACCCATTCCAAGGCTCGGGAACCCTTGCAGAAGAGGGTGGTGGTGGTGATGGGAAGAATATGTGGCAGAGGAAGAGGTGGAATTGTTGTGCATCTGCTGAGCCAAACAGCAGCCATCTTGAGGTGTTCAGCTGTGCTTGCTTGCAAAAGATGGCTGTAGGTGAGTTTCTTGACTGTTTATACACCTTCAGAGAAGGGTGGGGAGTGTCATGGGATCCTCACGTGAATGTCCAGTTACTCCCTACCACCTGGTGTGTGAAACTTTGCCTTAATTGCGTAGGCCGGGGAGAGGCTGGGTATGTAAGCTGGAGAAGGCTAGAGAAGGAGTGACCCCTGTATGTGACTATGGGGAAGCCCTCATCCCTGCTGGGTAAAGACTTTCCAGGGGTGGCCTTTTTCCTGTAGGTAGCCCCTCACCTATGCTCTGTAAGGAAATCCAATAGACTCCTTGGTTCCCTAAGCAATGGTCCTCAACCTTCCTAATGCTGTGACTCTTTAATATAGTTTTTCATGTGGTGGTGACCCCAAACCATAAAATTACTTTTGTTGCTACTTCATAACTGTAACTTTTCTACTGTTAGGAATCATAATGTGAATATATTTGGAGATACAGGGTTGGGAAAGGGGTTGTAACCCACACGTTGAGAACCACTGCCCTAGCATGAATTTTAGTGGAATTCTATCCTACCTCTGTTTCTTGTTGGGTCCCCAGGAAGACCAGTAGAAGTTGTTCATGTCTCCCCCCCTAGGAAAGAATGTTATTAACAAGGGCCTAAGACTTCCTGGTAGTGGAAGAAGAGGCTTCATTCTGTGGAATGATCTAGAACTCTAGTATCCAGAGGTTACAGATGAATTAAAAGAGGCACATTATTGTCTAGTATCATGAGATCCACTGGCTCAAACCTTGCCTGAAGTTTCCTGGATGTCTATGAAGATTCTGGGTTTCCAAGTTATATGAAACATAATATTCAGTCCCCACTTTCTGCCCTCTGGCTAGTTTGAGTTGGATGGTTTTGCACTCCAACAGATTCCCAGGATTTGGAGTTTTGTCTTAGCCAATGTGGTGCTTGGGAAAAGTTGCCATTCAAGATATGAAGACATATGGAGGTTCACTGCAAACAACTCTAACATGAGTGCTGATAAATTGGATAAATTGGCTGTATTGCAGACCTTTTAAGGGCAATGTGATTTCAGGAGCTAAGAGAGAAATTACTGGTTGTTGCTGTATAGGTTAATTTGGTTTTCACTGATAGTACCTTGTTCTGATCACATTAACCAACAACCTCACTGGGCTTCCTTCTGCTCAGTACAATTGATTCTATACCTGTCGGAATGCTGCCCAGAAAGTCCAATTTGTTTCTAATCTTACCAGGCATAGATTTAGGAGGTAGCTTAATATGTACTTGTGACTTCAATAGTTTTTCCTTATGTGCATAATTCTATATTGCAAAATGGTGTGTAGCCATGGATGTGCCACTGCTGGGATTAGTGAAAAGGCAAACTTGGCCCATGCTTAGGACACTAGAAAACTGAAAAATATTTAAAAATATATCCAAGCTTTCAAAAACATCAAAACACCAATGTATTCATCATATCAGAACTGTGTTGTCTTTTTTTTTTTTAAATATGGTACCAAATGAGAAATTGGTTCCAGTCTTATCACAACCCAGGATACCAAAATCTAAGCTGTTCAAGTCCCATAGATAAAATGGCACAGTGTTTGTATGTAACTGACAGAGGTCTCCCTGAACACTTTAAATGATTTCTAGATAGCTTATAATATATGTGTCATGTAAATAGTCATACACTGTACAACTGCAAAGTATTCTGCCTTGGGAATAATGTCAAGAAAAAAATGTGTATGTTTAGCCTTTGTGTTTAGTTTTGTGGTTTTGAGATGGGGTCTTGCTATGTAGCTAGCCTTGGCTGGCCTGGCCTGGCATTCACCGTGTAAATCAAGGATAGCCTAGGACTTGGGGTATTCCTTCTACCCATGCATCCAGATTGCTGTGATGACAGGTAAATACCACCACATCTGGCTTAACTGATGCACTTCAACAGCAGCAATAACTTTGCTCCACAGATGGCTAAATGCAGAGACAGAATCCAAAGAGAGCTACCGAGGGCCCACTTGCTCATTTGTGATTTAGAGTTGTTCTGATTCTTTATTAGGATCCAGTGGGGACTGAGAAATCCATCATCATGATGTAGCCTCTAAAGAGTCTGACCTCTCTAAATGCCAAGAAGCATAAAAGCAAGAACTGAAGAGGGAAAACATACAGTAGAGTGGAAAACAAAACTCAAGTAAGAGGAACAAAGGCTCTTTAAGCATCAGGGTAGAGAACATTCTGGAAGTGTGCAAAGGTTTATAATGTTTTATGCAGAAAGGGGAGTCTTAATTCCTTTGTAAACATTTTGAGATTTCAAGGAGTCCTTGGCTCTCTCATTTATTGAAAATACCCAATTGCTTCATGCATTGGCCGCAAGTGTTCCTCAGTAAATTATTTATGTGGCATGTCGCTGTGGCTGCAGGTTCCTATCAGGCCACAGCTGTATAAACAAAGACTATTAACCTGTTGGCTAGATTTTGCAGACACTTCAGACTGTTTAAATCCAGTGACATTTTGAAAGACTGTGCCTCGAGATTCTTTACCGATTAACTATTGAATGTGACAGGGCCGTTTCTAAATAGCCCCGAAGACAATGTGTGTGTTCTGAGAATGGCCATGGAAGACACAGGGCCTGGTATTTCATCTCCACTCAGAAGCATGGAGAAAACATTCAGAAGGTAAGAAGAGCAGTTAGGATGGCTCAGGAGACAGGCGCTGTCCAGACAGGCTTTCAGGTAATGATGTAAGCTCTTGTAGTTTTCCAGTGAGAGCATGTGACTAGCAGTAGTAAATAATTTATTTGCTAACTATGAAATACAGTTTTTTCCTGCCTTCCTGGCTTCTTTCATAGATAAGCTTTTAGGTGGATGTTTTTGGTACCCTGTCCCCTCTGAGTTGTTACTTACTCAGGAAGCATCACTGAGCATCACAGACAATGAGACAAAGGAGGAAGAGGCCAAAATGATTGGGGGAGTACCACCTGTTGTTTGTTTCTGCTCCTTTGAGGGGCCCGCCACCCAGCTCCCAAATAAATCACAGGGAGGCTTATTCTTAATTATAAATACCCGGCCTTAGCTTGGCTTCTTTCTAGCCAGCTTTGCATAAATTATCTCATCTACCTTTTGCCTCTGGGCTTTTCGTGTTCTCTTATTTCTGTGAATCTTACTCTTACTCCGTGGCTTACTGTGTAGTTGGGTGGCTGACCCCTGAAGTCCTCCTCCTTCCTCGCTCATAGCTTTTTATTTTATTTATTTATTTATTTGTTTTGTTTTTTTCGAGACAGGGTTTCTTTGTGTAGCTTGCGCCTTTCCTGGAACTCACTTGGTAGACCAGGCTGACCTCGAACTCACAGAGATCCGCCTGCCTCTGCCTCCCGAGTGCTGGGATTAAAGGCGTGTGCCACCACCGCCCGGCTCCTCGCTCATATCTTGATCCTTTCTCTCAGATTTCTCCCTCTATATAATTCTCTGCCTGCCAGCCCCACCTATCCTTTCTCCTGACTCACTATTGGCTGTTCAGCTCTTAATTAGACCACCAGGCGTTTTAGGCACAGTAACACAGCTTCACAGAGTCAAACAAATGCAGCACAAACAAAAGTCACACACCTTAAAATAACATTTCCCCAACAACCACCCAAACAGGCATCTCGATAAGTCTTTAGGAACCTTTGAGTAAATGGGGGGTACTCATCTACCACTCTCTTCACTAGTGGAGAAGTGCTTCTAGGGCTTTGAATCCTGGAGAACCCTCAGGCTGAGAGGGAGAAAGACCAGGGACATTACACAAGAAGCCGCTAGTTAGCAAGGAAGGACTCTGTGATTCATTCAAGTGAATAGGGTGAGGGTGTACAGGCGGGTATCGACAAAGTCAGTTTACAAAAATGGTCATTTCTGTATAGCTGAAAAGGTAGCTTTGTTGTTATGTATTATACCCCTTCAGCAGTAAGAGTGTCTATTTGACAAATTTTTTTTTCCCCAGAAAAGGACTTCAGTGAATGGGTTTGAGTCAGGTTTCCCAGCTGTACCTCCCAATAATATTACTCTGATATATGAACACTAATGTAATAAAGTCACAGTTAAGTTTCCCCAGAACCTCTGTGATATGAAATATTATTAAGTCATTGCAATTGTACTTTAGGAATTTTTCAAAACTCAAGAAAATGCTAAGTGAAATGTGAAGTGGAAAAAATCAGATTATAAACTACTGTTACAGTTATATGAGCAATATTTTTGCCTAGAAGAAAAAAACAGGGAAGAAATATATCAAGGGGATGATATTGCTTACTGTAGAAGGGGAGGCTGCATAATGGATAACTTTTTATACTTCGTATTTCTGCTACATTAAACATGTGTATCTTTAAAAAAGTTTATGGAGTAAGTGTGTGTGTTTGAGTTTCTCTCTATGATCAGATCGAGTGGGAAGCTTGCTGAGTAAACTTCTGGTTTACAGATGTGGACTCACCTATGTGTACATCACGAAGAACAGCTCCCCTGTCAACAGACACTCTTGTGCTTGCTGGTTTGAACCCAGGAAGCCAGCCTTTGCTCATGCTGTCCTTGCTTCCGGGAAAACTTGCCAGATCACCAGGGCAGATCACAGAACTGGATCTGCCCATCAAGATGCCCACGGAGATCTCAGGGAGGCCATGACTCACTCCTTAGTTTGGAGGAGATCACCAGGGAGGTGGGACCTAGCGGAGGTAGCCCATGTGTCCTTGGAGGGCCTAGTAGAGGGCTGCATTCTGCTCACTGTTGCTTCAGCTTCTGTCTTTAGTTAGCAGTCACACAGCCTAGGGTAGCTGGAGGACGGGGTATTCTTATCCCCATCTGAGAATCAGGACAGGGCAGGGAACACCAAGAGAGTTAAAATAAAAGGATATTTTGTCCCACTGAGTGCCTGAAATCCCAGCACTGAGGCAGGAGGATCAGGATTTCCAGGTCATCCTTAGCTACTTGGAAACCTGAGATCTCATCTCAAACAAACACAAAAGTAACGAACAACAAAAAGGTAATATCCTTAAGAAGGACACACTCAGAAGGAAGGTAATAGAAGCTACTGGTGAGGATGGACACCGAGCACAAGGAAGACCTGAACATCAACCTCTCTCTCTCACACACACAGCAAGGGTTTGGAGCTGAAGGGCATGCACACTCACCAAAGTCTCGGTGCTTGGGAGTGGTTGACAAGGATTGTTTAGAAAAGGCAATGCTCTGAGTAATGAGTCAAGTTCAAAACCATGAAACAAAGACCCTGACTTAGTAGTGTATAGTATCTTGGGCCATGCAAGCAGCCACAGCTCCAATCATGGCTCTGCCTAAGATTCCCTATGTGCCATCACTGGCACATCATTTGGAACTGGTCCATAAAATGTGAGTGCTCACAGCTACGTGCCATTGTAGGGATGTTATATGAGCAACTGACAGGAATGTCCTGGGTAAACTTGATTGATGGTCCCAAACACTTAAAACTCTGAGACAAATACAGAGACGGGTACCAGTGGATTCTTGTGATATAAAATATTAGTGACAGAAAGCTCAAATGGTGTTCATTTGGCAAATCAATTCAAAGGGAACCTTTCTGTGGTTTGATAGTACAAGCTGAATATATATAGAGAGGGACAACCAGTTGAGAAGCAGAAATTCAGTTCCTCCAGTGGAACTCAGCACTAAGTTAACCCTTAGAATTTAGAATCTCATTAGGAAGAGAGAGCACTGTTTGGGTGAACGCATGGCTCACCAGCCTTAACTAGAAACAGAGTCTCGGCTATCATAGCTGATAAAACGTTGAGGTAACCAAGGCTAGTCCTGAACTCCTGATCTTCCTGCCCATGCCTCCAAGTGCTGGATTACAAGCGTGCACCTCCATACTCCACTTACCCAGCTAGATTTGTAACAGAGTTGATAGAGCCCCCAGGAAGCACCCTGAGAGGGTCACATCCCCAAGGATCTGATTTATCTCTGCAACTAATTCATCAAGATTTTGAACATGAGGCACTGTGTGTACTGGCCTGTTTCGTTAATATGAAATGGATTCAGTTGAGGAGGGAGAGGTGTGCCAGAAGCGAACAGATACATAAACAAAACAAGTGCCCTAGTTCGATCTGCAGAGAGAACACACTTCCTTTTTTATGTTGGGCTCCAGACAGTCAACTTGGGCCACCTTTGACCACTTCACTAAGGTAAATACAATTCTCTCTCTCTCTCTCTCTCTCTCTCTCTCTCTCTCTCTCTCTCTCTCTCTTCTCTCTTTCTCTGGGTGTGGGTGTGGTTGTGGGTGTGTACCAGTTTTCCAACCCTTTGGGACTGGGACAACTTTGCTTAAGGAACTGCAAATTGCAAATGGTAAGGTTTGACTTGATTGGTTGTGGGCATCAGGAGGGGCTGTGTCGTGGTGGTTTTGATACGGCAGTGTGCCATTTGACACCAGAGTGGAAACCACCTGTCAAGAGATCTTATAGCAAATGTGGAAGAGAAAAAAAACAATAAGCAAACAACAAAAATGAGGCCACAGGGATGCAGTCATTGGAGTTCCATGAGGTGATATTTGCAGCCCTTGTGCCAATATTGACTCACTAAGTATGGGACTGAAAAACAAACCTGGTTTGCATTTGAGCCAACCATGCAAAGCGCTGGGAAAGCCCTCTCTTCTACCTAACCTGTAGTCTCCCACTGAAGAATCTCCCACACCCCGTCTATGTTCATCTCTGCTGGCTCACTGCGGCTTTTCCTTCCAGTGGCTTGAGAAATAATGAGTCAAAATCAACTGCAAGTGATGACGTATGCCTTCTGAAGACTAGGGTTCTATTTTAACACGGGATGGCTCTGTTTGCTCTGCCCCCCCTCCCACTTTGTTTGCCCTGGAAGAACTTCATCTAACGTTCCCTCTCTTCCTGAGAGGGTTGACTGAGCAGGGCCTTCTGCTGGTCAGTGAGAAGGACAAATGGTCAGAAGGACAACTGGACATCCAGCTGACTAATCATCCTACTGAGGGTATAAGAGGACCAAAAGGTGTCACAAAAGATCTGGGAAAAGGACAAGGTCTCAGAGGGGGTAAGGACATTGGGAGGCAGCCATTAATAGAGAGGGAGCTCTCCTTACTAAGAGGGAGCCCATGGACATCTAGAGCAGGCAATATGCCCTCATTTGGTTCCGAAAAGCCCAAGGAAGCTGCAAATCCTCACAGGAGGGGGTTGCATAATAATCCTGAGGACATGTTTGATGTTCTCAGTTTCTGTAGTAATTATCTTTCAACCCTCACCCCATGTGTGTACATAGGTGACTCTCTCTGAATTTTTACCCAAGACTTCACTTCTGAGTGGTCCGTATAAGTGACTTTCTTATCACAAAGTCACTGGACACACTTCAGGTTTTGTTGGCTAGTAGGTTTAGGCCCAAGTCTTCCAATTCCCTCACAAATCTTTCACCTTAGGCTGAGAATGTTTCTTGAGTTTCTAATCTTCTTCTAAAGACCAGGAATTTTAAGAAAAAGAACACAAATGTACAAGCTGAAAATTACTCAGAAGGCTTTAGAAAGAGCCAATGTGACTGAGGGAAGTAGAACTCAGAACTTCATCAGTTCTATGCTGGGTTTCCCTCTGCTGGCATCATGACCATTTATCCTGGCCACACTGTGAGGGAAAGAGCGCTCAGTTCCTCCCCAACCAAGGACAATCCTCTCTCTGTCCCTTTGGGGTCTTCTCCAACCTTCCATACCATCTATTGTGGTCTGAACGTGGAAGTCCCCCAACAGGCTCATATGTTGAACACTCAGTCCCTAGGTGGTAATAATGTTTGGGAAGTTTGTGGAACATTTAGGAGGTGGAGTCTCCCCGGAGGAAACGAATCACTGTGGGCAGGCCTTGGGATGACCTAGCTCAGATACACTTCCTGTCTGTTTTTTCTTCCTGACTGCAGACGTAATGCGACAGGCTGCTGCAGGCTGCTGCCCCCCTGGTTTCCCTGCCATGGTGGACTGTCCGCCTTCTTGAACTGTAAGCCAAGACAGACCCTCCTCCCCTAAGTGACTCCCTGCCAGTCATCTGATCACAGCAATGGGAAAAAGCAACAAATGCACCCTATAAATCAAGGGTGGCTCTGAAAGGTCACCCACCCACAAAATTCTTCCTTTGAAGAGATTGGTCTCTTCTGGTGGTTCCCTAATTGGGATAACTCAATCCTTTAACATCTTTCTGGTTTTGAAAAAAAAAAAAACAACAAAAACAAACTTTTGTTGAAGGATGAAAGGTTGCCAAATTTGGTAGTCCTTCTATCTACATCTATTTTTAAAAACGTTAAGAATCTACCAGTAGTCCATAAAACTGGAGGAAGGAGGGGGCCTCGCATCATGTGCCACTGGCACTATTTATTTGTTCTTGAAAAGAGACTGATTTGCTCTCTTGAGGATGAGTAGCAAGGTCAGCTCAAGTCTCTATCTGAGGCACAACAGGAGTTAAAAGCTGTATCCACTCTCACAGCTCAGAGGCTGGTCCACATACATGGCCGATGCTCTCTGAATCCCCCCAGTGGGAAGGTGATGAGGGATAATGGCCTTTGCTAAAGAAGATGCTTGGAGTATGGTTTCTGCAAGATGGAGCCTCAATCATTTCACCAAGATATGCAAAAGACCCTGCTGCAGATTCTCTAGAAAATTCCAGAAGAATTGTGAAGCGTGTGAGCAAGGTGTTCCTACCACCCAGACATTTGATGTTGTGTGACAAAGAAACCAGCCATCTATTTCAAGAGAGAGAGGTCATAGGATCATAGGGTGTTTAACAGCGTAGTGCTTTATGGATCAAACATGGTTGACATTGTCTGACCCCTGCCTTGGGCACAGTGAACAAAGAAACTGCAGGAGCATGCAGCAGAGAAAGGCGACACAGTTGTTTTGGATTCACAATCTAGCTCCCCCTTATAAAAACAACTGACAATCTCTAGTCTTCAGAAAAGGGCTAAAAGTCCAAGAAACAGTCCTGGGCTAAGGCAAAAGAGCTTGCACAGTCAGAAGATTCGCAGTCCAGACCCTTCGGCCACTGGCTAAGCAGTCTGGGGACTTTGTTCCCGTCTCTCCACCTCTCCGCCGAGATGGATACATGTAGGCGAAGAGAAGGTGGGCAGCTTATTTCTGAGCCTTTCCCAGCCTGCTGCTTGTTCCAGGATTTTCCTCTAAGACTCCTGGAAGCCTTTACATAACTGCCTGGGCTGAAAGTCCATTTAGGGTAAGCGGAGGGCCTCTCAGCTGTGATCTGGTCACCATCACTGTAGAACTGGCTGAGCTGGGAACAGTATGTTCAGACAGAGTCGGGAGAATTCATTGCCGTGAAGTTACAGGCTTTGGGCTGAGGCCGCTCCCCAGCTTGGCGCCTGATGGAGAAAACTGGCTTCTGGTCAGATCCCCGGGTAATGGAAAGGCTTGCTGGAGGAAGACGTAAACCCGAAGACAGCCGTGCAATTCCAGGGACGCTGCTGGACTCTGGCTGGTCGCTGATCTTCCGAGACACTGTCCCTACGTGAGTGTGAAGGTAGTAGGGTCAGCCCCACTCATTTGAAATATTTGATAAGGACAAATGTATATGGAAGCAAAGCTATAAAGTGACAACCAAATAGGCTTGTGATCAGCGCTGACAGTTGTCCCCGCACCTGTCCAGGACCTAGGATGAAAGCAAGGGCTGGAGAATTTTTGTTTTTTTTGGAGACAGGGTTTCTTTGTGTTAGTTTTGGTGCCTGTCCTGGAACTTGCTTTGTAGACCAGGCTGGCCTCGAACTCACAGAGATCCGCCTGGCTCTGCCTCCCTTGTGCTGGGATTAAAGGTGTGTGCCACCACGGCCCGACAAGGCTGGAGAATTTTAGCACGAGATAAAGGCGGAGAGACTGTGGGCATCCGGTGAGGTTAAGATGAATGAATGGATGGGGGGACTAAGTCCAAGAGAACCAGTGGACACAGGAGAAGAGCTCCTGCCTACACACGCTTCAGACCTGTTCGTACTTCTGATCCTCAAGATGGCTGGCACTGACCTCCCATTGCCAAAGGCACCCTGTTTGCTGATGGATGATTTTTCTACTGGAAATTTCTGCTGATTCTCTCCCATCCCCCTCTCTACCTCCCTTCCCCTTTCCCACTGTATGGTGGTGGGGTGTTTATGTTCCTATGTGTCAGGGGTTATATGTTTGTGTTTGTGTGTGTATAGGCCAGAGATCACCATTGCTAGCTTTCTCCACCTGAGTGTGAGTGTGTGTGAGTGTGTGTGTGTGTGTGTGTGTGTGTGTGTGTGTGTGTGATACAGTCTTTAACTGAACCTGGAGCTCACCATGTCAGCTAGACTGACTGGTCAATAGACCCCTAGGATTCTGGGATTACAGACATGTGCCACCATACCCAGCTTTCATGTGAGCTCTGGATGTCTGAACTTGGGTCCTCGTGCTTGCTCAGCAAGCCCTCTTCACACTGAACCATCTCCCCAGCTTCTCTGTTGCAGCATATTTCGCTTGAGTAGAAAACTCCTTGCTATGGGGCCATGGGGGCCAATGGCTGGACTTCTACTCTGGGCCACTGGGATCTGGTGAGATACTGGATGAGCTGTAGCACAGTTCAGGGGGAAGCAGAGGTCTTTAACTGTTCAAGAATGGTCTCAGTAGACGAGCTGGGAACAGTTGAGCGGATGGAGTATAGTCACGGGTATTATTATGGAGCACTGGGTGCTTGCCAGAGGCTGAGCTGAGTGTTGCATGCATGTTTGCTATATAACCTTTCTATCTACCCATGAGCCTGTTCGACTATTATTTTACACAAATATCAAGAAGAAATTCAGAGAAGAGGTGGAACTTCAGTCGCCCAATCTCTCCCCAAGGCAGAGAGACTTTGAGCCCATCTTGTTTGGAGTCTAGATACTGCTCCAATCCCTGTGCTCTTATCTCTTAGGTACAGAGGTTTGGATCAAGTCAGCCCAAAGTGGTTTGGACTTCGGCAGGATTACAACACCCTATGAGTCAAGTCAGTCCTGGGCGCAGAAGAGACAAAGATGCGACAAGAAATTCCCACGAGTGCCCGGCTCACTCTGTTTCAAAACTAGGACAAAAAGTAAAGGAGATGGGGGCTGAAGAGAGAGTTCATTTAGCAAAGCCTGGCGTTGCAAGCCTGAGGACCTGAGTTTGAGTCTCAGAGCCCGCATGAACTCCAAGGCATGGTAGCACACACTTGTGATCCCAGACGAAAATAGTTTGGCCAGCTGATCTAGCCTAATTGATGAGCTCCAGGCCAATGGCATCAAGACTGTACCTGAAGCTGACACCCAAGGCTGCCCCCTGGCCTCTGCATAAGGGTGCACGCACAAAATATATGCAAACACAGCACACATACATACATACATGTAACAATTTCCTCTGAGTTGGAACTTTCCACCTTGAGGTGAGATTCGTTAAAGCTTGGGACATTTTAATTTGAAGCATTCCATTCTGGAGGGTCCATTAAGACTCAGGCAGATCCTAACTCACCCATCTCAGGAAGACCCTGGAATTTACCAGATTGCCAGGACTGCTTCCTCCCCAAGGTTACGTGAACAGCACCCATGACTTCTGAAGAAAGGGGATTTTGATCAAACCAGCTGCCTGGAGAAGAGACTCTCCGACCTGTCCATCTGCTTGCAAGTCGTATAGAGAGCTCAGAGTTACAGCTTTTGTGGTCCCCACCTCAGGCTGGGTGGGCTTCTCGGTGATGCAGCTGCTTGTGCAGTTGGCAAGACCTTACACACGCTCCTTCGAGTAACCCCTCACCCACACTTCTCTAAGTAACTCCAGTAAGCTTTGTTCACCAAGTTGGACTTTGGTGGAATTGTTGGTCTGTCTTCCATTTCCTATCTGAGGGGAGTAGATGTTTGTCTTCACACACACACACACACACACACACACACACACACACACACACACACACTACCATTTTTGTTGTTCATTTGTTGGTTTTTAAATGGCAGTAGTTCCTTTGGTGAGAATAAGTTTACTTCCCCTTTGGAGTTTTCTGTACTGGTCTAGGACATGTAAGCTGTCCTAGAGTGGACAGTTTGTGTTGATTGTCTATCCAGTGCTGTGTTGATGTTGGCTTGGCCTGGCTCATATTTGTTTAAGGGCTAGTGATGTGTAACTCTTCCAAATTCCACACTATATGAGGTTAAATGAGTAAGTTTGCAGATGTATTTGTACCATGGGAAATAGAGCAAATGTCACAAATCAGAACACTGTCTCCCTGCAGCGTCGTAGTGGGATATTTATTTATCTACATATTACTGATTCCCACCCTGTTTGCCTTTTGTTAATAAGTCGATGGCCCTTCTAAGAGTTGTTTCTGAAATGTATTTGAAAGGCAGCCCGGATTTATGTATCTAGATCCTATCCTTAAGTCAATGTAGGAAGCACAGCTTAGAGCAAGCATTGGAGGAAACAGGATTGTTAAACATGCAGACCTTCTTTCTTCAATAGAAAGAAGAATGACACCTGGTCCCTCGGAATGATGGAGTGCAAGTGGTCAACCTGGTGATCCTCCACTATTCTATTAGGAGCCAGCCTCCACCTGAATTTCCCCCAAATCCTGAGAACTGTTCAGGCCCTAATCGTGGGCTTTGTCTCTCAGTGAATAGAGCTCATCCTCATGAAAGAGGCCCCAAGTACTTTGCGTCCTTCATTGGTAGAATTAATCCTTATGCTTATGACAAATCCTTCTTCTAGGCTAGTGGTTCTCAAGCTTCCTAAAGCTGTGACTCTTCAATACAGCTCCTCACGTTGTGGTGACCCCCGCAACCATAAAATGATTTCACTGATACTTCATAACTGCAATTTTGCTACTGTTATGAATTGTATGTAAATTGAATTGTATGTAAAATGAATTGAATGTAAATATCTGATATGCAGGATATCTGATATGTGACCCCCAAGGGGGTTGAGACCCACAGGTTGAGAACTGCCCTAGCTCTTAGCAGTGTTTCCCAGGCAACAGAGCTCATTCTTATGGTAATATCTCAGGCACTTTGCTATAGCTGGATGTTTTGCAAGGGAATTTTGATGTAGCAGTCCCTGAAGCTTTATTATGAGAATTGTCACATGGAGAGACTGCCCCCACCAAAGTTTACTGTGCTTAAGTGTGTAAGAAAATTAAACCATGGGTGAGACTCTATAGATCCTAGAATTCTCTAGATTCTGTAGTTCTAGCATCTAGAAGCGTTGATCCAGTCTGACTGACCAAGTCCAGCTGTACAGCGTTTCCATTCTCACCTTCATGGCTTGTTTCATCACAGCCTGCAGGGACACCCCAATACACTGAGGATGCGTTTTCATGTCCAGGGGAACACGTGCCCTTAAAATTTCTTGGTGACCAAGCTTGCCCAAAGCAGTTGATGCTGGCAGTGTCTGGCCCCTGTCGCCAGCTTCGGAGTCTTGTTCCCGGCACTGCCACCTGTGCCTGTGGAAGGAAGGATGCTGGTTCCCTGTGGTAAGGCCTGGTGGCTTGAGCTGTGATTGGATGGTTATGATGATGACCCTTCCCTTCTTGACACTACAAAATAACAGATCAAAGACGGCGTAGATGAATAATTAAAGCATGGAGCTGGATATGTTCTTCGGGGAAAACATTTTGTCAGATCTCAGAATTTTCCAGTGACATCTATAATGAAATGGCACGTTGGATCTCAGTTGTAGTTCCCCTTATTTTCCATGGAAATGGGCATGAGGAACAGTATGAAGAAACAGAGCTACATGCTCCACACAACATCCAGGGTTGTGAATACACTGGGCCTCTCTGAGAAGACGTTGAACTGGGTAGAAGTGTGTTCTTCCATTACTCTAGTCCCTTCCTTCCTGTATCCACCTGAGACCCGGAGTGGACATGTCTATTAGACACTTATGCTGACATCCTTTAGCCAGTTATGAGACAGTAGCGCTCCAGTTCCTCTAAGGTCTCTCCAGTTCAAAGATTCTGCACCTAAATAACTGACGTCCAAGTGGCCCATGGTGCAAGCTATTTTTCAATGCTGCCTTCTTAGCTAGCCTGAGATTTCAGCTACAGTTCCATCATAGAAACCAGACTGCAATAAAAATAAAGACTGAGTAGCCCACTCTGAACCACCTTTTCGGAGCTCAGTGCCCATGGGGATGGGAAGGTGTTGAGACCCTTATGAGTCTTGTGCCTTCCCTTCATGCTGCTTTTCATGTACAAGGTCTTATGTAAGACTGGGGCACACAACGGCTTGTCCCTCCCTGACAGGGCACTTTACAGTCTGCAGGATGAGCCACACTCTATTTCTGGAAGGCAGAAAGTTCAGCAAAGGGTAGCCACTGGGAACATATTCATTTACTCCACCGAAGAAAGCAGCCACAGGTTCCTATGGAGGAGACTGTGCAGGAGAGCCAGGAACTTTGGACCTAGGATCAGGGATCAAAGAGAGTGAGCCAGATAGAAATGTAACCGGATCCCCACTGTCATGGCTGCCTTTGGCTGCTACATAGGTCAAACCCTTAGATTTTAAAAGTTCAGTTTATCTAGTAAGCTTGATGAACCACCTAAACTTACGTTCGGGTACATGCTGTATGTTAGGAAGTATAGAAAATTCTGATCATTTGATACCTTGAGGAATTTATTATGTTAGCAGCAAGTACTCAAGGGGCGTGGTCACTGCACGGACTGATCTGATTTGCTCTCTCTCTCTGGGTAGTTAGCTCCTTTAGCTCAGAAAGCAGAAGTGGGTGTGGTATAACTGAATGTAGACATTGAAGGATGAGTGATCTGAACTCCTGTGTCTTTAGTGGTGATGATGATAGTGTGTGTGTGTGTGTGTGTGTGTGTGTGTGTGTGTGTGTGTGTGTACAGCAGGGTGAATGGAGTCTGTTGGAAACAGCAGCTCTGAAACTGGGTGTTTTAAAGCTGGTAAGAAAGTATCAAGCCAGCCAGGCAGTGGTGGCGCACGCCTTTAATCCCAGCATGAGGGCGGCAGAGGCAGGCGCATCTCTGTGAGTTTGAGACCAGCCTGGGCTACCAAGTGAGTTCCAGGACAGCCAGAGCTACACAGAGAAACCCTATTGTAGGGATTTATTAAGGCAACTCCACATAGTTAAAAGGAGGTTTATTTGGGGGTAACTTACAGCCAGTAAAGGGGTTGGTTACAGGATCCAGGAGAGGTGAAGTGCAGTCCAGTGGTGTTCTCTGGAGAACTCTGCTCGGTCTACCACCCAGCATTCAGGATCACAAGGAACCAAGAGATCTGGCACATCTGGATCTCAGGTCTTAAGGGCTTCCATCTCGGCCCTGCCCCAGGGCAGGTGTTGCTGGAGGGCTTCTCTCCAGGTTCCCCAAGCCCCGCAGTCCCACAATTCACTTATAAAATAATCATTCAGATGCTTATATCACTTATAAACTGTATGGCCGTGGCAGGCTTCTTGCTAATTGTTCTTTTATCTTAAATTAACCCATTTCTATAAATCTATACCTTGCCACGTGGCTGGTGGCTTACCGGCATCTTCACATGCTGCTTCTCCTGGTGGTGCTGCAGTGTCTCTCCCCTCAGCCTTCCGCTTCCCAGAATTCTCCTCTCTCCTTGTCCCACCTACTCCTGCCTGGTCACTGGCCATCAGTGTTTTATTTATATAGAACAATATCCACAGCACTTCCCCCCCCCTTTTTTTTTTAAAGGAAGGTTTTAACTTTAACATGGTAAAATTATATATAACAAAACAATTACCGAGCAAGAATTATAGTTACAATATTAAAGAAGATGTCCTATCTATCTTATATTTGTGAGTTTAAGGTTTTATATCTAACTTATCTTTTATCATAACTGAGGAAATTACAACTATCTAGTTTTCAACCACATCAAAGACCTGAGAAGGAACATAATGGTACCTGAGAAATGGTAGATGGATGCAAGCAACTTTCAGGAATCTTGCAAAAGTAGACCAAGACAGCTGGCAGCCTGGACAGTCACCTAATGTTTCTCAGCATTGTTGGTGCATTCAAATTGCTACAGCCTAGAGTATCTGACAGACCATTTTCAGAAGCAGGATTTCTGAAAGACCATATTACCCTGTCTTGGCAGAGTACAGTGGTCGCTTTCCTTGTGTCCCGCTTGTCCAGAAAGGACAGCATTGCATTTGTACTGTCAGCCATCAAGGCAAGGGCAGTTCTTTGCCCAGTAGGCCATTTTGTGCCAAAAAGACAAACTTCCAAATGGAAATGTCTTAGAAGCCCAACATTCTCTCGGGATCAATTGGTGCAGCCAGGAGCAATTATGTCTCACGTCAACAGAATTCTAAGTTATTTAAATGCCATATTTTCTAGGTCTATGAAGTGTTTGAAGATTACCTATCTATCTGAAATATATCTATGTATACCTAGAAAACTTAACTAACATGGCTACAGATATGATTATCATAGATGACTAATTATTAATCTATTTTTTAATTATCCATTACAATTTTAAATGAGTTACATAAACATAATACCTCAAACAAGAATAGAAATATATATATACACAGTATAACAATATTAACTTCAAGTTTGTATCAATAAACTAAAATCCATACCAATGTAAAACATTTTAAACAAGTTGTTCTTTAAAAGTAGGTTAATTAATCTATCCTTTTTTTTTTTTCCTTGAACTCACTTGGTAGCCCAGGCTGGCCTCGAACTCACAGAGATCCGCCTGCCTCTGCCTCCCGAGTGCTGGGATTAAAGGCATGCGCCACCACCGCCCAGCTTAATCTATCCTTTTATCTTATCATCTCTATATCCTCCTATATATCTATATTATATCCCCTTTTCTTTTTTAGAAAGAGATCACATTTATAATCAACCTGTTTTAAATAAAAATATTGGTTTTCTCTGTCCCACACCAGAGGGCTCTTCTGATTTGGGACACAAGAATCGCCTAACGCTCAGTCGGTAGAGCATGAGACTCTTAATCTCAGGGTCGTGGATTCGTGCCCCACGTTGGGCGCCATTTGTTGCTGGAGGGCTTCTCTCCAGGTTCCCCAAGCCCCGCAGTCCCACAATTCACTTATAAAATAATCACTCAGATGCTTATATCACTTATAAACTGTATGGCCGTGGCAGGCTTCTTGCTAATTGTTCTTTTTATCTTAAATTAACCCATTTCTATAAATCTATACCTTGCCACGTGGCTGGTGGCTTACCGGCATCTTCACATGCTGCTTCTCCTGGCGGTGGCTGTAGTGTCTCTCCCCTCAGCCTTCCGCTTCCCAAAATTCTCCTCTCTCCTTGTCCCACCTACTTCCTGCCTGGTCACTGGCCATCAGTGTTTTATTTATATAGAACAATATCCACAGCAGGGCAGGTCATAGGTAGGTGTGGCAGTTACTGGAAGCCTCACTAGGGGTACCAGGTGAAAGCTGGAACAGCTACCCATTACAAAACCCTGTCTCAGAAAACCAAAAACCAAACCAAAACAAAACAAAACAAAAAACGCAGCAGCCAAGGCAGACTGGAAACAGACCCTCAGGTCATGAACAGGAACCAGATCAGGAATGGACTCTCCTACAGCCTATGTGTGGAGTTGCAGACCATACACCAGAAACCTTGCTGAGAGATCCATCCTGAAGACACCCCTGAAGTCCCAATAGTGGCAAAGAGAATGTGAGTGCAGGTGTCCAGGCCAAGACTGATCATGTTTGTGCAACGGGCAGGGGGTATTGTCACCCCAATGCTCTGCCGGATCCGTTGACATCTGACATCTGTGCAGGTGAACACTGACTATATCTGAAACTCACAGCTGAGCATTTCCTTCAGAGATAATGTTTGAACAGCACAAAAAAGCAAATGCCACAAACCCCTTGTCATTCACCACCCCCACCATCCCAAATTAAGTAGAAGGTGAAACCTACCCATTTTAGACTTATGCCAGGTGGAGGATGGATGGGTGACTGAGATGCCTGTTGGGGAGACACAGCCCTGGTTCAGAAAAAGATGTTGGTGGGGTGTGCAGGGGGCAGAGTATAGATGTGGAAGAAGGCGTAGGTTTGTGTGCAGGTTAAACCATTCGTTATGAATTCAAAGGTATGTGGGGTTTTTGTTGTTGTTGTGTGGTTTAAATTTTCCATAATAATTATTTTAGTTTTAAGAAAACAACAGATGGAGTTTCAACCACTAAGTGTATGGATGAGACAACTTTCAGTTGCAATGTGAGGATATGTCCTGTGTGTAAGGATTGATGCCACAGTGTCCAAAGACCAAAGGGAGGCAGAGAAGTTTAGGAGCCCGGTTCCCTGCCCACCGACTGATAACAGCGGAGCCTGGGGTAGCAGTGTGACCAGGTGAAATCTCGGCTTTCTGAGAAGGGGAGCATAGACATGGGTAAAGACAGAAGTCACTGCACCTTGCTGAATGTGGCTGATTTAACAACTAATATCAAGGGATCAGGCCTACTCGTGAAGCTTCATATGCCACCCTGATGGGAAACCGGGGAAGCTGCCCATGTTGTTGTAGGGCACAATTCATGATGGCTGCAGCCATGCCAGGCTCCATCCACAGTGCATTTTATTTGAGTCCTTGATTCAAGCAGACTTGGGAAGTTGAGACCATCTTTTTGTATGAAGGAATTATTATATTACATGTGATAATTGCATTGTAGTGGTTTTTAAAAGAATCTATCCTTTTGCTGGGCAGTGGTGGCACACGCCTTTAATCCCAGCACTCAGGAGGCAGAGCCAGGTGGATCGCTGTGAGTTCGAGGCCAGCCTGGGCTACCAAGTGAGCTCCAGGAAAGTCGCAAAGCTACACAGAGAAACCCTGTCTTGAAAACAAAACAAAACAACAAACAAAAAAATCTATCCTTTCAAGGTATGGAAAGAAATGAAAAAAATAAACAATTGAAATGCAGGGAAATGAAAAAGTTTTAGTAGAAACAAGATTGGCTGAGTTTGACACTTGTTAAGCTTGGTAATGGGGTTAACAGGCTCTTTGTATAAGGAGCTGGTGTGTGTGTGTGTGTGTGTGTGTGTGTGTGTGTGTGTATTAACTTCTGGTTCCTCATGCCAAGAACTTTCCGAGCCACACATTTGCTCATACAGATTAACTTCATATTACATGAGAACAAAGGCCTACAGGTGTGCACATATCAGAAAGTGGAAACAGTCATAAGTTTTAGAGTTATGGGGGAGATTTTATGCTTGCATTTAATGTATATATCCCATCCTGTTCTTTCTGCTACAAATTCAAAGCAAGCCACATTTGGGAATTTATCTGGAAGAGTAATGGTGTGGGAAAGGCTGTATCTCCTTTCTCTTCTTGGTAGCAGAGACTTCTTTCACAGGTTTCCTTGCTTCTCAAAGACTACATTTCCCAGACTCCTTTTATGAGTTGTGGTCACGTGATTTGGTTCTAGCCAATGAGGTGTAAGGAATGTATGGGTCTCTTACCAGGATCCTCAGGTTCAGCTGACTGAAAGGTGTGCTTCTCTGTTCTGTCTCCCTCTCTTTCATGCTGCCCAGAATGCAGATGTAAGGCTTAGAGATTCTGCGGCCATAATGGGCAATGAGGCGGCCTTAGGGTTCTGGTGTTCCTCTGATCATTGATGCATCTTGACTGTCTACCTCTTGACTCATTTTATCAAGCAAGAAATTTCATTAAGCCAAAACTGCCCTATGTTTCTGATTATATACAAAGAATTTATTATTATTGATCAGATAATTGATGGTTCATTCTTTTGGGGTTTGTTGGTGTGTAACAGAGTCTCTCCATGTATCCTAGGCTGAACCCAGATTTGGAACTGGAACAGGCTTCTTGCATTAGCCTCTGGAATGCTGGAATTACAGCCTGCCTAACTTTTATTGGTATTGTTAATTAGGCATTATGGATTTGATATTATCTATCAAAAATCAAAGTAGACAGAGCCATTAACTCACCAATCACAGAGTTTAAGACTTTATTCTACAGATACCTACACTAGAGATATTACCGTTTATGATACTGAATACTATAAACAACCCAAGTAGCTGCTTGAGCTTATTCAGATTAGCTATTTAGGGGAATAAAAGGCAGCCACTCAGAGACTGAACTCTGCATGTGTTGCCGTGGAAGAGCCCCACTTCCCAGCAGTAAGCGAAAAAGCAAACCACGAAGGAGCACATGCGTGTATGCACAGCATGCGGTGGGAGTCTATGTTCAGCCAACTGCAGATCAAAAAATCTCAAAAGTAAAATTGTGTCTGTACTGAACATGTTCAGACTGTCACCATTCCCTCAGGGAGTTAGTCTAACAAGTATTTACACAGTGTATATTATGTTTGCCTTTGTACATAGACGAGAGATGATGCCAGGAAGTGGGAGGTGGTGGGCATAGATTGCATGAAAATACCAAGCCATTTTAAACAAGGAACTTAGCATTGGAGACTTTGGTATCTGACATCAATCCCCTGTGGATAATGAGAGGTGACATTACTGCATATATGCACACACACACACACACACACACACAACACACATTTTTTTTTTTTTTGTATGTCAAAGGAAACAACCTTTTTAAAGAGAAAGAAAGCCTGGAATCTGGTGTTATGGAGAGAGGTATTAATGACTATATATATATTATATATATATATATATATATATATATATATATTAATGGATTAAATTTATTTCTCTATCATCTGTCTTTCTCTATACTGGAACTATTTCTAGTAACACAGCTTTCTGCACGGTCTAATTGCATGAATTAATAGCACAAAGAGTCTGTACGTGTTGCAGTTTCTTTAACTGTCTTAAGGCACGGCCTGACTTCCATTCTGGGGATTTTTAGATCGTCACAACAAAGGCACTGTTGGCTCCCCTCCAGCCCTCTCTCCCCGGCCTTCCCCTCTCTTTCACTTCTTTTCCTCCCTCCTCCCTCTGCTCCCCCACTCTCTCCCTATAAAAACATAATGTGAGGTCTTTAAGGACCTAATCTTCCCAGGGCCCCTTCAAAGGATCAGGAGAGCATCTCCTAGAAAGGGCCAAACCATCGAAGGAGTCTCTCTGCTGGGCCTGGGCTGGGTGCTGTGATTCTGTCGGGACACAGTGTCCTGGGAACACTGAGCAGCCTTCAGGTAGTTGCGGCCAGCTTGTTTGTGTCTTGCCGATGAATGAGGACGTGTGCTCTGACAGGAGCTGGCATGGGATCAGGGGTTTATTTACTCAGGCTTCATATGGAGGCAAAGGTTTATTTTGACTTGTCCTGTAGCCCAGAGCTGCCTAAGGGAGCAGGATGGAAGCGCAGTGGGAAGGGTGCCCCATGCCAGCCTGAGCGACGAGCAGATGGCAGGAGGGCTTTTTGTGAACTCACAAGAGAAGCTCGTTTGTTTGGCCTTTAGTTTCAGAACAGTCATTTCCATGAGAGGTGACCTCAGTTGGTAGCTGTGTGCTTTCATGACAAGGTCTAAACACTGGCAATCCATGATCCAGAAAGGATACTATTGGATGATCAAGGGAACTCCTGTCTACACAATGGCATAGTCTGGGTTGCTCCAGGATGGATGCTCACACAGACTAATGAGTACCAGTCAGGGATGGATTCTCACAGAGATTAATGTGAGTGAATCGAGTCTAAGACATGAAAGGAGATGTGAGTGGGAGTCACGGGGATTGGTTATGAGGCCAGGTGTACTGCTTATGAAATGCATGCCCAAGTTGGCAGATTCACGGATTCGGTACCTGGGAGATCCCATAGGGGGCTGCAGGCACAGCCTGAGCCAGAACTTTCACCAGTGCGTGAAGGGCACTCTGCCCCTCTTCCTCTCAGGCTTGCTGTTTATGATGCCACTTTCATCCTCAATCAGGCATTCTATTCAAGGAGGCAGAGATGGGCACCAAGGAATGGGAGTGCCGCTCTTGCAAACGACCTGGGTTCAGTTCCGAGCACCCATATCAGGCTGCTCACAACCACCTGTAACTCCAGTTCTAGGAGATCTGACACCTTCTTCTGCCACCCCCCCAGGCGCCAGACACACATGTGGTGCATATACATGCAGGTATGCACATTAAAAATAAATTTCTTTTAAAGAGGTGGCTACCAATCATTCTACCTACCAGCCTCATCATCCCCAGATGCCTCTTTCAATAACCGCAGGGCTGCTATTCATTGATTGAACCAAGAGCATGTGCTCAGAACTGCCTCTGTGACTGCTCAGGTCCAGACCAGATATCAAGGCCTGGGGAAAGAGTCACTCCAGACCAGGGAGTGGGCTGGGACGGGGATACAAAAGACAATGAAAATGTCCTCAGGGAGAGGGAGATGGTTGGCAGAGAACTAAATATCCACTGTTTCAGGGAAGACTTCATAGTTCAATTTTTTTCCCATAAATAAATGAAAGCAAGAAGTGTGTGCCTACGTGTGTGTGTGGGGGGGGGCTATCAGTACACTACATGATCATTCTCTGATAGGCTAGAGACTCGAGGCTTACTCTAGTCTTTGGATTATCCCGTGTGCTTGACTTGCAAAAGGATCTGAACTAGACTACATATACACATATTCTCCAGGCTTGAGAAAATTCCTGGCCTAGGTGTCAACTGAAAGTTTTTTAAGGGCTTTTGAATTCCTCCCCTGAAAGGTGAAGGGGCCAGGTCAAGTTATTTTTGTTCCCTTTTTGCCCGTTACACAGATCAATAAGCCGAGTCTTTCACAGCAGCCAGCTAGACAAGGCTTGGTCAATGCTTTGGCTTCCTGACTCCAGGTCCCAGCCAGGCTCCTCTGTCCCTGCTGAGGGTAGATAGACAGAGCTTCAGAGAATATTGGTGCCATTACGGGAATAAGCTGTGTGACATGAAACACTGTCAGGCAGAGGAATAAAATTGACCATGGTGACTTTTACAATGCATGTTAGATGCTGGATCCAAATGTAAGTTACCTGAGCAGACGGACAGTCCTAAAGAGTGGCAGCCTGCCCATGCCCTCCTCCCTCCTGCCCGCTAGAACTCTAGGAGGCAGTTAGCTCACCTCAGAAACTGGCGACTACCAGTTCCTACTGATGAAGTATTCTATAACTTATTATAGACCTGTTTTTAAAACAAACATTACTAAGGAGGGGGAGTGTGAAAATAGAGATCATCTACTGCTGAAATTAGTTCCCAGGGGGAGACACAAACAATCTCTACCCCTCCTTCCAAGGTTCCCATCACAAAGTGGGGTACAATTCTACCACACTTCACCCAGGGGAACCAATGAGTGTCTTAGGCTTCTTTACAGAGCAATGGGTATTGGGCTATGGGCAGTAAAGGTGACCTTAAAGTCGCCACCCTGCCTGGAAGCTCTGTGCCCATCAGTGATGATGGCTTCCCCATGGCTATGTAGGGGATCTCCCTCCCTTCATTCTTCCCTATTATAAACACTAGCACCTCCCAGAGACATTGAGGCCCCAGGTACTTAGAGCAGAATTGCATACAACTGGTTGGGAGGAGTGGCTAGATACTCAGAGGAGGGTCCCAGAACATTCCCTGACCCTTCCTTCCAAGAAGGATGCCAGCAGTTAGCAGGCCGAGCTGTGGGATTTGACCTGGAGGAATGTCTTACTTAACAGCATCCTAGAGACAAGAAAAGCTTAGGGGAGGCCCATCTTTATCTGTACGACACTGACTGAGAAGAGCCCAGCAGGGACAGTGCCTGACAGAGTTGGACTGGCACCTTATGCAATCTGCATGGTGTCACGCAGCACTGGATCATGGCTGCTCAGTTTTGCGTAGAAACGTTCAAAGTTTGGGCAACCTAAATCCTCTTCCTTCTCAACTCAAGACGTAGGCAAAGAGGGACCAGAATCTGAAAATGTCTCCCTACTTGTAGAAGACTCTCAGCATATCAACCACACTTCCTTATTTGACTACGGTGTCAAGAAAGAAACAATAATCCTATCCACATTGGACCAGGGTGGTCTCTACACAAGCAAGAAATCCACAGTATTTTTCTTGTGGATTTCGGGACTCAGATGTGTGACAGAGCTTGCCAATGGGTTGAGGATCATAAGGAAACAGATGTGTGGAATACGTCCGCACACAAGGCACCAGTGGCTTCAGAGCAGCCACAGACAGGACCTATCGGATATCCAGTACGTTGGCTTGGCCCACGGGGTTTACATCTGTAATGCTTGCCAGCATCTAAGAACTGGGCTGTTCTGCATTTTAAAGTGACTGGGCCCACCCGAGAAAGCTACACAAAAACTGTAGCTGTTTAAAATGGGAGCACACTGACAGCAGAGAGACCAGAATTCAGGTACATGAGGCTTTTCAGGCTTCCAGAATATGCATGAGTGTAGTTCCTGAAAGTGCCATCTGGAGCAGCAATGGACCTGCTCTCCCCTCACTTGGTGCTCATAAGAAGTGACTAACCTCCAGCGGACTCACGGGGACTCTCGCTGGACAGAGAAGTCCTTTTCATAAGTCCATGTAGGTAGCCCAGAGTCCTCATCACCTCCTGTAGCTTCCCAGGCTCTGTGAGGTCCCATTTCGGATCTTACCATTTCACGTGTGTGCACTTACAGGTACTGCAGCTCAGAACCATGCCAGATGTGAAGGCTCACTGCCATGCCTGTGGAGGGCTTCCAAGGGGGCCCATTCCTGCCCCTTTGGAGCTCTGCTTCTTTAGCAATTCCAGAACTTTTGAAGGGCTTTTAGGGTGAGCCTTCTCCCAAGTCTCTACTGTACCCATACCACACACAATGCATCTGTGCCAATGGGAGTGGGTTTCAGGCTTTATTGTGTGTGCTAGTTATATTCTCTCTCTCTCTCTCTCTCTCTCTCTCTCTTCTCTCTCTCTCTCTCTCTCTCCTCCTCCCTCCCTCCCTCCTCCTCCCTCCCCCCTCTCTCTCTCTCTCTCTCTCTCTCTCTCTCTCTCCCTACCTATCTATCCGTTTATTTAGGGTCAACTCGACACATGTTAGAGTCCTCTGGAAAGAGGGAACCTCAATTGAGAAAATGTCTAGCCTGTCTGTGGGGCATTTTTTTAAAGTAATGATTGATGTGAGAGGGCCCAACCCACTGTGGGTGGTGCCAGTCCTGGCAGGTGATACTGGGTTATATTACAAAGCAAGATGAGCAGACCAGTAAGCAGCATCCCTACAAGGCCTCTGCTTCAGTTCCTACCCCAGCTTTCCTAGATGATGGACCACACACCGTAAGCTGAAATAAACCCCTGCCTCTCCCAAGTTGCTTTTGGTCATGATGTTTATCACAGCAATTGAAAGCAAGCTAGAATACTACCCACGAGGCTCTCACTAAAACAGTGGGTGAGAATTACCCTCACAAAGAATAGATCATGTGTGGAGGAGGGATTTGCCTGTGTCCCGTGATGTCACCTGGAGCTACCCAACGCCTTTAATGATGCCTTCACATGCCTCTTTGACAGTCTCAGGAGTCCTGCTGATGTGTCTTCTCGCAGGCTTCTTTCCACCCACAGCATCTGGGCAGAGCTAACTATACCACAGAAGACATCAAGCTATAAATGACTTGACTTTTAGTTTTGCACCCACACTTTTGCTCAAATGGCTAACCTGCATGCTTGGGAGCTATTTGAATATTTGTAAATCTTTGCTTTCTTTCCCACTCCCCAATCTTGATGATTGTGTTCACTAGATCTGTTTATCAATGGCAACAGAGAAGTGAACCCTTACTTCGGACACTGGGACACTGGAGTGTGTCAGGGATCTTCCCCAAGGAAGTGGGTGTGTGGCATGCTTCAGAGCCTTTGTGCAATCTTTGCTCTTTTTTTTTTTTTTGTGACTCAGAGTCGTGTGTGTGCTGTCTAAAATAGGTGGTGAGAGTGGTGCAAGGCAGGCCGAACACGATAGCAATTCATCAAGTTCATTGCCAGGGAGAAGTGTGACCCCTTAGTCCGAAGTCTCAGTAAGGCTCCATTCGGTTACTGTTAAATTGACGAGGTACCATTGGTAGGTGAGCCTGGTGAGCCGGCTTAGCTCAGAGTGGTTTTCCTCAGATAGACCTGCATCTGGTGCCTTTGGGAGAGTGGGGACAAGCGGATTGCCCCAGAGTCTGAACAGTAAGCACGCAGTCCCATGCTTGTGGTCTGACTTCCTGATAAACTGTGCCAACATGGAGGTTCCTAAGCAAGCACCAGCCCACTAGACGAAGTTCAAGACTGGGTGAAGCATGTTTGGGATTTTTATTCTTTTAGAGCATGTGTTGAGGGACGATGCACACTTGCATAAGTGTGTTTCCATGACGTTCACACGTAGGAAAAAGCTGGTGCTGACTGGAGGGCTGATGGCCAAAATTCTGAATCTACGATCCAGCTTTGAGTCACTGAGGGGGAGTCCCATGACGCCCAGAAAGTGCGGTGATGTCTGTGCTTAAGTCGTCCCAGTCATGAGGGGATGAGCCAACTTGAGGCGATGCAGAGCAGAGACGCAGCAGAGCACTGAGTGGCCAACCGTCCCAAGGACGTGGATAAGAGGAACTGGTTGTTTATGAGAATGACCAAATTCCAACACAGCAACAACACAGTGGCTTCTAAGGATGACATGTGGTAAGAGAAAAATCTCTGGAGACCACACACATGGACACACACACACACACACACACACACACACACACACACACACACTGTGTAAGTGATACTTATCAAGGAGAAATAGCAACACTGAGTTAGACCTAGAACATTTTCTCTGAATGTCGGCGTGTTCCTTTTTCTCCTACCGTCTGTCAGTTCCCTTGCCAGTATTTTCTAGCTTTGTTTATTTTCTTAGTTCTAAACGTTTTCTTCTAACTGATGCCGCCCCCACAGCCCACGTCCTGCCAAAATACCACTTTCCCATCTCCCACCCAGAGAGTCTTTCCAATCAACATTGCTTCCTCTCGGTCTCCTCCACTCTGTGACTCTTGCTGGCTAACAGAGTCACAGTTTGGTGGCCTCAGGCATCCACCACTGGCTTGGTGGGTGTTAGGGACTGGTTGGGTCCCCTCCATAATAAAAAGACTAGATGTTGAAATCGAATCCCCTGCAGATTGGGATTGGAGAGGTCAGGTCTGGAGTAGCGTCTAACCATAGATGGGTTAGTACCAGCACAGAGCACTGAACTGGCCAACATTCTCTACTGCGTAAGAACTCAGTGAGAAGTTTGAAGTCTGTAGCTCAGAACTGGGCCCTTAGCAAAATCCCACCACACTGTCACCCTGCTCTGCTGTTTAAGAGTCACATGATCTTTGGAACTTTTTGATAGCAGACCAAACTGGCCAATACAGAGCCTATGGGATAAGTTTCCAAAGCCTGGTACCCTCTTCACCAGTCGTGCACACTGACCACCAATAGATAATCCAAGTCCCTTTCGAGTGCTTGATCAGATCACCCCTACCAATTTTCAGTGTGTTTTTCAGGTGTCCAGACCTTGGGTTTTTTTTTTTTCAGCGTTGCTGTGTACAGTGATCAAGTTCTTCCTGTACAACCGCGGCCTTCTCTCCTTCTTCACAAAGTTGACTCTCCGCCTGTACTTCACCTTAACGCAGCATCCATTTGGCCTGAGAGCCTGGTGTTTTCCTACCCGGTGCTGTAGAAAGGGCCTTTGTAAGACTGGAAGAGGCTAGATGATCTACTGCCCAAAGTGCGTAAGAACCTCACAAGACGATGGCACAGGCCCTGACTGTAGAAATACAGCCCGGTGCTACAGATAAACACATCCCCCTTTCCATTAATAGATCATTGTGTAATCGACTAATACAAACTTAAGCTGGATCATTTGTAGAGCTGTGCTTACAGTCAAAATTCCTCTTTAGAATCCACTTAGTTGGTCTTCTCTTGTTTTTACTTAGAACAAAACCAAACGTATTGAAGATCAGAAAACATAAAATAGAATTAACCATCAGTATCTCTAACTCGCCTCCATGGATTTGAGCAAATGTAGTTTAAAAATATTTCACAAATCAGTTGTGCTTACACATGCACACATTTCCCTTAAACAAGTATTTATGTAGCACTTACATTGTATCGTGTTACTAAAAGTAATCCAAAGATAATCTAATGTATATAAATGCTACACCATTTTATATAAGGTGTTTAAACATCACAGATTTGTGTTTCTGTGGGTTCCTAGAACCAATCCCCTGTGGGTACCAAGGGACGTTTGTACATTGTTCTTTTATTACAGGTTGGTTTTACAACCTACACACTGGAAAAATGAGCATCATTAGCTGATATTAAATACAACAGAGATGTCAGGGAACTCTACCCATCAGAGCAAGGCCTGGTCACATAGGAAAAGCTGTTTATTTAAGAAAGCTTTGGAAAATCTTTGACTAGAGTGGTATTTGATGAGCAACATAGACATAATGAAAATGTTAATTATCCATGGTGGTGACTAATGATGAAGTAATGATAAGCTATCCATCGCTTTAATATGTACGCGTGGGAGGGAAATGTGAGGAAGAGGCCAGAGGCTTTGCTGGTAAAAGTTCCAGCTGGTGAGTCTGCCAGGTGGTCCCAAGCCTGTGTTAACCTCCCTGAGGTCATCAGCTCTGCTCTTTTAAGTGATGGTTCATAAAAGCTGGGGAATGAGCCAGCCGCAGTAATGCGTACAGATTCTCAACCTTTTTAAATCAATCAAAATATCCATCTTATGTCAGTGTGCATCTAAAAGCTGCTCAGATGATTCCACGGTGCAGCTGGGGCTGAATGCCACAGTCTGCAAGGTTTAGCTGTTTGGCAGTTTGACAGACAAGGGAACCCCATTCTGTGTCAGGATGGTGGGCTGAGGGTATGGCAGGGACCTCCCCCCATTAGTGTCCTAAGTAAGAAGCGTTATCTTCAGTGAGTCAGAAACTGGGATAAATCCTATGTAGGGAGTGTAGATACAGATGATCCAAAGACAGGACACGCCATCTAAAATTTGCACAGAATACTGTCACTAAAAGGGTGCAAGATTGCTGCATCCCTAAAGCAGCAATGTGTCTGGCCCCTCAGCATGTATGTCCCTGTGGGTCTTGCCTGCTGCAAGAGAAGCAGGTAGCTCATCCTCTGCGGGTGCCCCTCCTCCTGCCCTGGGACCAAACAGTGACAAAGTTCCATCCTCTAGACAGGAATTGTGAATGGAGAGCCCAAATTAGACAGGCATGGCCATATGCTATGAGACTGGCTACAGCCACGGGGTACCAAGAGTTTCCCTAACAGCCAGCCAGAGAGTGAACAAAGCAGCGATTTCCTCAAGCATCCAACAGTCCCTGACAGAGAGTATAGTCTACTGATCATCTCAACCTTAGGGAAGATGGCAGGCAAGATTACCACACATTCCTGGACAACCAACACTGTGGAGGTGACACCAGCGATGAGAGATAAGAGATCAATCCAAGCAGGAATTAAGACTTAGTGAGAGGGGCCAGCAAATATCTCATCAGATAAAGTGCTTGCTGTATGGCAGGAGGACCGGAGTTCATCCTGGGTACCCACAGAAAGGTGGAAACACACACACACACACACACACACACACACACACACACACACACACACACACACACAGAAACACATACACACACACAAATAATAATTTCTTTTAAAACTTCAAAGGACAGTTAATCTTTAAAAAATGTTTGTTTGAAGGGATTAGAGAGATGGAATAGTAGTTATGAGGGCTTACTTCTCATCCAGTGCAGTCAAGTTCAGTTCCCAGCATCCACAGCAGGACAACTCAGGACTGCCTGTAATTCTAGAGCCAGGGGATCTAGTGCCCTCTTTTGGTATCCACATGTTCCTGCACACACGAAGTGAGCATAGCGCTCATGAAGGTTTACCCACATACACATTTAAAATAATAATTCTTAAAAAATAAAATAAAAATAAAATCTTTAAAAAAATATTAACATGAAGTGTGGGGAAGTAACTCAAGACCAGGGATATAACTGTAGATAGAATGTTTCTCAGTCCTGCCCAGCCCTTCGGTCAGGACAAATCTCTCCCACTCTCGGTCAGGCAGAAGCTTACAAAATAATCACTCAGAGGCTTATACTAATTACAAACTGTATGGCCTGTGGCTTCAGCTTCTTGCTAGGTAACTCTTTCACCTCAAATTAACCCATTCCTATTAATCTATATTTGCCATGTGGCCGTGGCATTACCGGTCTATTAGCATTTTGTTGCTCCTTCTGACGTCTCTCCTGACTCCACCCTCTCTGTATCTCTGCTTGGATTTCCCCTCTGGCTGTAAGCTTTCTTGCCATGGCCAAAACCGCTTTATTCATTTTCCAATGGGAGCCACACATATTCACAACATACAGAAAGATATCCCACAGTAGTAACATCCCACAGCCCAGCATGCGCAAAGCCCTGGTTTCTATGCTCAGCACTCCATAAAACTGCATGTGGCAGTGCATGCCTATGGTCCTGTGACAATGTCAGTGAGAATGGCCCCCATAGGCTCAAATGCTTGGATACTTGGTCCGCAGTTGCTGGAACTGTTTGGGAAGGATTAGGGGTTATGTCCATATTGGAGGAGGTGTGTCACTGGGGGTGGGCTTTGAGGTTTCAAAACAGTCACAGCAGTCTGAGCCTCTCTTTTTGTCTCCAACTTGGGGGGATCAAGATATGAGCTCTCAACCCTGGTGAACTCTAACCATTTGAATGATAAGCCCCCAAATAAACACTATCTTTTATGAGTTCCTTGCTTATAGTGTCTTATCAGAGCAACACAAAAGTAACTAAGTCGACATTCTGGAGATTGAAGAGAGAGGAAGAGGATCAGAAATTCAAGGTCATCTTTGGCTACATAGTGAGTTCAAGGCTAGCCTGAGCTGTGCAAGACCTTGTCTCAAAATAAATAAATGAGAAGAAAAAATGAAGAAGTATCTGCTTGAATTCAGCATACTTTCAGAGTTTCTTCCCCTTAGGATAAATTAAACATGATCAGGCATCAACTTCTTTGATCAAGAATAAGTAATTCCTCCCTGAGCAAACTCGATTACTTCCTGGTCCTTTTAAAACTGCCTTTCGAAGCCTTTTCATTTCTACATCTATTTACTAATTATGACTGCTAGTTGTCTCCAGGGGGTCTTTCATAAGGCCTAATGTATTTCTGTTTCCAAAAATTATTCCACTGATTTTTTTGTTGTTGTTTTTAAAGAAGTATATTTTGTTACTTATTAAGACGGATGTGTTAGGATGAAACAGTTAAGTGGATAGTTGATGCTAAACAACACATTTCTCCTCATTTTCCTTTTCCATTTTCCTTTATTTTTTAAAGACAAAGTCTTACATTGTAACCCAGGCTAGCCCTGAACTCATTATATAGTCCAGATTGTTACTGCCCTTATGGCAATTCTCCTAACAAAGCCTCCAGGACTGAAGTACATGTATTTTCTTGTGTTTTTTTTTTTTGTTTGTTTGTTTTTTTGTTTTTTGAGACAGGGTTTCGCTGTGTAGCTTTGTGCCTTTCCTGGATCTCACTCTATAGACCAGGCTGGCCTCTGAACTCACAAAGATCTGCCTGTCTCTGCCTTCGAGTGCTGGGATTAAAGGCGTGTGTCACCACCGCCCAGCAAGTACACGTATTTTTAAAATAGAATATCCTTTATTTATTCATCGACAGTTTTGTATACAAAAAGTGTCTTGATCATATGCACCCCAACTCCCCCTTCATGTCCTCTGTTCATTCGCTTTTCTGTTCTTTTTCTTTTCTTTTCTTCTCCTCTCCCTCCCTCTCCCTCTCCTCTCCCTCTCTCTTCTCTCTTTTCTTCTTTTCTTTCTTTTTTTTTTTCTTTCTTTCTTTCTTCTTTCTTTCTTTCTTTCTTTCTTTCTTTCTTTCCTTCCTTCCTTCCTTCCTTCCTTCCTTCCTTCCTTCCTTCCTTCCTTCCTTCCTTCCTTCCTTCAACTCTGTCAGCCTGCCTAGTGTAATGCTGACCGATCTTGTTGACTTGATCTTGGATAGATAACCGTAGCGGCAGTGAGTTCAAGAGTGAAATGGACATTCTTTTTTTTTTTTTTTTTTTTTTTTTTTTTTTTTGTTTTTTAGAGACAGGGTTTCTCTGTGTAGCTTTGCGCCTTTCCTGGAACTCACTTGGTAGTCCAGGCTGGCCTCGAACTCACAGAGATCCGCCTGGCTCTGCCTCCCGAGTGCTGGGATTAAAGGCGTGCGCCACCAACGCCCGGCTGAAATGGACATTCTTTTACAGCACCCTTTCCCGTTTAAGAATTCTTAAATTCTTTCTGCCCCTCTTTCCGCGATGCTCTTCCAAGCCTTGGAGTTAGGTGTTGTAACAGAGGTCCCATCGAGGGCTGAGAACTCAACAGTCGCTTTTTCTCAGTTCTTTGACCCCTCATCAGTCACTGTCTTAACTGATGGCCACTGTAAAGAGAGGCTCCCCAGGGCGCGGTTGAGGGCAGCACTAATTTATGTGTAGAAGCATAAAAACTTAGACGTCAGCTGGGCGGTGGTGGCGCACACCTTTAATCCCAGCACTCGGGAGGCAGAGGCAGGAGGACCTCTGTGAGTTCCAGGCCAGCCTGGACTACCAAGTGAGTTCCAGGAAAGGCGCAAAGCTACACAGAGAAACCCTGTCTCGAAAAAAAACCAAAATAAATAAATAAATAAATAAAAACTTAGACATCAGTTTGACATGTCCATTTGGTAGGATAACAGTAGTAGCTTCACCCTTGGGCCTATCAACTCTCTAGCTGTGGGCTTTTGATCGTGTTTGTAGTGTGAGGCACAAAAGCCCTCCTGTGGAGCATCCTCAAATTCAACCTAAAATCTGTTGGTTACCTCCATAACTGCCATGTCACTATCTCACCAATGGTACATCTTGCCTGGCAGATTGCTACTGTAGCATCAGGATTCACTACTGGGTAATACCGTTAATGACTTTCTCTCTCCTGGAAGCCTGCATGGCACCTTCTGGAACTATAAACACCAGCCAGCAGGGAGGAAGTTTTCATTGTCATTTCTAGCTTGATTCGTCTATGTCTCATTACCAAAGCAAAGCACCTATTTCTTAACTAAGCATCACCTGAAAACACAAGACTTCTACAACATTTTCCATTGCAGACACTAATTTTGATGCCTCTCCAAGCATTTAAATCACAGTGTCACTCTCTGACATGCATTATATATTTCAGAGTACACATATTTTCAAAAGCAAGCTATAACTGAGTACTCAGATACATTTTTACAGCAAACTAAAAATCCCAATTGTGGAAACGGAAGGCGTGTTTACCAACAAAATAAATACAATGTATGCTGCCAGTTTATGGGTTCCTTGATTAAGACAGCGGTCAATTTGCTTTCTGCTTCTGATCAGTAAATTCAGTTGTTTTTCCTTGCAGTACTCTAAAGCAGCAGTTCTTAATCTGTGGGTTGTGACCCTTTTGGGGGCTGAATGACCTTTCATAGGGGTCACCTAAGACTATTGGAAAACACAGATATTTACAATTCATAATAGTATCAAATTACAGTTATGAGGTAGCAACGGAAATAAATTTATGATTGGGGGGTCACCACAACACGAGGAGCTGTATTAAAAGGGTCGTAGCATTAGGAAGGTTGAGAACCACTGCTCTAGAGTATCTCAAAGCCTTGTTCTAGTACTAGAAAGATCTTTTCTGACACCAGGTTGTGGAAAGCTTCTATTGAGAAACTTTCTTCAGGTGAGTATAAAACAATCTTTAATTTTTCAAAGAAACATGGCGACCTGGGGCCTGATGTGGTGGAATATGCCTTAGTCCCAGCACTTGGGCAGCAGAGGCAGACAGATCTGTAAATTCACAGCAACCGTGATCTTCATGGCAAGTTCCAGGCTAGCCAGGACTACAGAGTGAGACCCTATCTTAAAAACAAAAACAAGATAAAAGTACAGCAAGCAAAACCCTTGGTAACCTTAACAACGTCTTACACATTCTGAACAAGTTATTTTATTAACAACTGTTCTTCTGATTTCAGTCTAAAAGAGTTTTTAGTAGATAGACATCTCTGATGTTTCTGGATTCTGCTCTTGTGGCAGATGACTAGATGAAACATATTAGAGAGTTTTAAAAAAAAATGCATCTTAGTATGTGGTCCATTGGCACATCCTTGGGATACACAGCAAAATCAGTGGGAAGAAAAGCCATGTGATTTTCACACTCCAGGCGTACTAAGGAAGCAACGACCTGTATTCACCTTGCTAATTGTCCATTTTCCTCACAGGGAACTGGGGCTTCTAGATAGTTGTGGAGGCCAGTTCTCATGGTTTCTGTTCTGGAGAATGCTTCCAGCATTTTCTCTGGTGATAGTCTAGAACCAGTTGATCTGAGTTTCATAGTCTTTGACGCAGTCTTCAGTGGGAAAGGAACTCCATGCCAATCAGTCTCCATTCTCTGCCTCTTTCTGTCTTTCCCCTTCTCTCTTCCCTCTGTCCTCTGTCCCTCCCTCCTTCCTCCTCTCCTTCCCTCCCTCCCTCCCTCCTTCCTCCCCTCCCTCCCTTATTCTCTCCCTTCCTCACTTCTTCCCTCCCTCCTTCCCTCCCTTCCTCATTCCTTCCCTAGCCCCCTATTTCCTTCCTTCTCTCTTTCTCCCTCTTTTTCTCACCCATGACCAGGGCCTGCTACATGCTAGGCAAGCATTCTGAGTCTCAGCCACTTGTTTTCTGTTTTAAATAAAACAGGAATGCTCGTTCTTTATCTTTTATGTGTTGGAGAGAGGGGCGGTATTTGGATAACCATCTCTGGATTGTCATCCCTGGCTGACTGAGTCTCCCAGGCAGCTCATTAAGCCCCAGCCTGGTGGTTTAGAGGCTTTAATTCAAATTTGTGGACCCGTCACGGGCTGTGTGACTCCTTCCAGCATTTGGCCTGAGTTGATGGTCTCAAAGGGCAAGTTCAGTGGGTACCACGGATGTCTGATAAACGCAATGCAAAGCTGCTGCCTTGGGGAGTGTCCTGGAGGGGACACACACTAGCCAGGGAAGCTGGAGGGAGAGGCTTCAGCTCCTGGAGGATGAGCATAGTCCTGACATGACCTGGAATGAAGTGTCTTTGCTCATCGAGTTTTGTATCTATTTCGATCTCTTGTACAAATGTCTGTATCCTTCAGCTAATTGTCTTGGAGTATCTGGTTTAGTCTGAAGTGAGCTTTCATTTTTCCCCTTGAAGTGAGGATGTGCTTGCCAGGACATGGATCCTCCAATGTTATCAGACACAAATAGCTCCCAGGTAACTCCAGGCAACCATGCTGAGTCCTGGCAGTGACCACAGCAGAGCTGGGCCTGACTCAAGCTCCCATGAAGCATCCACTATGAGGACCAGGGGCCTATAAGAGGCCATTAGTAGCTGGAAAAGGCATTTAATACTGTATCCTGCTGGGGGACAAGTTCGAGAGTTGAAAGATGGAGCCAAGGCACTCCTCTACGAGGCAGTGCATAAGACCAAGATGTAGATAACTATGAAAGGAAAATTAGATAAAATACAGATATTCAAAAGTTCCGCCATTCCCAAGTAGAAAAATGGACGGAATAATATTTAAAGAAACATTTAAAAATGAACAAGAATTTCTCAGAAATTAGGAAAGGTCTAAGTTTTCATGAATAAACACATCAATGGAGCAATACAGAGAATATAGAATCTGTACATACTGTCAAAGGTATAAGAAATGGGTCCTCTTACACTCACCCGTGGAATGTATCACAGGTAGCTAGTTTGGGAGGCAATTTGGAAGTGAGTATTAATTTTACGGATTATCAATTGAGGGCTGGCAAGATGGCTTAGTAGGTAAAGCACCTGCAGTCAAGCCTGAGAATCTGAGCTTAATCCCAGGACTCACATGGTGGAGAGAGAGAGAAACAAGAAATGCTCACACACATACAGGCACATACACACACAAAATAAACAAATAGTAAAATTATCTGTTGGTATCCTCCTTAAATACTCCCACATAATAAAATGGAGGACTGAATAGGGTGTTCATTGATGTCTTATTTATATCAGCAAAATGTGGCTAACCATCTAAACATTCACTAATAAAATAGCTAAATGAGCATGAGCTCCACTGTAAAATTTTACATAGTAGCTACAGGGATTCATGTCTTAGTGTATTGCCACAGAAAAGATTTCTGGGACATTGTAAATAGAAGACTGCAGAAAATTATATATAGAAATAAATGTCAAATGTATCTCTGAGGCACACTAGAAGCCAATGGCAGCTTTCCACAGTGCAAAGACGTGAGTGGACTTGTGTGTTTCTGAGATGGCTCTTCTGTCTGCAGGAACAGAGACAGGAGAATCAGTTAGGAGGCTAGTGCAACAGACTAACAGAGAGTCGAGAAAGTTCTGTTTCCAGCTCAATTTCTCCAATTATGAATGAGATCAAGCATCTTTGTGTGTGGATCATTTGCATGTAGTTTCTGTACATATATATCTGTGGGGAAGGCCGTGCTGGGAATGGAAGCCTTGGCCTCATGCCTGCTAGCCACGCCCTGACCTCAGCTATACCACCAGCGCTCCATGAAGTTTCTAGTTTTCATTCCATTAGACTTTATTTTTTTCGTGCTGGGTGTTGAACTCAGCCTTCCATGGGTTAGATAAGCATTCTAACATTAAGCCCATGCCCAGGTCCCATTAGTTGTTGGTTTGGTTGTTTTTGTTTTTTTTTTTTTCTTTACAACCTTCAGATAGCAAATCAGTTTCCCTCAGTTACCTTCCAAAATTTTAAACTCACTATTTAATCTCCCTTGCAGTATTTTAAGCAGACGACTCCTTTTTCCATGTACTTTTTTTCTTTTTATTAACCTTTTAAATTGGCATGCAAAGCAATGGTTTTCATTATGCTATTTTGTGCATGTATCATTATACTTGCTCATATTTATCTCCCCATTATCTCCCTCTCCCCTCCCTCCTTCTGCCAGTCTCCTTGCTATTCTCAAAGAAGCCTCTTCAAGCATCTTTCTACCAAATGCTTGATCAGGGACACAGCTGCAGGAGCCATGAAAGAAATTCTCAGCTCTGCCTTGAGCGGTCCAATTGCACTGACTTGATACAGTGTAGGCCCTGGATCATATGGCGCCAACGCTATTTAAGGGCTGCTGAGCCACCAACCACGCATCCCTTCATTCCCAAACCATTCTTGGGGCCACCTCGTTTCTGAAAATGATCTGTAAAAATAATGCCATCGTTCTATAAGCAAGCCAGCAAGCTATTTCCAGGTTGGCGAGGTTGAGAGTAGAAGCCTGATTTCTGCATTTATATTTCGTGGGGGCAGAGCAGAAATACTGTTCTCATTTTCCCGACTTTCAAATATTGTTTCTGCAATTTTAGATCTTTAAATTAGTCATGTAGTCTCTCCTCTTGTTCTCAGGAGTAACACTGAACACATAGATTCAAAAGGTTTGTGGATAGGCAGTAGGATTTGGCCCATATCCTCCAACAAAGGAAGGATTCGTAATTTGAAACAGTGTTTTGCACACACCAATTTCTTTGCATTACAAAGAAGCCACATATTACTGTCTTCTAGGACAACTAATTATATACACAAAAGGTGATTCTGCCGTGGCTTTTCTTTCCCCATGGAATGGATTTAGACTTCTAGTATATTTAGTCTTTAACCGAGGTGTCTAATTTAGCACCAGACTCTGATCCCAGAATATCCCAGAGTATCCCAGATAGAGTGTCTGGGAAGAGCTGGTAACATTTGCTTGGCTCCAGGTCTGAGTGGGAGAGAATATACTCTGGTACATCTCACGGCAGACACATATCTGACTGGAAAGCCAGTGAGTCACTCTAGATCCTGAGGCTGCCTCATGCTAGTCTCTGCTTCCAGGCCCAAGGCAGACCTGTGCAGTTTGTCCTTAATGGTATCTAGTGAACAGTCTTGAGCAAAATAACACTCAATATGGAGTCGATGTCTGAGGTCACAACAGTAACATATGGAAGAGTTGGGGTTACACCAGGCCTCTGCACTCATTCTCAGATCACATCCACTGCCAGCCTGATGTGATTACAGACATGTATAGAAACTTCCTAGAGCCATCCTTCACACTAACAGTATACAGGAGAAAGAACAACAGCAGGCACTCCCCGGGAGAAGGCTTGTTTTCTGTAGTATTAATCCTTCTACAGTGGTCACATCCATGTGAATTCACTGCCCACCCCTCAGGGCAGAGATCAAAACAGGAAATCTGAGGTGATGAGCTGGAACCCACAGGAACAGACTCCACAATCACTCATTCACTGAGTCGAGTAAACTTTAATTGGGCATTGATTTGAGGGATTAGGCTGTGCTACACTCAGACACCACCCCCTTCCCCAGAAGCATGTGAGATAAGGCCTATCCATGATTGCGACCTTCCGGATGGTATGATGGGCCAGCATTTCCTAAAGTGTGACGGTTGTCTTTCTGGGAATCCTGGAATGATTTTTTTAAGTCTTTGAGTGAGACTATTATCATCTTCACCCTGAGTTTGATAGGTGTATTTATTTTAAATGTTTAAATTATGAAAACCATCAGAAGATACATAAAACTGGAGAGATGGCAAGACAAGCCCTGCATATTTATCATCTATGTTAAACAGTGATCGATAGTTTGTCATCTTGCTATAGATATCTTACTTTCTGTAGGTTTGTGAACAATAGCACTTTTTTGTTTGTTTATCTATCTATTTATTTTTAGTCAGGGTCTTACTATGTATCCCTGGCTGTCCTGGAACTCACTATGTAGAACTAGCCTTGAACTCACAAAGACTTCCCTGAATCTGTCTTTTGTGTGCTGGTATTAAAGTCGTACACCACCATGCTGGCAATAGAACCTTTTAAAAAGGGTTTGGTAGCATACACCTTTAGTTCAAACAGTTTCGAGGTAGAGGCAAGTGAATCTCTGTGAGTTCAAGGCCAACCTGGTCTATATAGCAAGTTCCTGTTCATAGGTCATGAGTTCATAGCCAGTGATAGGTAGTGAAATCCTGTCTCAAAAAGCAAACAAACAAACAAAACCCATGAAAATGCTTTAAGTAAGATGCGAGGAATTCTTCATATGACTCTTTCATTGATGTTTTAACAGAGCCTGTTTGATCAGCTCTGGTGACTTTTAGTGTTGTCACAACTGAAGAGAAGGCCATGCTGCTGGCATGCACTGGATACTACTTGCTGATGCTGCCTGTGACACATGCATACTAAAAGAATATTTATAGTGGCTGGAGATATGGCTCTTTCTGCCTTTCTAAAAGACCTGAATTTGGTTCCGAGCATCCACATCACGTGGCTCATGGCCATCTGTAACTCCAGCTCAAGAAGATGTGATGCCCTCTTCTGGCCTCAGCAGACACACTCACACACAACTAAAACTGATAAGACTAAGTCTATCAGAAGGTAATCTGTTGTATGTGCAACTCCAATTGACCTGGGAGTCCCATGTTTTCATTGGCTAACTCCGTCAGCTCTAACCACCAACCCTGTTCTAATGTGTGTCAGGGTGCCAGGAACAAAGGACTCTCTGCCTCCAGAGTGCACAGCGCAGAAACTGAGAAACGCTGCTGCAAATACAGGTTTGTCCATGATGTCCTAGAGGAACGGCGAGAAGGCACAGCTGTGAAAAACTTGAATTTCATCAGACGTTGGCAATTCTGGGCTCAAACCTGCAGACTCTGCCCAGTTGATCCATCCGTGATGCAGATAGAAACACAAGCCCTGTTTCCAGCAAACAAATCAAAAGGGGCCATGCTGTGGGAGATCGTGAAGGTTCCCTAATAACCTCCTCACTGTGATGGTAACTGAACACAGGCCACCTACTGCCTGGTCACGTTACTTGGAGAGACTATTGCATACATGAACAAGCTAGTCCAGAAATACTTGCTGAAGCTGACACTGGACAAAATGCTTTGAGCAATGAATAGAGACAGAAAGTAGAATAAAGGTCAGTAGGTCAGTAAAGTTAAAAATAGAACTACCATGTAACCAGCTATCTCATCCTAGACATCTACCCAGAGAACTCCGTACCCTACCATGGATATATTGTACCCTGTATTTATTGCTGCTCTACTCACTAAAGCAAAGAACCAGGATTATCTTAGATGTATATCAATAGATGAATGAATAATTTTATATATATATATATATGAATACTTTTCAGTTCTAAAAAATGTAGTCAAAATCAAAATTTCAGGGAAAAATGAATGGACTTGGAATATATAATACTAAGTAAGGTCACATATTCTCAGAAAGAAAAAAGCTGCATGTTACCCTTTATATGCATAATCTATCCAGTTCCATATGTAAACAAATGCACATGTGGGTACAGTATAACACACAGAAAAGAGATCAAGAAAGGCTAACTACTACGGCCTGAGGAAGGACTGGATGTAGGTAAAGAATATGAGTTATGAAAGACATTATAAAACTAATTGTTATTTCTAGTTCTAACTCTGTTGTGGATTTTTCATTTTTTTGGTGCATATTTTTGGTGTAGATAAATGCATTAAAAATATATTCACAGTGAAAGTGTAAAATTCAATATGAAGCCCCACAGCTTCAGAATGGCCATGCTAACTGTATAGAAGTTCATTGAAATGTATAGACTTTGAGTCTGGTTCATCTCAATGTGTGATGTTTCTCATTTCCAATTTTTTTTTGTAATGAAGTTAATTTTAAAAAAGAAAAAAAAAAAAGAAGAGTAAAGATTGTGGCTCCCAAGAGATGTCTGGAGCTTCAAGGGTTAATGAGTGGGAAAGAAATTCTAGATCCTGAGTAGTGGTTTGGCTCCCAGCACCCACTCATGTTAGGTGCCTCATCTAATTCTTATCATCCCTTTTCTCTAGACAAGAGTAACTCTATTTCAACATATATTTCCTAAATCATGAGGCTGGATAGAAGGTAGGGTTGGGCTGTGAGGCTGGGCAACTGCTGGGGTCGAGAAGACACAGCCTTTCTAAGTAGGAAGCACCAGCTGTTGACATGTGGATCCTAAACAGGGTTGCAGGAAAATACTTAGTGGTAAGTAACCACTGTCGCTGAGCACAGAGTTATAACCCCTGCTCTGAATTCCTTTTAATTCTGTGGTTGTCTACCATCATCAGCCACATCATATTGCCTCTTCAGCTGAAATGGGAACTTTTTAAAAAATGTAATAGAAATAGAATAATAATTCTCCTCTGATATGTTTACCAAAGAAACTGTTCTCCAAGTAGATCTGGGAAAGGCTGAGATTTACAATTATTCATTGAAAGCTAAGTGTGGTAATGTATGCCTTTGATCCCAGCACTTAGGAGGCAGAGGCAGGTAGATCTCAGTGAGTTCAAGGTTAGGGTCCCAGGCTACATAGTGAGACCCTGTCTCAAGAAAAATCATCCTTCATGAAAGCATTTATGAGTTGGCCATCTCAGACACCTGCTTCCCATGAACGTGTTACACAGGTATTGCTGGTGCCTTCCATGCTTGTCTGAAGATCATTCAGAGATGCGTCACTAGCCATGATATGGTACAGAAAGATGGGGAAATAGGCTGCCAGCTGCTCTGTCATTCTTGAGAAGCTGGAGGCCACCCTCCCAGGACAGGCTCACCTGTGGTTGCAAAATCAGGTGCTGAATCTTCAGCCACATCCGTCTCCTGCAGCTTTTCTTTGGCCCAGTGGTTCTCAGCCTTCCTAATGCTGCCACCCTTGAATACAATTCCTCATATTACGGTGATCCCTGACCATAACATTATTTCGTTGTTACTTCATAATTGTAATTTTGCTACTGTTATGAATCCTAATGTAAATATTTTTGAAGATGGAGATTTGTCCAAGGGGATTTGACCTACAGGTTGAGAACTACTGCTTAGCCATATCTGGGCTATATAAGAAGCTAGATCCTGCATTTCTACTTCTGTGCCACCAAAAAGGACACAAAAGGTAGATTCATGCTCTGTAAGCTGTCACTTAATAACCTGCTCACACTGGTCCCTCTGACTCACTCAGGGAGGATCCAATTATACCCGTGACCTCTGTTCAGAGGGCGCTGAATTTTGTCACCCATTTTTGAAAGCTTGCTATAAAAAGTAGCTGGAAATAACAACATGGTTTATGATTGGAGGGTTAGTTTCAGTTTTCTGAAAAGTTGACCTGCACGGTACACTGTCTCCTCCACAGGCCAGCAGACAGAGCTGTGCGGCACTGCAATCCTCAAGGGCACAGGCGGTCTGGCTGCTGTCACTTTTGAGCCAAGGGGTCTTGATGACTTACGGTCACTGCAAACAGACTTTTAAACTGGGATAACGCTAGGTTTGCAGAAAAGTTGCTAAGGCAGTATGGAGAACTTTCACATAATCCTTCTACCCATTTCCTTTACTGTTTCACTCTTTATATAAACCAGGGCACATTGTTGTTGACTCTAGACTTTCTATGGATCTCACAAGCTTTTCCATTATTGTCCTTTCTGTTGCAGGTTCAAATCCAGTATGTCATGTATATACATACATATGTATATATGTATACACATTATATATATGTACTATAAATGTAGTTGTCTCTCTAGCCTTTTTTGGTCTTAAGGAGTACTGCTCAGGGACTTAAAATACCCCTAGTAAATGTGTCTTGATCACATGGTTGACTAAAGTTGCATGTTTTTCAAATAACATTGCTAGCCTCGAAGTGTTCTACCTGTCATATAACATCAAGGGCCAATGATCCTAGACATCACTCCTGCCTATGCTCAGAGCCAGTGCATGGGCAAGGCGGGACATGAAGCTTTCTCTGCTGTCCAGGTGCTAGGTTTTCATTCTCCTCTGACCTTCAGAGCTGAACCATTAAGTCCAGCTGCCCTTGGAAGGAGTGAGTTGGCAAGGCTCTATCTCCTCAAACGGAAAGCATCTACAATATGACTGAGAATTTGGGGTGAGAAAAAAACCTTACATTTCCATTTTAAGTTTAATAATAAAATGTTTTAAACAAATATGCTGACCCCTGAGAGTTAGCAGAAATATGAACATTTTGTCAAAAATGCTTCAGATCTTTATTTTAAATCTTAAAGCATCACTAGAAATGCAGTTGGAGTTTCCCTTTCTCTTCTCAACCATCTAAGTCTCCTTGCTCCTTTCCTGTAGACAAGACTAACCATGTTCTAACGTACAGTATTATTATCTATCTGCCAAAGAAGTTTTAGATCTATACTCTTTGTTTTGAAACTGGATTCTTTCACTCAATTTAATACATTCTGACGTCTATCCAGGTTGAAGCATGAATATAAGAAGGCATTTTAATATTTCTTGTGAACTATCGTCGATCACTTTATAAACTAGATTATTTGGGAAAAGGTTTCCTATAGACTCCTTAGATTCATTCATTATTGTTGTTAGTTTTTTGAAACAAGATCTCCTGTAGTCCAGGTTGGATACAAATTCCTGTAGCCTGCCCCTGCTTCAAGAGTGCTAGAATGCAATTCTTAATCCTACCCATGGGATGTGAGTTCTTCCAAGATCTAGTCCTGACCTTGATCTGAAAAGCTGGACTAGGGACAAGTCTGCCGCAAAGTAGAAGAGAAAAGAGAAACTATTCTATTGGGGGGAGGGGTTCCAACATTCTCGCTCAGAGATGGTCCCTCTTGCGATCCTTTCTCTCCTGCACGCCCTTCTCCAATGTCTGGCTTCTACACCCTCATGAAGGTCAGACACCAGAACAAGTACTCACTAATCAATGAGGATGTCAAGGGCCCTCAAGACAGCGGCAAGACACACCCAGGAGAGCAGCGTTTCAAGCCCGAGTTCTGAATATGTCTTACAATTCAGTCTCAGAGCACCCCAAACGCATACACCATTTCCCCACAACAGGTTTCTCCTCCATCCATGTTCCTCGTTCACAAACTGGGAAGGACCAGCCTTCAGCCATGCCTTTCGCCCCGCCCACTAAGTCACGTGCCAAGCCCCTTTGCTCTGATTGCTCATCTTAATACCCATGTTTCTCTCCAGGCCCATGCCACACCTTTATCCGTCACATTCACTCACGCCCAGATCCCGGGAGCACATCTTTGCCAGGGAGCTGGTGCCGGGCCCGTTCCTTCCCACCTACTTTCTGTTCTGCAGGTTAGAGAAACAAGTAATCTTACCTTCTGGTTCTACCTTCCCCACAGCCTTCGCACGAAAGCTGGACTTCTTCCAGGATGTACTGTGTCTCCAAAACGCTTGCGCTTATGTCTAGTCATTTCCTACCTTGTCTCAAATTCTATTTGCCACTCACAATGAGGCCTTTTCACTTTCCCAAACATTCTGTTGACCACAGCCCAGACCTTTATATACCCTTTCCTCTCCTTTAAAAAGGCCCTCACTCGGGGCTAATCAGCTTTCAATTTTCAGCTTAAAAGTTCCTTCTTCAAAAATATTTTTATGTGGGAGTTCATGGTGTGTGTGTGTGTGTGTGTGTGTGTGTGTGTGTGTGTGTGTGTGTGTGTGTGTGTGATGCATGTGATTGTATGTCTATGGACAGGCGTTTCTGTGTGTGTGAGTGTGAAAGTGTGTGGTGGTCAGATGACAATTTTGAGTGTTGGCTCCCACCTTCTCCCTTGTTTGGTACAGAGTTCCTTTATTGTTTTTCCACTATACACACCAGGCTTTCTGGTCCACACGCTGCCCTGGATTCTCCTGTCTCCACCTCCCGTCTCACAGGAGGAGCGTTGAGATTACAGATGTGTGCTATTGATTACAGCTTTGTGCGGATTCTTGGGATTCAAACTCAGGTCCTCACACTTACACACACTTTTCCCACTGAATCATCTCCCCAGCCCAAGTCTTTTTTTTTTTTTTTTTTTTTTTTAAACCAGGCCTCATCAGGCCACCAGTTGCTATCGCATAGTCTAGCAAAAATCCTGTCTGTTTGGAGAATTTTTCCTTCCCTTTGATATATGACCACCTTGGGTAGACAGTTAAATGTCTAGATGTCTCAGTCTGTGGCCTACCTTCATCAGGAGTCCTGCCTGCTAGGACAGTTTATCAAGAACCCCCCATATTCGCCACTCCTCTTAATGCTTTTCCATCCATCGATCCCCTTGCCCGGCTTTCTGGCTGTAAATTCCAGCTGTTCCATGCGGCAGATGTCTTTCCCCTTACTGCAGTAGGTACTGAGTCAACTTCGCCTTTATTGTCTTCAGCGTCTAGCTTTGTTTTCCTCTCTGACACCGAGACGGCCGGTCAAGACCAGATGGGAACTGTCATCTCCTCTTTTGCTGTTCTCATACTTTAATGCAACAACTCCTATATTTACTAAATTTCACGTGTTCTGAGAGCAAGCCTTGTGTCTTCCTCACTGTGTAGCATAGAGCTTGGCACGTGCTTCTGGATGCTGGGATGAGTTTCCAGGGTTGTTCTTTGCTAAATTAAATACTCCAGCGTGATGGGCAGTTTTCAACACTAGACGGTAGGGTGGCGGGCCTGTGACATATGTGGAGTGAGTCTGGATCTATTGGATATATGTCTATGCTGCGGGGCAGGGATCCAAGTCCTCTGTGGGCCTGGTTTTCCCTGCAGGAATGACTATGAGCTCTTTTTCTTCAGCAATGGCCTCAAGTAGAACTGACCATGGCCTAAGTCATTCATTTACTCGGGCCACACTTTCCTCTCATTCTAAAAGTTTGTTATTCCATTCTTTGTATTTGCTTATTTGTTTCTACTTGTTTTCAGGCTATCCCACCCCAAACAAACAGACAAACAAAGTATGTCCAGAGCTAATTTAGTCAATGTTGGTGCTCAGGCACAAAAAGGTGATTCTGAAGTCCTCCACTTACCTGGTGAGCAAACTGAGTCAGCCTGTGATAGCTAGCTTACCACAAAAGCCTGGCAAATCTGGATTCAATTCCAGAACCCACCTTGGAAGAACAGATCTCACTCCCAAAAGTTATCCTTTCATCTCCACATGTATGCCATAGCATGTTCAAGTCTGCATTTGTGCACATACACCGTACACACACACACACACACACACACACACACACAAGTAAATATAAGTAAATTTAAATTGAAGTTCTCTGTGTGAGATAACCATTCCTTATTTTGCATCTATGTCTGTGCTCATTTCCCTCACTAGTGCTTGGGAGTACATGGCTGGTTTTGACACATGGGTACATTAAGAGCTACACACACATCTTAGTTTTGATCAAGGGTTTTCTACCTTCTTGAAACAGAAGAGTGGCTGTTAATTTTCAAGTGAAAATATTTTCATTTTCCGGTGTACTTTAATCATTTGGGGTGTGGATGGAGGCAGACAAGATGGCCATTAAGTCAAGGGGTCTTTATCTAGCAAATAGAAGCAGAAGAACCATTAATGTAGATAGTGACAGACAAGGCGCCATCCTGAAGCCCTTCACAGAGCAGCAGGGTGCCACAGTCGAGGGAGAGGTCCCACTAAAGCCTCAGCCTCGCGAGCTCTGCATGGTTTTGAAGGCTCATAGGAAAGAGAATTCTGTCATCTTCCTGGCAAACCCTCCAAAGTATCAGAAACGCTGACCAAGGGAAACATGAGTGTATTGATTTTTTTTCACTTAATGTCTTCATTGCTGCAGGTAAAACCCAATTCCATCAGCCTTTTTGCAGTGTAGGAGAAAACAAAAGCTTAAAGAGGTTAAATTCCTTGCCCGTGATCACCTTGCAAAAGGTAGATGCGAGATTTAACTGTGGCCTGATTCTACATCACTCCTCCTTTTTTATTCGGCCTCGTCTAGTTCATGAGATTGTTCAGTAAGCAAGGGAATTAGGCTTCCCAGCCAGCTTGGATTAAAGGTAACACACAGTCTTGGCTACAAACTCTTAATTCTCCAGCTGCTGGTGCAGAGCTGGGTCGGCAAGGCATCACAGCTGCCTTTGGAAGCACCGCAGATGGAAACAGGAGGCTGCCCCACCTCACAGTCTGCTGTGTTTCATGAGTGAGCTGGAAAGTCTTTGCCTGAGCATCTCAGGCCTTTGGGAGAATTTTACACTTCAGAGAGTACCCTACCAAACTCTGACCCTAGAAATATAGAAAAGGGTACTCGGGGCCCACGTCTAGGGACCCAGCCTGTAAAATGATGTGACGAGTCCCACCGCAGATTTCCAGTGAGGGTCATTGCTGTTTTACTTACAGGATGAGACAAACGGGTAAAAAGAAAGCTCTCACAACACAGGGAAGAGATGGCTGATAGGATGGGAGGAAATCTATGACAGCTATTCATAGGGCTGGAGATTAATATCTATAATATATAAAGAACTCAAGACAATGAAACGCAAAACAACAAATAACCTAACAGGGGCTAATGAAGTGAAAGGTCACAACTCCAAAGAATGATAAACAGCCAGTAAATACCTGAAAAATGTTTATTATTTTTTTTTAAATTTATTTGGGGTGTGTGCCCATTTACTAGTTGTCAGAAGGCAGAGGACCACTTTCAGAATAACTTGCATGCATGGGCTCTCTCCTTTCACCACGTGGGATGCGAAGACTGAACTCATGCGGTCCGAGCTGGCAGGAGATGCCTTTGCTCCCTGAGCCAGCCCACCAGCCCAGGGTTCAGCGTCTCCAGCCATTCGAAGAATGCAAACCAAAGCTTCACGGAGAGTTCATCTCATTGCATGCAAAGTGGCTACCACAAAGAAACAAGAGATGTTGGCGAGGATGCAGGGGAACGAAGAACCCTTCTACACCAATGACGAGGACTAAATAAGGGTAGCCACTTCGGGAATCAGTATGGAAGGTCCTCAGAAATGGAACAGAACTGCTATATGCTCCAGCTACACCACTTTGGGGTATCTATTTGAAGGAATTAAAGTCAGCATCCCATACTCTCATAGTCACGAGTCTTGTGGCACTGTTCACAACAGCTGAGTTACAGAATCAGCCCTGGTGCCTGCCAACAGATGAATGGCTGGAGAAAATGTGGAATCCATAAAAAGGGAGTATTTGTTTACCCATAAAGAAGCATGCATTCATGCTGTCTGCTGGAAAACTGGCGGAGCTGAAGATCACCGCGTTAACGAAAGGAGCTAAACCCAGAGAAACAAGAATCGTGTGTTCTCTTGTATGTGGGGTCTAGAGCAGGGAAACACTCAGAAAAGCAGGACTGTTAGGGGCAAGGAAGAGGATCAGAGAGGAGAGAGAGGAGGAATAAGAGAGAGGAATCAGGGGTGAATATGATTAAAACATGCCATGTGCATGTATGAAAAAGTCCCCATGAAACCTACTTTTTAAAATTAATTTTTTAAAAGCTCAATCTCTTTCTATCTCTGTTTCTCTCTCTCTCTCTCTCTCTCTCTCTCTCTCTCTCTCTCTCTCTCTCTCTCTTCTCTCTCTCTGTATGTGTGTGTCTCTAGTAGCCCAAACTAGCTTCAGACTTTTTGTATAGTCAAGTATGACCTTGAACTTCTGATCACCCTGCCTCCATCTCCTAAGTGTCACCACACCTGACTATGAACACGCCTTCTAATTGTTATTGTTATTGTTGGTTAATGGCATTATGGAACAAAGTGTTTAAACATAACCACCACCAATTATGGTGATTAGATGCTCTGCAGTCATGCTCTGGACTGGCTAGTGACTCAGCCAGATGAGAGAAATAGATGGTGGCTTCATTGCTGCTGTTAAAACAAACCCACACTTCCACAGGTACCTAGGCACGCTAGGAATTTCATACATTCTCTCTAGCTTTTCCCAGATTTCTATCCACTATTTTTGAAATTCTAATATTTTCTACTAAAAAAAATTGCTATATTTGATTCTTGTTCCCAAAGAGTTACTTTGAAGCCCTCTCCTTTATAGTCTATGGTTCTGAAATTTCTTTTTACTATTGTATGTGTGGTATGAGTGTGGGTGTGCACAGGCTTCAGTGTGCTTGTCAGAGGACAACTCTGTGGAGATGGTTCTCTCCTTCCACCCTTATGTGGACTCCAGGGATCGAACTCAGACCTTCAGGTTTGTGCCACAAATACTTAAGCACTGAGCTGTCTTGATGGTCCCATACTCTTCAGAATTTTACAGTGTTGTTTCCCTCTTTCCTTGTGCTATTTTATATTTGCTTGGTATTTAATCTTGCATTTATGTTTCTTCCATAGCGCACCTGATTTTACACTTATTACTTTTAAAATACTTAAGCTTCTGAATGCTCAAAATGCACAAATTTGTTTTCTTCTGAAAACATCTAAAAATATAAGTCTTAAAAGCAAGAGTCCATTCTTTACCAGCTTCAAAAGTTACAGTGATAGGAGCTGGATGTTTTATTTTTAAATGTACAATAAATAGTGCTTGGAAATGGGTTGCATTACCATGAGCTATCATCTGACCTTGTCTACAGTTCATTAATTACCAGCTACAGTTTTTACAGGATCATCAGATGCTTGCACATTCATTCCCTGGAGGACCACGGGAAGATCTGTTGGATGAGTCAGCAGGACCCAAGCCTGTATCCTCTGCTGTTACATTACATTGCCACAGATCCAGTGGCGTTCTGCTCCTCTGGTACACACATGCACATGCCCACATGCCACAGCTTTCCCTTAGAGGCTTCCACCTTGAAGACCACACTTAAGCTCATCTTGATCAGATTCTATCTCAAAAAAAAAAAAGAAGGATGTAAACACGCCATGGAAATACACTAGCCTGGCCATACCTACAACTCTCTTCCTTACCAACAACTTTTGAATGCATTTATGTACATTTGAATGTATTATGTACAACAACCAACATTTATGAATGTATTACATATGTGAACATATATTTTATACACATACATGCATATGCTAGAGCCAACTGGAGTAGAAAACACCCCTGAGGAATTGGTTAGAAGTGAAGTAGTGTTTCTCTGGATGCTAGTGAGTGTCATTTGTGCACACATTTTCCTCTGAGCAAAAACTTTCATGGCAAATGACCTTGGACTCATGCTATTATGTGAACTTCATTGAGAGGTCAAGACCCCATTTAGGAAGATTTCATAGGATTTGCTCACAGGACCTTCTGAGTTCACTGCCCTTTCATACAAGCTAATGACATACGCCTGCCCAGGGCCAACTGCACTCATGGAGGCCTCTGAGCGTTTGCACAATGAGTCAACAGACCAGTGCCTTCTCTGAGGCAGGTAAAAAGTCCAGCCATGGCTGCTGCTTCCACTGCTGCTGGCAGGATATCCTCTACTGCTGATGGTCTTGAGCATCTTGCTCAGGGAAAGCAAAAGGTATCGAGGCATCGGATGCTTTCCAAAAGTCAGAGGGGCTGCTTGAACTGATAGTGAACTAATAGTGATTTTGCTTTGAAGAGTGAAGGTGAAAGGAGACCGATTTCTGAGGTTGGCTTATGACTCAGCAAACTTCCAGGACACTGGATCAAAGAAACATGGCTTTGGTCTGCAGGTGGAAACAGCTGCTTTTGTGCCAAGTACCCAGATGGGTCACAATGGCATCAAAGGGATTTATGTCAAGCCCTGGGTTCAGGGTGACTTTTCTAGGAAATGACTATAGAGCCAGTGACTTCTTAGCTCTAGATATAGAAACAGGTTCTAAAGCCAAGCTCTGTCCAGTTTTGTGAAACAATCTTTTTGTACCCTGTGAAGATGCGTTGCTCTCATTGGTTTAATAAAGAGCTGGCTGGCCAATAGCTAGGCAGGAAGGGGTTAGGCAGGAGACCCAGACTGAGAGAACACTGGGAAGAAGAAAGGAGGAGTCACCAGCCAGACCAAGAGGAAGCAGCATGGGCTTTACAAAGTAAAGGTAGTCAAGCCATGTAAAAGAATGTAGATTAAAAGATATGGGTTAATTTAAGTTGTAAGAGCTAGTTAGTAACAAGCCTAAGCTATTGGTCAATCATTTATAATTAATAATAAGTCTCTGTATGGTTATTTGGGAGCTGGCTGGTGGGACAAAATATTCCCCCTATAGTCCAGAATGTTTTTTTTAAATAAGTTAGGACTATTTATTTCCCATTCCTCCTTCCTTCCCTCCTACCTCACTTCTTCCCCTCTCCACTTGAAGACCCCTCTCCCCACACCTCTCCTTCCACTAGACATAAGAAGCAAAGAGAAAATTTTAAAGGTTCTCTAAGAGCAAACACTAGAATTATCCACTTAAAATATATTTATTTTTATTATTTTTAATTATGTGTAGATGTGTGTCTGCATGTGGGTACAGTGAGTGCAATCACCTGTAGAGGCCAGAGATGTCTGATCCCCCTGAGCTGGAACTCTGATCCTTTGGAAATTCAGCAAATGCTTCTAATCACTGAACATCACTCTGGCCCCTACGATTCCCCACTTTTGTGTCTATAGGACATAGTACATTGAATGATGTGGGTTTTTTTTGAACTATCGAGTCTCAAACTTTTACTTGACTTTATTCTATATGGTGCATAGTCTGTTACATCATTTCTTAAGCTGTTTTTAAAGTAGGGTTCCAATTACACGTGTATATAATTTTTTTTTATCCATTCTCTTCATCTACTCAATACCATTGAATTGGATATCTGTCTTGGAAGTTGAAAAATAGGAGATGGGTGTTGAAGATATTGATTCCTAGGCTTTAAAGATGGACCAGTTTAGCCAAACACTTGTCCTTATAGAATCAGTCCTGGAAATAACAACACACTGCTCTCTCAGATAGCCTTTGCTGTATAACAAACTGCCGCAGAGCTTGCGATGTAGAACAATAGACTCTTTATGTGGCTGACAACTGTGTGGACCCGCAGTTAAGACAAGCCAATCTCAGCTGTGGGTCTGCTGGATTGCTGGGAACTGTGGGGCTCTCGGCCTGACTGGTACATTGTCGCTTTTCACGGCCTTTGCGCTGTCCAGCAGATCACTTTGGCTTTTCCATGTCATGTTTGCAGAGGGACCCTGGAGAAAGAGTCACGCCAAGGCCAAACCTAGAACTAACGTCTCACCAATCTGGCACAGTCTGTTGACCAAGGCACAAGGCTCTTGGCCAGCCTCATTCATGATGGGAATCCAAGTCACATTCCTAGAGACACAGAGACAGAGAGTCAGTCATTTTTGAAATCCGCCACACCTCCAATGGAGAGCAGGTGGCAACAAATGACCACCACGCATTCCTCATTTGAAACAATAGTAGGGAGTCGTGTCTTCTAACATGGCTGCCACACACAGAGCAGATACTGAAGTAGCTTTCAGTTTAGTCTGCTGTCCTAGGTTATCCACACTAAACAAATATCCCTTCCTTAGACGTGATAGTGTTCCTGTGGCCATGGTATGTGCAGATCCTTATTGTAGGCTGGGTTCTCTGAAGTAGACATTATAAGGGACATTCATTGGGGTTCATCCCTGAAGTCAACTCCCCTGGAAGAGACAGGGAAGGAGCTGAGTGACCCTGCAGGTCCATAGCCTCAGTGGACCCTGAGGGAGCTCTGAGGCATCCAAGGCCTGTCAGAGTTGCTAGAGATTGGGCAGTATGGCTAAGCCTTCAGACTGAACACTTCCTTTATGATGCATACTGGATGTAGGCCTTCTCTGGGAATAACATAACCTTGGGCAAGGTGGCTTTCTGCAGCTGAGTTAATCCCTGGAAGTACTCCGACAGAGATGGAGATGTGGCCAGCAGTGCCAAGGCCACAGGACCTTCCTTCTCCGGCCATCAACTGCTAATGGGATTATGGAAAGATTCTAGTTACACACAACCGATTTCTTCTGTAGAAAAAGCTGCACGACACACAGAGTCGTATTTATTAACTCTGTTGTTTTCCTCACAGGCTTTCAAATAGCTTCGGGAAGGGTCTGACTCATAGCCCTGTTACCTTCATTTGGATCTGAAAAATAAGTAATGTGCTCACTGCTCACTGAGGAATTAATTCATTTCTCGTGCAAATCTGTTTTCATGCTGCGTCTGGTGGCAGCTTTTCCTTCCACAGGAGCACATGCTTCTGACATTCTGTCTAACAACAATTCACCTCATCGGTGCTGGGATGATTGCCATGCGCTGCTCTGCCTCGTTTTGAAAACCTGTCTTACGTGGACTTCCGTTTTTAAAAAAGCAAACTGGCAGACCAGGGATCAGTCCTCAGAGAATTGCATTTTTAAAATAGCCGTCATTGTTTCTGTGATGCCCACGAGCAGGCACTTGGGGCAAAGGTGGGAAAATGCTTAGTGAGAGCGAGTCACTGTCCTCGGAGGTGAAGCTCAGCGCCTGAGCTGAGGAGTCAGGGGAGAGGATCGGTGAGCAGAGTGAAGCGTCCAAAGGGGTGTGGGCCTGTGCCAGATCCTCCAGCGGCTGCCTGCCAGCAGTGACTGACCGACAGGGCTGACAAGGCACACGGCGAAGGGGGAACCGGTTTCTAAAGATAAGAAATTTTGGCATTGTTGATGAAATCTCGGCAGGTCCTATAATAACCTTGACCTTTGTTCACCCCAGAACAAGACTTCGCTAGAGTTTGGTTTATTCTTGTCCTTTTGCCACAGTAGCAAGGGACACTACTCAATTAGCAAACCCTAAGCCCACAGAAGCTTATTTTCAAAGAGGGGACTCAAGTGTGTGCCTAACGCTGCTCAGAGGAGGAGCTCTCTATCCATGGTGGTTGTGTTTGTTAACGGGCCCCTTGGTTCGGTCACCTCTTACCTGGTTGTGTGATATGGAGTTGGCACATTTTGATTAATCACTGGGTCTTATTGAGCCGTGATCATCAGGTTCCTGACTTTCAGAGAACTGGGATTCCATGGGCTGTATTGACAACCTTGGTATTAGAACTAGTTGGCCCTTCCTTCGGTGGTTTAGAAGAGCTCTGAGATCTCCCATGACTTTCTTGTTCTTTTCACCTCAAGGTTTCCAAGACATGGGCAACTGGGCCTGGCACCTGCCTGGGTGTTGTGTGTGTATGGCCTGGTATCTGAGTCTGGACTTTGGTACTGTTTTCTGGAGAAAGAAAATGCCTAGATCTCTTGTGATTTGAGTCTTCTTCTTCCTTGGATTCAATTCATGGGGATTGTCCTTCGGGCTAGCCTCAGACATATGCCATCCTCAAGACATGCAAAGACTGAGCCATAGGCAGAACTCCACAAGAGAGAGTGCCTGCTGATCTCAGAGCCCCCTGCCATTTCTCTGGGCCTATAACAGAAACCTTGAGCTGGACTATGGTCTGCCTGCCCTTCAGTCTGATTCTGATAACCCAATAATGAAGGTAGTCTGAAGGTTCTCCTGGACTTCTCAAGGGAAATGCCAGATACTTTTAAACCGAACAGTTCATGGCTGTATACAAACACGACCCATGTGTTCTAATGTCCTTTGTATCCAAGTATTTTGTTGGTGTCTTATTCTTTAAAAGTGGGGGCCACACAACTTGATGACAAATGACTTTGATACAGTGGAGAGTTTGTCACCTCACACAAGTTAAGTCCCACTGTCCCACACACCCAGTTGGCCACCAGCATGCCAAATCAGCCACTATGCAGTCCAGGCACCAAAGCTCTTCAGATAATATAATCAGACCAGGGTAACCGGCATATTTATCACCTCGCACATAGCTCATTTCTCAGTGTACAGAGCATGTTTAAAAGTTTTACCTTCCTAAACAAAGGTACTAAAGTACCTTCTATGTGCAATCCTTAAAATGTTTTTTTTTTTTAAGAAAGGAAAATGCAAGGCTTTTCCTATTTGCTATTATTGCTTGACATTTCCAAAGGTTATTATCAAAAGATTCATGTTGCAACTGAAAACCACGGGCTTTTGGAACAAAGACCTCTCCCTCCCTGAACTGAATGAGTCCCTGGTGAATAGTGACCAACCAAGTTGTCCCTCCAGGATTCTAGGCCAGCACTAGACACCTTCTTTCTCTCCTGACAGGCAGGATTAACTTCCAGGCTGCCAGTTTACCTGACAGCCACGGCCTAAATGGTTTGCATGGATCGTGTCGTCCTATTTCCCTAAATACCAGCCCAGCGCTAATTCTGCTTCGTTACGGGGGGAAGCTGGGACAGAGGAAAGACACGTTTGCCCAAAGTTATATAGCTAGTCAGCCGGCAAACCCATGCAGCACAGCCCCAAAACCTGCTCTAAACACCATGTTATCCTGCTGTTCTGAAGAAATACACTCTGTCCAGTAGGGTCATGTGTATATGCTGCGCTTCATGGGCAAGTGTTAGTGATATATTTGATTGTATTGTAGGAGGAGAGAATTGTTGAAAACTTGGCTGTCATGTTGGGCAGATCAACGTTGCCCAACTATAGGGTTTGCATCTATGTTACAGCCTCTAGAAAGATCGCCCCTTAGAGCTGTGCGGTACATAACACGCCCACCCTCTGCCCCACCCTGACAAGCAGGAAGCGTGATGGACTTTGTGTAACTGTTTCTTTAACATAAGAGAAATCACCTCCTAATGATCCCTATAGAGTTAGGAAACTAGATTACAGGAAAAACACAAAGAGGTGAGAAGATGTATGATTGAAAGGTTGGCAGATTAGCTGGGCAGTGGTGGTTGCATGCCTTTCATCCCAGCACTCGGGAGGCAGAGGCAGGCACATCTCTGTGAGTTCAAGGCTGGCCTGGTATACAGTGAGTTCCAGGATAGCTGGGGATACACAGAGAAACCCATCCTGTCTTGAAAAAACAAACAAAAAACTCCCCCCAAAAAAACAAAAAGAAAAAAGAAAGGTTGGCAAATTCTCTGTCATCTGTACCCATCAATTCAACAGGCTGGACTTGCTCACACCATTGTGAGAGAGACGGCGGTCAGGGCTGTAACCTGGCTTTCCACACTCACTCCTGTTGTCGTCTGGTTGTTACCAGTCACACTGTAGGTTTTGCATGACCGGGGTTTACAGGATTTCAAGTGTAGTCAGGACCGTAATTCCCACAGCTGCTTGGTGTCAATCCCACAGGTAAATACATCCCCAGACCTTGTGCCCTCACCACTTTTTAATTTATCTGAATTAGCACAAATATCATCAGCAGATGCTTATAGTTTTGTGATTTTCATCAGAGTCTCTTGTTGAAATGAATTCTGAGAGCCTGGATGGTAGGAAATAGGATGCATGCATTTGAAAGTCCCATATAGATTGACCTATCGGCCTTTTAGAAGGCTGGATTAATTAAGCACTCAGTTTATGAGACAACAGCTCATGAGACTACCTTTATCTTTGTGCTCTCACTAACTCTGGTTATTATTACCTTTTTTGCATTTGTTTGTTTTGTGGTGTTGGTTTTGCTTATTTAAAGAGTTGAAAAGAGCACTCTCGGGCTCAGGGACTAAAGGCACTTGCTGCCAAGCCTGGTCACCGAGGACTGATCTCCAGTAATCACCTGGTGGAAGGAGAGAACAGATTGCAGCAACCTGTCCATTGACCTCTGCATACACACACACACACACACACACACACACACACACACACACACACACACACACACTAAATAATTAAATAAATAAATAAATAGACAAATAAATAAATAAAATGTAAAAAAATAAAGAAAGAATAGTTTTATCCAGAGTTCCAGCCAAAGATAATGACTAATAACTTAATGTATTTCCATGACATTTTGATGCTATCCAAGCATGAAGTTTATGCACATATTTTTAGCATAAAGGGCACATACTATAAAAACTGTTTCCATCTTGCTTTTCTCTCCATCAGTGATCATACGATCTTATATGAACACACACATGTAGCTTCCAAAAGCTGTGTAACCTGTAGGAGTTTCCCTACACAGGTGTTCCAGTATTTGTTTCATGTGCTAGGGGGGGATTTGTAAGTTGGCTCAGACTTTAACTTCAGACAATGCCGTGGCTGGTACCTTATACCTACATCTTCACCCACTTCGGAAATGTACCTATGGGGCAAATTCTGAGAAGTGAGCTTTCTGGAAGCATACATTGCCACAGGGATTGATGTTTCTGGGAATGGCCTTGGAGGCCACATCCTGTCCAGCTCCTCAGCGCCCCTCACAGCTGCCTTTCCTGAGTCTTGGCAAAATAGTGTCTATCAAACTTTGAGAATGCTGCCAATCTAGAATGATGCCAATGCTCTCCAAATGTTGTCTGTTTAATTTTAATGTACACTTGTTTTATTATGGGCAACATCTGATCAGCTTTTCCACGTCTTTTTTACTGAACTCTTTATGTCTTCTACCTGTGTTCCCATTAGCTTTTCAGTAACCATCTCTTTTTAAATTGGTAAAACATATTTACTTAGTGATTATATTTGCCTCAACCATCTGCTTTGATATTATCAGTTTTCATATGTAGTTTGTCTTTGGACTTTCTTTGAAGTGTTTTTGAACACAAGGACTATTTGTTTCTAACTTTTATACAGACAAATGTGCCAACAACTTCCAGCTCTAGATTCTGTGTCTCCCTTGGAAAGGTCTTCATTCCAAAACTGAAATTAAAAATCATTTCACATTCTCTCTGAGCATTTTTTCATAGTTCTATTTTTACATTTAAATCTCAGACTCACCTGCTCCTTATTTTGAGATAAAGCAGGCATCTGTTTTTCCCACTCTTACAATTGTTAGCCTTTGAAGTATTGAACAAGCACGGTTCCCATGCGGCCTCGTCATGATCTTTTCAAGAAAATAACTGTTCGCTAGAGAAATATTCCTCGGACCCACATAGACTATGCAGGTAGACTACTGTGGCCACCTCTCAGCCCCTGTGGGGCCTTCTGTCTACATCCCGTACACCTGTGTGTTACAGTTCCCTGCAGGTTGTTTAGATAATACACTGAACCCAGGACAGGTGCTGGCCTCGGAGCCCCTTCTCTCCTGGAGTCCACTCTCTTACCCCCACACATGTGGTGGAGACCCAGTGTCTGCGAGTACTAAAAACTTAAATGTTCCCATCATGGCTCTGCTGCTGGAGCCATATCAGCAATCTGACCCCTAACGTACAGGCTACCCCAAAGAGACCCAGGCACATGGTGAACACACCTTGTCGGTGTTCTTCTGGCTCTAGTCAAGTGACGGGAAAACTCGGTCTCATTGCAGCACCAGGGTAGCCACCAACACGGCCACAGCAGAATTGCTCGGCTCAGGGGACCTTTAATGGACACAATACTGTTAACCTAGTTCGCACTGACCACATCCAAACTCTCCCACTTCTTCTAATTAAAGCCTTTAGAGCTGGCATTTTGCTCAAGATCCAAACAAGAATAGGTTATATGTTGGGTTTTTTTTCTACATTGTGTCTCACTCTAAGCATTCCTTTCTTTTTGTCTTTACCTGAAAATCTTGGTTGTTTTGCATATCAGCTTTGACTAAGGCTTGCTGTCTCACAACCAAATCTATCTATTCACATTGTTTTCATCCAATGTATTTTGATCATACTCTTTCCCCTCCGCTCCCCCCAGATCATCCCCATCTCCCTACCCACCCATCTTCATGATTTTGATCTCTTTCCTTCTCAAAAAACAAAATAAAACCCCATAGGTAAAACAGCAACGACAAAATTAAAATTAAAACAAACAAACACAAAACCATGATCATTGGTAAGCCAAAAAAAAAAAAAAAAAAAAAAAAAAAAAAAAAAAAAAAAAAAAACCCTGAAACAAAACAAAAATCACATGAAATAAAACATGTTTTGTGTTGGCGAAGTACTCCTGGGCATGGTACCTGCTCTGAAGTGTGGATGATATACCCAGTGACACTCCATTGGAGAGAACTGATTTTTTCTCTTCCAGCAAACAGCTTCTTAGTTAGGCATGGAACTTTATGTCCATGTCCCCTTCTCAGGGCTGGGATTTTTTTTTAAATATTTATTTATTTATTTATTTATTTATTTATTTATTTATTTATTTATTTATTATGTTGTTTATTTATTATGTTTACAGTGTTCTGCTTGCATGTATTCCTGCAAGCCAGAAGAGGACACCAGACCTCATTACAGATGGTTGTGAGCCACCATGTGGTTGCTGGGAATTGAACTCAGGACCTCTGGAAGAACAGTCAGTGCTCTTAACCTCTGAGCCATCTCTCCAGCCCATTCAGATTGAGAAATTTAGCCAGGACACTGTGCATGAGCATCTTGGCAGGGGACATATAATGACAGGCCCCACATCAATGATACTACGTTTGCTCATTGGCTAGGTGGATGGTACTGTAGCCATGGGTGTGTGGGCAACATTAATTGGACTCAGAGGCTTATGGGAGGAAAAGTAGAAAAAGAGGAGGAGAAGGAAGAGAAGGGGATGAGAAAGGAGAGAAAGAGGAGGAGGAGATGAAGGTGAGAGGGGAAAGTATTAAAGGAAGTGGGAGGAATGATTTGGATTGGATATGGTCAAGATACATTGTATGCATGTATGAAATTGTCAAAGAACAAAAAGGTATTGTAAAAAACCACCCCCTTTATGAGTCCCCCCACCCCCGCCTTGGTTTTGGCTTTCGTATTACCATGAAATACACCCTGTTTTTTCTCTTCAACACAATCATATCCTTTTACCCTAGTCCTTCCTTGTTTTACTCTCCAGTGCTGGGAATGCCTTTCTGTATGCTGTGAATGTGTTGCTTTGATTGATTGATAAATAAAATGTGGATTGGCCCGTAGCCAGGCAAGAAGTATAGTGTAGGTGGGATAAGCAGAAAGGAGAATTCTGGGAAGTGGAAGGCTGAGTCAGAAGATGCTGCCAGCCGCCACCACCATGAGAAGTAAGATGTAAGTACTGGTAAGTCATGAGCCACATGGCAAGGTAGAGATTTATAGAAATGGGTTAATTTAAGATATGAGAACTAGATAGCAAGAAGCCTGCCACGGCCATATCGTTTATAAGTAATCTAAGTCTGTGTGTTTACTTGGGTCAGAGTTGCTGCAGGCCTCAGTAGGACTGGAGATAACTCCAGCTACACTCCATTACCTCGTAGCCATGCTAAGATAAGCTGAGAGCTAAGTGGAAGTGTTAGCCCTTGTAAATTCAATGTCATCCTCTTTTAAAAGTCAGAACAGCCTACAACTATGTTAGAACTTTTTTTCTTGAGAAAAGTGAATCTAGGTATCCTAAACATATGAGGCACAGGATGATAACAGCTGTCGTTGGCCAGGGCTCTCTCTCTTCTTTTTGTTCTATGCAGCACTCCAGCCTGCAGAGGCTCATGTAGGGGCGGATTGAAAGCCACATGTGTGTGATGGTTGGTGCCAAGCAGTGCTGTAGAGAATGCTGAGGTCTTTTATCTCCCTGGGGCACTAGGACAAAGAACTTAGTCACCTGGAAATATTTTTGGTATTTCTAGATAGGCTTATATAACAACTGGCAGGAAAAAAAAAATGAGGAAAAAAATATCAAGCCAACTTTGTCATGGAAGTAAGCCCATTTCTCCAGTGAGAAGGGTACTGGTGAAGCCACTGATAACTGCCGGGCTGCAGCCTCTGTGAGAAGCCAGATGCCCCCATGCACCTCTGAATGCAGGATCAACAGGCTTTTGAGTGTCAGCTGAAATCCAGTAGGTCACACAGCTCAAGGCCCAGCCGGGTCCCAAGGAAGTCACTCAGTACTTGGTAGTTTTGACACTTGTCCCTCAAGGGTGATACCTAACGTTGAGGAGGTCTGGGAACACTGAAGCTACCATTTGTTACCACTACCATAAACACCACCACACCCCCCTGGACTTTTGTTTTTTTTTTTCATGGGAGCCAAAAAAGGCAAAAAAAAATTTATCAAAGACAGTTGTCCAGATAGAAAAACAGGAAGAAGTTGGGGTCTAGAGTCTTGCATGGGAATCAGTCCCTCCACTCCTCAAGAGTGGTCCCTAGACCTGCCAGCAGGCAGAGTAGGCTCAGGGCAGGGAGTTACACTGCCTGCAGCCTGACCCTACCCTTCCACTGCCTTCTGTAGAGCCTTGGGCTCCTGTGCTCCAGCCTCTTCCAAGGGTAAAATGGCTCCTTAGGCATTGAATACATGGAGAGCTGCTGTCAATGAGGGAACCAAAGAAAAACCAAAGCAACCTGGATTTCCAAGGGCTCAGAGGAGAAGGGAGCCCCCCTATGAGGGATGAAGGGGAAGGGGAAGCCTTTAACATTCTTAGGACCAGCCTGATTCTTTCCCAAACTGTAAGAGCAAAGCTGCAGTTGAGGAGAAAAGTCAGACCTCCAACCTCAGGGAAGAGGTCAAGGATGTGGCCCAAAGTCTTGAGACTCAAGTGTTCCTTCTGCTCCAGTCCTCAGCCCTATCCTCTTTCCCATCATCACAGCAGGCTAAGGCCATCTCTGATGAATGGGAATGTGAAGCCTTTGGGAGAAAAAAACTACATGGTGAGGCCATACGCTGGGAAAGAAATCTCGGAGATTACGCCCAGATCCCAGAGGCGAAAATCTCCTTTGTTCCATCCAAAATGTCGAGGCTTCCCTTTCTTTCTTTCTATACTTGGAGATCCTCTGCTGTCCTGCAAGATAGTAGTTCTCTCCTTGAGACCAGCCTCCTACACATCGTTCTCATCCAGGCAGCCATCACCCACTCATCTGGAGGAGGCTATTTTTGTGCCGAATTTGCTTGCTAGAAACTGCTATGCTTTAGTGTGTAGAGTTCAGCTGGAAAGAAACACAAAACAAAACAAAGCACTCAGTCCCCTGACTCGGTGATAAGGATAGAGAAATGACCGTAGGATATATACAGCTAACAAGCATCCATGATGAGATACAAGGAGGAGGAGAGGACAGACTTGATGCCCCCAAAGCTACGATGTGTTCCTCCAATGCAGAATTTGGTCTTATCGTGTTCCCACATATTTCATCCTATCTTCTAGAAATAACTGGTGGCCAGCGTTTGAAAAGTAGAATAAACAAATGGGGTATCTCTTTAATGAGCCATAAATGTTGCCTTTGTGGTCAATTATAGTCAGGGTAATCTTTGGAGAAGGCTTTACAAAAACAAAGTAAAGGAGATGGTGTTAAAAGGCCAATTTTCATTGACAAGGAAATTGCAGTGCTTCCAATATATGACGGGAAATAGGCAATGTTATCTCTAACTGTAAGGCCATGTGGCCCTAAGATTCTCTGTACATTCATGGCATGGATAAAGTAGAAATTATCCTGAGGATGAATGGCAGACAGCTATTAATTACCACTGTTGTAGTGAGCACTGTGAGCTTACCCATTCTCCTCTCAGTAATACTGCCCATCATCTTGGAACATTCAAAGCAATACCGAGGGTAAGTTCAGAATGAGCTAGAAAGCTACCTTCCAAAAGAGGCGCTCTCCATCCTCAAACACTCCCACTGCCCTGAGATGATTGACACCAACTCCCTCACATTTCACTTAGCTACTAAGGCAGGAAAAGGAAAAGAGGCTGACAGGGGTGAGGAAATCGTATCTGATTCAGCCTGTACTAGCTGTCTAGGATGCAACAGCCCAGCCCGAGATATCACCAGTGATGAACACAGGAGACAAAGGTTGAGGGGAAATTGTACAAGTGGGATCACAACAGTCACCAGATCTGGCTCTTATCATTCAACCACACCCCCACTCCCTCCCGTGGGGACTCTAGGGCAGGTGCCTGAACTCACCCAGGGAACTCAACACTCCCAAGATCAGAACAACCAGCAATGGAGCTCTTGGTATGGTGCAGTGCCAGCTATCAGGTATTCTTGCAAAAAACCCTGCTCAACTTTAGTTTAGTTGATCCCAAGGTCCAGCCGGCAGCTCACGGGAAATACACTGGCAAGGCACAAACTTTAATTCCTCCGGGAAGCAAGCAGTCAAAACCAGATCTTAGCACCTTTAACAAGGTGGAGGGCTTTGGCTTTGCAACACTGCATTGAGATTTTTTAATCACAATTTTTAATTAAAAAAATTTTAATTCATTTTACATACCAATCACAGATCCCTCTCTCATCCCTCCTCCTATTCCCCTTAGCCTCCCCTCTGACCCAACCCTCATCCCTTCCTCCAAAAGGGTAAGGCCCCCTATGGGGAGTCAGCAAAGCCTGGTACATTCAGTTGAGGAAGACCAGGCCCCTCCCCGCTGTATCAAGGCTGAGCAAGGCGTCCCACCATCGGTAATGGGCTCCAAAAAGCCAACCTATGCACCAGATCCTGATCCCACTGTCAGGGGCCCCTCAAACAGACCCAGCCACACAACTGTCTCACATATGCAAGGGCCCAGTCTGGTCCCATGCGGGTTCCATGGCTGTTGGTCTAAAGTTTGTGAGTTCCTACAAGCTTGGTTCAGTTGTCTCTGTAGGTTTCCCTATCATGATTTTGATCCCCCTTGCTCATATAAACCCTCTTCCTTCTCTTCGACTGGACTCCCAGAGCTCAGCTTGGTTGAGGATCCCTGCTAGGATTTTTTCTTTTAATGAAAGAGAAGATAGAAGAGGAAGAAGGAGGAGGAGGCAGAGGAGGCGGAGGAGAATCTACTCTAATTGAAAGACAGTATTAACACAAACCACAAATGATCAATGTGCAGAGAATAAGTGACTTCCAAATGCTCATCCCTAAATAGGACATCTATATTACTTCCCTTTAAGGCCCAGAAGTCTGCATAGAAGAAGCCACAGAAAGATTGTAGGAGCCAGAGGTGGTGGATGACTTCAAGGAAACTGTTTTCTGGCCATAGCATGGCAAGCACATATATGAACTCACAGTGATTATCATAGTATGCAAAAAAAAAAAAAAAATGTGTAGGCGCAAACCCGACAAATCTTCAGCACGGAGTAGTGGAGATGGACAGGAAGTCCCCCCACCAACCACCCCTGCCCACCTCCCGGGCTGAGGGCTGTGGGGAGAGGAAAAGTCAGTTTTCTTTAATGTTGTGACATCTGATGTGCTGATCACACCCCAGGGCGGGCCCCACACCCAGAGGTAGCCGAACACAAACTGGACTCAATGAGTGAGAGAGAAAGGTGGGGGAGAATCAGAGAGACAGAGAAATTGAAGTTGGGTGGCTAGAGAGGAAGAAATAGGTGAGGATCTGGAAGGGGAATGGGAGGGAAAGAGTATCATTAAAATGCATTGTAAAAATTCTCAAAGAATTAATAAAAAGCACTATTTAAAGAAAACAACACCAAAAGAAATAAATGCTTTGACCATATGTGGAGACTGCTTGTTACAAAAAGACGGGGATGAGATTGAGTCAGTGAGAAACATGGGCAGAGTTTACTATTAATGTGTAGTGATGTTGTGCTCCCCAATATATTGTGCACCTTAATAAACTTATCTGGGGTCAGAGAACAGAACAGCCACTACATAGACATAGAGGCCAGAAAATGGTGGCACACACACCTTTAATCCTAGCATTCCGGAGGCAGAGATCCATCCAGATCTCTGTGAGTTCAAAGCCACACTGGAAACAACCAGGCATGCTTACACACGCCTTTAATCTCAGGAAGTGATGGCAGGAAGCAGAAAGGTATATAAGGCCTGAGGACCAGGAACTAGATCCTGGTTAAGCTTTTAGGCTTTTGAGCAGCAGTTCAGCTGAGATCCATTCGAATGAAGACACAAAGGCATCCAGTTTGATGAAACGAGATCAGCTGAGGAATTGGTGAGGTGAGGTTAGCTGTGTTCTGCTTCTTTGATTTTTCAGCATTCACCCCATTCACCCCAATACCTGGCTCCAGGTTTGTTTTTATTAATAAGACCTTTTAAGATTCATGCTACATTAATGACACCATGGAAGTGGTCAGCATTGTTGGTTATGAGACTGGCGTGGTCATGATAGAAAAACTGGAGAGGAAGAAACAGAGGTGGGGGGAGGTGGAAAATTTAAAATAGGAAAGAAAAAGTTCTTTTTTAAAAAGAGCACATGCTGAGGTTTGCAGGGGTGAGGTAAGATACCTGAGATTCGCTTCAAAAACATTGTGGAAAAACATGGCAGATAAAGCAAGAATTCTGTCCAGAAGTTTTGCAAGTAGTTGTTGTTTTGTTTTATGTTGTGGGCCCTGGGGATCGAACCTAACACTTTGCAAATACTAGGATGGGCTCTATCAGGAAATAACATCCCTACCCTTATTAAAAGTTGTTACTGGTAATTTTAGACACATGAATAGTACATTGAGAACCAATAAACAAATGCGCTCTGAGAAACACACACGCACATACACACAGACATGCACATATGCACACTCACACACACATGCACACTCACACACACATGCTCGCATGCAGATAGAAACAAAGAGGTCAGCCTATTAGCATTCACTTAAGGCAAGCAGAGTGTTTCTCTGAGCAACTGAGAATAGCTGTTTTCCCTCTATACTTCAAAATAATCTAACCTAAAGAACTTTAGGACAGGCAGTTCACACAGGGTTTTTGAAAAACATCATTTCTTTGAAAATCCACTGATTTTGATGAGGGTTGAGGACTGTTGGCCTTGGATTTGCCACATAGGACAAGTGGGGCTGCCTTCTCTCAGGTAATGTGGGGACCCCAGCAGAGCATGTGCAGAAATGCAAATTCCTCACATCTACCCTAGACTTGTAGAATCAAGAGACTCCTGGCCCAGCAATCGTGTTCCAGGAAGCTCGGCCACCGAGTCTGTGTGCACACGGTGAGAGCCACTCTTTAGTGTCCAGGCAAGTTCAGTTCAGAGGATGTAGCAACTCTGCAGGTCCCTGGGTGGGCCATTTAGTGCCATGCTGAAGGAATACATGGGTTTGTCCAGTGGTGATGCCTCCCTCTGATCATGTTTCATGACTTGGTTGGGAAAGTATGGTTAGCAATTATCCTTTACTACAGACCTGGGCAGGACTTAATGTTCTCAAGGGGTTTAAATCTGGTTGCCAACCTGTGTGCGTTTAACGTGGAGCTCATTCATGCAACCAAATGCAGTCCCTGCCTTGACTGGCTGAGTGGGGAACACCATCCCCTGGGTGTTACGTGTTTAAGCGTTAGCTATAGAGTACGTGGCAGAGTCTCCTGGTCTCAAGAGATTGGATTTCATCCATTCCTTGGCAGGCCCCCACCCAGGCATTTTTGTTTGTTTGACTAATTGGTCTATGCATAATTTGAGATCACAGGCAATGAAATTAGCAGAAGTCTGTACTTCAAAGGGAAAATTGTTCTCTCCTGGTCTCAGTGAGAAGTGGGAAGTTTTGCTCTGCAAGAAAAATACCATATTCTCTAAAGAAATCAGAAACTCCCTTTGGAAATAAAATTCGCCTAATATAATTAATTGATCACTAACTGCCAAGTGAACAAGAAAAGAAGAAAGTCACACCTGACCATTTCATAGATTTAGGAAGGCAGCTCTGACTGGGCTGAGCTGGGCCACTGGAGGTCCATGGAATCAAGTCTCTGCTTTGGAGAAAAACCAGACCAGACCAGCCTTTACCCCTAGAGACATGGCCAACTGCTTAAGCCTACATTTGTGTCTGCTTACCAAGATGGAGTTGGGGTTCTAACATTTTCCATGTGGAAGTTGGTTTCTTAGTGAATAACATTTCATTAGAAAGGGTGAAGAGCGTTGTTCTGGTAGCCTGACAGTACTAGTCGAACCCCAACTTTTTTTTCCTCTGTTTGACCTTTTTTAGCATTCTTTTAGTTTCCATGTCCTCATTTCCAAAACAAGACTAACATCCAGATTGCAGAGGCTGCATGAAGTTACACACATAGACAGATGAAACTCTGCTCATGTAAACATTGCCTGGCATATATTGAATACCTGGAAAATATCAAAATAATGCTAACATAACATGGAAATCCTGTTTGACTTCACTAGCCTGCTAATGTGCGAACTCCATGATCACAGTAGGCCTTCCCAAGGGCAACCCCATTTTCAGTATCAACTTCTGTATTCATTACTTTGTTCTGTAATAAACACCATAACCAAAGGCAGATTAAGGAATAATGAGTTTATTTGGACTTACGGTTCCAGTGGGAAAGTCCATAATAGTGGCAAAGGCCATGACAGCAAGTGGCAGGCCAGGGGACAGGAGACGGAAGCTAAGAGGCCACATCTCAGGCTGCATATACAGGAAACAGAGAGAGCAAGGGGGTGAAGCTAAAAACTCTGAATGCCTCCCACCTCGGTGATATACTTCCTCCACTGAGGTTCCACATCACCAGAGTTCCATGTCCTCTCCCACATGGGACCACAAACTGGTGATCAAGTGTTCAAACACATGAGCCTTTGGGAGACATTGTTCTTTCAAAACACCACAACCTTCATGGATGGTCATGATGAACACAGAATTAGGACACTGTCGAGGAGGCCACCCATCATCCACTGTTGCAGTTTTTTTTTTCAAGACAGGGTTTCTCTGTGTAGTTTTGGTGCCTGTCCTGGATCTTGGTCTGTAGACCAGGCTGGCCTCAAACTCACAAAGATCCACCTGGTTCTGCCTCCCGAGTGCTGGGATTAAAGGCAAGCGCCACCACTGCCCGGCTGCAGAATATTATTTTAAAGTGTGTTATGTTTGTTTATGTTGCATTTGTTTAACTCTATGAAGCTGTTTACTTTGCCTGTCTAAAACACCGATGGTCTAATAAAGAACTGGCTGATAAAGGCAGGAGAAAGGATAGGTGAGGTTGGCAGGCAGAGAGAATATATAGAAGGAGAAATCTGGAAGGAAGAAGGAACAAGAGAACAAGGAGAGGAGGACTTCAGGGGTCAGCCACCCAGTCACCCAGCCAGCCATGGAGTAAGAGCAAAAGTAAGATATACAGAAGTAAGAAAAGGGAAAGGCCCAGAGGCATAAGGAAGATGGGATAATTTAAAGTTAAGAAAAGCTGGCAAGAAACAAGCCAAGCTGAGGCCAGGCATATATAATTAAGAATAAGCCTTTCATGTGTGATTTATTTGGGAGCTGGATGGTGGGTCCCCCAAAAGAGCAAAAACAACCAACAACAATCCTCCACATATTTTTATTCTCAGCTCACTGTGACTCACTTCTTTGTCCTGAAAGTGTTTACCATGTGGTTCCCCCAAACATTACATCACTTACTCTTACCACCCTCACTCACCACCTTCTGTATTCCTTTCCTCCCTGTCCATCAAGGTGCATTCACTTTGTTTAAAAAAAAGGTTTATTTTAGTATTTCTTTCCATTACAAATTTAACTTGCCTTTGCAGTGCTAATATTTTCACTGTGACTATTAATATTTGTGTTATGTCCTACTTATAAATCTGCAGAGATTTTTATGAAGATACAGCACTTCATATCTTGCCTGTAAGCCCTATTAATTTGAATATGGATGACAAATTTAATGTTATTTTTTTTAGAATGCTGTATTCATTGCAAAGGGGTTGCAATAATATAGAAATGGCCCGATATGAAATAAATACCCTTTTCTTGATATGCATGTGGTTGCATAAGCTTATAGTAAGGCTTCACTTCCTAGTGGCAGTGATATACATTTTGGCTTCTGACTTTAATGTTCTGTCTTTGGAGGAATCACTCTTATTCCTTATGGAGTTGATAAGTACAACAAATATTCCTGAAGGCAAAATCCAAAATATTGACAACTTATTTCTCCAGCCTCCCTCATAGCCAGGATGGAAGCCTATGCCACCCAGCTATGCCTATCAGAGGTATGAATAGACTATTGATGCCAAAACAAAGGGACTTGGAGTGCCCTGTCATCCCTATGACAGTGGGTCAGTGCCTTCTTCTCCAGAAGGATTTGGGGGCCATAGCTTTGAGTGTTTCTTCTTGCTTATCCACAGATCAATTTTCAGGCCTTATTATGATTCATGAACTATTCTCTATCCTTCCAAAAGCTTTTCTCCACTCAGCCACAAATGGCCTCAACTGGTTGTGTGTGTGTGTGTGTGAAGAACCCTGATGAATATGGTACATGCTATTATATGAAATTCAATATTTTAAAAACAGCTACCACATCCACTAAATTTTAAGGGGCAGTTAGATTGGTAAATTATCTGTCTGTTCCAAGTGGCCATTACTGCTTCTAACAAAACCTCCCTAGGTCTTAGTGGCTTTAAACAATAATTGATTATATTTCATTGTCTTGAGGTGGGTCCAGCCATATGGCTTCCTCTTTGGATTTCACAGAGGTGTAGACAGGTAGTGTTTGTTTCTGGAATCACCTGGAACCTGGCCCGGGCATATCATCCAAGGAGATTCCTTGAGTTCTGTGCCCAGTTCTTTGTCCTCTCTCTTCCCACAGAATGTCTCATCTCTTCTCATCTCTTGAGGCTTCTCACAGTAGTCACACAGGACACCTGGATTTCAACAGACACAATATACCCGGGCCTGACACAGCATTCCTTCCGCATTCTTTTGGTCAAAGCAGCCATGAAACATGCCTGGGTTCCAAGGGGGTGAGCTAGAAAAACAAACTTTAGTTCTTGAAATGGGAGTGTCATGGTCACACAGCCACTGCCGGAGAGAGTTCTGTAGCCATCTTCTGGAAACACAGTCTTACTCTCTGAATGAATGGGTGGCATTCGGGGATTTATAGAGAAAACATTCAGTGACATGAGTTTTTAACAGCGCAGTGACCATCCTTTGGCATCCACAGGACGTTATATGCTGAAGTGTTCAGTGGCCTGGCTGGTAAAGGTAGGCCCTAGAGTCTCAAGGGAGCCACCCCCTCTGCCTACACATTGAGTCCCAATCTCACTTTTCAGCTGTCTGGGGACCCAAAGAGTTTTGGAGCCTGAGAGCACAGTCATTCTCTCTCTCTCTCTCTCTCTCTCTCTCTCTCTCTCTCTCTCTCTCTCTCTGTCTGTCTGTCTCTCTGTGTGTGTGTGTGTGTGTGTGTATCATTGGTTTTGGTTTTGGTTTTTCCTGACTTTGAAAAATCAACCAAGGAAAGGAAGTCGGCAGTCAGTCCCCTAGCCAGCCACACTTCAGGAGCTGGGCATGGTGGTGCACGCTTTTAATCTCAGCCCTCTGGATGCAGAGGCAAGCAGATCTCCGTGAATTTGAGGCCAGACCGATCTACACAGTGAGTTTCAGGACAGTCAGAGCTACATAGTGAGACCATGTCTCAAAAATAAATGAACAAACTAAGGAAATAAAGAGGGTGATCACTAGACTGTTGAACTTCAGCAGGTTCCCCAGTGATGTATACACTGGGGGGGGGCTGTCTAGGAAAACGATAGCCTCTCATTTTGGTTAGAGAACAAGAGTATGTCTAACACAGCTTGACTGAGCACAGAGGCTGCTCAGGTAAATGTTCTATTTACTTCCCACCAGGCAGTCCTTTCTTCGGCTCTACTTTAGGGATGCGGCACATGTAACTATGCATCTGGCAGCTAATATCTGAGGACTGGAGACTGTCTTTTGCTTTTGTTAAGATTTATTTTTTGGGGGGGGTGGACGGGAGGGAGGGGGGAGAACAAGGGAACCCGTGGCTGATAAGTAAAATTAAATTAAATTATAAAATAAAAAAGATTTATTTTTGCTTTTGTTGATGTCCACGTGTGTGTGAGTACATGTGTGTGTGTGAGTACATGTGCTCGTGTGTGAGGGTGCCAGTGGAGGTCAGAGGAGGGTGTCGGATGCCCTGGAGCTGGAGTTACAGGTGTTTGGGAGTCTCTTGTTGTGAGCACAGGGAACTGCACGCCCGTCATCTTTCCACTGCTGAATCATCTCTCCAGCCTCCAGACCGTCTTGCTTGTTTTGTTATTTTGACTCGTTGCTTTAAGGCACTGTGGACTCCCCTAGAGCAGGTACCCGACTGCGATGCTGTACCAGCTAATCTGGATAGAGCTCCTATCAGTCTGTTCTCCCTGGTGTCTCTCCAAGTTGGAGCAGAAATGTGTCCTATCCTAAAGCCAGAGGGGCTGAGAGGTTTAATGTCTCATGCGGGTTTTGTCTGGTGGGCCCCCCTGCCAAAAAGGTAACTGGTTTCGGTTGATAGAGTAAGTTGAGTTAGTAGAGGGTGCTCCATAGTCTTGGTTCAGTTGTTACAGCCTGCATCTTGTCAAGGCAGGGCTCCTATGAAATCTTTATGGTCTTTGTACCTAATAGCAGTTCCCTCCTCACAAAAGCCCATTGTCTTAATGCAACACACAGGCATTGATTAGTTCTTCCATAGCTTTCAATGGTTAAAAAACCCAAATCAGATCAGCTTATGGCAAACAGCAAATTTATGGGCTCAGAAAGCTGAAAGGCCCGGGGCTGGGCTGGCTTCCAGCTTGGATAGATTTAGCAGCTTAGACTGTTGTTAGCAATCAATTGCCTCCTCCATTTGCTGCAGACTGCTTGGGTTCTAGCCTTAGGCACCCCCAGGCTGGCCCTTCTCCGAGGCTGTAGTTGAGCTCAAGAGGGAGAAGTATTGTCAACTGTCTGATTGGATCTCTGAACCACTCACTATGGACAGAGGAATACACAGCACCTTTAATAGCTCAGGCCTGAATCCTGCCTTCTTCCAGGACCAGGGAAAGACTCCAGTAGGCAGAGGGGTCCTGAGGGACAGGAGCTGCCACTGGGGTCGGGGGAGAGGCTGTGTGATGGCAAGAACAACCATCCACGCTATTGTTATCACCGTCAGAGTTATTTTTAAACTACCACATTATATGTGCTTCCGTTTAATCCCTGGTTATACCTGGCACGTGGAAACTGTGTGATACACGTGGAGGCAGTGGGGTTTTTCTTAATGACAAACATTAGTTCAGTCTTGTAAACTGCCAGCCAGCCAGGGTTGCCAAGAGTCAAGTGCTTAAGAGAAAGGAAGCATTACTCCCTCGAAGCATAAATAATGCATCCTATCTTTGCGCAGTTCCTCAAGCCTTTATTATTACATTGTTTTGATCACCTAGGCAGTGTTTGCACATGCTATGAAGTGGAGTACATTTTATATCGCTATACACGTGACGAGTCTCTCCCTAGGAGAACAAACCAGTCTCACGTCACTCCCAGCCGAGTTGGAATGCATCCAAAGTGCCCTTTCAGACGCCGTGGATCCACCTCCATGCTGGTTCCTCATGTCTAAGGAGGAGGCTCTCCTGCCCTCTGGGGGTGAGGGCAGAGGGGAGAGGTTGGAGGGGAAAGGCGAGAAGAAGCTGGCAGTTGTGCAGAGGTGATGTGTTTTCTCCTTAGTGTCTTTCCATCCCTGACTTACCTTTTCTAACTTCTAAATAAGGGGAGATGTCCAAGGCCATTTACAGAAGACAAGAAGACATGCAGAGAGAATTATGCAAGTGGACATTTTGTCCAGAGATAGTGCTGAAAATGGCAGGTAGCTGGGACCATTCTGGGCACTCAGACCCAAGTTAATTCATAACCAGTATCGTTGTGGATGCATAGACCAGAGAACTCATTACATGCATTCTTGGGAAATAATTCTCACACAGCCTCAGCTGAGAAAGGCTGAGTTGGACATCTGTGCACTGGGACTTGTCTGCTGCAGAAAAAAAGTTAGTGATTTATCTGGAAATGTACACACACAAATGTATACACTATGCTCAATGTATATAGAATACATAGCATCTGGGTATATGTCAGTATATAAAAATACGTGTTCTATATCTTTCAGTGTATGTGTGTGTGTACATGATACATGTATAGGGCTATCCACACATATGGGCAGTATTTTAACTTTGGGAAGAATGAGCAGTGGCAGCCTCCCTAACATGAAGGAAAGAAGGGAACCCTTTTCTCGGTATTCTGGCTTCTCCCTTGCTGCTGAAAGAGTACCACAAGAGCCCAGTGTGAGCAGAGAATGGCCGTGTGATCAGCTTCGGCCTCCAGCCTCTCTCCTCTTGGGCTCTCCTCACAGTCAAGGGCAGGTGCTTTCTCTTCAGACGCATCTTTGGGTGCCTCTGCCCTGCAGCTGTGACTGAGTCTCCAAGCTTTGTGGAGGTAAGCCAGTAAATCTGTGGAGAAGGCACCGTCCCTGTCACCTCCTCCCTGCCCAAGATGGCAGCCCCTCTGGCTGGGGAGAGGCACCCATGTTCTGTGAGAGGTTGAATATGAACAATTACTTCCTTATTGCTACTCTCTTTCTCGTTGACCATGGGTCACTGGAAGAATTCTTTGTATGCAATATCTGCGATGCCTGGGGATGAGATCTCTGGAAGCCAGGATAGAGCCAGTGGGGCCTCTGACCCTTCCAAGAGGTGCGAGAGCCTCTAACGGTGCCTGGTCTGCACTGGACCGTGGCCGCCCGCAGCAGAGGATGTAGACTATGCCCAAGTTACATATCCCATTACGTCACAGTCAGATATACAGGTGAGGTGGGGTTAGAAGGCTCCTCTTCTCAGTTCCATGCATCTATAGCCTAATCCTTCTGTTCCCCTATGCATAGGCCAGAGATGAGTTGGACACTTTGACTTAACAGTGTTCCCTTGGGGCTGGAGAGATGGTTCAGCATTTAAGAGTGCATCCTGCTCTTGCAGAGGACCCAAGTTTGGCTCCCAGCATCCACATCTGGCAGCTCTCACCAGCTCCTATAACTCCAGCTACACTGATACCCTCTTCTTGCCTACACACACACACACACACACACACACACACACACACACACACACACACACACACACACACAGATGCACATAATTTTAAAACAAAACAAAATACATCTTAAATAAAACAAAACCATAATGCTTTCTCTCTAGATACATCAAAATACTCTCCTGAAGACAATTTCTTAAAAGAAGAGTCAGAGAGAAGACTAGCAAGATGGCTCAGTGGCAGAGACTCTGCCTAGTATGTAGAAGGCCCTGGGTTCAAACCCTAGCAACACACACACACAGACACACAGAGATACATACACACATGCACTCGAGCACGCGCACGCATATACGCATGCCCTTGCGCACATCGGTCACAGAGCTGGGAAGCCATCCAAAGCTTGATTTTATAATGCGCCGAGAAGAAGTGATCTATTGCGCCAGTTAATATCCGTGAGCATTTTTCCTTCCTCTCTCTGCTGCCTGCTTCCTAGAGGTCATTTAGCAAAATCCAGCTCTGAGAAAATGTAATCATCAGGGCTACACTGTGAGATGTTTCTCTGAGATGGCAGTATGGCGAGCAAGTTTTCAAAGATGATTTTTATTTTCATTAGAAAGAAGATGGGATTTGGGAATCAAGTGGGAACACACGGACTGACAAGGAGATATATCAACACTGCTAGAGCAGACAATGAGTCGCTGGGTCTCCACCGCCCGCCGCCCTCCCCCGAGGAAGCTGCTCCTGGACCTTGCAACATTTTGTGTTTGTGAACAGCAGATAGGTTTAGAAATATTATTTCAATAAACAGTGGATTTGCTTTATTCCTGTTTCGAGTCCTAAGGTCTGGCCTCCAGGCTCGGCTTGGGAATGGATTTTATTAATAAAAGCTGTCCAAATAGTCTACAGTTAAAATATTTGCTCAATTCTTCTCTTTCCTTTTAAATTAAAAGTGAAGTGGTCTATTTCATCACACAGGCCTGCCTGACCAAGGAGAAGATAAAATTTACCTTCTGCTCTTTGGTTCTAGCGAGAAATATTTGCTTTCTCATGAAATGAACTCAGATGGCTATTTAAAATCAGAGCAAATAACATCACCATTCAGATGGGAAAGAGTTCCTTCCCCTACCCTTAGATCTTTCTTCTCTATCCCTAGTTTTTTTTTTTTAATTGAAAAAAAAATCAGCAAAAAAGCAAAAGAAGAAAATATAAGAAAAAAGAACAACATGAAAATATGTCCAGTTTTTTTTGACTGGAAACTTGCTGCTGGTGAGAAACGTATGTGTGCGACCCCGAACCCCGATTCCTTTCCTGATTCAGTTGGCATTTGTTAAGTACACACGGTAGTGGCTACATGACAGGCAGAGGAAGGTTCAGGGAGCCATGGTGGATCCAAAGTTCAAAGGACTGCAGGACCCAAGCGAGTGTCATGAGTATGTCCACATGACCAAAACAACCCAGTGACCGTGGTCGGCTGACAACTGCCTGCCCTGTCTAAAGCCTCCACCTGCGATTTTGAGAACTAGCAAAGCCTGCTGCGGGTTTCGACTTCCCTTTCTGAAGCAGGGAAGAGAAAGTCAGCTCTTAGGGAAGAGGAAGCCTGGAAGACTGAGCAGGAGGAATTCAATACCAAGGGAAAAGATGGTGTAAACTGAGGAAGTGTCGGGGATACAAGCAGGATGAGGTGTGGGGACCACTGTGCAGAGGCAAATCTTCCCAGATGTGTGTAGCTCTTCATGAAGCTTCATGCTTCCCTAGGGTGTCATGGCCCTGAAATGGCCCTGCCTGTCCCGGTGCTGCTCTGGCCCAAACCTAGAAAGCATTATTCCGGACTTCCTTTTTCTCTTTGATCTCAGGGAAAGATTCAGATTTTGTGGCAACTGAGTCATGTACAGAGATGGGAATGCGGGGCTTCTTTTGAAAGGGAGGTGGGCTGCAAAATTGGGTTGAAAAATGTATTTCTTTTGGATGAGCAAGTACAAGTGGCATTCCCTCCAGAGTAAGATTGTTATATGCTGCTCTGTAGACCACACTTCAGAACTACTGTTGTGCTACATTTAAAAATGTCCCCCAAGCCAACCGTTCCTCCCGGCCGTCACCACTACCCCTCTGGATGGGAAGGACAGTGTGATCTGATTTTAGATCTGCTTGTAGCAGATCACAGCGTGAGAGAGTGTCAGAACCCAGGACTCCATGTAAGCAAGTCTGAAAGGCATTTTCTTGATTGACAATTGATATGGGAGGGCCCAGCTCACTGTGGGCAGTGCCACCCCTGGGCACGAGGTCCTGGATAGTATCAGAAGAAAGACTAATCAAGCCCAGGGGAGAAAATCATTAAGTGACATTCCTCCCTGGTCTCTGCATCAGTCGTGACTCCAGGTTCTTGCCTGGAGTTCCTGTCCCGACTTCCCTGGATGATGGATTATAGAACGAAAAAAACCCATTCCTCCCCAAGTTGCTTTCGATCATGGTGTTTTTATCACATCTATAGAAATCCCAACTGAGACGTTGTTGTTGTTGTTGTTGTTGTTGTGTTAGCATGGCAGCTCAGGGAGGATGTGGAGATCTCAACAAAGAACAACCCCTTGCAGAACACGCCTATCTGCAGAGGGCAGATAACCAACAAGGCCGGGCCAGAAATGGTGGGTCTTGAAGCAGGACCTGTGTCTCTGGTCCTTCAGAGTTAGAGCAATGGGAGCCCACGCAGCTTCCCCTGCCCGTGGCAAGGTCTGTCTCTGGAATAGTCTTCCCTTCCTAGCAAGTGTCTAAGACCCATCCCCTGGCCAGAGCTGGATCTGACTGAGTCTTTAAGCTTCTTCCTCTCAAGAGAGTGGGAGCATCTGGGAGTCCGGCCCCAGGTTAGTGCTGAAGCCTCAGAGAGCCAGACTCCCATCAGGAATCTCTGCAGGGAGCGACCTTTTCCTTCTCTGGCACCAACTAGCAACCTGATACTCCTGTCTCTCCAGGGCCTGGAGAACCTGGGGCCTCTGATTGGATGCATGTGCAGCCAAATGAGGTGTGAAATGGGACCAACCAGGAGAGAGCTGTCACACCAAAAGAAGAAAGAGCCCAATCAGGTCCTCAGCTCTATCCCTTTCCCCCAGTCCCTGGGAGGGGACTCCTGAAGCTTTGGCCAGTGCCATGCTAGCCAGGTATTTGTTTTTGGCTGTTGGCTATCAAGGACTTCATCTCAGGTTACCCTGACTAAAGCTCTAATTTCCACCCAGAGCTGTCCCAACTTTTACTATAGGCTTTCAAACACAGTGTGCTGTATTGGAAGTTCTTACATGCGTCTGCAAAACCTGGTGTGTGTGTGTGTGTGTGTGTGTGTGTGTGTGGTGTGTGTGTGTGTGTGTGTCATTCCCTTGATTCCAGGATGCCTGGCTTTCAGAAGGCTGTCAACTCTGGTATCACTGCCTGTCCAGTCAATTGTGCTCATGGGCTGTCAAACTGGTTACAGAAGCTGTGTGTTATGTGGTTTCTGCTTGAAGATCTGACAGCCTTTGTACCCAGGGGTCTCAGTCATGGCTGCTGCTGCAGATCTCAGACCGATATTGGGAGCCTTCCTAGTGCTCTGGTCTGCTAGGATCACTACTGGGGGCCTCTCGTGACCACTACAGTTAGGAGGCAGGACCTTCTGTGGTGACTAGGTCATAAAGACAAAATCCTTACGATTGGAAAAATTCCCCTATTACCCCTCCACCCTGGCATGGGGTTAGAAAGATGGCTCAGCAGTTAAGATCACTGACTGCTCTTCCAAAGGACCTCGGGGTTGATCACTAGCACCCACATGGTGGCTAACAGTTAATAACTCATGTCGCCCTCTTCTGGCCTATGTGGGTACTGCATCCAAGTGGTGCAGGCAAAATATCCATACACATAAAATAAAAATTACTCTCAAAACAGATTTTTAAAAACCACTCCCAAAGCTCCTTCCCTGCTTCTGTAAAGGTATTGTGAAACAGCATGTGTGTAGGAAGTAGCTCCTGCCAGACAACAAGTTGCCAGTACCTTCAGTTTTAGACTTCCCAGACCCAAGAGCTATGAAAATCATTTTCTGTTGTTTGTCCACACATTTTGCTATTAAGAACCCGTGTGAAATTCGGTTGCAGGTGGGTTTATGTTTCTCCCTTGGAGCATTTGGCTAATACCTGTGTTGCTGTATGACTTACCGTCTGTTTGATGTGGGGTTACATCCTGGGCCCCCATCTATCTGTAGTCACGATGAGTAGTCATTTCCCAGGCTCCGCCCACACTGAGGTGCTCCTGATAACTGGGCAGTGCTGATTGGAACACCAGAGGAGTGTGGTTCCCAGAACCTCTCTCTCTCTTCTCGGCGGCAACAGGTTGCCTTCTCATTCAATGTGCATTTGAAGCTTAAAAGAATAAAGAGAAATGTGGGTCGGGGGACCCGTGCAGGAAGAAAGAGAATATATAACAGCCACCTCTGGAAGGTTTTTTGTAGTTGTGTAACTGCACCGACTTTCTGTAATGCTCAGGTATTAGCATCGGTGCTTTACCTCATCGAACCCAGCGTGTGGGCCTCAGGGGTTTTAGAGTGAGCAACCTCAGCTGCTCACTGCCCCTGCTGCATGTGGAAGTTTCATGGTACGTTCTTCCTTAAAACAGATACTGACACCTCCCACTCAGGGTCTATGTGAAGAGAAAATGCTAAAAGGGAGCTCCCAGGATGTCCGATGAGGATTGCAATAGGAGGTAGCTGATAGACTAGTTTAGAGAGCTGTGATAGTCTTGGTGATTAGCATGTGACCAGCTTACTGCTCGCCAGAATGCTGGAGGGTTCTAGCCACCAAGTGCCACGACGAGGTCTCTCTGAATAATGTGTCTGTCTGTCTGTCTATCCCCTGGACTCTGCAGAGCTGGGCGTTCCCAGCTGGGGGAGATGCTTCCTGGCGCAATTATCTGATTATAGAGATGGAATACTCACCCTGGTTCTTTTTATAACCTTAACTCTCCATCTCATTAACATCTCAACAAAGAGATGTAATATTTAAGTAAGATTCCCAGTTATCCCTGTACTCAGCACATGCCACACACCTATTAACTCTGCCTCCTTCCCATCTCTTCTGTATTTATTAATGGAGAACTCAGGTTTGGTCCAAGTGATTGTTAAAGTTGTCACTTGGGAGGAGGAGGCTGAAGAGGAACAACTGTTTCAACAGAGTTTACTCTCTTTAAGTTTCCTTGAACATAAGAACCAGGCAGGAAGCTTGTCCCTAGGGTCCCCAAGGTCAGCAAGATGGTTCAGCAAGAAAAGGCACCTGCCCTCCGGCCCACAGGTTGTCTTCTGAGTTCCCCATGCCCAATGTGGTGTGTACTTCTCTCCAGCCCCTCCCTTCACACATTCACACACACACACACACACACACACACAGTAAAACCATAACAAACATTTTTAAAGGAAACGTAGGGTTTCCAAGCTCGTGCCACAAAATCTCTGAGTGACTTAACCTGGGGCGGTGCCTGGTAATCTCCCTTGTTAAAGAACTCTCCATGAAGCTTCCTGACAGAGGACACAGTGACAACATTTTGAGGAGTGCCGTTTTAATGTACCAGAGTCTTTGGGTGCCAATGATCTAACATCACTTATTTCTATTTCTTGTTTATCTTTTCACATGCCAAAATTTTTCTTTTCAAAATGAGATGGAGGACAATGGCCAAAGGATCACAGCTCTGTGTGTGTGTGTGTGTGTGTGTGTGTGTGTGTTGTGTGTGTGTGTGTGTGTGTGTGTGTGTGGTGTGTGTGTGTGGTGTGTGTGTGTGGTGTGTGTGTGGTGTGGTGTGTGTGGGGGGGGGGGGGGGGGGGGGGGGGGGGGGGGGGGGGGGGGGGGGGGGGGGGGGGGGGGGGGGGGGGGGGGGGGGGGGGGGGGGGGGGGGGGGGGGGGGGGGGGGGGGGGGGGGGGGGGGGGGTGTGGGTGTGTGTGTGTGTGGTGTGTGTGTGTGTGGTTTTTTTTGTTGTGTGTGTGTGTGTTTGTGTGGTTGTGTGTGTGTGTGTGTGTGGTGTGTGTGTGTGTATGTGTGTGTGTGTGTGTGTGTGGTGTGTGTGGTGTGTGTGGTGTGTGTGGTGTGTGTGTGGTGTGTGTGTGTGTATGTGTGTGTGTGTGTGTATGTGGTGTGTGGTGTGTGTGTGTGGGGGGGTGAGGAGAGCAGCAACTCTCCTTAAATATCAGAATTCTTACTTAGGAACCAGGTATGTGCAGAACAGACACAGCCAGTTAAAGATGCTCCCCCAGCGATTAAGAGTTTCTAGCTTGGTTTGAGAGAAGGCGGGGGGGGGGGGGGGGGGATTTTTCTGACTCAAAGTTTCCAGGAAAAAGAAAATCAAAAGCTTGCCAAAAATAATGATTAAGACTTTTTTTTTTTTTTTACCAAATCACAACAACTACAATAAAAAAACCAACAAAAAACCTAAAACAAACAATAACAACACTCATCTATGATGTTGTCTATGAGATTTTACTTATCAGAAGTGGTTCTTAATCTGAACGAAAATTGACATTCTGGTTCTAATTATGGTAACTAATCAGTATTTTTGAATCCACAGTGTTAGGTTTCTCCACCAAGGCAATAAGCCAAATTAAACCGAACTAAGAGTCCAGTTTTAACGAGCAAAGCATTCCTGGGTGATCTTGGGGGAAGGAGAAATCACATGTCAGGTCTATGGAGCAGAGCTTAAATACCCTGTAGGGTGGTCTTGAGCAGCTCCAGGGGAGGGGCCATCACTAGGTGGGCTTTTTGAAAGGGGCAGGGTGTGGAGAGGATGGGGGCTGCTGAGGCAGAGCGTCCAAAGGAACAGTAATTACAGTATCAGTACCTCTTGGACTGGAGCAGAGAAACCTCCTATGCAGAGGAAACTGATAACTCTTCACTCTCTTCATGGGCTCACATTGCACACAGCAGTGCCTGGTGAAGGATGTTCAGAAACCACTCAGTCTTTTCTGCCGAGCTTGCCCACACATCGAATTTCCTCTGTCCCTCTGTCCGAAGTCATCAGCTGAAAGTGATGGAATTCAGAAAGCCGTGGCCATGTCCTCAAGATGCACTGCAATCGCTGTGTGTCTCGGAAAGCAGTGGGTTTCGGGAGAGCTCCGCTACAGCACCTCATGAGCTCACACCTTGTGGGTGCCTGTCGTGAAGTTTCACTCTCCATCAGGTATAGGTCTCCCGATGAATGGGCTCCTGCGACCTAGTCCCACCAGCTACTGCTAAGAAGGGAAGGATTTCTCCGCTAGAGTCTTTGTGTTCTTATGGGAAGTTCCCTATTCAGTATGCAAATCCATGAACATCCCTGGAATAGGCTCAGCAACAGACGTTGCCATGCTTCAGGATGGTGGGGTAGAAATAGCTTTGGAAGGCTGAATGCTCATATATCTCATAATATTGAGAGTGTTGGAAAGGAGCTGTGATTCAGGTTCCAAGCTGTTGTACCATTTATTGAAGACGAGAACAGCAGCCTTCTTTAACTCGTGCGTCTCTCAAAGGTTTAATGAGTGTAATTTGAGCCTATTTTCAGCCCGGCTTCAAACGATCGAGAGTGCAATTAACCCGGCTCTGTTTAAAGGTGGGGGAAATTACCAAATCTGATAAGAAGGCAACATTCGGAACACAGGACTGAAAAAAAAAAAGTGTTGGTTCTTTCTAGAGTCTGCTTTTGAGAGAAATGATCAGAAAGCCTGAAGTCTCCAGAGCGTCCTAATTGGAAGATGAGCATGGGTACAGGGACATGGAATGGAAGACGTCCTGAACCAGGAAGATCGCCGGTCTACAGTCAGAGACAGGAAACAATGCCCGTCCAGCTGATGCTGTATAGACAGTTTTATATTCCCCTGGATCCTCTGAGGTGACAAAAAAGCCTTCCTCCATAGCTTATGGCACTTCCATCACTGAAGACGGTTTATGTGAGATGTTGATTGACAGCATTCTACAATATTTTTAAATAGAGAAAGCACAGCTCACTAGCTGTCAGTGTCTATGCATGCCTCTTCTTTGTCTTTTGGAGACATACCTGCCCGGTCATCTGTCCATGACTCCTTCGTTATCAAGAAACCATGCTGCGAACCCGTCTTACACAGGTTACTTACACATCTGACTGTCCATCTCCTTTATCCAAACTAAGCAAAGGAGGGCAGGGAATCCAGACAGCTGTGGTGGTGGCTCCGAGATGCACTATGACTCCTCTGTGACTTGATGAAAAGCACTGGCTTTAGAAACCCCGGATGTGAAGCAGTTGCTATTTTAGGAGTGTCTGGCCTCGTTCTCAATCCCTTAACCTTCATTCACATCAAGCCTGTATCTGCCATGCCCATTTTACAGAGAAAGAAGTGGAGGAGGAAGGCTAACTTACTCAAATCACTCAAGGTCACAGCTGCAAGACTCAAGATCACAGCTGCAAGCCAGGACTGGAATTCAAGCCTTGAGTATAAAGTCTCTAGCACTGCCTAATCCAGATTAACTGAGCGCACATACCGGACTCCTTCATCCCAACAAGACCCTAGGTGGACCTGTTGTGCCTGCGCCTCAAGACCCCCAAGCAAGACCACCACAGAGCCAATATCTGATACAAAACACAAAGAGGTTTATTACAAGCTTGGGCTTGGTCTGCATCCGACACACTGGCTAGCCAGGTGAAGGAGGACCGCCTTGAGCTCTCAGGGTGAGGGGTTTTTAAAGAGAAAAACCACAAACAGGTGGTACAAGCCTTGGTGTCATATGATTGGGTGAGGGTGTGTAACCTTTGAATTTACTGGTTGGGGCTTACAGTTGTCATTTTTGGGCAAGCCTGGACAAGTCCCAGGCTCTGTCCTTGAACTGCCATGGGGGCTGGCTGGCCTTGCACATATCGACTGTGGGGGCTGACTCAGTGGCCCAGGCTCTGTCTTTGAGCTGCCCTGGAGCCTAACTGGCTTCACATGTTCACACTGACCCATGCACATAGCTCTAAGTTGGTGAGGGGTCCCAGATAGTAAACAACCGGCTGAACCTTGAGCAGTCAGAGTATGCGCAGAAAGGGAGCTACTGCAAGGACTATGTCTTTTCTCAGCTTGCTCAAGTCTCAGGAAACTGAAATTGAAGCCTGATCCTGGGAGAAAACTGAGCAGCCTGTTATGGCGTCTGCTTGGTACTTTCAGTGAGATGGGGAGAGTCTCCTCCTATCCTCAAGGGTGGGCAATGGTGTACAACACACTGAAAGCAGACACTACCACGGGCTATCCACATGGCTCTTGAACGCTCACCCACTCACACTCACTTTCTTAGTTAGGGTTACTATTGCTGTGAAGAGAAAATATGACCAAGACAACGTATTGTCTTGGTCATTTAAGCATTTAATTGGGGGCTTGCTTACTGTTTCAGAGCACTAGTCAGTGAGCATCGTGTTGGGGAACGTGGCAGCAGGCAGGCTCGAAGCATGTTAGAGCAATACCTGACAGCTCACATCTGACCCAAAACTTGCAGGCAGAGCAGAGCAGAGAGAGAGTAAGACTGGACCTGGCATGGTATTTTGAAACCTCAAAGCTCACCTCAGTGACACACTTCCTCCAACAAAGCCACACCTCCCAATCCTTCCCAAACAGTTCACCAACTGGGAACAATGGGGATTTGTTTTTGAGTGAGTTTGAATTATCCACAGCAAAGTTGCTTCAAAAGGCAATTACAGTTCTGCTTGAGACAAATAAAAACTTAGCCCTGGGAAAGAAATATTCATATTTTAAAATGACAAGTGGAAATTTGAGGACGAAGAAGTAAAAGTTAATTTTAAATCCCACTAATTGGCTTTAAGAGCAGAATGGAGGGAAGGAAGAATCTGTCAGCTAGAAAGAAGAACAGTGGAAAGCAGCAAATTCAAGAAGAAAAGAGACTTGAAAAATTTAAAAAATCTCTTCTCTTGATTTTTCTGAATTATATTTGAGGATTGAAGCAAAAAAAATATGTCTGGTATTATCCTAAAAATATATGGGAAAATGTTTTTAATAATTACATTACAGAGGAAGAGAGTACGATGTCTATATACCACTGAACCGGGTGAAATGATAGCATCCATAGACTGATAAATAACTGTTAATGCCAAAAGCAACCACTGAAAAACTATACAACAGTGTACTTGTGAATGCTACACATACATTGAAATGTTGTGTTAGATGTTGAAAAATGGTCAAATAACCTATGAGAAGAAAAAAAATAAAACATAAGCAAATCATAGCAAACAAAAATTCAGAAAACAGAAAAGAAACAAAACAAAATGACAGTTATGCCTCAACATCTCAACAGTTGCATTAAGTGTAAACAGCCTAGACACATTAATTAAAAGAGATTGACTATAATTTAGGAGGCCAATGAGAGCCTGGTATACATGGCATGATCTTGTCTTGAAAATAAATAAACAAATTGGCAGAACAGAATTAAAAACATGACCCAACTATACATCATTGATAAGGAGCTTACTCCAAATTTAACAATAAAGAAAAAGGACAAACTATTGAAAATGGGCTATCATTTAAAGATTCATCCAAATAAGGTAAAAAAAAATTACCATGTTCATGCCAGATGAAGTAGACTTTAGGACGAAGAAAATGATCAGAAACAGAAAGAGAAAGCACACTAAGAAGGTGCATTAAGTCCTAAATGTGTGCATCAAAAATGCAGAGCTGAAAAACATATGAAGCAAAATAATAGAGATAAGAGAGACAAAGAAAAACTCAGAACCACTGTGGAAACCGCATCGTCCTCCTTGAACATCTGATAAAACAGGTAAGATAGAAAACCAGAGAGGAGACTCAGCTCCTTGAACTAATAGGGTTAGTCAGCACTTACAGAATCCTCTAACAACAGCAGAATGTTTGTTTTAGCTAAAATATATCCTGGGTCCCACAGCAGACTTCAAGAAATTTAAAGCAATTAGAACAACAATACATAATGAATTCTTTGTCCATGGTGGCATCAAAATGGAAATTAATACGGAAGAGAACTAATACAGACCTCCAAATATTCGGAAACTAAATCCATCTGGGAAACAGCATCGGGCTTTCAGACAATCCACGGCTCAAAGAGGAAGTTTCAAAAGTAACTGTGTGTGTGTGTGTGTGTGTGTGTGTGTGTGTGTGTGTGTGTGTGTGTGTGTATCTTAAGCCAGGCATAGCGGCATGCACCAGTAGCCCCAGTAATTTGAGTCCAGGAAGTAAGAGACTAGCCTGGGCAGCACTATCCCAGGAATTAGAGACTAACCTATCACAAGACTAACAAGTCAGAAGAAGAAAGGAAGGAAAAAAGGAAGGAAGGAAGGAAGGAAGGAAAGAAGGAAGAGAAGGAAGAAGAAGGAAGGAAGGAGAGAAGGAAGAAAGGAGAGAAGGAGAAAGGAAAAAGAAATAAAAAAGGAAGAAAGGGAAAAAAGGACAAAAAAATCCAGATAATTAAAAGGATTTGAAGAGAGGCATGTATGTTCAGTCTAACATCTTGTTCTGATCTCTTTCAGCTCGATGAAAAGGGAAGGTAAATGACTCAGAAGACGCCAAAGAAAGACACTTGCTAAGAATCTTTATATAGAGACGCTCTAGGAAATGGTCCTCTTCAGGAATCTCTGACCCCGATGTCCACCATTGGGCCCCGTGAAACATCGTCTGTGCTGCTGGCTTTCCCCAGCTGTGGGTCACGGGGCAGAGCACACAGATATTTTTATATCATTTGAATGGATTAGCGGCTCAAAATCAAATCCTGGCAGGATATCAAAGATTCACATCAGAGACACAAGGGCGAAAGTTCCCTTCCATGAAATATAGAGCTTTAAGTGTTTGGCCTTTTTTTTTTTTTTAAATGTTAAAAATATTCATCATATTCTTTTAACCTAAGAATCCAAAATAAAATCCACATGGTGCCAAAGTACAAAAGCCTCCAAAGAACAGAGAACAACTTTGGAAGCAATAAAATCTATTTTTTTTTTTTTTTTTTTTTTTAAAAGCGGTGGATGTCCTTGCGTTCCCTGTCACATGCTGGGAGCTGAGCACACACTCGGTGTTTTCTATTTAAGGTTCTGAGTGCCAGTTCAGGCAAAGTCCTTCTCTATCTGCTTTGTGCTCTGCTCTGACTGGAATTTGCCTGCTTAGGGGCTCTGCCACAAACCCCACACCAGAGGCTGCATCTTGGTGGCATTGTGATCCTGGAATGTTATCTTTCATTTATTTGCTTTACTCCCTTCCCTACTGGGAAAATATTTGCTTCTTCCCACATTTTTTTTTTTTTTTTTTTTTTTTTTACTTTCTTTTCCCCAGTTGTTCGAATCTTTTACATTCTTTGTTTCAACTCAAGTGTGAATGATTAACAACAGCTTGAACTTTAAGCCTTTAAAGCATGCTTGTGTTTGGGCTGAGCACAGTGGTGCACCGTTGTAACCCTAAAATTCAGGAAGATGAGGCAAGAGGATTTTGAGTTCGAGGCCGGCTTAGGCTACAGAATGAGACCCTTTCTCACAAAACCCAAGTCTGGGAGCTGAAACGATGACGTAGCAGTTCATGGCACTTGCTGCTCTTGCAGAGGACCTGAGTTAGGTTCGCAGCACTCATCAGGCAATTCACAATCGCCTGTGAACTCCAGTTCCAAGGAATCAGACACCCTTTCTGACCTCCAAGGACTCCCGCGTGTGCGCGCTCACACGTGTATGTACACGTACACGTAACATAAAATATTTTTCAAAATCCGCAAAGACTCAGATAAGCACAGCTGCTGTGAGATCATAATGACAATAGCTATACAGCCATGTCATGTCCGGAAGACAGACTTCCACAGCCCTCCTCCCCATCCACCTGCTCTAGCGTGCATTCTTTCCATTCCCCTTTCCCACGTTCCCTGAGCCTATGGTGAGGAGGCTTACACACGCCCCTTCAGGGCTATAGAGCTCCAGTTTCTTCCAGCGCAATCCCCTTGTCTCTCAGCTGGCCAGTAAACGCTGGGAAGACATCCCATTTCTCATCCTAAATTGCCTACCTCCCACAGCACCCGCTACGGTGTCTAGCACACCGTGAGTTCGCAGGTTATAAATATTGCCACTATGGATCCTTTCCCTCTGACACGTTGAAAATGTGTCACCCCTGTCCTCATTTTTATTTGCTTGTTATAGAGAGAACGCTTGCTGTGCTTAAAAGCACTTAAAAAAAAAGGAAGTTCCTGCAATCTGGTCTTTTTATCTCTCTCTATACAAACATGAAGGAGAAGAGGGCAGAGAAACCAAGTTCTTCTGTGGTTTTTCAGACATGCTTTTGATAATCCAATTAAGAGCCCGCATCCTCTGCTCTCAAGCTATAAAATGTTGGAGGAATCTCTTGGTTTCAGATTACGTCTTTTATTTACGAAAGGAGGAGAAACACAGTATGGACACCCCTGGAGGGCAATGGGGACCATTTTGCTCTCTTAAAAATAAAGGGGTGAACATCTGTAAAGATCAACCACGTGATGCATGTGCAGTGGGGGAAGAACGTGGAAAGACTCACGTTGTCTTTAATCAAGGGGTTGGTTCTAAGCTTACATTGTTTCTTGGCATGGCTATTAACATATTCATGGTCTTAGAGAAAGAAAACAATAGCACATATTTCTCACATACGCATACTCTGTTACAGGATTTCTGTTATCCCCCAGCTTCTTATTTCTCCATACTTCTCTGTATTTCTTTCCCTTCCATTTGCCTCTCAAAATAACTGCAGGGACATATAGAAGAAAAACAGAAGAAAAAAAATCTTAGGCTAATAGTTTCACTTCTATAATGGCTAAAGCCATCCCAAGCCAGCTCATAGGCGTCTCCAGTAGCCCCAAGACTCCAGGCATCCAAAGGACTGAAAAGCATGGAATGACAGATGAGACAGTTCCTCCAGGGTGTTGGTTCTGAAGCCAGCACGGTGCTCTTGGTTCATTTCTCCAACATCCATCCTGTGAGTAGGCATTTTTACAGATAAAGAAATCAGGTAAGTCATAAAATGGTCACCGCAGTCTACAGAGCCGCAAGCAAGGTCTGATCCCGGCCCAGCTCCTGGAGCCGCGGTGTGGGCAGCCAAATAATCCTTTCACAGGGGCTAAATATCAGATATCCTGTATATCGGATATTTACGTAACAGTAGCAAATCACAGTTAGGAAGTAGCAACAAAATTAATTTTAGGGCTGGAGAGATGGCTCAGAGGTTAAGAGCACTGACTGCTCTTCCAGAGGTTCTGAGTTCAATTCCCAGCAACCACATGGTGGCTCACAACCATCTGTAATGAGGTCTGGTGCCTTCTTCTGGCCTGCAGTCATACACACTGTATACATAATAAATAAATAAATCTTAAAAAAAATTATAGTTTTGGGTCACCACAACAAGAAGCACTGTATTAAAAGGTGGCAGCATTAGGAAGGTTGAGAACTACTGGACGACACAGTAAGTGCTGACTATTGTTACCGTTAATCTTAAGGTTCACTTTCACATCTTGAAGAACAGACATTCCCATCTATTAATACAGTTCATACTTAATAGTCTATCCTTCAGCCATAATTCTGAAGCCTCTGACTTGAACACAAAACAAACACACAGTTGGTCATTGGACATCTGTGTCATGAGGTCATCAGCCTGATAGGAAAGGGTTCCTTCTTTGAAAGAAAACTATATGGCCACCGTGATGAGCCATGTAGAGCTGACTTATCAGAAACTTTTGGTACTTGGCGTGGTTGAAGGAGGCTTTTCCAAGCCAGACAACAACAGTGTTTCCTAGCAAAGTAGGAGTCAAGGGACCCATTGTCCCTCTAGCCTAGGTCACGGTGAGCATGTTCTCCAGGCATAGGAAAGGCCTTGTTATTTCTAGATGTCAAACCTAAAAATGAAGAAAAATAACATCATATTTTTAAAATGAGACATCATACGCTAATCTGGGTTTGCAAATGAAAATGAAAATAATAATCCTTTCACTGACCCAGGAAGATAAATTAACGGGGACCCAAACCATTGGAGTAAAATGGATTTGTTCCGTGCACAGCATGGGGAGTGACCTTTGAAAACAAATCAGATCATGTTCGCTGATAAAACTGCACAAACCCCAAGTTCCATGGTCCTGCTCTGTCTACACCACTGACCTCAAATCTTCCAATTCTCTCGCTCCCTCGGTGGCCAACCACAGAAGACATCGTTTGCTTCCAGGGTACCCTGAGTGTGGGCCTGTCCTAGAGAATCTGCATTCTTCCTGGAATGGTGTGTCCTCTTGTCCTGGAATGGTGTGTCCTCACATCTTCACAGGGCTGCTTCCTGCTCTGTGCTGGATCTCAAACTACAAGGCAGGTCCCCAACCTGGCTTTTCTCAAGGTCACACCTACTATAGTCCCAATCACATCATCCTATTTTATCTTGTTTACAGCCTCAGAACAAATAAAAAAAAATCTTGTTTATTATTTTGCTTGCTTTGTAATTGTCTGCTTCTTTATTAACTAGTATATAAGTTCTGCGAAGGGCTGGAATTTCTAACCAGACATAATAGATACTTAATAAATAGTTGTTCAATAAAATGAGTGAGCCAGCAAGATTTTACCCTACAACTAAAAGAAACTGTTGCTTGAAAGTCTGAAGAAGGAAATAGTAAATCTTTGGGGAAAACCAATTTAGGTCAAGGAGGAGTGTAGCGTGTAGCTGGGGTTCAGTAAGGTGGCAGGTAGGGACAGATGTGCTAAGGATGAGCTTTCTATATCCATTTTCATAAATAGATCTAAGCCTGTGCCATTTAGACAGCCTACTTGGAAAGCCTGTAGAGGTGCATGTTAATTAGGAATACCATTCTTCCTCACTGGTTTTCACAAACGGCCCTAAGGACAGCAGCCAGGGGCCCTCCCCAAACACCGAGGCTACCTAAAGCCTCGGGACAATTACTCTCCTCAGTATCTCAAAGGTCACGGTCAAAAGAGAACCTTTCAAGCCAGAAGTGGCGGCACATACCAGCAATTCCAATGCTCTAGAGGCCCATGGATCAATTGATAGTTCAAGGCCAGCGGGGCTATATAGTGTGGCCTTGTCTCAACAACCCAAACACACCCACAAGAAGTCAACGTCCTCTTTCAGAAAACAATACTCTGAACTTTTGATTCGCTCTTTGAAACATATGGAAAGTTAGTAACATACAAAAGCCCAATAAGGAAACTAGCCCCACCGCTGAGAGCAGCTTTCCAATAGTCTCACAAACACCAAAGCACAGTTACCAGTTGCCCTCGGGATAGCCTAGACCGGAAGTTCTGTGGGCTGAAGATGCGGCTCTGTGAGAAAGTGCTTGCCTAGTATGGGTGAGGTCCTGTGTTTTATTCCTTGCACTGAAATTCATAAAAAAAAAAAAAAAAAAAAAAAAAAAAGTTAAATTAAAATTTCCTTTTTCGCCAGGCGGTGGTGGTGCACGCTTTTAATCCCAGCACTAGGGAGGCAGAAGCAGGCGGATCTCTGTGAGTTCGAGGCCAGCCTGGTCTCCAAAGCGAGTTCCAGGAAAGGCGCAAAGCTACACAGAGAAACCCTGTTTCGAAAAACCAAAAAAAAAAAAAAAAAAAAAAAAAAAAAATTTCCTTTTTCACTGGGAATCAAATAAATATCCCACAACAGAATCACAAATCTAAACAGCCCTTGAGTTAGCTACACAGGTAAGTAAGAGCAGCAGTGACGGAAGACGTAGGAGTCTTCGAGATTCTTCCCTAGGATATAACGTATCTATTTATTGGGTAATCACATATATCTATTGTACTTGAAATATGGTCATATTTAGACAAAATAGACACACTTCATGCATGTGAAAGGTATTAGACTACTTTAAACAGAGGAGCATTTATCGAGTTGTGAGGCAAACTGCGTGTGATACACAATGTGGTTCCATGAAAGCCTTGTTCGCTAACCATTTGTCGGGCTCTGCCAGGTGCAGCCTTACAAATGACCTGGCCAGACAAGTAAGACAATCACTGGAAAGAGCAAGTTCAGAAACTCACCGAAGGCTCGTCCAGTTAGCCGGCCAGCGGGGGAGACTTGGCGAGGCGCAGATGCACTCACCCGCTTCACTAAGGCCTCTTCCAGTTGAGAAATGTCATTTAAACTTGAATGTGACTCAGGAGGGTGTTATGGTCCATTTGGCTCCTTCCCTAGAGGAAAGTGGCCTGCTTTGGACGCACTCCCGGGCATGGGAAGTGTTCATTTTGACCATACACAGCAAAGATGTTCAGCCTTAGTGATGTTACTTTTCCAGTGAGTCTCAGGGAGAATGGAGCATTGTCACCGAAGAACGCGTTCTTCACCAACATGAAAGACACCTTTATGAATTAATTTAATTTGCGAATGAATTAAAAATGAAGTTAAAACAGTCAAAACACGAGTCAAAGTTATTTTATAATTAAAGCCTCCACCAATCTCATCCTCAGATCATTTTCCTTTTTTTCTTCCTAGTGGTAACCTGTGCTCAAATACCATTCTCGTGGATATGTTGGTAATCTTACTATATGGCTATCTATCTATACAAATATTTTGTTTCAAGTATTTGAATTTTTTCAAATCCTATGCACACCCTTTTATGACCCACCTGTTCTACTCTATTCTAAGGATACGTCCACATTAATACATACAGTTTTTAACGGCAGTGTAGTATTTCATTACTCATCTATACTAATAAAACCAAGGGAAGCCCAGAAAGACTATTGACCTTCACTGACCTCATCCACAGAGCTACTCTACCTGTGGAAGGGGAGCCTAATTTTGATGGACAACTGACTCTCTCTGCCACTCCCCTGAACTGGCATTGCCAGTTCTCTCAGAGAAGAGCCATTTGCCGCTGAAGAGTTTTGTTCTCGGGGCCCTTCCCTGTGCTGTGGATGATGATACAGTTGGGAGCGGCTCGGTAGCAGCAGAAATACTAGACTCACGCCTAGCTTCTGCTTGTCGTCATATCTGTGCTCAATGAAAGAACCATTGGGGTGCTCATGGCTGGTGGATGGGGCTGAGCTGGGGACAACACAGAGACTTCACCATCATTCACCATTCACCATCACTTCCCAGACTCTGAGAGAGACCTCGATGGCTGCAACTAGACACCAAATAACCTTGCTAGTGCCAACTTCAAAGACATGGATTAGAAGAACAGGCTTGTTCAGCCATATGTCATGCCAACAGAAATGCCAGAGGCAGACTTTATACAGCCACTGTCTTCCAGGTGTAAACAGGCCTCTTACTCTACCCTTCTAGAAACTAGACTAACTTCAGACACTCTTATCACCTGGTTGCTTAACCCTGACTGAAAATGAGGAAGAATGTAAAACGAACCATGTACAAACTGATTTCAAATAAGCATCAGTAAGTATCAGGGGAGGAAAAGGGCTGGGGAAAGAGTTTTAGATCTGCCTTTTAAAAAGAGGCTTTAAGAGCCCAGGCGGCAGTGGCGCACACCTTTAATCCCAGCACTTGGGAGGCAGAAGCAGGCTGATCTCTGTGAGTTCAAGGCCAGCCTGGTCTACAGAGTGAGTTCCGGGACAACCAGGGCTACACAGGGAAACCCTGACTCAAAAACCAAAACAAAAATAAACAGGCTTTAAAATAAGGGGGAAGTACTAACACAGCTAAAATACTTCACTTTCAGCAAAGTACCTATCAGTCGCCTCAGTGGAACTTTCTGTAGAAAGTTAATGATGTTTGGATAATATCATGGGTTACCATGATATTTTTATATCTCTATAATTACTTGATAGTTTATAATTATATGAGATCAATGAAAGGTATAGTAAGGACAGTTGAGATATTATCAGCTTTCCTATTATGGTTATACACTATACATCCAATCAAAAAGAATATCCATATGTGTTATGTAATATGTCTAAGATATTTGTTAAATGTAAAATTGAATATGTATATGTAAAACAAACATTTGTATGAGAGGATATACACACACATGCATAGCACATATAGGGAAGGGTGTCTCTAGAATTATAAACAAGAAATATTAATAATATTAACAACAGCTGTTTCAGCAGAGGAAGTCTGAAGGTTAGAGGGACACAAACTATTCATTATTCTGCAACTTAGAGTGTTTGGATTTGCTGCATGAAGGTGCGTGCACGTGCGTGCGTGCGTGCGTGCGTGTGTGTGTGTGTGTGTGTGGTGGTGTGTGTGTAAGTGTGAGAAAGAGTATGGTACCGTAGGCGATTTCACCATCACGAAGTGTGCAGTCTCAAACCCAAGACTGAACTTTAGTAAGAATGGACTTAGTAATTATCCTTTAAGATGACAGGAGGGCTGGGGAGATGGCTCAGCAGTGAAGAGAACCCGCTGCTCTGCCAGAGGACCCACGGTTGAGTCTTAGCCACCTATGTGATTGCTCACAACTGTCTGTAATTCCAGTTTCAAGGGATCTGACGCCCTCTTCTGGCCTCTGTGGGTACCAGGCACACATGTGGCACACAGACATACATGCAGGCAAAACACCCATACACATAAAATAAGAAAATAAATAAAAAATTTAAAAAGGAGAGGAAAGCCAGATTTCACAAGACATAGCCTCTCTTTCTTTAGAGTATTGATAGGTCCACCACACGAAGGGCTATGATCTAGACAGGAAAGAACAGCGATGCTTCCATAAGTGGCTTTTCGTTGCAGGGCCATGCCCCTATAGCATCAGGACAAACAGATTTGACCTTATTCAAGGGGTTATTGACAAAGAAGAGCAGGAGGAACAGCAGATGGAGCGAAACAGCCTCAGACGTGTGATCACAGAATGACCAGATCTAAGGGAGCATGCGTAAAACCGCTAAACACACCTTTACAGATACGATCGGCTCATGTTCCTCTGTTGGGAAGAATTGATTATTTGCATTTTTATTATATTTTACTTAATTTAATTATTTTGTTTGCTTTTTGAGACAGGGACTCACTGTGTAGCTCTGGCTACCCTAGAACTCACTGTGTAGATCACAATGGCCTCAAAGTCACAGAAATTCACCTGTCTCTGCCTCTTTAGTGCTAGAATTAAAGGCACGTGCTGCTACACTTGGCTTGATTATTTTTAAAATGTTTATTTCAATGTGTTCTATTTAGGACAGGATTCTTTGGACTGCCTAGGGTCATGTTGCCAGCTAACACATTTTGCATTAAAATATTTCTGATCTATCTCACTTAAACTCAGTAAATACATAAGGGAAATCTCTCTCTCTCTCTCTCTCTCTCTCTCTCTCTCTCTCTCTCTCTCACACACACACACACACACACACACACACACACACACATGAATATATTCATCCATGGGCTGGAGAGATGGCTCAGCAGTTAAGAGCACTGGCTGGTCTTCCAAAGAACCTGGGTTCTATGCCCAGCACCCACATGGCAGCTTACTGTGACCCCAGTTCCAGGAGATCTGACACCTTCACACCAATGCACATAAAATAAATTTAAATAAATTATAAAAAGAATATATTCATCATAAAGAAGAATGCAACTGTCATTTACAAGAAAATGGGTGCCATCGTATTAACCAAAGTAAGCCAGTCTCAAGAGGAAAATATAACAAAAACAAGGAAACCAAACTAAAACAAACCAAAACAAATCCAGTTTACCAGCTAAGGTAAACGAAAGAAAGGAAAGGAGGGGGGAAGTGAGGGAGAGGGAGGGAGGGAGGAAGAAAAGACAGCTGATGAAAAATAGGGTCCATTTTGGAGAGAAATACAAGAGAGCATGGAAACAGGACTATGATGGAAAGACATTGTATACATGTATGAAAATGCCATGGTGCTATTATTTTGCACAAATCATAAACAATAATAGCATTTTTTAAAAATGCAGAGCTCATTAAAAACCCTTGAAAATAAGGGATTCCTCTAAGAGCATCCAAAGACCCTTAAATGACAGTGGTGCTAGCTGATGCCACTACAATTCATAACCAGCTACTACTTCATAGCTTATACTGAAGAGTTAATTCATGCTTATTTGTTCCTTTAAAAAATACTCTCTGGAAACCATCGTTACTCCTGGAGACACATACTCTAGCCATCTCTCTTCTTGTAAAAATAAAGGCATAATCATACTCATCTTTAGCTCTTTGCTAAGTTCTACTACCCCACACATTCACTAGTCTGACCACCTTACCAGCCGACTCATGACCTCACAGCATTCTACACACTCCCCCAGCGTCCATTCAGCAGGAAAGTGTGAGCAGGTTTTGTAAGAATGATCCTGTAGGTAACGTTTAGTCTGGTCTTCATTGTGTTCATTACAAACGAGAACTCAAGTACCCACCCTTGCATCCCAAACTGAGGCAAAGGCAAAAGGAAGGCCCGCCTCTAAAGCTCACTCCTGCTCAGGGACGGCCCAACATAAATCCGTCCTAGGGGGAGTGAGGCCAAAGTGTATAGAAGGCAAAAGAGCACCTCTAGGCTTGACCCACAAGAACACTGCACCACCTCAAACACCTACAGGTTGCCCCAACCAGAATTTAAACTATTTGTGAAACATAAACTACCAGTCATGTATTCTAAATGCATATGTTCAAGGCTACCATTTAAAAAATAAACCGAGGAGGGGAGCCTTAGATACATTCTGCTATCACACTACCATAGACATTATAAGTGTGTGTACATATGTAGAAAGGAGATAACCAAGATTTAAATAGAACAGTAAAAAGCCAGGAAATATAGATTTCCCCTACAAAAAGAACAATAATTGCCTACCTCAAGCTACACCTATAAACAACTTTGCTGATTTGCCTACATTTCAACAACAAAACCAAACCCTTGAGCTGACTTTGGGGGACCTGAGCACCCTTCCCTGAAATATAGCCTTGATGTCCTTGTGTCCGTCCTGATGTAAAAGTGGCTAATGCTTCCTGGCTGTAGTGAGTAGCATGCGAATAAGAATTTAATTGGTTATTCTTGAATTTCTTTTACAATAAACACATTTTTATAATCTTAAAAAAAAAAATGCGCCTGGGCGGTGGTGGCGCATGTCTTTAATCCCAGCACTTGGGAAACAGAGCCAGGTGGATCTCTATGAGTTCGAGGCCAGCCTGGCCTAGAAAGCGAGTTTCAGGAAAGACGCAAAGCTACACAGAGAAACCCTGTCTCGAAAAACAAAAAAAAAAAAAAAAAAAAAAAAAATTGCAGAGCTCTGTTTCTTTGCCGCCCTCACCTGGAAACAGCATTTGAGAATCTTGCAAAAGGAGAGCAGTAACATGGTCCTTGCTGATGGCAAACTTCACTCACTGTCCACATTCTCTGACTCACAGGCTGTTCATTCAGCTTTCCTTAAAGAGTCAAAGATCAAACTGGTGGCAACACAGGGGGCCACTGTGACCTTCCATCCCCTCAGGACGGAAACTGTTCCAATTCAGAGACAATCTTCATCTGATTCTTTTTTTTAGAATGGTAAGGGAAGAAAGATAACCATTATAGCTTAGTAAATTGTGATCTTAGTATAATACAGCCGTGACATTCTAGGAGCGTTAAGTGGGCCCTTCTGGGGTGACGCCTTCCAAATATGTCTCTGAGTTATGACTAAGTTTCTATTTTTTTCTGCAGATTGGCCAATCAGCCTTATCAAAAGGAGATTGGTGACATAGTTTGGGGTTAAGAGATCAGGGAACAAAACAGGGCTAGAAATAGTGACCTGGTTTCCCTGGAAACGGAAGAAAGTCCAGGTTTATAGGTCACTGCTTGTTTTGTAGCAGAGGCCTCTGATTAAAGTAGATTATAGCCTGCAGGTCCTTCACCTGTCTTTCACATAAATAAAATTTCCCAAGAGTGCCCTTTCAGCCCTACTCACCAAATGAATAATTGACAGAAAGTCATTCCGGCCCATTTAAATGACTTTTTTCCTGTGTTCAGTAGAAACTTGGTTTTCTCAAATGTTGTAATATGAAAATTTTTTCAAAGGCAAAAGACAGATGATAAAAGAGGCGCTGAGATTCTAAAACTCTGTGATTCTAGAATATAATATAGGAATTCATGAGCTTTGCCTCACATAACTTTAGGCTTATAATTTGACATTATCAAAGGTCTATTTTTTTTTTTTTTAATTTCAGAAAATAAGCCTTCTCTAGCTACTTTAGGAACACAACTTCGGGAAAGATTTTGAACAGATCTCGGAGCCTCAGAGAGGGGCCAGAGAACAACAAATGGACATAGAGTCACACAGCAGGGGGGCAGCAGGGAAATCTGGGAGCTGCTGTCCGGGACATGGGCAGCCCAGCTGCCAGCTGTGTGCACCAGGGACTCCTGCAGCGATCTCTGCCCATGGTGTACAGAACACTGAATCTCCATCTGTCTGCCATGATGGATGGTGACATCACGTCCCTCCTCCTGAGGTTTCAATCAGATGACAGTGACTGGTAGGGTCTGGCCTCTAGATCCTGAAGTCGAAGATGTCAAGGGATTTTTTTTTTTCTTCACCTTTGGAGCACGAACTCTGAGAATTTAGAACATTCTCCAAATACAAAATGGCCTCAAAGGTAGCGAGCGATGGTATTAATTACTTTCTGCTGCCGTGATAAAACACCAGGACCCAAAGTAACTTGCAGACGGTTTTATTTGGCTTATGGCTCCAGAGGCAGAGTCCATACTGTCAGGGGGTGAGGTGCTGGCAGCAGGCGGCTGGGTCAGAAGCTGAGAAATCACATCTTCAACCGCCTGCAGAAAACAGAGTGAACTAGGAGTATAGTGAAGCTGTACTAAAAACCTCAAAGTCTGTCTGCCTTGATGTATTTCCTCCAGCAAGGCTACACCAACCCCAAAGGTTCTATGAACTTCCCAGACAGCACATTGCCAACTGGGACAATGTGTTTACATTTATGAGCCTTTGGGGGACATTTCTCATTCAAACCACGTGTGTCCTAAAAGACCAATGACTTCAGTGAAATGATATGACCTCAGTAACACTAGATGCCCTGGAAAGTCTGAGTCACATTCATGCAATTGCCTTTATCATATGGTCATTACATTCAGCACTTAAGGCCAAGCCAAAGACTGTTGAGGAATCTTCCCGCCATGTGGGGAATGCAGGCCAATAGTCCCAGCAGCTGGAGGCCAAGGCAGCTCATATAAATATGATGTGCAATGTAATTATAGGAATATTGATGGGATAACTGACTGAACCGTTCTTGTCTTGGTCCTGGGCAATGTTGAGACAACACTTGGAAGTATTCTCTATTCAAGTGCTTCCCCAGGGGTGGGGGTGGGTGATAGAAAGGCTCTAGGACATCCTGTACTATATTGCAAGACACTGATTCAAAGAAATTATTGTAAAGGTTTTCACAAACAAAGAATTCAAATATTTAATATAAAATTTTGGAAACTGGGTTTGTTTTAGAGACTAGATGTCAGTTGGCTCCATTTGAGAGTCTGGATCCGAGAGTAAGTGTGTTTATTTGCCTAAGAGTTCTAACTAGAATGCTTCCTCCTCTTGCCACTGACAGATCACAACAAGAACATTCCAATTTTCACACATGAAAGATGAAAAATGTTTTCTCATTTGCAAAGAATCAAATGCCGACTGTTCTTTTAAAAACTGTCTCTCTGCTGACATCTGGTGGTTAAAATAAAAAATGCAGTCTTATAAAGGAAAGACGGGTTCTCAGATGCCACAGATTGAAAACCATTCAAGACTTACAGTCAAGCTGACTGAAAGCTAATTTCGCTTATATTGCTGGCATTGAGTTATTCCTAAATAGACATGACGGTGTGAAGTTTGATGGAGGAAACTCTCCCGTGCTGTAACATATCTGGCAGGCCGTAAATCCTGCTCAAACTTGTGGCCATGGTTAGATAACATAGGTAAATTTAATTCTTCAAAGAGCTTCCAAAGTGAAGAAACACATTAGCTATATAAAGGTACAAATGAATTCCTATTGGACTTCTTGGTGGCAATACAATATATAAAAAATGAACAACATCTCTATTCTTTCCTATGTGAAATTTTGAGGGGTGGGGGAAAGCATGAACATGGAAGAGGATGTCCTGGTTAGGCTTTTTGTCAGCTTGACACAAACCTGGGTCATCTGGGGAAAGGGAATTTCAATTGAGAAAATGCCTTCATTGGATTGGCCTGTAGGAAAGGCCATGAGGGCACTTTCTTGATTAATGATGGATGTGGGAAGGTCCAGCCCATTGTGGGCAATGCCATCCCTGGCCAGGTGGTTCTGGGGTGTAGAAGAGAGCAAAGGAGGCCAGGAGGAGCCAGGAGGAGCCAGGAAGAGCCAGGAGGAGCCAGGAAGTGCCAGGAAGAGCCAGGAAGAGCCAGGAAGAGCCAGGAAGAGCCAGGAAGAGCCAGGAAGTAGTGTTCTTTTATGGTTTCTGCTTCAATTTCTGCCTCCAAGTTCCTGCCTTAAGTTCCTGTCTCAGTTTCCCTTCATGATGGACTGTGAGCTCTACGACAAAATAAACCCTTTCCTCCTGAAGTTGCTTTTGGTCATGGTGTTTATCATAACAATTTTAAAAAGCCTAACTAAATCATGTGGTTATTAAGAAAGATGAATGGAGTTAGGAGGAACATGATAAGAGAAGGTAGTGGAAGGGCAGATATGATCAAAGTACATTGCGTATATGTATGAAAATATTAGTGAAACCCATTATTTCACAGAATTGGTACATACTAACAATATGGTCAGTGTTCTGAAGGCAATTTTATTTCTGCCTTATTCACTCTTTCTACTGAGCACTTTCTTTCAAGTCTGAGTAAAAAATAACATATTTTCAGTGTATGAATGTTAACCTTGTGTGATTCTTCTCTAAAGCAGTAACTAATTTAAAATGTTGTCTTTATTGAACTCAAATCTATCACATTTCTGTTTATAGAGTGTGTGTGTGTGTTCCAAAAAATACTTGTGATAGCTACTCAAAATTACTGCATAGTAGCCCAGTGTGATGGTGCACGCCTTTAACCCTAACACTCTGGAGGCAGAGGCAGGAGGATCTCTGTGAGCTCCAGGTCAGCCTGGTCTACATAATGAGTACCAGGACAGCCAAAGGTAAGTAGAGAAGACCTGTCTCAAAAAAACAAAAACAAAAAAAACAAAAACCCACAACTTTTTAAAAATACTGCATTGTCTTATGAAAATTACTGAATATTTTTGTTTGAATATGTTTTTTTTATAAGCTGTAGACCAACTTGTCTATTTTGTTTTCTGTTTGGACCTGGGACCATAGCTTAGTGGCACAGAACTTGCACAGTATGTGCGAAGCCCTTGGTTTGATCCCCAACACTGCAAACTATAAATAAATATAAATAAACATATTCTGCTTTGATAGCTTCATTTTATTCTTTTACGATATAAATATAATATATTTACATATATCTTTTACATATTACATATAAATATAATGGTGAACAAGTAGACAATGTCCTTCTAGAATGGAGATTTTTGCTTCAATTTATTCTTAAGTATCTTCTTTTTAGATATATCAAATTGGATCTTTATTCCAATTATGTCTTATTACTGTGGCAATTGATTTTTTTTTCTTTTTCTTTCTCTTTTTTCTCCTTTGAGATGGGGGCCTCAGCATATTACCCAGGATGGTTTCAAACTCATGACCCTCCTGTCTCAGCCTCCCAAGTAGCTGAAATTACAGACACATTGACTTCCACAGGCAAATTTTGTCTCCATTGATACCATATGTTCTTGCATTGTTTGCAATAGATTTATATTGACATTACTGAATTGTCCAGGTATACAGCTATTCACAAACAGTGATCACTGCACCAACTCCTAGTGTTTACGATCTTTTCTTATATTATTCCATTGGTTAAATTTTGAGAAGTTTGCTAAGTGAAAGTGCACACTGTAGAGGTAGATGTTTCTTCACTGAGCAGAATGATGGCCTTTGACAAATATTGATCTTTCCTACTTTATCAAGATTGTTATAAAATCAAGTATGTCAAAAGTCACTGAATGCTTTTTTTTTTTTTGGACTTATTTGGAGAAAATTATCTCCCACTCTTCAGTGACTTTTACCAGGCAGGTTCAATTGCAGAGAACAGAAAGGGATTTACAGACTTAAGAAGGATTTAAGAATTTAAGCAGGGACTCGATTGTTCTTGAATTACAAGTGAGCAGAAGTTGGCTGATTACACTGTAGAATGGGCCCACCAGGGCCTTATGTTCCTGTCAGAATGGGAAAGCTGTGCTCCTAACCAATACTTACTGAGTGTGCCATCTTTGTATCATCTAAAATGAGAACTGAAAAAGTCTTCTTGGCGCATAATAATCAAAACACTGAATGTACAGAACAAAGAAAGAATATTAAAAGCTGTAAGAGAAAAAGACCAAGTAACATATAAAGACAGACCTACTAGAATTACACCTTACTTCTCACTGGAGGCCCTAAAAGCCAGAAGGGCCTGAACTTTTGTTCTACAGTCTCTCATAGACCACAGATGCCAGCCCAGACTACTATACCCAGTAAAATTTTCAATCACAATAGATGGGGAAAATAAGACATTTTATGATAAAAAAACAAATTTAAGCAGTATCTATCTCAAAGTCCATCCCTATAGAAGGTGCTGGAAGAAAAACTCCAACCTGAAGAGGGTAGCCACACCCAAGAAAACACAAAGGATAAATATCCCAGACCAGCAAATCAAAAGAGGGGAAACACACACACACACACACACACACACACACACACACACACACACACCACTATTGCTGTGGGATGTTCTGTATGGCAAATGTGTTGCTCTGATTGGTCAATAAATAAAACACTGATTGGCCTGTGGCTAGGCAGGAAGTATAGGCAGGACTAACAGAGAGGAGAAAAGAAAGAACAGGAAGGCAGAAGGAGTCACTGCCAGCCACTGCCAGGACAAGCAGAATGTGAAGATGAGGTAAGCCACGAGCCACGTGGCAAGGTATAGATTTGTGGAAAATGGATTAATTTAAGCTATAAGAACAGTTAGCAAGAAGCCTTTCATGGCCATACAGTTTGTAAGCAATATAGGCCTCTGTTTACTTGGTTGGGTCTGAGCGGCTGTGGGACTGGCGAGAGACGGATTTTTCCTGACTGTGGGCCAGACAGGAAAACTCTAGCTACACACTATAACAAAACAGCAGAAGCCAACAAACACTGACCATAGATATCTTTCAACATCAATGGTCTCAATTCTCCAATAAAAAGACATAGACTAACCAAAAGGATGTTGTAATAGGATCCACCCTTCTGCATCCAAGAAACACACCTTGTCATCAAGGATAGACATCAACTCAGAATAAAAGAATGGAAAGCAATATTTCCAAGCAAATGTATTTAAGAAGCAAGCTGGTGTGGCCATTTTAATATCTGACAAAATAGACTTCAAACCAAAACGAATTAGAAGAGATAGTGAAAAACACTATATATTCATTTAAAAAAATCCACCAAGAGGACATTACAATTCTTAACATCTATGCACTAAATACAAGAGCAACCATATTTGTAAAAGACACACTACTACAGCTTAAATCACACATTGACCCTCACACACTGACTGTGGGAGATTTTAATATCTCACTCTTGCCAATATGTCATTCAGACAAAAACCAATTGGCCTAACAGAGCATTTCATCTAAACACAAAAGTATATATCTTCATAGAACTTTCCCCTAAATTGACTACATACTCAGAAACAAGTCTCAACAGATACAAGAAAATTGAAATAACATCCTGCATCCTATCGGACCACCAGGGATTAAAGCTGGATATCATCAACAACAGAAACAACAGAAAGCTTACAAACTCATGGAAACGCAACAACTCACTACTGAGTGAAAAAAAAAAAGGGGTCAAGACAGAAATTAAAGAAATGAAAGACTATCTGGAGTTGAATGAAAATGAAAACACAACATACCCCAAACCTATGGGACACAATGAAGGTGAGTCTCAGAGGCAAGTTCACAGCACTAAGTGCTAACATAAAAGAATTGGAGAGATCTCATCCTAGTAACTTGACAACATACCTGGAGCCTCTAGAACAGAAAGAAGAGATCACAACCAAAGGAGTAGATGGCAAGAAATAATAATCAAATGTAAGGCTGAAATCAATGAAATAGAAAAAAAACAACAAAAATAATATAAAGAATCAATGAAACAAAGAGTTAGTTCTTTAAGAAAAATCAATAAGATTGACAAATCCTTATCCAAACTTACTAAAATGCAGAAAGGCTATCCAAATTAACAAAATTAAACATGAAAGGGGGGACACATCACAACAGACTGAGGCAATCCAGAGAATCATAAGACATACTTTCAAAACTTATATTTCACCGAATTGGAAAAATCTAAAAGAAATAATTTTCTTGATACACACCACTCATCACACTTGAATCAAGATCAGATAGGCAATTTAAATAGACCTATAACCCTTAGTGAAACAGAAGCAGTTATTAAAGATCTGCCTACTAAAAAAGCCCAGCCAGATGGTTTTAGCACAGAATTCTACCAGACTTCCAAAGAAGTTAATGCCAACTCCTCAAATTATTTCATGAAATAAAAACCAAAGGAACATTTCCCACTGCATTTTATGAGGCCACAATTGCTGTGACTGATACTGAAGTCACATAAAGACCCAGAAAAAAAAGAAAATTACAAACCAATTTCCCTTATAAACATAGATGCAAAAGTTCTCAATAGCTAGGCAGTGGTGGCACATGCCTTTAATGCCAGCACTTGGGAGGCAGAGCCAGGCAGATCTCTGTGAGTTCCAGGCCAGCCTGGGCTACCAAGTGAGTTCCGGGAAAAGGCGCAAAGCTACACAGAGAAACCCTGTCTCGAAAAAAAAAAAAATGTTCTCAATAAAATACTTGCAAACTGAATCCAAGAACACATCAAAAGATCATTCTCCATGATGATCAAGTAGGTTTCATCCCAGAGATGCAAGGATGATTCAACATCTGTAAATTGATAAATATAATCTACCATAAACACAGAAAAGGCCTTTGACAAAATTCAACACCCCTTCATCATAAAAGTCTTAGAGAGATTAGGGATACAAGAGACATATATCAACACATAAAGGCAGTTTATAGCAAGCCCATAGCCAACATAACTTAAATAGAGAGAGACTCAAAGCAATTCCACTAAAATCAGGAACAAGACAAGGTTTCCCACTCTCTCCATACCTATTCAATATAATACTTCAAGTGAAAGACTTGTATGATAAAAACTCTAAGACATCAAAGAAAGAAATTAAAGATATCAGAAGATAGAAAGGTCACCTGTGCTCATGAATCAGTAGGATTAATATAGGAAAAATGACCACTCTACCAAAAATAATCTACAGATTAAATGCTATCGCAAACAAAATTCCAACACAATTCCTCACAGATCTTGAAAAGATAGTTCTCAACTTCATATGGAAACACACAAAAATCCAGGATAGATTAAACAATCCTAGATAATAAAAGAACTGTAGGAAGTATTACCACCCTGATTTCAAGTTGTATTACAGAGCTATAGTAATAAAAACAGTATGCTATAGGCATAAACACAGACACATAGAACTGAATTTAAGACCCAGACATAAATCTACATACCTTATTTTTGATAAAGAAGCCAAAAACACACACTGGAAAGAAGACAGCATCTTCAACAAATGGTGCTGGTCAAACTGGATGGATGCATGTAGAAGAATCAAAATAGATCCATATCTATCTCCCTGTACAAAACTCAACTCCAAATGGATCAAAGACCTCAACATAAAACTGGATACACTGAACTTGATGCAAGAGAAAGTGGGGAATAGCCTTGAATTCATTGGCACAGGAAAGGACTTTCTGAACAGAGCCAGTACAGACTTTCTGAATAAACTAGAACTTAGTGCCATTAGCACAGGCACTAAAACCAACAATTAATAAATATGACCTTATGAAACTGAGAAGCTTCTGTACAGCAAAGGACACTGTCACAAGGACAAAGCGACAGGCTATAGAATGGGAAAAGATTTTTACCAACTACACATCTGATAGAGAGCTAATGTCCAAAATATATAAAGAACTCAAAAACCTGATATCAAGGAAACAAATAACCCAATTAAAATATGAAGTATATCTATAAACAGAAAATTATCAAAAGAGGAATCTGAAATGGCTGAGCAACACTTTAAGAATTATGTTTAACATTCTTAGTCATCAGGAATGGAACATATAAATCGAAATCACTTTGAGATTCCTCTTACACCCATTAGAATGGCTACAACCAATAAAACAAGTGACAGCTCATGCTGGGAAGGATGTGGAGTAAGGGGAACACTGATCCATTGCTGATGGGAGGGTGGATTTGTATAGCCACTAAGGAAAACAGTGTGGTGGCTCCTCAGAAAGATGGAAATTGATCTACCTCAAGATCCAGCTATATCACTCTTGGGCTGATGTAGGGATGCTTCATCCTACTATAGAGACCTTGGTCAGCTGTGGTCATTGCTGCTCTGTTCATAATAGTCAGATATTGGAAACAACCTAGATGTCTCTCAACAGAAGACTGGATAAAGAAAATATTGTATACTTACACAATGGAGTATTACTCACCCATTAAAAGAAATGAAATCATGAAATTTGCAGGTAAATGGATGGAACAAGAAAAAAATCATCCTGATTGAGGGAATCCAGATTCAGAAAGACCAGTCTGGCATGTATTTTCTTGTACATAGATCTTAGCTGTTAAACCAATGATAACCAAACTGCAATCCATAGTAACACAGAGGTTATTAGGTATAGAATAAGGGACCTAGTGGCAGATAGATCTTGTTAGGAAAGGTAAATTAAATAGACAGTTATGGATGAATGGAGGGGACTGGTGTAGCTGTTTGTTTTTGTTCTTTTGGGGGGGCACTACCCAGCTCCCAAATAAATCACACATGGAGGCTTATTATAACTTATAAATGCTGACCTTAGCTTGGCTTTTTTCTTGCCAGCTTTTTTTAACTTAAATTATCCCTTCTACCTTTTGCCTCTGGGCTTTTATCTTTCTCTATTTCTGTATACTTTACTTTCACTCTTACTCCATGGCTGGCCGTGTGGCTGGGTTGCTACCCCCTGGCATCCTCCTCTTCTTGTTCTTGCTGCTTCTTCTTCTTCTTCTTCTTCTTCTTCTTCTTCTTCTTCTTCTTCTTCTTCTTCTTCTTCTTCTTCTTGTTCTTGCTTCTTCTTCTTGTTCTTCTTGTTCTTGTTCTTCTTCTTCTTCTTCTTCTTCTTCTTCTTCTTCTTCTTCTTCCAGATTTCTCCTTCTCTCTGCCTGCCAGTCCTGTCTATTTCTCTCTCTCCTGACTCACCATTGGCCATTCAGTTCTTTATTAGACCTTCAGGTATTTTAGACAGGCAAAGTAACAGCTTCATAGAGTTAAACAAATGCAACATAAACAAAAGTAACACACCTTAAAATGATATTCTACAACATTTACCCCTTTTTGTCTAAATAAAAAGAAAGGTTTTAACATAGTAAAACTATATACAACCAAAACGTTATCAAGTAAAAATTACATTTACAATGTTTTGTCCATTTATAGTTAGCATATTCAGGGAAAATAATGCATTATCTATCCTATCGTAGTGAATCCAAAGTTTTACAACTAATTCACTTTCTATCATAACTAAAGAAAACTGCAACTATAACTATCTAGTCTTCAACTCCATCAAAGACCCAGAAGGACATAATACTAACTAACAACAGAGACATTTGGCTGCCTGGACCATCACCCAAAGTTCCTCTGCAATGTTGGGGCATCTATCTTCAGCCTACAGGCACAGAATATCTGGCAAACTTTTCAGTGAAGCAGGAAATTTGAAGGACTGTCCTGCTTTGTTTTGGCAAAGTTCATCTGTCTTTTTCCTGTGTGTCCTGCACGTCCAGTCTGCACAGCACATTGTCAGCAACCAAAGGCAAGAACAGATTTTTGCCCAGTGGCTAATCTTACCACAATGAAAGCAAACTCCATAAGGAGTTTCTTCAATGCTCATCATCTCTGAAGCAAATTGGTGCTGCCAGGAGCAGATGTGTCTTATTGTCATGAAAAATCTTAGGTTAACAAAAAATTTTAAATGCCATAATCTGTAGGTCTTTGAAATGTTTGAAAATCACTTATTTATTGAAAATATACCTATTTAACCTATAAAACATATCTAATGTGACTACAAGTTTGATTATTATAGATTTACTACTACCCTCATTTTTACTTATACATTGCATTTTTAAATGGACTGCATGAGCACAATACCCCAACAAGAGTAGAAATATATATATATATATATATATATATATATATATATATCATAACAATATTAACTTTAAATTTGTATCAATATACCCAAATCCTTTAAACAAGAGTAGAAACATATATGCAGTGTGTTGTAACAAAAATTACCCTAAATTTGTATCAATTTACACAATTCCTTACATATACAAAAATAGTTGTGTTTTTCAGTTTACAGTAGATTCAATAATCTACCCTTTTATCTTATCATCCTTACATTCCTCTAAATGATAACAAACATCCATAGCCCACCAAATAACCAAAAAACTCCCATAACTCAACTCTTGGGAATATGGACGTCGTTTTCTCTTGACTGCTTCCTGTGGTCTGTGGGAAAAGGAATTTTTCTGGATCTCTGAGAAAATTTGAGATAATGACTAAGTCCTGGGAAGATCAGCAGTAACCTTTGTTGATAGATATCACCTGTCAAGATTCAGGAGGTCTCCCCTAATCAAACCTGATCAATATCATTCTTGAAGGAATCCGCAGTCTCTTGTCTTCTGTAGAAACAAAAGCAAAAACTCTTCTCCAAAGCACTTTTGACTTTTTTTTTTAAGTTAAGGCATTCCTAAAGTATCTAGATTGGTTCGATTTTGCAGTCCTGTTCACAATCCCATGCCTCTTAGCAGCTATTGCTTGCTTATCAACAATCAAAAAATTCAAAATTAACACAAAAACATTCAGGATCCAGACTCCCTGTGTATTACCCATCTCTATATGGCTTACTCTTTTTTTATTATTTTACTTCTCTCTTTAAAGACTTTATTGTTTTTAAACTATTTCTTTCTTTCTATGACTGTCCATACCCTTTTTCTTTCTTTCTTAAGCCTATGCACATTGTAAAACACCCTGGAACCTATTTGGAGGTTTTTTCTGTCTGGACCTCTTTTGCTGCATCTCTCTGGTCTTTTTTGACCACACGAGCAAACTTCAGACTGCTCAGCTACACCTGGATCCTCCACACCATTCTCTTGGCTGGCTTTACCCACTTTTAGGTTCGTGAGAGCCAGGCCTAAAGCTTGAGGCCCCGGTGGAGGTTTGTTTCACCTGGAACCACATTCCACCACTAGCTATGGAATGACAGTGCCCTGCACCATGGCAGGCACTTTTTACTTAGTTTTTATTTTTATTTAGTGTGGAAAAAGCTCTTTATGTGCTCTGCTGTATTGCAGAACTTCCTAAAGGAGCCATATCTTTTTTTTTTTTTCCTTTCTTTTCTTTTCAAACTTTCTCAGGCTCTATGGAAATTCGAGTCCCACATTGGGCACCAAAATGTTGTTGGTTGTTTTTACTCTTTTGGAGGACCCACTTCCCAGCTCTCAAATCACACACAGAGACTTATTTTTAATTGTAAGTGCCCAGCCTTAGCTTTGCTGGTTGCTAGCCGGCTTTTCTTAAATTTCAAAAATTTCAATGTAAGTTTCAAAATTGAACTTTAAATTATCTCATCTATCTTTTGCCTCTGGGTTCCCCAACCTTACTTCTGCAATCTTACTTTCACTCTTACTCTGTCCCTGACTTTGTGGCTGGATAGTTGGCCCCTGCATCCTCCTCTCCTTGTTATCTTGCTCTTTCTTCTTTTTTCCTTCCAGATTTCTTCTTCTAGCTATTCTCTCTGCCTGCTAGCCCCGCCTATTTCTGTCTCCTGTCTTGCTATTGGCCATTCAGCTCTTTATTAGGTGTTTTAGACAGGCAAAGTACCACAGCTTCACAGAATTAAACAAATGCAACATAAACAAAATAACACACCTTAAAATAATAGTCTACAACAGACTGGAACAGGTGGATCAAGTGTGAAAGGGGAGGAAAAAGGGGAATTATAGAGGGAATATGGATAGAGATAACTAAAACTAAGGGCCATTTGAGGGGTGGTAGGTATAGAACCCTAATAAGTAGAAGCTTCATAAAATATATAACACATAATGAAGGCAAACTAAATGAAATCACCAAATAACAGGGAGACAGAACCTCAACTGGACATCTCTTGTCACCAAATGAAGCTTCCGGTACCAGGATTGTGTTACATCTAATTGAGTTGTTGGCCAAATGGGTCCTATGGTAATTCCCAAACAACCCAGGCTGTAGCCAAGACTATAGTGTGAAAGATTGGGGTCAAAGAGACCACAGACACTGAAATGAGGAACAGGAAAGAACTCAGCTTATTTGGGAAGCAGAGAGCAGAATCTTTATTCTTAGCCCTATTATACCGTTGTAGCTCAGATTACAAAATACATAGCGCCATAAGATACCAATCTGTAATGTTTGTATTTTTCTTACTGGACAAAGATTAGCTCCTTATATGTTAATAATTGTACTTTTTCCCAGAAGATAAATGCAAAGACCATGACACCTGACCAAGGAAATTCTTGTTGGAGGATGAAGGCAATATTCTGTTAGAACTCTGCAGTTATCCTCTTGTTTCCAAGGGACATCTGGCAAGTGCTTTGTCCTGGCCTCACACTAGTTCCGTAAATCTCCTTCAATTCCTACTTTTTATTTAGCCATGTTTTGTAACATAAAGTTGAATACAGCTGCTCAGTGCTGAGTCGTTTTTGATGTTGGGAGGTTTTCTTTTTTCTCCAGACTATTAAAAAACAACAAAACAAGCAAAAAATCAATATAAACATTCGAGCATAGGAGGAACTTGCAGTCTTAAGTTGATTAGATGGATTTAACTTCCCCAAGCTATCAGCAATACCTTTTAATAATCCATCCCCAGATAGTCCATGCAACTGTTCTGCAAATGTGTGATTAATATCAGACTGCAATTTCAGTATTTCCTGAGTCACATTACCACAATTTAATAAATGTTTTCTAACCTTATCCCAAGGGATCAGGGTCTCATTCTAATACACAGGAGTAACGTGGAATTGAACCATATCCTAATCACATCTTAATGATAATTGTCTTTGTAAGCTAACAACTTGATTACCTAACATACCACAGCCCATCCTAAATTAGCGATTTCAGCATGCAGCATACTATTTATACGTCTTTGAGCATTCCATAATTTTCCAGAATCAAAATGCCATTTTTTAATTACAATGTATATTTTGAATGCTTTGATGTAGGGTTACTCCAGCAGCAGCAGCAGTGGTGGTGGTAACAGCAGTAATTCCTAATGCAACAACAATAATAAGTTCAACCATTCTTTTAGTATTTTCTTCATTTGATCCAGTATATGATATAAAGCATAGATGTGGACGGAGATTATTTCCTAGCTTGATCCATCTGTACAGGCATCCAAACATCGATCCAAGCTCAAAGTACATAAATGCTCTGGGAGCCTCAAATCAACAGGAGTGCTAGAATTTACACATGTATAAAAAGAGTAACTGGAACAAGACACATACCATTCAGATGAATTCTAAGTAGTTTCTCCAATCATAAACAAGTAAGGAAGAGGAACACATGCCATGCTACTATGAGATACATTTTTTAAAAAGAGATCACAGTCTTATTGCTAGAAGTATTTTCCCATATATTCCCTTTCCAGGCCCAAATGCTACCCAATGATGATAATTTCCAAAAATGTTCTTGAGTAGCTCTTCTCTCTATATGAGAACAGAGGGGACAGCCTGTCCTGTGCCATACTAACCACTTAGACCCATTGCCATGGATGGTGATAGTATTATTATTACAGAACCATCTTATATCTTTGCCTTTCTGGCTGGTATGGGCAGAACCCACAGGGTTCCAAATATTCTGTTGTTTATCAGTCAAAAGGACAGCTATTTGAGCAGGGTCTTTTCCTTAACAGAGAATGGCATTGTAGCCTATCTATTAGTATTAAGAAATTTTTATCAGTATAAGGGACTAAGTTTTTTGACTGTTTTATTAGGTAAAAATAGCCATTCAATGGTTATATCATAATTTTGGTAAAATATACCTGTTGGAGGATGATGAGATGGAAAAGTCATGTATTCTGATCCTTGTAGATAGTCATTTGTAAATGTTTTATCTCTTGATCTATTGACCCACTATTACTAGAAAATATTTTTTGCTGTCTCTAGTAACATTTTTGCCATAAAATCTAAAGACTATTTTTCTGAAATTAATGTATCCATTTCAGCCTTGTTATGGCTGCTATTTGTATGGTAATCCTTTTCTAGCCACTTACTTTCAAGCTATTTTGCATCCTGTAAGCAAATGCTCATGTCTTACAGAAAGTACACATTTAGGTATTGCTTTTTTTGTCTCATCTGACAATCTTGGTCTTTCTACATAATTATTAAAATAGCTGGACTTGAATCTGTCATTTATTATTTACCCTCTATGTCTCATTCTTATTTGTTTTTCTGTTCTTTTTTTTTTAATTCAAGTTTTTTTTTTTTGTTTTTTTTTTTTTTTTTTTTTTGGTTTTTCAAGACAGGGTTTCTCTGTGTAGCTTTGCGCCTTTCCTGGAACTCACTCTGTAGACCAGGCTGGCCTTGAACTCACAGAGATCCGCCTGCCTCTGCCTCCTGAGTGCTGGGATTAAAGGCGTGCACCACCACTGCCCGGCTTCTGTTCTCTTTTTTACTGACTTCCCTTGCCTTATTTATTAATTTTTGGTTGTCTTAGTTAAGAATACTATTGTTGGTGAAACACCATGACCAAAAGCAATTTGGGGAGGAAAAGGCTTATTTGGCTTTATACTTCCACATCGCTATTCATTATCAAAGGAAGTCAGGACAGGAACTTAGACAGGGTGGGGACCAGGAGGCAGGAGCTGATGCAGAAGCCCTGGAAGGGTACAGCTTAATGGCTTGTCCCCATAGCTTACTCAGACTGCTTTCTTATTGAATTTAGGATCATCAGTCCAGGGATGGAACCACCCACAATGGGCTGGTCCTGACCCATCAATTACTAATTAAGAAAATGACTTATAGCCGGATCTTATGGAAGCATTTTCTCAGTTGAGATTCCCTCCTTTTAGATGCCTCTAGTTTGTGTCAAGTTGACATAAGACTAGCTAGCACAGCCCCATTGCTGAAGACAACACCTACACAACTTCCCGAACATGGAGAAGTCAAGCTGGTGCCTACCTAGAGCCTTCACCCCTACATTGTCTCATTTATGGAACAGGAAAGTACTCTGCAGGCTTTGAAAAGAAAAACGGAAACACCAATCCAGCCACAGACTCTTTGCTTTGCAATGGTGTCCTGCCTTCAAGATATGTTAGTGCAACAGAGGCACAAAGCTTATAGGAGTAACCAACCAATGTTGGGTCTGAGATGGAACCCATACATTACAGTGCAGAGTCACCAAGAACCAAGACAGCTCAAGGACCCAGGACTACTGTTCTAAAGAAAAAACAACAACAACAAACATAGCAATAAAATGACATTCTGCTACATTCATAGGTCAGTGCCTTGGAAAGCCGTCATCAGAGGAGCTTCCTCCTGCAGGAGATGGAAACAAATACAAAGACCCACAGACAGACATTGTGCAGAGAATGGGAGACTTTGGAACACACATTCCTAAAGGGATGTCTCCATCAAATCCCTCTCTTCAGAGCTCAGGGAGGGAACCCTGTGGAAGAGGAGGCAGAAAGAATGCAAGAGCCAGAGGGGATAGAGGACATCAAGAAAACAAGACCCTCTAAATCAACCTGCACAAAGCACATTTGAACTCACAGAGACTGAGGCAGCATACGGAGGGCCTGCAGGGTCTGTACCAGGTCTTTGTGTATATATCATGGCTTCTAATTTATTGAGTGTGAAAATGAGTGGGTCTCTGATTCTTCTGCCTTCTCTTGGGCTATCTTCCTTCTGTCTGTTTGTTTTGTCCAATTCCAACGTACTAGTTCTCGTTTTATCTTATTTTTTTTTAAAGATTTACTTATTTCTTATGCATAGTGTTCTGTCTGCATGCATGCCTGCATGCCAGAAGAGGACATCAGATCTCATTACAGATGGGTGTGAGCCACCATGTAGTTGCTGGGAATTGAACTCAGGACCTCTGGAAGAGCAGCCAGTGATCTTAACTGTTGAGCCATCTCTCCAGCCCCCACTTACATTTTTTTATTTTATTACTGTCCCTACGAAGTCTGTTTGTTTTCTACTGAGAGTGGATATGGATGAGAGGGGAGGTTGGGAGGAACTGAAAGCTGAGGAGGGAAGAGAAATCGTAATCAGGATACACTATATGAGGAGGAAAATCTATTTTCAATAAGAGGAACAAAAATGAGAACCTGCCACCACAACTCTCAGAAGAACACACCTTCTTATCTGTTACCTCTGGATCAGGAAGGAGATACAATACCTGTTGGTCCCAGAGCCTCACTGGGCATGCTACTAGCTATCCCAGAATGGATGCTTCAGGTACCACCTCTTACCTTAGTTAGTTGTTCTGAAATTAAAATTTGCACAAGTGTGTTTATCCATCCCACAAACAATCTACTTTGAGAACCCCAGCTGCAAAGGATCCTTGGAGGTAAAGATTCTAAACATTCTACTTCTGTCCTAATGGAGACTAAAATAGCCGGGTGGTGGTGGCACTTGCCTTTAATCCCAGCACTCAGGAGGCAGAGCCAAGCAGATCTCTGTGAGTTCAAGGCCAGCCTGGTCTACAGAGAGAGATCCAGGACAGGCACCAAAACTACACAGAGGAAACCCTGTCTCAGAAAAACCAAAAAAAAACAAAAAAAAAAAACAAAAAAAAAACCACTAAAATAGGCACTGCGTGAGGAGCTGTCTCTACCAACCACTCATTGACATAGTAGATACTACTAGATTTATACCCAAAGAAAACAAGTCTTTATACCAAAAGATACTTGTACCTTAGCAGCATTCATAATAGCCAGAACCAATCTAGATGCCCTTCATTGGATGGGTGGAACAACAAAGCATGGTATATTTATGGAATGGAAAAATACTGCATCAGATAAAAGAACGAAATCCTATTATTTGCACCAACATGGATAGAATTGGAGAACAATATGTTGAGTGAAACATGCCAAACACAGAAAGACAAATGACATATGTTCTCACTTATGTAACAGAAACCTGTAAGTCAGTCTTGTAGAAGTATGAGATGCAACAGCAGATACAAGAGACAAGGAGAGGGGAAGAAAAAGGGAAGAGACAAAGAAATTAAGACAACTTTCAGCAAGAGGAAGAGAAGGAGAAAGAAGAGGAGCGGGAGATAAGCAATAGCTTCTGAGAGGGTAGCCAGTCCAGTTGTTCATATTAATATGTAACAGTTAAAAATTTCCAACATTGTTGGACCCCTGACACCCTTGCCTTTCCGTTTTTGCTTTTTCTTTAAACAAGTCTTGCTATATTAGCTCAAGTTGTCTTGGAATTTATTATCCTTTTGCCGCAGTATGTCAACTACAGTGGTTACTGGCTTGCACGAGCAAACATGGATATCATTTTCTCAGTGTACAAGTTCTTAACTTGTGCATTTATATAAAGGACGTGGGGTCGATTTAAAATTCTCAGACAAGAGTATTTTAGTGGAAAGGGGTTTTGTTTTGTTTTACCTAGGAGCTGATGTTTCTGAGTAGTTTTCTGTATGTCTAATAGAACATGTAGATGATATTCAGGCTTATTGTTCTATCTAACCGTAAAAATCAAGAACTCTCAGATTACTGTCTGAAACTCCTTTGGAAGCGATAGACTCAAGTTCATAATTTTTGATGGAACTATTAAGTGGTATGGTCACAAAATTTCAATCCACACCAAAGATGTGTCCTAGTTAGCTTTGACTGTCAACTTGACACAGCCTAAGGTCATCCGAGAGAGGAAGTGTCTAGATCAGATTGGTCTGTAGGTGTGTGTCTGAGGGGGATTCTTGACTTTTAATTAATGTGGGAGGCCCCATTTCACTGTGGGCAGCACTATCCCCTGGGCAGGTGGTCCTGGGTCATACATGAAACTAGTCAAGCATGGGTCTGTGAGTCAGCCTTGCCTGTGTCCTGGGCTCCATCCCTGTGCCCTGGGCCCCACCCCTGTGCCCTGGGCTCCACCCCTATGCCCTGGGCTCCACCCCTGTGCCCTGGGCTCCATCCCTGTGCCCTGGGCTCCACCTCTGTGCCCTGGGCTCCATCCCTTTTGCTTTCCCATGGTTTTGGTTGCTGTTCTTTTCTGCAGCACCAAACTTCTGCTCTTTATTGGGTCATTTGCAGCAGTATACAAATGCTAGTCTCTTAGTCCTTACCGAAAAACCCAGCGAAGTCTCTCCCACGGCTACCACATCAACCCTGGGATCATCTGTACTCCCAAATCTTCGACTCACTCAGACAGGCTTTGTTCTCCACCACCCACTGGTTCTGCTTTTGTTCCGATGGCCCCCAGCCTCCTTTTTTGACAAACCCAACTGTCATTTCTCTGTCTTGTCACTACACTGCCAGCCTGCAGCTCTCAGTGCTGAGATACATCTCCTTCTATGAACTCCCCAAATCAGACTGTTTCTTCTGTCCCCAGGCTGTTTCCTGTCTGCAGCAGCCGACTTAGAAGGTTCTAGACCCAGTCATCAGACTTCAGTTTATGTCCTTTCCAGAAATATCATCAAATCTTACTCAAAATAATCTTTTTTCTATGTTATAATCGTCTTTGTAATGTAGATGAAGGCTAAATCCACACCTTTGGAGATGCACACGCATCTCATGGACAGCCCGTTTAACATCTCATGGACAGCCCGTTTAACGGTTCTTCCTATAGTCTCTGGAGTCAGGGACCTGAGTTTGTATCCTTGTCTCTTCCTATGCAGACTAGTCTTCCTTAACTTTCTCTATGAAATGGAGACAAAACTTGCACTACACAGCTAAACCTAGCTATTTGTGGGGATGAAATAGAAATGAATAGGCAAAGCACCCACAACAGGACTGTCACGGTACTCGCTCTTAAATGCAGGGCTTGTTTACTTGTTTATATTCCCTCCTAGAAGTCATGAGAGGAAGAATCGTGCATATGGAATTCAATCAAGAATTCCCCGGATCCAGAACCGCTCCTGGCATACAACAGGATCTAGAATGGCGAATGCATTCACTTAAATGAGGAACAGAAGTATGTATAAAAGCTAGCTCCGTTGCCACTGGTTGCTTCTGAGGGGAAGACTGATTTTTCTCAACTTCCCACACAGGGTCTTAGGAATCTTTCCTCTTACGAGTAAGTCCTAGGAAGCAGCCATGGTGTTCCTGGCTCTGACACCTGCTTCTGCGGGGTATGATTTTTCTTTGAAAATGTAGAATAACATGTATCCCTAGAATTCCACCACATGCTTTATCGTTTACTAAGTTTCATCGGCACTTACAGAAATAGAAAACAGTTCTATCGTATGAAAAACACATATGTTCGTATAACACGAATACAATTTAAAGGAAGACAATGCATTTCTCAGCAGTTACGGGCGTGGGCGAACAGAACAGACCACCAGCACAAGGAAAGCTCATATAAATACAAAACTGCGCCACACCACCCCAAGTCCACCTTGGCGCCCAAGCCAAGTCCAGTAGTCCTCATCTCCATCCCACAAGCCGGCGTCGGCCCCGCCCCTTCCGAGCTCCGCCTTTAACTCTGTCCTGCCCTGCGCTTCCACCGGCGTTCTCAGCAGCCACGCCCCGGCACAGCCCCGCCCTCGAGCTGCCCGTCCCCACCTAACCACGCCCACTCAAGCCACGCCCCCGGGCTGGGCGGGGCCGGCTTCGTGCCCCGCCCGAGTGGTCCAGCAGTTGGGAGCCGTCGGCGGAGCGTGGGTGAGCGCCCACTGGAGCGGATCTCGCGCGGAGGTGCGGGAGTCTCGGCGAGGGAACATGGCGGCCCTGACGACCGTGGTGGTGGCGGCGGCGGCCACGGCAGTTGCCGGGGCGGTGGCGGGGGCAGGCACGGCTGCGGGGACCGGCGTGGGAGCGGCGCCGACGCCGCAACAGGTAACGGCGGAGGCTCGGGCCTTGCTCTCGGGCGAGCCTGGCGTTTGATGGCACTGAAGAGCCAGGGCCGTGCATTGGGTTCTGGGGTCGGGCCTCAGTGGACGCCCCGGCCGTCGCTAAGGGACTCCCTTTCTTCAAAAATGGGAGCCAGTGATGGGAGCTCTGGATATTAAGTCGGCAGTGACCCAGGGCTCCAAGCAAGTTGGCTTGGAGAGAGTCTGAGCACCAAGAGATTGGGTCTGTTGATTGCATCGGTGCAAGAAGGGACTTGATAGGTGTTTGCCAAGATGGGGGTCTTAAGGACCCCATCTCTGCAGGGTGGCATGGGAATCTTCCGTTCAGATGACCAGACCCCTTTTTCTGCATGGGAATCTTCCGTTCAGATGATCAGACCCTTTTTTCCTGCTTCAGTCTTTCTCTATAGCACTTAATACCACAGGCTATGTTCCATATTTTATTCCTGTTTTAACATTATCTTTCCGCCTCCATGGAAATGAAGGGTAGGCATTTTTGGAAGCTTTAGTCTATTGTATTACTAGCTCCAAGGACTGTGCCTATTGTGTGCCCAAGACGGTGCCTTCGCGATAGTAGGCACTTACTAAATATTTGTGGTTCAGTCGAGATGTGAAGGAAAGCTACCGTGAGCCAAGGACTGGCTCCATCTTCCTTTTCTAAGGGAATATGGTGTTCTTTCTAGTATGAAGTTAAGGAAATCCCATGTAGTGGAAGATTTTCTTGCACATCCTTTGTTTTTCTCCTCATTCTCTCTGTATCTATATAACCCCCAAAATAACATATTTTAAGATGAGGTATAAAATAAAAATTTAAAATCGGTTATGTAAAATGCTTTAAGTATGTATTTTAAAAACGCATGACCATTGGTTGTGGTTCATCCCTGTAATCCCAGCATTCAGAGGCAGGGGTGGGAATGTCAGGAGTTAGAGGCAGTACCAGCTACACAATGGGAACTTTTCTAAAAAAACAAAGCAACACAAACAAACAAAATACCAAAAATAAAAGATGGTCTGATACCAGTGGTTTAATCATGTTAAATGTCTTGTCCCTGAAAACTTTCTGCCACATTGTAATTCAACATGATTTCCCCACCTATGTCTATATAGCCATGTTATACATGCTGATGTACCTTTCTTACCAACTTCCTAATGCTCTTATTGCCATACACTATCGTGATTATGCTTCGGTGATTCCCAAATGTTGTATTTCCCTTTACAGGTGGTTGGATCAGAATGTCCTGTGGATCTATTTCACTGTATGACATTTAGTAATTCCTGGATACATCTTTGGTTGTCACAGTGGGCAGGATGTGCTACTAACTACTAACTACTATTACTACTAAAAGGTGCTATTAACACCTAGTAGAGACTGGAAGACAGTCCCCCAGTGAAAAAATATCTGTTTGGTAATGTCAATATATTGAGATTGAAAAACTCTAAAATATATACCTCATAGCTGAGAGTCACAGCAGTGATGCGGTAGAATTTCTCGAGAACATTAAGGGTTTTGTTTTTGTTTTTTTGGTTTGTTTTTCTTAGTTAAAATAGGGGCTTGGAAGATGGCTCCATTGGTGAAGTGCTTGCTGCATACCTTTGAAGACCTGAGTTTGTGGCTGGGTGCTCCAGCATGCACCTGCAGTCCCAGTGCTGGAGAGTTGGAGGCAGATCCCTGGGGCTTGCTGGCCAGCCAGCCTCGCCAAATCAGTGAGCTCCGTTCAGTGAGAGACTTATGAAAATAAATAAATAAATAGATAAACGAACAAATAAGGTGGAGAGCAATTAAGGAAGACAGCTGATGTCAACCTCTGACCTCCTCATGTATGCAACACATGCAGCACATACATGTGAAAGAGTTAGGATCATTGATGTCCTATGTTGTGATGTTTTGGACAAGCTTATGTGTTGTTTGTCCTTCATACTCCTCCTAATGTCTCTGCCACCACACGCACACACTTACACATACTAAACCTGCACCCTAACACTGAACTTCAGTATTTGTCAGATGATTTATGAATATCTGTACTAACCCTAAAACCATGAATGTTTTCTGGAGAAGAGATAATTTTTATCATGATAGTCTGATGATACTAGGAATCTCTACCAAAAGGTCTCAAGTTCCTGTCACTAGAGTTCCCTTAACAAAGTACCACAGATGGGTGACTTAACAGGAATTAATTTCCCCACTCCTCTAGAGGCTTGATGTCTAAAATCTAGGTGCTGTGAGGATTAGTTTCCTGTGAGGTTTTCCTTCTTGTCTTCTTGCTGCTTCATCTGTTCTTTGCTCTATGTTCATGCAGGGAGAGAGATCTCTGGTGTCTCATAGAATACTTTGTGCATGGTCCATAGGATATGGAATGTTATACATTTCTCACCTATTATGAAAAGTAAAATTATCTGTGATTTTTTTTTTTTTTTTTTCGAGACAGGGTTTCTCTGTGTAGCTTTGCGCCTTTCCTGGGACTCACTTGGTAGTCCAGGCTGGCCTCGAACTCACAGAGATCCACCTGGCTCTGCCTCCCGAGTGCTGGGATTAAAGGCGTGCGCCACCATCGCCCGGCATGATTTTTAATATTTCTGTATTATATGTTCCTATTCTCTCTGAGCCTTAAGTTATATAGTAGTTTCCTCTAAAATAAAACACTCCTTCCTAGAGAGAAACTCATTAAGTCCCAGATGTTCTAAAGGAAGGTAACATGGAAGATTTTTAAGATTTCAGATATGGGCTGGAAAGATGGCTCAAAGGTTAAGAGCACTTGTTCTTTAAGAGGAAGGTTGGGTTTGATTTCCAATATTTCCATATACTGACTCAAAACCATCTGTAACTGCAGTTCTGGGAGATCCAAATTCTTCTGGCCTCTGCAGATACCAGTCATATACGTGGTACACAGACATACATATAAAATAAAAGTAAATCTTAGAAAAAAGAAGACTCCAGATGTTCTAAAGAAAGGTTCCCTAAGAAGGAGGAAGTAGACAACTCAGAAGCTTCAAGAAGTTCCTGAAATTGATCAAATGCACTAGGGTCCTCCCTCCCTAAGCTTATATAAGCAGGAAAGACTGCTGAGAGGCACTCTCAGACTAGCCCAGGTTCCTAGAAGAGGTAGATAAGAGAAGTACCTTGAAAGAAGCAGAGACCAGCTGTACCGCCTGGAAAAGTTACCGTCCAGTTGAGCTGCCTGCAGGCTGTGCAGTGAGCACCAGGTTTCCACTTTTGTGAGCTGTCACTCATGCTGGGGTGGGCTTTGGTGATGCAGCTGTCTTTGAGTCATTTCTTCTGTAAGTCACCCCTCACCCTTACTCTTGTAAGTAACCCCGATAAAACTCATTGGTTCACTGAGTTGGACTCTGGCAGTTGCCCCTTACTTTGGTCTATTAGACTAAGCAGACCTTTGCTCACCGCTCTTCAGAATAGTGTCACCAGCTCCTTTCAAGGCTGACTACTATTCCCAGATTTCCTATTTGTTCCTAGCAGCTGTTCTTTCAGACATTTTAGTTATTGAATTATGACTTTAAAACATTGTAAAACTTTATTATTGTTATTATGAGAGAGAAAGGGAATATTCTTGAGTACCAGAAGGTGTGCATAGATAGATAGATAGATAGGTAGATAGATGGATATTCTTGAGTACCACAAGGAGTGCATGTGGCATGGCACGTACTTCACCTGCTGAACCACCTTGGCAGCCCCCATTTTTGAAGAATAACACTATCACACTATCTATAATAACATTCTATCTATAATATCTATAATAACACTATAACACTATCACACCTGGTTTTGAACCAGGTGTTAGACCACACACAGGGCTCCGTGTCCTTTGTTTTGGTTCTAGTGGACTTCCCTCTAATGACCTGAATGTTATGTCTCTTGGCTGGCTGGAATAGTCCCTCAATAATAACTACATTCCATGGGACCTAAGAGATGGCTCAGTGGTGCAGAGTTAGTTCTCTGGAGGCCCAGAGTTTGGCTGCTAGCACCTACATTGGTGGTGTACAACCACCTCTAACTTCAGCTCCAGGGGATCTGATGCCCTCTTCTGGCCTCTGAGGGTACCTGCATACAAATCTCTCTCACACACAGGCACACACAATTTTAAAATGTTTAAAAGTTAAAAACAGCCGGGTGGTGGTGGCGCACGCCTTTAATCCCAGCACTCGGGAGGCAGAGGCAGGCGGATCTCTGTGAGTTTGAGGCCAGCCTGGTCTACCAAGTGAGTTCCAGGAAAGGCGCAAAGTTACACAAAGAAACCCTGTCTTGAAAAAAACCAAAAAAAAAAAAAGTTAAAAACAAAATGTACATTCCAGATTTCTCTGATTTTAAATGTCTTCAAAGTGAATTTCCTGTAAAAGTCATGTACATGTACAGGGCTGTATATATGTCCAGGTGTGCAAGGCTGAGTAATGATCTCCAAGGCTCTGTACATCCTAATTTCCAGTACCTGTGAGTATATAACTTTATATCATAAAAGAGACTTGGCAGATGTGATTAAAGACCTTAAACTGGAAAGATGAGCCTGGATTATCTGAGTGTACCCAGTGTCACCCCAAAGGTCCTTTTAAGGTAGGCAGGGAAACCGGAGTTTGTAGGAAGCACTATGACAGAGCAAGAGAGCAGTTGTGTGAGGAAAGGGTCCTGAGCCAATGAATGAATGAAGGCAACTTCTCAAACTGGAAAATGGAAATGGATTCTCCCTGGAAGCCTCTAGAAGGAACAAAGCCCTGCAAGATACCTTAAGTTAATTAATATTTTAGTGAACAAATTATATACTTATGTGCCTCAGTTGATAAATGTATATAGTATATAATTATTAAATCAAGTTAATTAATGTATCCATTCCATCTTTTTTTTTTTAGTTAGACATTTGGAAATTTATCTTTTATTTTGAGTCAACTTACTGTACCAAACTCCAAACTTCCTCCATGTACTAGGTACCTCTCATTGCTGTGACAGAATACCCAGGACAAGTTGAGAGATGTTTATTTGGACTCATGGTTTGAGGGGTTACTATCTACTGAGGAGGGAAAACAAGCCGGTGGGGGTGTGAGGCAGCTGGTCCCATTGTGTCCATGGCCAGGAAGCAGAGAAAGATGAATGCTGGACTGGGCCCCTTGTCTTTTTCGTCAGTCCAGACACCAGCCCCTAGAACGATGCTGCTACCCACATACTGACTAGTACAGTTGACCAGCAGCTGCTCATTCCCTTCCTCTCCTCCCTCCGGTCTCTGGTAACCATCTCTCTACTGTCTTTTTCTATGAAATCAGCTTTGTTAAAGAATCTCCATATGATAAGATCACGTGGTATTTGTCCCTCTGTGTTTGGTGTGTTATACTTACTATAGTGTTCTTTAGGTTCACACCGTGACTTAGACCTGATTTGCAGAACTCTCAGAGGTTAGGTTGGTTGTGGTTCAGTCACTACTGTGTGCAATTTCTGGTTAGTTTGTTATAGTGGTAACCGAAAGCAGGAAGAAAGACTTGAGAAGGCCTTCATCTTTGTCTGACTGGAGTGCCATGCCGGCAGAGGGAAAAGCTGAGATGGAGTGTAAGCCGCTGGCCTTAGTGTTGAATGTGTGCTGATACAGGGTACTGATATCTTCCCGTCCCCAACAGGATAGAAGAACTCATTGGCTCAAAGTAGCCAGGAGAGTTTCTGATCACATTAGCAGACAGCTAAGCTAGCCAAGCAGAGCTTAGAGTGCCACATGAGACAAAGATAAAGACTTCACAAAATTAGTTCACAAATTGAATAAACATACAGCAACAAGACAAACTCCAGAAGCCTCACTTTCGGCTTTTGGCTTTGCCCCAGTGTATTGTGTCCATTTCTTAACAGAAACAAATTATGAACTGTAAAGAAACAAAGTACAATTCACATCTAGGGAGGAATAAAGCAGTAGATGAAGGCTAGCTATTGGATTGCTGGACAGGCTTTATTTTCATTATGCTGGGTTTTTTGTTTACTTGTTTGTGTACTTTGAGATGGATACTTGCTGTGTTGCTCAAGCTGATTGAAAACTCATGAGTTCAAGTATCCTTCTGGGATGGCCTCCAGAGCTGCTGGGACTGCAGATGCCCTGCCATGCACAGCCTTCATCATCTCTATTCAAAGGACTGAAGGGAATCCTACCTAACGAAGTTAAAAAAAAAATGTGAGAATGCTATCTCACTAAATAGAACACACACACACACACACACACACACACACACACACACACACAGAGAGAGAGACAGAGAGAGAGACAGAGACAGAGACAGACAGACAGAGAATCAAATTTGGGGGGTTGAAAAGTGCAAGAACTCACAACTTCACCAGAGAGACCCAGCCCATGCCGGGTTTAGCTGAAAGAAAAAGAAATCAGCAGACTTGAACATAGGTCAGACAGATTACACTGTCTGGAAAACTCGATGATGAGGAGGACAGTGAATGCAACACTGTTGGGTGGCTCAGTTCGTGGCGATGAAGACATGATCGGAACCATTCCCACTGCGGAAGACCAAGAAGCACTGTGTGAAGTAGCAACTAGGGGCCAGGCTGTGATCTTCAGATACCTGCCCTAGTGACCCACTTCCACCAGTTAGTTCCCACATCCTAAAGGCCCCACAGCCTCTCAAAGTAGCATCACCAGCTAGTGAACAAGCATTCAAAGCATGAGCCTGTTGGAGCCATTTCAGATTCAAACTGTAACATCCACTCCTGGCCCTCAAAATTCACATCCATCTCATAATGCAAAATGCATTTAGTTCAACTTCAAGAGTTCCAATCCTGTTCAAAAGTTGAACTCCATAGTCTGTTGAAACTCAGGGCAATCTGTTAGCTTGGAGCTTATGAAGTTAAAAATAAAGTTTCTTTTAGCATACAGTGACACAGAGTAGACATTCCCATTCCAAAAGGGAATAATGGTGGATCAACTGAGGAATAGGACCAAAGCTAGACTGAAAGCCAGAGGGCCAAATGTTAAATATTTTGGCTCCATGGCCAGCATCTGGGGCATGGGGCACCATGATTTGAGGTTCAGTGGGGTTGGGTAGCACTACCTCTCCACTCTGGCCTCTTTCTTAGCATCTAGCTTTCTTTGGTGGATATTCCACATTCCTATTGTCTACAGCATCTTTGTGTCTCTCTTATAGCTTAGGCTTCAATCTCAACGCTTCATACATTTCTCTCCATGGACTCCTGGAAGGGAATCTGACTCTGTTACATATTGCCTGTCCTCCTAGGCTTTTCTCTGGAATCTTGTTGACCTTGTAACTCTTGTAGTCTCTATACTTGCAGATAGCATCCTGTAGATGATGCCAAGTACTGCCAGTAGTTCAAGCATTTGCCAGATCCCCCTGGACTGTGACTGCAGTGGTATCATAAATTTTGTCAGCTTGACACAATCCTAGACATACCCAGGAAGAATTGCTTTCATCAGATTGGCCTGTGGGCATGTCTGTGAGGGCATTTTCTTGATTGCTAATTGATGGAGAGTCCAGACCACTGTGGGCAGTGCCATCCCTAGGCAAATAGAAGAAAGGTAGCTGAACCTGAGTCAGGGGTAAGCTAGTAAGCAGCGTTCCTCCATGGTCTCTACTTGAGTTTCTAACTTGACTTTCCACTGTAAATATTCAAGAATCCCTGAACACTGTTTCAGTCCTTTTGTTGTTGGTTGCTGTAATAAGATTCTTGAGGCTGAGGCTAAGAAGAGATGGCTTGACCTGCTCAGCATTTTATGAAGGCCCAGAGCTTTCTAACAACTTGATTGATAGTAACATTTGTGGGAGGAAGGGAGCATTCAGTCACATGGTGAATAAATATATAGAGACAAACACTAAGTACAATAGCTGTACTAGAAAAGCTCTACAGAGGCAGGGGAGATGGCTCAGTAGGTAAGAATTTTGCTGCCCAAGCATGAGGATCTGAGTTCAAATCCCCAGCACTCATATAAAAAGCTGGGTGTAGCTATATGCACTTACAACCCCAGCACTATAAAGGGCAGAGACAGCATTGCTGGGGATTTCTAACCACTAGTCTAAATCCACACTCAGTGGGAGATCCTCTCTCAAAGAAATAAGGTGGTGAATGATAGAGCAGGGCATCTGATCTTCTCTGGCCTCTGTACACATGATGGGCACACATCACACCACACACACACACACACACACACACACCAACAAACACCAAATAAACAAACAAAACCAGTTAATTAAAAGTCAACAACATTGAAAATTCATGTGGAGAAATGTAAGAGACCTAAAACAATATTTTTTAAGGAATGGTATTGAGTTGCTCATAATTGTTAATTTCAAATTGCTACAAAACTACTATAACTATAGCCATAACCAAATGTGGTACTGGCTTAAAGCTAGAGTTGAAAACCAGATCTACTTGTGACTTTCAGCAAATGCACTAAAGACAATAAGAAAAGAGCTCTTTTAATAGTTGATATTTGGCCAGTTGGAGAATCACACAGCAGTTCAGTTTCTACCCGTGCTGTGTGCCTGAATTATCGAAGATTAGATCAGAGACCTTGGTGTTAGAAGTTAGACCAGGCACAAGTCTTTATGGCATTCAGTTGGACGAATGTTCCTTCTGTGTGACACACAAAGCCTGAGCAACCAAAGCTCAAGGAAGATCAGGTAGACTCTGTCAGGGTTAGCGGTTGTTCTTCAGTGGACATTGTCAAGAAAGTGAAGGGGCTGAGGGCTAACTCAGTGGTTAAGAATGTGCTTAGCATGTGCAAGGACATGGCTTCAATTCCTAGTATCAGAAGTGTGTGTGTGTGTGTGTGTGTGTGTGTGTGTGTGTGTGTGTGTGTGTGTGTTTTGTGTGTGAAAAGAATGACTAGACTAGTCAGAATGGGAGAAAAATATGGAAATTATGTATTGATCAAGAGCAAAACTGCAACTTTAGCTTAGATGTTGAATTGGCTTTTATTTACAATTCATGAATTGGGGGCTGTTTCCTATGCTATTAAGTAAAAATAGAATAGGAAAACACATTGTTTAACATCAGGTTAAACATCAGGTTTTTCTTGTATGGCCTCTTAATAATGCTGTTGTTTACAACTTAATTAGAAAACCATGCATTTTCTGCCAAAAACTAAAGTAAGAAGAATAGTAGTGACTAGACTGCCTTTAAAAGGTGATGAAAAGATAGCCAACGTTATTGGCCATCACAGTATAATCAAAACCATTCTGAGAGGAACTGTGATGTGTAACTCTTGCTGTGGGATAATGCCCTTGTACACTGGTTTAATAAAATGCTAATTGGCCAGTAGCCTGGCAGGAAGTATAGGTGGGGCCAGCAGAAGAGGTGAATGCTGGGAAGAGGAGAGCAGAATCAGGAGTCACCAGCCAGACACAGAGGAAGTAAGATGACAAGGCAGAACTGAGAAAAAGTATCAAGCCACGTGGCTGAACATAGATAATTATGCGTTAATTTAAGTGTAAGAGCTAGTCAGTAATAAGCTTGAGCTAATGGCCAAGCAGTTTTAATTAATATAAGCCTCTGTGTGTTTACTTGGGTCTGAGCAGTTATGGACTGGGCAGAACACAGGAAAACTTCTGACTACAAACTCTGTGATAGAGTGTTTGCCTCACACACCCAGTGCCCTGAGTTTGATCTCCAGGAACCAAATACAAAACACTGTGAGGTACTAGTTTATACCCACTAAGATGGCTGTAATGAAAAGGACGAGCAATAATAAGTGTTGGTGAGGATACAGAGAAATTAGAACCAGCACATATTAATAAAATAGTTTATTAATACCTCAGTGTTTTGAATCATTGGCACTATCAAGAAAAGGAATAGAGGACTCAGAGTGGGGGAAACTGTCAGTCATATATGAATATAAAATAAGGGATTATATTCAGAATGCTTTAAGAATGATTCCAAATCTACAATAAAGAGGCTATTTAAGTTTGATAATAAGAAAGTAAAAAAAAATTACCATATGGTCCCATATTCTATAGCTAAATGTATAACAAGATTTAAAACATTTTTACATTAAAACTTGTATGAAATATTTATAGTAGCATTATTCCTATTGGCCAAATAGTAGTAATTACCCAGTTGTTCATCAGTTGATGAGTGATGAGTAGGCAAATGAAAGGTAAGTCCATATAATACAAAGTTAATTAAAGGTATAGGGTGGGCTAGGAAGATGGCTCAGTGGGAAAGTGCTTGTAGCATAAGTATGACAACCTGAATTTGGATTCTCCAGCACCCATGTGAAAGTCAGGCATAACAGTGGATGTCTAACTGTAGGGCTGGTAGGGCAGAGACAGGAGGATCCCAGGGGCCGGCCATCCAGCCAGTGAGTTAAAGTCAATGAGTGACCTTGACCCAGAACTTAAGGTGGAAACCAGTAAAAGACACCAGGTACTTACCTCTGGTCTCCACACGTATGATTGCATTCAGACATGTGAACATGTATACACTGCATGCATACCCACACAAAAGGAATGAGATATAGATCCATAGACTAATATGAGAAAGTCTTAAAACGTGGTAAGTGAAATAAGCCATTCAGAAAAGACTATGTTATATAAGCCTATTGATCGAAAATAGTCAAATTTGTAGAGTTAGAAAACCAGGAGCTGAGAGAAGGCCTCATGAGAGAGAGACTGCTAATGCTGTGAGTTTATTTTGGTGTGCTGAAAATATTCTAGAGCAACACAGTGTTGTTGTTGTATAACTTCATGAATATCTAGAAAAATCACTAGATTGCCAGCACTCTTAATCAGTAATGTTTTATGGTATATGAGCTCTCATTTTAAACCTCTGTTCCTGGGCCTAGAATTGTAAAGCCTTGTTTGCTTTTTCCTCTTCTCCCACACCCCATTTCTCAGCAGCTCCTCCTGGTCATAATTACCTTGGAGATACACTTTCTTCCTTTTCCTGTTTCCTCTTCCCAGCCCACGTAGTTGTCACACTCTCACACCTGGCCTGTACTACTCTGTTAGCTTCTTTATGGCTCTTCCTGCTTCTTGTTGTGCTTCGCCCCATCACCACACTTCCTACCAATTTATTATGTCCAAACAACAGCCAGACACAGTCTCTTAAAGAACTAAGTATGGCAGAACATCCTAAGCATTTTCTCTGCATCAACCCCACTGCCTGAGAAGTTTTTGTCAAGATTTATTTTAAAGTATGTGCATGTGGGGTGGGGTATGGGTGTAGGTACATGCACATGAGTGCAGGTGTCCACAGAGGCCAGAAGCCTAGGGTCCCCTGGAGCTGGAGTTACAGATGGCTGTATGCCTCCCTTAGTGGGTGCTGGGAATTGAATTTAGGTCTTCTGCTGGAGCAGTATGCACTCTCTCAACTGCTAAGCCATCTCTCTAATCCCTTCGTGAGAAATTTTATGTGACGTGGGGTGTGTAGGTATATAAAACAGGCCTCCAAATCACTTACTGATAGTAAATCATAAAGAAATTTATTTTAAAACAGTTATTTGATATATACATAATTTTACCATTTATTAATGATGAAAGCAAATTTGTATACTAATAAGGTTGTAAAAAGCTGCATTTCTCCTTTGTTTTGGAGATAGGTTTAAAACACCTCAGGAGGAATTCTGGGACCACTGCTTTGAAGGCTGTTCTCCCAAGGGGCACCTCTCCCCCTCCCCAAGTTCTCAAGGCGGCCCTCTCTCACTCTCACCCACCCTTCGAGACCCCATCCTGTTTAATCTCCATTTGTGTGTCAGCTTCCTTTCCTGACGGACTGAAGCCCAGCTGTTACCGTCTCTCTTACACTGAACAGCACAGATACACTCTTCAGTAAAATCCCCTGTGACCTAAAACATCTGTGTGTCTGGCACATGCCAACCTATGCCTACCTATCTACTCTCATCTCTAACCACCTTTGCTAATCTTTTGCCAAAATTGTCTTTTCTCTGCCAGCCAGTCTTTCTGGCCTCAGAATTTGTAAAGCTTGTCCCTTGACTTAAGCACGTTCCCTTCTGATTGTACAATGCTTGTCTCTCTTGCTCCTTTGATGTAAGCCTTTCAAACAGACCTTGGGGGTGTTCTAACAGAAAATACAAGCGTCTCCACCTCAGCCTCTCTTTCCTTTCTATTTATTCCAGTTTCTGGTGTTTTGTTTTGTTTTTGCCTGCTTTTTATTGTTTTTCTTTTCTTTTTTCTTTAAATCTGTTTTCCCTCAAGAGACTTGAAGACACTGGGTCATGCTGGTGTAGAACCATGCTTCCCTGCTGGTACCTGTCAGATTAGTGTTCAGTTTATGATGATAAGTGACTTGTGAATAAATTACATCTCTCTTTTTTTTTTTTTAAACAAGCCCTGGATACAACATTTCACGCTCAATTTAGCATTTTAGGATAGACTTTGTTTTGTCTATAGAGTATATTTTTATCTGTATGAATATTTGCCTGTGAGTGTGTGTGTGCATACCACGTGCATGTCTTGTCCCTGCAGAGGCCAGAAGAGGATATCAGAACTGGAGTTACAGACAGTTACAAGATGTCATGTGGGTGCTAGGAACTGAACCCCAATCCTCTGTAAGAGCATTAAGTGCTCTTAACCACTAAGCTATCTCTCTAGCCCCCAAAATATGTTTTTAAAAAATCTGGATTGGCCCCATGCTTATCTCCAGAAAACTGTTAATGCTTTATTACTCTAGACATCCCCTGCCACTTTTATCCCTATGATACTTTTGTTTCTTATGCAGAATGATGGCGGCTTTAGTACTTCAGGCGGAAGTCGTCAAAACTGGAAGCAGAAAGTTAGTCGGATGAAGAAAGCAGAATTCATACGCACAGCAGAAAAATTAAAGAATCAGTGAGTATAAGAATTTTGTCTTCCAATAACATCAGTAGCTGTTTTATAATGAGCAATCTAAAATCAATATAACTGCACCTTCGCCAGACTCACATTGCTAGGAAACTTCTGTTCAGTAGCCTGACAAAAGAAGGAGGGGAGCTGTGAAATGCACAAATAGCCTATTTAATATAAATTAACTAGACGTGAAAAAGTTTCACTTTTTTTTCATATTTTATCTTATTATTTTTATTTTTTTTTGGTTTTTCGAGACAGGGTTTCTCTGTGTAGCTTTGCGCCTTTCCTGGAACTCAATTTGGAGACCAGGCTGGCCTCGAACTCACAGAGATCCGCCTGCCTCTGCTTCCCGAGTGCTGGGATTAAAGGCATGCACCACCACTGCCCGGCTCATATTTTATTTTTATTGTTTTATTTTTTTACCATTTTATATTGGTATATTTTAAGGAAAACAAAATAATAATGTCTATATTTTATATATCAAATAACAGATTGAATACACTTTATTCTACAATTTAGATAGGCACTTTATGAATATTTTTGAGTGAGGATTATAGAGAATAAGCATCTAAGTATCTTCTCATAGTTTATGAAGTTGGGAAATGATTGATGTAGGGCTAGGCCCTTCCCTTTCATTCCTGCTTCCCCACCATTTTCCCTCCTTACAACATTGATTCTTGCTTTCTTTTTTCAACCCACTGAGTTCATATAGTACTGCCTCTATAAGCATGGGTACAGGTTCATCTGTTGAAGCTTAGGTAACTTTTCAGGACCTACATGCTGGGAGAAAACTTCGTCTCTCTCCTCCAGGGGCCATTAGTTGCCAATAGCTTTCCAGCCAGAGATGGGACATCATTTGTGACAGACTGGGATTTTGGCTGGCTTGGTCTTATACAAGTATTGTGTAAGCAGTCAGAGCTCCCATGAGTTCATGTGTGCAATATTTGTGTCATGCCCAGCAAATAATGTTTCACTGAAGACATCTACTTCTAGTGCTTATAATCCCTCCCTTACATCTTCCTCAGTGATCTCCCAGCCTTGGGGACAAGGTTGTTAAATTGATGTCCCATTTACATCTGAGCATTCTGCAGTCTCTTAATCTCTGCATGCTGATCACTTGTGGGTCTCTGTGTCAATCTCTACCTACTGAAAAAACAAAAAGGCTTCTCTGGTAAGGGTTGAAAGATACACTGACCTATGAGTATGAAGATAAGAACTTGGCAGAGACAGTTTAATACTATGTTCATTTAGCAGAATTATAGCATTAGGTCCTCCTATAAGTCCTCTGATGTAGCTAGTCATGGGTTTTGACCTAGAGTACCTCGCATGAGTTCTGTCTTATGTAGAAGGCTTTAAATACCATCAGAAAGTTAGTTGGTTACTCCCATAAAATTGATCCCACTATTGTATCATGCCAGGCCAATTCTTATTGTAGATCACAGGATTCATAACTGAGAAAGATTACTAAATACTTTTTTATCTCCCAGTGATTAGCATGCTGTCTGTCCTAGTTAGGGTTGCTATTGCTGTGATGAAACACCATGACCAAAAGTAACTTGAGGAGGAAAGGGTTTATTTGGCTTATACTTCCACATCACTGTTCATCATCGAAGGAAGTCAGGAGAAGGAACTCAAGCAGGGCTAGAGCTTGAAGGCACGAGCTGATGCAGAGGCCATAGAGGAGTGCTACTTACTGGCTTGTTCCCTCTGACTTGCTCAGCCTGCTTTCTTATAAACCCAGGACCACCAGCTCAGAGGTGGCCCCATCCACAATAGACTGGGCCCCCTCACATTAATCTCTAAGAGAATGTCCTGTAGGCTTTTCTGCAGCACAGGCCTATGGAGGCATTTTCTCTATTGAGATTGCCTTCTCTCAGATGATTAGCTTGTGTTAAGTTGACATGAAACTAGTCAGCACACTGTCTTAGTTATTTTTTATTGCTTTGATAAGACACCATGACCAAGGCAGCTTATGGTTTCAGAGGATTATAGTCTGATCATCATCTTGAGGAACATGGCAACAGGCAGGCAGGTATGGCACTGGAACAGTAGCTGAGAACTCACATCTTGTAGAAAGCAGAGAGAGAGAGCACTCTTTTAATGGCATGAATCCTTTGAAACCTCAAAGCCTGCCACTAGTAACACACCTCTTCCAAAGAGGCCACACCTTCTAATCCTTCTCAAATAGTTCCACCAACTGAACCCAGTATTCAAATATATGAACATGGGGTGCATTCTTATTCAGATCACTACCTTCCACTCCATGGCCCCCATGGGCTTGTGGTCATATCATAATGCAAAATACATTTAGTCCAATATCAAAAGTCTCCATGGTCTTTCACAGTATCAACACTGTTTAAAAGTTCCGAGTCTCTTCTGAGACTCAAGACAATCTCTTAATTATAACACCCTGGCTTTAAAGTTCCTGATAAATGATTAGGTATTATTCTAATAGGTCTACCTTTGTAAGTGACTTGACCTTTTCCTGTTGCAGCTTTTAATACCTTTTCATTTTTCTGTGGTTTTTGTTTTATTATAACATGCACAAGGAGTTTCATTTCTAGTCTTGTCTGAGTTTTTCAGTCTCTTGTATGTAGTAGGCCTCTTTTTCTCCAGGTTTGGGAAATTTTCTCCTGTGATTTTATTGAAAATGTTCTCTAGGCCTTCTCCTTTTCTATGCCCATAATACAAAAGTTAGGTCTTTTCATGGTGTCTTAGAGCTCTTCCTCCATTTTATTTATTTAAAAAAAAAATTGATCATTTCACCTTCATTGAGTGATCCAATTTCTGCATCTTGTCTTCTAGCCCAGATTTTCTGTGTTCTACATGATCCATTCTACTGGCTGGTCTTTCCACTGAAGTTGTTATTTGGCTTATGAGCTTTTTATTTAAAGCATTTTTTCCAGTTTGTGTTTTCTTCAGTAATTCTCTTTGTTGAATTACATTTTTGTGTCTTGGAATGACGTTCAGCTCTCTGTTTTTGCCCTCGTGGGCACAGTCATGTCTTCTCGGAGTTGTTGGAGCATACTCATTCTTCTGAATGCTTTGTCTGGAAGTTCTTTCCAGATGTTTGCAGTAGGTACCATTATTGGGGGACTAGTGATTTGTGGAGGAGGCATGATGTCTTCAGTTTTCAGGCTGTTTCTGTTTCATGTGCATTTGGCGTTAGTTTGTTGGTTGAGTCTTTCCTTTTGTCTGTCTCTATGTCTTTCTCCCTTTCTTTCTCCTAGAATTTTTTCTTTTTAAAATTCCAGTCCCCCTTTTTTCTTTCAGTGGTGGCATTTGCAATGTTCAGTGGAGAGAAACTGAGTCATAGAAGGGTTGAGGTGCTGTTTCCCTCTGTGGGACTGGTATACGGGGCTGGCGGCTCCATCTCAACTCTTCTTCGGAGGGTCAGGTGTTGTTCTGTGTCTGTGTGGGCCTCTTGCCTGGATCTATAGCTTTTGCTGTGGGTTGTGGAACTCTCCACATGCCTGGGGGCCTCACCCCGAGTCAAGTCTGGTCCTGACCCTGGGTCCACAGCTTCTGCCAGGAGATGTGGAGTTTCTTGAGTGAGAGCCTATGGGTCTAACCTGGAGTCAGATCAGGTTCCCACACAAGATCCACAGCTTGCACTGAAGCTGCTGGACATAGGATGTAGGGCTCTTACCTGCCATCCTCAGCTACTTAAAAGCTGTTGTTTCTCTAGAGCAGTGCTACTCTGGAGTAAAAACCACTGGAACATGTGGATTTGATCCCACTGAAGAAGGCAGTGAGTGGTTTGGTGAGGATACTGTGCCCTTGAGCTATTTTTTAATGATCTTTTAATTAATTATCCCCTGGTTTCTGTTTCTCTCAGATCTGTTCTGTACATTGTAAGATTTACTTACACTTATTTCAAATTGTTTATCATACAGTCCACGTCTTTTCCCTTAAACAGCGGTATTTACTGAACATTCATTGTTGTCTGCAACATCAAAATATTAATAGTACATTTTGAAAATCTTTCTGTAATGTTTCTAGTCCATGAATAGCAAAATGTAACTATCATTGCATATCCTGTATCCACAGCAGACATTTCTGTTTGGTTACAGTAGTGTCTCTGATGCCCAATCAGACCTCGCTAGGATTCCCAGCTTTAACAGGGCTTTGGGAGCAATTCTCTGTCTGTTAGAGTTGCTATTTGGATGAAATCCTTTCAGCTTCTCTGTTACCTTACCTCTTCTCACAAACAACAAAGGCCCCGGAACACGTGCACAGAGACAGTCCCCAGCCCACAGAGCCTGCTGCAGTTTCATCCATTTCTCCCAGTGTGGTTGTCAATATAAACCTTTTCTCTGTGCTGCAAGATGGAAAACTAGGAAACTACGGAGAGCATGCCTCTCAGGTTGTGTGCAGCGATGCTGCTGGCTAGAGACATCCTGCTACATACTCGATTCAAGAGTAGAGGGTAAATATTCATATTTAGCTTATGGGAGAAGGAAACAAACATTGAGAAAATTGATTTCTTTGCCAACTTAAAAAAATAAAGCCTCCTCGATAGTATATTTTATTTTGTTTTGTTTTAATTGAGGGTGGTAACTCACAAGTAGAACCTCATAGCCAGAGGCTTCTGTATTTTCAAAGGAAATATGTAACAGTTCAAATTACAGTTGGTTCAAATTGAACTTAACTAGTGAGTCCAATTTTAGCTAATATTAGCTAATATTTTGACCCCTTAACCTTATTACTCTAAGTAATCACACTTTTCTTTTTTAAATGAATTGAATGTAAGGTACTAATTGTTTTGAACATCTTCATATATTAAACAACTAAAATATATTTAAATTGTATTTATACCATTTGTTTCTTTTCCTAAAGAGTTATTGTCATTGAAAAAGATAAACACAGCCATTTCTACAACCAAAGAGGCGACTTCAGAACTGAGCATAGCATGCTGGAAGAATTGGAAAATAAACTGATAAACAGCAGGAAGACAGAAAGTAAGTTGGGTTCATGACAAATTACAAACTGTTGAGTGATGTAGAGTATAGTTTTGTCCTGTGTTGCACTTGTGCATCAACTGTGTTGTGGTTCTTGGAGATTCATGGCCGGTGACAAATCTGTCTCTTAAGGACATGTATTTATTTTATTTTGACATTACTGTTCAGTCAATGTAACTGAATTGTTTTCTAAGTCTATTTCTTCCATATTAATAGGAAAGACTTGATTTTGAGTTGATAATCAGCAAATGCCATTGATATTGAAAAGACCAACAATACTTCATTTCCTGTGCTGTCTGGTCCTGGCTCATCACCCTGGCACTGTTGACTGAGCACTAGACCCAGTAAATGTCAGCAGAATCGGAGCCCACACCACTAGCCGTACAGAGTGCTAACACTGAGTCATGCCCAGGCCGGAGTTTCCACAGTTTCTACCTCAGGAGACCCGTGTCTGATCCTGAGATGAAATACAGGAGAAGCGAATATGTTGTTGTTTGTTATGCAGATTACTCATTGTCATAGCGTGGGAGAATACAGTTAGATTCTGCATGTTGCAAAAATCCTTATAAAACAAAAGCTGCTTAGCATTGCTTACAGAAAGAAATAATGGCCTTTACTAAGCTTTGTAACATTGATTTTCTGGGTAGAGATTAAACTGCTCCTGATACTGTCTTATCACAGTTTAAAACGTTTCTAGTGATTTTCCCCTTCTAAATTTAAGGTCATACCATTTTAAAAAGTCCTCTTCTGTCATGTAGTAGCAAGACTCACTCTCCCCCTTCTGCTGGAATGAGAATAGGAAGAGAATAGAAATGCCACCTATCAAGTTTCCATTCTTGACCTCACAGAAATCTAGATGGTGGTGTCTTAATTACTGCTGCTTTCCCTTCTGTAGGCACGGGCAGGCTGATCTTTCATTTCTTGCCTGTGTCCTTAAACAGGATCTAAACTTTTGTATTTTTAGGGACTTGTTTTGCCCTTTCTTTTACTTCTTTGAAACAAAGTCCTGTGGACCAGACTGACTTTGAGCTCCCTATTGTGGTGATATATTGTGTCCCCCAATATATTGTGCACCCTAATAAACTTATCTGGGGTCAGAGAACAGAACAGCCACTAGATACAGAGGCCAGAAAATGGTGGCACACACACACCTTTAATCCTATCACTTGGGAGGCAGAGATCCATCCAGATCTCTGTGAGTTCAAAGCCACACTGGAAACAGAACCAGGCATGGTGACTCACGCCTTTAATCCCAGGAAGTAATGACAGGAAGCAGAAAGATAAATAAGGCGTGAAAACCAGGAACTAAAGTTAGTTAAGTTTTTCAGTTTTTAGTAGCAGTTCAGCTGAGATCCATTCAGATGAGGACTCAGAGGTTTCCAGTCTGAGGAAACAGGATCAGCTGATTAATTGGCAAGGCAAGGTTAGCTGTGGCTGGTTCAGTCTCTCTGATCTTTCAGCGTTCACCCAGTACCTGGCTCGGGTTTGTGTTTATTAATAAGACCTTAAGATTCTGCTGCAGCTTATATTCCCAGTGCTGACCTCAAACTCTTGAGCCTCCTGCCCACTTCCCAAATCCTGGCATTGCAGACACATGCCACCATGTCCAACTCATTTTTCTCCCTTTTCCATGCAGCTTTAACTTTCTTTACTATTTCCTGTTCTTCAGTTTGCCATTCATTATTAATACTGAGTACCTATCTAAGAAAGGAGGGAACCTTGGTCTCCATGCGAAGAGATACACTCTTCTTCATGGATCACAGCTCTGAAGAAGTAAATAACTATTCCTTACCTCAGGGGTCATACCTGGGTTTTTGATAAATACCTGCATTTTTATTGCCTGTGGATGGCTGTACAGTGTTTCATTTCCAAATGACAAAATAAGATTGCATAAGGTAATTGTGTAACTGATGAGCTGTGGCAAAAATCAGCCACTTGCTAATTATTTAACTTTGCTCACAAGTTCCCTCCTTTCCTTCCTTCACCGGCTTCCACCCCTGTCCATCGCCCACCCTGTCCGTGCTGCCTCCCGAGGGCTACAGTGTACCCGCCAGCACTACCACCTTCTGCCCCATGAGACTTTCTGACTTAAAACCCCAAAAGAGGACCAAGCTTTTCTAATAAAGGGATGCTGTTTCTATGTCCTGTTGAACTTGGTAATTTCATAGGGTGGAACTTTAGAAGTGGAACTAAGGGGCTGGAGAGATGGTTGGGCACACGCTGCTTTTGCAGAAGACCCATCCTGGGAGGCTCCCGACCCCCTGCAAGTTCAGCTCCAGGGGATTCGCGCCTTTGTCTGGCCTCCACTGGGACCTACACACACACACACACACACACACACACACACACACACACACACACACACACACACACAGAGATACATAAAAATCAAGATAAATGGGGACCTACACACATGTGAGTGCACACACACTCACAGATACATATAAATCAAGATAAAAAGAGCTTTAAAATAAAGAATTTGCTTTAAATTTTGTTTGTTTGTTTTAAAATGGAACCATACCAAAGTCAAATATTCATATTTGGAGGCTTAATCTGGATCTTAGCCCTGGCTCCAAACCTATTGATAAATAAAAAACAAAAACTACTCCCTCGGTGATCTAGCACTTGTCAGCCCTGAAAAAAAGTTGCCTTTAAGGATTTTTGTAAGGAAGCCTTTGGTGTTTTACATTGTGACAAGTTGCAAAAACAAAACAAAACAAAAGAGCCAAGGAAGCCGCACAAACTCCTAGATTATGACAGAATGGTCCTGTTATTTGCATAGATGTGAATGGGTGCGAGTGTTATACCATAGGTCTGCTAATCTAAATAAACACATTAGCATGGTTACTTCAGAAAATGAGGAAGGAGTAAGCAGCACTTCCGGTGCTAAGCATCTGAACATGTCCCAGGTCATTATTTTGTTCTTATGCTTTTTATTATTCACCTACCCTTTTACTTCTGGGTGGTTCTTTGCTTATTCTTGGCAACTTGCGGCATAGAAACCAGTAGGTACCACACATACCTTTAAGAACATGTGTTTAGGTGAAATTAATACATAATGAGAAGTTTGTCATTCTCCATAGAATTAATACTAGTTATGGGTTGAAAAGAAAACTCGAGGAGCTGAGTTCGCCTCGTTAATTGCCTCATAAAAATCAAGTGGGTAGGTGTGTCTCTGCAACGTCAGCACTGTGGGAGTGCACACAGCGGATCCCAGTGTGTACAGTGTCAGGGCTGTGGGAGTGCACACAGGGGATCCTAGTGTGTACAGTGTCAGTGCTGTGGGAGTGCACACAGGGGATCCCAGTGTGTACAGTGTCAGCGCTGTGGGAGTGCACACAGCGGATCCCAGTGTGTACAGTGTCAGCGCTGTGGGAGTGCGTGGCAGGTAGAGGTGCTCGTCTTCTGACTGGAGTGTGCTATCCAGGACCCACATGGTGGAAGGAGAAAGCCAACTCCATACATGCACTGTGACATGTGACACATACATAAATACATGTAATACATTTTTTTGAAAAGAAGATGTAGGTCTACCCTCTTACTAAAAAGTTAGTAAGTTACAGAACAGTAGAGTAAGACACCTGACATTGGCCCCTGGCCTCCACACACATGCCCACACATGTGCATGCACATGTGCACAGATAAGATTACGTACACCACACACACGCACACATACCCTCCCCCACACACACATGTGCACACACAGGCACACAAAGAATTAGTGTTGGTTAGACAGTTTAATATTTCCAAAATCAAGTTAAAATCAATTTCTGTTTCCAGAAATTATAACAAGTTAAAAAGAAAGATGCATTTTAAAGAGCAAAACGTGAGCCGAGTGGTGGTGGCACATGTCTCTAATCCCAGCACTCAGGAAGCAGAGGCAGGAGCATCTCTGTGAGTTCAAGCCCAGCCTTGTCTACAGAATGAGTTCTAGGACAGCCAGGGCTACACAGAGAAACCCTGTCATGAAAAACCAAAAACCAACCAAACAAAGAAGAAAACAACAACAAAAAAGATAGCAAAACATGTTAAGCTTAAGTTACTTGGCATGCTTTTAAAACAATAGTCAGTAAGTCTCTCTCCACAGAAGGAAAAAAGATACATCTTCACGTCACATTTCCAGTAAGTGGAACCAATGATCTTTTCAAATATTTGGGAAACTGAGATGCTTTATCTAGAGCAGCGATACCTCATGTTCAGATGGTTCGGACATAAATGGTTGCTATTGAGTTGTTCCTGGCTGTCTTTCACCAAAGGACTATATGGCGTTTATCTGCAGGGGCCTAATTGTAGCCACACTTGTCACAGAATTAACTGTGGACTTTTCCTTACAGGAGCAAAAATCCAGCAACAGTTGGCCAAAATACATAACAATGTGAAGAAACTTCAGCACCAGCTGAAAGATGTGAAGCCTACACCTGATTGTAAGAAGAATTCAGTATAAGATTCTCTTTTATGTGTCGCTGTTTTCTGTTGGTGCATTAGAAAAATGTATGCCTTTCTAGTGAATGTCTCTTCTTTCCATTTGACATAGTGGACCCAGCCCTACTTCATTCAAAGTAAGGGTAGAGTGGAGAAGTGTAGTATCAGAGCTTATATAGGATTTTCAGCCTTTGAACTGCCATTCAGTCCTTAACATTGTCAAATAGGCAGGAGAGACACTGTAAGGTGGGAACACTGTGGCCCAGGAAGGTTCAGATTTAGCCAGCCAAGTGAAAAAAGATTGGTTTCCCAAATCCTAGCCCTTATCCTGCATATCCTGTCATTGGCTTTTGGGGGAAAACAAAAAACAAGAAACAAAAAAACCTTTCGGAAGTATTTCAAATATGTAAGGAATGGTTTGACTCTACTAGGACAAATGCTAGTTTGGGGGAGGGAGAAAAAAAATCCCATTCCCACCTTCTGTTTCAAAATTCTTTCCTGATTGCTGCTGAAGATGTGTGGACTCAGAATATACTGGATCAAAACCTTAGTCTGTCATTTATTAGTTAGGGCACTTAGGCAAAAACTCGATCTCTCTGAGCTTTCATGCCTTAGTCTGTGCAGTGGAGATCATGGACCTTCTGGTGGGGTTTGGACAGGATGGGATGGAACAGAGCTCTAGAGTATAGGTGCAGTGCTTGGAGTATGGCAATCACTAGAACTGGCAAATGGGAGAAGAATGAATGGCATTCATTAAATTAAATGAGGCCGTAGTGTGCTAGAGGGCACATGCAACAACTTTTTGATAATATTCTGTTATATAAGAAAAGAACAAAAATCTAAAGAAAAAAATGACTGTAATTACTTTAAAAACACTTATATCCATAAATATTGTTGAAAGACAAATTAGAAAAGTATATCTATATATGTAATTTAATAAATGAATATTCGTAAGATATATAGAATTTCTACAAATTAGGGCAACCAAGATAAACAGTAATAGGAAAAAGGACTGAGATTATAAGGCACACAGTGTATCAAAAGATATACAAAACTCAGATGAAACAAATGTCCATGCTTATTAATAATCACAAAAATGTCAGCTAGATTGATGATAGTTCCTTACCTTCTTTTGGAAGTGATTTAAAATACATGGGGAGAAGGTATATATATATATATACACAAGGATTTTTACTGTACTGTTGTGCGTATTTAAAGGTTCATCAACAGGAAAATTAAGTGAATCAGATAGTTTTAGATAATGAAATACCATATGTAGCCATAGAAAAAGAGACGCAGTAGTATATATACTTATATGCAAAGTTAAGCATAACTGTTTTTGGTTGTTTGTTTAGGTCTCAATATGTAGTTCTGGTTGCCCTCCAACTCACAGATTCACCTGCCTCCATGTCCCAAGTGCTGGGATTAAAGGTGTGCACCACATTACCTGGGTGTCCACATTTTTTAACCAAAATATTTTCTTAAATAAAAATTTGTGAGTCAAACAATAGTATGTGTAGTATGAAATAATTTTTATAAGAGTAATACTGATTATAGGATTTAATAGTATGGGCATGTAGAAAAATACCTTTAATAAGAAATTGTAATCACAAAAAATTTACTTGTTAATGGTTTTCTTAATTTCTTGTGCTAAGAAATGTTTTTAAATTAGGGACAGTCCATATTTTCTCCTAATTATTAGCTCAGCTATATTAAAATATGACATGGTGGTTTTATTTTTTTACAGTTGTTGAAAAGCTCAGAGAAATGATGGAAGAAATTGAAAATGCAATCAATACTTTTAAAGAAGAACAGAGACTGATGTATGTTTTAAAACTCATTTAACATAAAGTTTTGATCTTGATTTTCCAGTAACTCACTTATAGGTTGTCACCTGTGAATGTACTATAAGTTGTCTCTGTCATTTCTAGAATTTTGGAAGTTGCTTACAATGCACTTCCTGTTTACTTAGATACTAATATATTCGTTTGGGGTCTTTGATGGAGTTGAAAACTGGATAGTTATAATTATAGTTTTCCTTAGTTGTGATAAAAGGTAAATTAGATATAAAACTTTAGACTTACAAATATAGGATAAATGACAGAATATTTTCTTTACTTTTACCAAATACAAGTAGACTAGATATTGTAACTAATTCTACTTGATAACTGTTTTATTATACATAATTTAACTATGTTAAAGTTAAAATCTTCCTTTTTGATTAGACAGAAAAGGAGAAGTGCTATGGGATGTCTTTCTGTATGCTGTGAATATGTGTTGCTCTCATTGGTTGATAAATAAAGCTGTTTGGCCAATGGCAAGGCAGAATAGGTTTGGCAGCACATTCAAACTGAAGACAGAGAGGAAGAAGGGTAGAGTCAGAGGGGAGATGCCAGCCTGCCGCCCAAGGAGCAACAAGATGCCAGCAGACCGGTAATACCATGGCAATGTGGTAACATATAGATTAATAAAAATGGGTTAATTTAAGATGAAAGAGCTAGCTAGCAAGAAGCCTGAGCTATAGGCCATACAGTTTGTAATTAATATAAGCCTCTCTGTGTTTACTTGGGACCGAGCAGCTGTGGGACTGAGCAGGACACAGGAAAACTTCTGGCAACAATAAGTTTACTAGTCTATCTTCTGTCCTAGAGTTTAGACAGCCTTTCATACTTAAACTAAATTTTCATTTATCTTGGACACCAGAAGATCACAAATGAAAGTGTGAAAGATTGTGTAAGTTTGAGAAAACAAACTTCTTTTAAGACTCAGATAAGAATATTATTAATATTAGAAATGTCAACAAGTGGAGTCAGAGATGATTAAACTTGCAGGAAAGTGAAGGGTTAATATGGATTCGTTGAATTCAAACTTCATTTTTCTTCATTTTAGATACGAAGAGCTAATTCAAGAAGAGAAAACGACTAATAATGAGTTGAGTGCCGTCTCTAGGAAAATTGACTCTTGGGCTTTGGGTAACTCAGAAACAGAGAAAGCTTTCCGAGCGATCTCAAGCAAAGTTCCTGTAGACAAAGTGACACCCAGTACTCTTCCAGAAGAAGTGGTCGAATTTGAAAAATTCCTTCAGCAAACAGGAGGGCGCCAGGGGGGCTGGGATGACTTTGACCACCAGAACTTCGTGAGAGTGAGAAGCAAACATAAGGGGAAGCCGGCATTCATGAAGGAGGTTGTAGAACACCTTCCAGGAAGAACACTGGATGAAGTTCAGCAACATGAGAAGTGGTATCAGAAGTTCCTGGCTCTAGAAGAAAGGAAGAAAGAGGTAATAGTGGTTCTAACAGCTGTTGTGCATCGTGTGTGTCTGTGTGCCAGGTGCTGTGCAAAACTCTTCACCGTCTCATGAACGTTTCCCAGACAGCATAAAGTCAGCCATGGTCTCTTAGAGCAGAAACCAAGACATTGAGTAATTGGGGAACTTTCTCTCAGTGGTACACCTGCAGTTGAACTTCTATCACAAGACATTACACAATGTACCATCCACATCCATACAGACTGCAGGAAGAGGTCATCTTAGCAGAGGCTACAGTCGTTTCTGGGGGAAAACACTGTTTAAAGACTCAAGTTTTAGCTACCCTAAGAGGATTGTAGCAAATATACCAAAGGTTCGTTTTCAAATAAATACTAGCCTGGCTTTTACCTAGGTCAAGGTTTCTCAGCCTCGGCTAGCAGCATCTGGTGAGTAATTGTGGTGGCGGCTGTCTTGTCTGTGGTGGAGTGGTTAGCAGTGTCACTGGGCTCCAGCAACCAACGTGTCCTTCCTTATAATCAACAGACGAGTCTCTGTTGTCGGGGGAGCAGCTCACCTTTGGTTGAGAACCACTCATTTAGAGAAAATGGGTGATCCGTTGACAAGTCTGAGGGGTTTGTGGTAGAGCATGTGTGTTTGCTGCTGTGGTTTGAGGTCGGCTGTGTGACCTTTAACTTGTTTGGGTTAGCAGGAATACATGATCTTTCCTACAGATGACATACCCGCAGAGCCCTAAAAAATAATGATCTCCTGTGTGATCTGAAGTTTAGAGAAGGCCATGGACTTTCTGTTTTCGATCTCATTGTTTTATCCCATCTAAAATAAGATGAATGTGAGGAGATTGACTTTGGGAGTCTTAAGAAATTTTTAGTATAAAGATACAGATAATTTTTAAAGACTCAAAATCTAAGAAATGTGTAGGCCTTTCTTCTACCAATGCTCGGAACTCTAGATTTTCAAAGTGATCCCCAGCACAGAGTCAGCATTGCTCTGGAACCTGTTAGAACTTGGAAGACCTCAACCCTTGACCCTGCTGGAACTCTGGGCCTAACAACCTAGTTTTTAGCCAGTTTAGGTTACTTGCCAGCTTTGTGTAATACCCTATCTCAGAAAGGAACAGACACTGTGCTCCTTAGAATAGAAGCAAGCCTCTCCAGTCCCACATGACTCTTACGCCCAATCAGTCTATCTCCTCTGTTTCATAGATACGATGTCAGGCTCAGGAAGAAGGCAGTGTGACCACAGAGAAGTAGGTTACATGTTAGAGGAGAGGGAAGTTGGGACAAGTGTTAAATATACTGAGTTGTAAGATTCTGAGTAGAGCATTTACCATCCCTCCTACCCCTAATTCCTTTAATATAGCCTGTGTTTTGGATAAATGATACTTACATTTTCAGACATGCTCTGGAGTACCCTTGAGTACCTTCTCTTTTTATGTATATCTACTTTCTCCTATCCATTCCCTGACTGACAAAATATTCCTAGATCAAAGGCTACCATCTTCTTGTCAACCCAAAAATAAGTGGTCCCCTGGAGCATTCACTAACAGTGTTTCCACCATGCCCTATAGAATGCCTATGCTGTGTCTCCCCCACAACTGTGCCACTCAGAGCTGACCCATGGACTGGATTTCAGTCTGTAAACCTTGATCACTCTGCCATGAGAGAAGGCGACTGTGTGACAGTTGGTTGTCCAGTAAGGAAGAAGTACGTTCTGTCACAATTCCTGGTATGTTTGAGGACTGCCGTATTGAGTGGCACTGTCTAGAGAGTACTTGGTATCGCTAATCAGCTCTCAATCCTATAGCTTTGCTTTTCATATTATCTCACTATGTAGAATTTATTGAATGAATGGATGAATGATGCACTGTAAGGAAAGATGAGGAAGTAGATTCCTGACCTGGATGGGGGCTGAGAAATACAGTAGGTAGCATACTATGTGGCATAAAGGTTGCTAGAATATTAAATAATCTTTACATATTCATATAAGAGATGGAACTTTTAAATTTTTGTCCTGCAATTATGAAGCATCATGTATCAGGTACCAACTCATTTAATTGTCACAATAACCCTCTGTAAGAATTACTTCCTATCGTTTTATAGATGCCTTAGTTACTTTTCTATTGCCATGACAAAACACCATGACCAAGACAACTTATAAAAGAAAGCATTTGATTTGGGGTGTGTTGCTCCAGGGGGTTAGAGTCCATGACCATCATGGCAGGAGACAGAGCGAGAGGCATGGTGCAGAACAGTAGCTGAGAGCTTACATCTTGATTCACAAGCATGAGACAGAGAGCAGGGCTAACTAGGAATGGTGTGTGCAATTGAAACCTCAGCCCATGACCAGTAACACATACCACAACAAGACTACACCTTCCAATCCTTCTGGGACTGCTCCACCAGCTGGGACTAAGCATTCAAATGTATGAGCCTATGGCCAGCCATTCTCATTCAAACCACCAAGTAGATAGGGGAGCATAGACTAGTGACTCTTTCAGACTCACACCTAATAAATGGCAAAGCCAAAATCGATTCCCAAATAATATGGCTTCAGGGCTCACGCCCTTCACTGTCCCGCTTTTAATGCATCTTCTGATACTGACTGGTAGGAGAAAGGTCTCCTAGAAAACATTCCATGCCTAGAAAGAGAATTTGAAAGCAAAATGAATCAGAGGAAAGTGTCAGGACCCAAGAGTTAGAGGAGATGGAGGAGCATTTCTGCATGCAGGGGAAGGCCAAATAACCCAGGGTCCAGAGGTTTACAGGATACAGGAATTTTTAAAAATGTGAGTAGAAAAAATTGTACTGATTTAAAATAAAACCTAAAAACCTAAACATCCAGCATCCACAAATTAATATATTTTCTAGGAAGCTAGAACTGCAGTTGTATTAAATGCCACGGACTGATTTAAAAAAGAAAAGCATGTTTGTTTTTGTTTTGATTCCCTTTGATCCTTTTAGTCTATTCAAAATTGGAAAACCAAAAAGCAGCAAAAGAAAGAGGAAATGCTCAAGTTAAAAGAGAAGGCAGACACCACAGCTGTGCCTTCTCAGAGCAAACCAGAAGATAATCAAAAGCAGAAAGAGGAACAGAGAAAGAAGCAGAAATTGGCGGTGGAAGCTTGGAAGAAGCAGAAAAGTATCGAGATGTCAATGAAGCATGCTTCCCAGCTCAAGGAAGAAGAGGAGAGAGAGAGGAAGCAGCAGAAAGAGCGGCAGCGGCAGTTCAAGTTGAAACTACTCCTGGAAAGTTACACCCAGCAGAAGAAAGAGCAGGAGGAGTTCCTGCGGCTCGAGAGGGAGATAAAGGAAAAGACAGAAAAGGCGGAAAAAAGGAAGACTGCTGCTGATGAGATTTCCAGGTTTCAAGAAAGAGTGAGTAAACATCCTTCTTAAGTAGTTTATGGGTGTGGTTCGTGAATGCTTTATTTCCAGGTTTGCTTACACAGGCATTGAGTTCATCCCATCATCTTACACAGCACACCTGCGCTGGCATCCCTATAACTGAGCACATTTCACTCCCTAACTTCTAGTAAGTTATAATGTAGTGGAAAAGATATGCAGGTCAAGTGATAGTGTCCTGGTTAGATTTTTCGTTAAGTTGACCCAAGCAAAGGTCATCTGGGAAGAGGGGACCTCAGCTGAGAAAGTGCCTCCATTAGATTGGCCTGTAGGCACATCTGTCGGGGCCGTCTTCTTTATGCTGACTGATATGGGAGGGTGCAGCCCACTGTGCGCTGTGCCACCTCTGCACAGATGGTCCTGGGTTGTATAAGAAAGCAGGCTGAGCAAGCCTCAGGGAACCATCCCGAAAGCAGAGCTCTTCCATGGCCTCTGCTTCAGTTCCAGCCTCCAGGTTCCTGCCCTAATTTCCCGCAGTGATGAACCACACCTGTCGGCTGAAATAAACACTTTCCTCCCTCAAGCTGCTTTTGGTCATGGTGTTTAGCACACCACTAGAAACCTACTTAGGATAGATGGTGAGGAAGTTAAGGTACAGACGGAGTGCTTCAGGGGGTAGATAATACAGAGGTGCTTACAGAGCTCTGATTGATAGAGAGAAGGTGATGCTGGAATCGAGTCTTCTCTAACAGGAGGGAGAGCATGACTCGGTGCTTGGAGAAGTGTCAACTGTTGTTTGTGGGGAAGCTAGGAACACTTGAGTATACTGCTGGGATGTAGTTCAGTGGAAGATGGCTTGCCTAGCGTGTTGGAGGCTCTAGGTTCAATTCCTAGACACACACACACACACACACACACACACACACGAATTATACTTCAGTATCTTGGAACGCCAAGGAACACATGGGAACCAACAGGCGAGGAGGCTATGAGCCAGGCTGAATGTGTTGTGTAAGCAAGACAGGGAAGGTTATTCTAAGATACACAAAGCATAAACAAAGTAGCTGTCAGTGAGTAAAAATGTTATGAATTGCTAATGTGCATAGCAGCGACATTCATAAAGGGAGGTACAAAGAAAAGTAGATAAAATACATGAGTGGTGTATACTTCAGTGCATTTCTTCTTCTTTTTTTTTTTTTTTTTTTTTTGGTTTTTTTTTTTTCGAGACAGGGTTTCTCTGTGTAGCTTTGCGCCTTTCCTGGAGCTCACTTGGTAGCCCAGGCTGGCCTCAAACTCACAGAGATCCGCCTGGCTCTGCCTCCCGAGTGCTGGGATTAAAGGCGTGCGCCACCACTGCCCGGCAAGTGCATTTCTTTTAGTTTATATATAAAAATGATATTGAGTAACAAAAGATCTCATGCTTACTCATTCCCCCGACAAAGTAAGCAGGCTCCATGAAAAAAGAAAGATTGAGAAAAAGAAAATAAAATTGAAGCTAGGAAAGTATATGAGAGACCCCAGACTAGACATACCTGTGTTAGTAAGTGAAACATGGTTTAGACTGAACCTTTGAGTGGAATAAATGAGGTCTAAACGCAAGTGATGCAGAAAGGGTCTGCATGGCTGCAGTCAGGGACCAGCTCTTAGCCTGCGTTCGAAACATCACCTTCGAAGGAGTGTTGGCAGCTGAGGTCATTTAAATTGTAACACTTACGGAAGCAAATTTGAGTTAATTTTGTTTTCTTAATGTCGTCTTTTTGTTGGTCCCTTTTTAGGATTTACAGAAGCTTGAACTGAAAATTCTAGATAGACAGTCAAAGGAAGAGGAAAAGGCAGAAAAACACAGGCGACTGGCAAAATTGAAAGAAAAGGTACTCTCTTCTGTTGTGTTTGTTTCTGAGACAGCTTGCTGTGTAGGCCAGGCTAGCTTTGAATGCACCGCTGTGGGCTAGCATGCTCTGCTTTAATTTATCTTTGCTTCTTAAACTGACTTTCTCAACCAACTATAACCATCAATTTTTCACACTAATGAAGTATAGATTTCCTCACTTATATATGTGTGTAATTATATGATACTTCAGTCAGATTAAGCATAGTCATCTCTTCAGATATTTACCATTTCTTTATGACAAAACTGGTCAAAATTGTTTCTCTTAGCTCTGAAATCTACAGTAGAGAATATCTGTAATCAGGCCAGCAGCATAGCACACCAGAACTTACCTTTCCCTGGCTCCCTCCTCGTGTCCTGACTGCTTGACTTTAAGGAGACTGGCAGATCTACTCCCATTCTATCTCATTGTTCTCTCTGCTTTACATTGCACACGTACATTCCACAGAGCACAACGTAGTACAGTCTTAGCAATTATTATTGGAGCTCTGCCATTGACTTTAGAAGCACTCTTTTCTTTGACCCTGAATTTTCTGTCTTGTCCCCGTCATCATCCTTTCTGAAGCTCCCTTCTGCGTCAGTGTGGCTGTGGGCATTGCTTAGTCTCACCACTAACTGCTCAGAACCTATGTGGTGCCGCATGGGTCAAGTAGACGACTTTATGGGTGTTATTTATACTACATTTATTGTCTGATTATATTGCTCTTATACTAAGCTGTAGTCTATTTCCCATAATTAAAATAGAAATGAAATAACAGAACTGGGGAAGGATAAATTAGCAGTTTATTAATTGATGTTAGTGGTATAAGCACAATGAAAGCTTATTTTGGACATATTAGTTAGTTCATGTTTGGGTAATAGCCAAGTGTAATTTTTAAAACTGCTTTGTGTTACTAAAGATTTTACTTAGTACACATTTAGTTCATATTAATTGATACTATTCTACTTCTGATCACAGGTTGAAAATAATGTCAGTAGAGATCCCTCTAGGCTTTATAAACCTACGAAAGGCTGGGAAGAACGAACCAAAAAGATAGGCCCATCAGGCTCTGGGCCACTTCTCCATATCCCGCACAGGTGAGAAGGTAGTAGAAGGTGATCATTTATAAAGATTTATAATGTTTTTATCTCATGCAGTGTTATGCATGTTTGTATTTTATACAGTTTCTGAATATAATTTTTCATATAGCAGATTGACAAAGCATATCTATATTTTTAACTTTTTATTATATATGTATTGTGTGTGTATGGTTGTGTGAGTGCTATGGTTGCTGTGGTGTACATGTTTGTGTCTCTTTTTCCATCATGTGGGTCTCAGAAGTCCAACTTGAGCTGTCAGGCTTGGTTGGAAATGCCTTAACCCACTTTACCCACAGAGCTACCTCACCAATACTGTATATACTTTAAGTTGCCATTACAGACTTGAAAAAAGTACTGTCAGTCTACGGTGTGTTTCCCAGCTGCCTATTTCCTTAAAGGGGCACCTCTCTTTTAATCAGTTGTTTTTTATTGTTTTGATCTTCCTGCATATTTATAATTGCTTTTCTCTTTTTCTCTTTAGGGCCATTCCAAGTTGGCGACAAGGAATCTAGAGGGACTATGAGATAATGCAATTGCTAGTCACTTGATGAATGTCAGGAGAAGGTGGTTAACTTTGCTATTTAAATGTTACTAGCTTAGTCAGGTTGGTTATTGTGCTGTGTATGAATTGAGAAGTTTTAAGTGTCATGGAGCATTGTCAATATTTTCATTCTACAAAGATGGCGTATGTTGGCCTAGTGTTGATATGAATGTTATTTAAATAGGTTTGTGTTACGAACATTATTCCATTTTAATACTCAAAATATTTCAAAAATAGTTTGTTTTTATCATGGCTTAGTAAAATAATTTGGGAGAATCCGTCTTTTTTAAGTCAAAATTTTGTAACTTTTATAACTTGGAAGTAACTAAGCTTGAGTAACAAAGACATAAGTGTCTTTTTAAAAGAGTTGTTCAATAACAGTACATTTTCTAGTTTAACAAAATGGTAATTTGTCAGTTGTTTCATTTTTGTGTAATGAATATTTTGTATTTGATTAAAGCATGCTTTATTTTATATGGAGACTATTTTAAATAACCTCCCTTGCTACATGTACCTTCTTCATATATTATGATGTCATTCTCCAGGTTTCCTGCAACTATGTCAAATTTCTTTCAGGCTTTCTGGAGCCACAGATTTATAAAATCTTTGTATCTTACTGGGTGGTACAGTTTTCTTCTGCTTGCCCCAAATTAGGAACAGTTTTTCTTCTGAAATAAGCTGGTTTTAAACAGTACACTGACGGTTTTGGATTGAAAAGTAGAAAATTTTTTAACACAACTCAATTCAGTTTTTTTGTATTAAAACATTTTATGTCATTCTAACTTTGGTTAGGTTTCAACTTATAAAGAAAGTACTATATACATAAAATATAAGAAATTTTACTTCTTACAATTTTATCTTCAAATGCCTTTAATTTTATATATGTATACACACACACACACACACACACATACACACAATTAGAGACATACAGACTGAATATCCCAGAAATTAGTAGGATTAGTGATCTAAATCTTTCCTTACATAACAGTTTAATAGTTACATAAGTATATAGATTCAAAGTATATAGATTTCAAATTTTAGAAAGTAAATTCTGATTGTATAGTTAATGGTGCACAATGAGAAAGTATCCTTAACTGGAAATGCCCATTTTATTTGATTGTTTTCCATGACTCTTTTAAATAATCTGGAACTATTGAGGAATATACAAGATGAAGGAATTCAACAAAACTGAACTGCTACCTAAGATACAGGAAAGTAAAGCTAGTATTGCACAAAAATGCACCTTTCAACTGCCTGCATCAAAGCTAAGCATGCTGGTTGATGGATTCTTACTGTTTTAGTCTTCATTATCTTTGGTACCAGTGTTGGGATTGAACCTAGAGCCCTAAGCATGCCAGCTACATGCTCCATGTGCTTTACTTCCAGCCTTGTTTGTAATTTTGTGTGTGTGTGTGTGTGTGTGTGTGTGTGTGTGTGTGTGTGTGTGTGTGTGTGTAAGCATGATATGTTGGGGGCAGACGTACATGTACCACAATATGCTGGGATATATCAAAGACACCTTGGTGGAATTGGTTCTCTCCTCCCACCTTTATGTTGAGCCCTAGGATTGAATTCAGGTTTCCAAGCTTGTGCAACTGCTGAGTACCAAATATTACCCAGGGTGCTTTGGAGTTGAGTGTTAAATATATATAGTGTTATATATATAAAACACTAACTCACAGGGCACATTTTGTAAGAAACTCATTTTCTACAGTTATAAGTACATCCAAATTTCTACTTACTTCCTTTTTGAAGAATCTTGTTAGGCTTAATCTTTCATGGACTCCTTCCTCATGAGTGCTTTGTAAACTTAAAGGAAATAGTACATGGCCAAGGCAACTTAAATTCTATTTTTGCATGAATAAGGTTTTATTGACATAGTTTTGCCCATTGGTTATACATTGTCTGTGGCTAATTATAAGTTACAGTGAAATTGCAACTGAAGGCATGAATAGTTGTGACAGACTATCTTATCCATAAAGCCTAACATTTTTATGGTATGGTGTGGGAGCTCCAAGCTCAGGACTTTTGGAATCTTCTGGTTCCACTTCTGGGAAAAAAGTCAACCCATGAATGAATATGTATTATCTGTAAGCATAAACTCACTTCACTATTTTGTTATACTTAATTTTTAAGAGGAAACCTGTGTCAGTATTTCTAAACTATCAACAATGAGGAAATGAAGTATAAGCAGAAATAATTTGTATGTTGTTGAGCTGCCTTTATATAATCAATGTTTAATATTTAAACAAAGTTCAAACCTTATTAAGCAAACACTTTTATATATACCGCCTCCTTATCTTTGTATCTTTTGTTGTTTTTGTTTGATTTTCATAAATTCTGCTTGGATAACTTTATCTTCTGCTCCTATTGCCTCAGCTTTCTTCAGATGAGCCGATGTTTGATCATACTCTTTTCATCCTACTGTTCTTGAGTTCTGCCATACAATGGTTTGGTATTTGATGGGTCCATTTCAAGGACCTTCAGTTAACTGAACTGCTCTCTGCAATATGACATCTTCACTTTTAAAGCACCAATACTCAATACACAGCATAGATCCAAACGTTATAAAATGAGGACCATCTGTGCATGCAATTTCAAATAATTCCAGATACTCTAAAGAGGATTAGGACAAACGTCTGAATTTTCATAGTGTTTATAATTGTCTAGTAAAACGTTTGTCTCCAGTTTCCACCTGTAAGTTTAGCTTGCCTATTCATTCAGCTTAAAACTGTGGCCCTCCAAAAAAGCGCCTGCAAAGTTAGACTTTCAGACCACACGTCCTTATGCTGTTTAGGGCCAGGATTTAAATTGTTTTGGTTAGCACATGAAGAAATGGGTTCATTCTGTCATTTTCACAAACGAAATCTGACGAAGGGATTTACGAACTGATTTTACGAGATGCGAGAAGGGTTTCTAAAACGTTGGGACGGAATAGAAAAGATTGCCCAACCGAGGGAGGGAGAAGAGAGACGAAGTGCTTGCTCTGCTGAGCCTTTCAGTGGTCCAAGGTGTGCGGCTTCCACTGTCGCCCCAACCAGACACCTGTGGGAGCGCCGCCCGCGTTGACTTCGCGCCTCCCGCCAACTGCTTCCGGGTCGCGGAGAGTGTCGCTTCCGGAGCAGCATGGCGGCCACGGAGGACGAGAAGCTGGTGGGGAGCGGAGAGGGAGAGCGGCTGGATTTCCTGCGGGACCGGCACGTGCGCTTCTTCCAGCGCTGCCTCCAGGTCTTGCCGGAGCGGTATTCTTCTCTGGAGACCAGCAGGTAACTCGAGGCCGCCGCGGAGGGGCTGGCGATGGCGGCCCTCGGGATGCGCGCCGCGGACCGGCCACAGAGCCGGGACCCGCGGGGCTGCGCTGCCGCCGGGCCGGCCTTAACCCCGAACCTGGCTTGACCTGCCTGCCCTGGGCCCCGGGCTCCCCTCCACTCTGCACTTCCTAGGGCCTCTCCTGACATCGCCACCGGCTGCGGGCACCTACTCCTGGCGCCCAGGGAGATGTGTGGAGCTCCAAGCTCAGGACTTTTGGAATCTCCTGGTTCCGCCTCTTTTCACTTCCCAGTCGTTTTCTGTGAGCTTCCTTTTTCCACTCCCTTAGCATCCTGTTAGTCACTTTGGTTTCTCTACTTTTACAAAAACCGAGTCCAAAGCGTTTATCCATCATCGCTTCTGTAAACATCCCCCCCACCCAATTAACTCTCAGTTGGAAGGCAGGGAAACACTCTACTAAGATGTGATTAGAAGTTTACTCGTGAGGAATTGTAAATCAAATGGTAGGGCTAAAGGGTTCAGTGTTGCATGAAGCACGCACGCTAAGGCTGGAACTGGCAAATGTTTGACAGCTGGCCGAGGTTAAGGAACTATTATAGTTCCTTATATAGAAGGAACTTATATATAAGGTTCCTTATATAGTTCCTTCCTGTTATAGAAGTTGATCTGAGAAAACAAAAGGAAGACATGTTTGCTGTGCACTGCGGTGTTTGGAGCGAGGCTTCAGGGCTACCTAGGGTTGGATGATAAGAAACACTGGTTTTTGTTTTATTTTAGACAAGATCTCGCCATGTAGGCCTAGCTGGTTTGGAACTCACTGTGTAGACCAGACTGGTCAGAGGTCCTCCTGTCTCTGCCTCCCAAGTGCTGGTATTAAAGACTTGAGCCACCACACCCAGCACCGCAGTTTGGCCCTGGTATCCCCACGTTTTCTTAATTAGGAGCTCCCAGTGTATTTTGAACACTAGATGACTGGTTCAGTTTGGAGACTTTTGTGGATGACTTTTACAAATGTGATCAAGAAATACTTAACTGGTAGATGCGAAAATACAGCCGAAGAAGGCAGGCGAGCACTTTGAGTAGACTTCAGTGCTGTCTATTAATGCAGGCTCTCTGAGGTAGATAAATAGCAGGCACATGCACTGTAATCCAGGTTTCTGTAGAGAAGCCTTCCTTGACTACCACCTGTATGTATTGGTTTGTTTAATAACTTTTTGTCACATGGAATTCTGTCTCGTGTATAGCATTGGAGCTGTCTTGTTTGGTTTGATTGTCAATAATCAACATTTGGCTATTTTAATCTGAAGTAATTAGATCTGATTTAAAATTCAGCTCTTCTTTTACGATAGCCAACACGTTTTAAGTTCTTGACCACATTTTAGCCACAGACTGTTGTTGCTCTTCACATTTGGGTCATTTTACCATTGCACTAGGACCTTAAGCGGCAGCTGGCATATAGAAGGCATAACAATATTGGCATAACAGATATTTGTCAGACAGTGGGAACTGAGTCTTAAAGGATGAACAGAATTTTTTAAAGCATTTAAATTTTTAAATTTTATGTGTCTTGAGTATTTTGTCTGCATTGTGCCATGTACCTATGGACACCAGAAAAGGTCCTGGAACTGGAGTTAGAGATGTGAACCACCATGTGGGTGCTGTGTCTTGAATCCTAGTCCTCTGGAAGAGCAGCTCCAAGATAAACAGACTCTTTAAAAAGAAACAGTGAAATATTGTTTATTCTCTTTCCTTTATCCATGGATATTGATTCACCAACATGAGTTGCTACTCTTCATGTATACATGCCTACACTTCAAAGTATTATTTCCAGGGATAGTAATGTGGCTCAGTGGTAGAGCAACTTCCTAGCATGCTGCAGGCCATACGTTAATTCCAGCATTAAAAAAAAAAGTCCAAAATTTGCACCATTGATAAAGTGAAGAAATGTTTAACCTGGCTATCAGTAAACATTTATGATTGCATTTTCAAAATCCCATTGTATATGATGTGTAAAATTAAAGTAGTGCATGTTGGCACTACAAAATATGATTTCTGCTCATAACCTAACAGTAAAAATTCTCTAAACTCATAATTCACTAAATAATTCTAATATAATCATAGCCTTCCACACCAACCATTATACATTAGAACACATGTAACTTCTCAGTATATTGGTTGAGAGATGCTGTCTTCACCCCTAGGTCTAGTGTATTGCACTTGTATAGAACTTTTGAAGATGTATTATTTATGTGTGTATATTTGTGTCTATGTAAATATATATGCATGTGTATGCAAGTGCCTGTGGAGGCCAGAAGAGGGTATGAGAGCCCCTGGAGCTGGAGTTACAGGTGGTTGAGAGCTGCCCAGTGTGAGTACTGGGAACTGAACTCAGGTCCAATGCAAGAACAGCCAGTGTGCTTAGCTGTTGAGCCATCTCTCCAGCCCTTCCTATAGAACTTTTACAAAATAATTTTTAGTTTTCGTGTGGTTCATTAATTACCTCATTTAAAAGATAACAATGCATTGGGTCTGTAGTGTTTTCCTTTTCCTTTTTTTTTTTGGGTCTCTATTTCACTTTGGTTTTGAGTTTATTTTTTGTGATTCATATTGATTTTAAGTTGCTTATGTTCTTCTTACTGACAAATACAAAGCAGCCGAGGTTACTTATTTATAGAAGCAAAATCTCACTGTGTAGTCCATGATGGCCTTAAGCTCACAAGCTGCTTTTTCCTCCTGAGTACTGAGATTACAGGTGTGTGCAACCACACTGGTCAAAACAGCTAACTGTTGGGCTAATGTTAGATTGTATATTTAGACACCTAGTAATAGTTTTTGACCTACCGTTTTTATAAAATCACCCCATTTCTGTTTCTTGTACTGCAATAATTAGGGATTGTGAAGCAAAGTTCTTAGAAACAACCACACCTGCCACTGAACCTTCCCTGAGGCTGGCTAACTTCTATGTGTGTGTGTGGGGGGGGGAGGGGGGGTTAGAATGTTGCAGGTCTAGAACCAGTTGCAATATATCTTGGGCTGTCCTCAGTCCCTAATGGGCCACCTCTGTATCTGACCTAACATCTTTGTTATTAATAGGTAAAAAACAACATTAGAAATGTATTAACAGACTTCCGCCAACCAAAAGACCAAGAATTTCAGAAAATAAATGAGAGGCCTGTAGCAGAGACTCCACCCTTTTGCCTTAATCTTTAACATCTACCTAATACTTCCACCATTTATTGAAAAGTGATTTAATATATGACTTTCTTTGTTCTATTGCTTTAAAAACTTTAAACTCGATAACTACATTGGAATACAGAATTTGGGGTAACCTAAATCTCTGTTCCTGGGCCATGATCACTCACACTTGGCTCTAGAATAAACTAGAATAAACTATATCTTAACCCCTGTAAGGTGAGAGTTCACAGAATAAATCATTTTTTCTTTTTCAAATGGCACTGACATCATGAAAATAAGTGTATTATTTACTGTTTTACCAAAGAGCTGTGTTTTTATAACAAAAACAGAATTTTCAAAAACCGTTTTTGGCGGTGATAAAGAGAATTTGGTTATACTGATGTGAGACAAGTGAGTAGTTGTTGGGAGGGAAGTAGTAACGGTCTGACAGTATTTTGGAAACTGCTCTGTGTGAGCTGACCAGGTTCCGAGGCTTTGAGACCCTTGCTTTGCACCTTTCTAGAATAAGCACTTCCGACCCAGACTTCCAAGTGTCTTCAACAATGAAGACATCTTTGTGTAGATTTTAGGTAGGGCTCTCTATAAATCAAGTTGCCTTCTTCTAAAATGTTAAGCCAGCAGTTGCAGGAAGAACTAGATGGCACTGGAGAGATGGACCCACAGTTCAGAGTGTGTACCGTTCAGTTCCCAGCATCCTCAGTGGTTCACTTACGACTGCCTGCAACCCCACCTTCATGGAATCTAATAACTTCGGCCTCCCTGCCCAGGCACCCACCCTCCTGTGCACAAACCCACATACCCACATATACACACACACATAACCCTTGTTCACCTCTAGCTGGTGGTGGGACCTGAGATAGTGGAGCCCATAAATGAGGCAGACTAAAGTTTTATGCAATAACCAACTTTGTTCAGAGCATCAAACAATTTCTACTCTGAAGGTTAAGATGAGTAAAGTATCCAATCACAAGAGGAAGCTGCTTGGGACAGGCAGCTGCAAGTGAGAACATGTTTTTCCATAGAGGCATATAAACAGTAACACTAGCCAGTTGTAATGGATGATCTGAAGTCAACTCACTCCTGTCCACTATACCTTGGAAGGACATAAAACATAATCTAAAAACAATTCTGTGTTTTTGAAGAAACTGAGATCACAAGACTCTTAACCTTGTTTTCTTGGAGTTTTCTCACAAGCACTCAGAACTCTCCTCACATGACTCTATTCTTGGACCCCTAATTAAACATAAAAACCTCTTAATTCTAACACCCCTAATTAAAAATAAGAAAGTAAATCTAACAGTATATATATATATGTGTGCACAGGCACACACACACACACACACACACACATAGAGACATGAACACACAACAAACACATACGTGCTTTCAGCCTTCAAGTGGCTCCCATGCAATTTTCAGTGTGTTCTTGTACCCCACAGGTGAGTAGGGTACATGATTCCGAAAGTCCCTTTCTTCACAATTAAAACAAGGGGTTGATTCACTTACTAAGAATAAATTGTGAGGTTTTTCTTTTGTGTGTTTTCTTATTTGACAAGGTAGAGGGATGACATTTAAATTATTTTAAAAGTAGAATGAAGTTTTTAGTTGGTTTGGTTTTTGTTATTTTTCCCTTTGGTGTTTTGTTTTGGGTTTAAGCCAGAAATAGTTCACTGGTTTGATAGTTAAGGTGATATTTTACTTTTTTTTTCCCTTTAGGTTGACAATTGCGTTCTTTGCACTCTCGGGGCTGGATATGTTGGATTCCTTAGATGTGGTGAACAAAGATGATATAATAGAGTGGATTTATTCCTTGCAGGTCCTTCCCACAGAAGACAGTGAGTGAGTTTTTAGCATTTTATTTTTAGTACGATTAGCTGTTCTTGGCATGGCATGCATGGGATTAGCAAATTAGAATTTATTTGTACTCTTGGCATACTTTACATATCTTTATTTTTCTTGTAGTTGAACACCTCTTTCTGTCCAGATACAACACATAACTGTATTGGCGTTAATTTCTCTCGAGGAAACAACGCAGAGTCATGGGAATTACATTGAGACTCACAAATATAGCAGCACACTGTGTTGTATGTGCCTACATTAATGACTCATTATTTGTGTTTGATGTTTATATATGACGAGTCCTTTAGCGTTTGGTCTGTTTTTATTCTCAGCCATTGTTTTTCCATCTTCAGAAAATTTCTCTTGGTCAATTGCTGTATTTCTTAACGCTTAGGTTTTTTTTTTTTTAATTAAATCTCCAAAATTCATAGCTTCATGATTGACATATTTTGAGGGAAAGAAGTACACAATGTATCTTCAATTTATACAAAACATAAATGTAGTTCAGATGACCTGAAGTTGTGGTGTGTTACTCGGCAGGTACTTGCTACCAAGCCCAGTGACCTGAGTTTTATTCCCAGGACTCAATATGAATAGATAGAAGGGAAGAACCAGCCAGGCGGTGATGGCGCACGCCTTTAATCCCAGCACTGGGAGGCAGAGGCAGGTGGATCTCTGTGAGTTCGAAGCCAGCCTGGTCTCCAAAGCGAGTTCCAGGAAAGGCGCAAAGCTACACAGAGAAACCCTGTCTTGAAAAACAAAAAAAAAACAAAACAAAAAAAAAAAAAAAAAAAAAAAAAAAAAGAAGGGAAGAACCAGATTTGGCAAGTTGTCTTCTGACCTTCACACATGTGCTGTGGCATGCGTGTGGCCCTCCCTGCACACACTTACACACAAATACATAAATGTGAATCACCACAATTGTGGTAATTAGTAACTCACTTCAGAAAATGAACTAAAAATGTTTTGTTATAGTAACACATTAGAAACAAAATAGGTGCTCATCAAAACTAAAATATTTAAGTAAACTATGACACAGTAACAAATGTTATGTGGTGAAATGATAAAAGGAGACCTGTATATGTACTGACTGAAAGTCTGCCTGTCATATATGGTTAGATAATAAATTGTAAACGTGCAGTCAGCATGGTGGTGTGCACCTGTAGTTCCAGCTTCTTAGGAACTTGAGGCAGGAGGATTGCTAGAGGAGTAGTTCTAGACCAGCTTAGGAAATTAATGAGATCCTTTCATCTGGCCTCAAAAACAAATAAGCAAATAAAACACAGATGTTTTAACAGTTAAGTCTGTAAATGTAAATGTATAGAGAAAGCCCTTGAGAGGATATATAGAATATCTTTGTGGAGGGAGAAGTAGATGGAGCAGAGGTAGGAGATAGCAGGATAAGATCATTTTTTTCTAGGTATCTACTGCGTTTGAATCTAATAAAAATGTTTCTGTTTTTAAATTAGAAAAAAAACTCTTCAAACAATGAAAATAAACAATTTAAAACTGAAATCTATATTCAAATATTAATTTAATAGCAGACATAATGTATATTATTTGATATTTTATAATTTTTCAAAGCACAGCCAGATAATTATCAGATTTATTCTTCATCTAACCCAGAAGAAACCGAGAGACCGAGTAGTTTTCTTGTCGGATTCTGGATTTTAGGCCCATTTCACAGGAGGAAATGCATGCCTGGCACGTAGATCTGGCCAGAGCCCGTGGTGGAGCAGCTCACAGGCCCCAGAGATGAATTGTTGCTGTTATCCTGCTACAATGACATAATAGCAGACTGCCCTTTAAGTCTGTGCTTTTCTTCTCTCCTTGTTAATTGATGCAGCTTCAGACCTCACCAGAGGAGCTTCTTTATGCAGTAGAGTGTGCTTAAAACAAAAACTCAAAATATGGTCAAAGTGCAGAGACCCCCCCCCCCTCCACACACACACACACACACACAGAGAGAGAGAGAGGGAGCCCAGGAAATCCTGGGCATAGCAGGACTGCTTCACTCACAAACTCACAGCGGCTCTGGTTGTCTGAACAAGACCTACACAAGGTGAAGCCAGTTGACATTCTAGCATGAGGGAGGAGGGGCTCATAAGCTCTCACCCCTAACTGAGGAGCTGTGAACAGTTGGTAACTTCTGGAAGAAAGACAGAACAGTGTTCTTTGTAAAACTTTCTTTTGTGGATGGCCCCACACTCAAGGCTATCGGCATCACAAATTTCAGTCCAGGGGTTATTTAAAAAACAACAACAACAAACCAACCAGGTGGTGGTGGTGACTGGGAAGGCAGAGGCAGGGAGATCTCTAGTTCGAGGCCAGCCTGGTCTACAGAGGTAGTTCCAGGACTACACAGAAACCCTGTCTCAGAAAAAGGAGAAAAAAAAAAAAAAGAGGAACTGGAATTTGGGGGTTGATAAGGAGGGAGGAGTGGGCGCAAAACTACACAGAGAAACCCTGTCTCCAAAACTACACAGAGAAACCCTGTCTCGAAAAACAAAAAAACAAACAAACAAAAAGGCAGGAGGAGTGGATCTGAGAGGAGTCAGGGAAAAGACAGTCAAATCTATGATCAAATCCATTGTAAAATTATCTGATGAGGTGAGAATTATGACTACGTAAGCAGCATTGTGTCTGAGTCCTTGCGCAGACGTTAAAAGAGAGTTGGACGGGCTGACAGGCTTTGGGGTCTCAGTGCTGCCTCACTGCCCAAGTGCCATGCGGACCGTTTAAAGACACGGTAAAGATTAGTCAGCCATCCACGCTGGGAGTGTAAACACCCTGCTGGCGTCTCATCAGTGTGTGCTTAGACACTTGCAGCATTGGGCCCTTCTTGTCAGAGGTCAGGCTGTGAATTGTATACTCCCTTCCCTGGTCACCAGTGAGAAGTTACATCTCATCGTTCTGTAGATAAAGATAACGAGGTCCAGAGGCTTCATAATTTGTTCATAGTAACACACAGTAATGATGCTGGAGGAAGCACTAGGGTAGACTTTTCTGTTCTCCATTGACTCAGTGCACTAGATGCTGTAACTCTGAGGCCATATGACAGTAAGTGGATTGACGTTTTCCTTAGAACCTATAAGATAGCAGATGGGTGGGGTAGTGTGAAACATCAATACCCTACTGAGGTAGATCATTGAATCTATTCTGAGAAAAAAGATAAAGGAATAATAGGATAAGTGGGTAGATCACCAAATCTACACTAAAAAGAAAAGGGGGAAGATATAAAAATGACAAAAGGTAGATTACTGAATCTATTATGAAAAGAAAAAATACTTTTAAAAAGGAACTACTTGTTTTAAATAAGATAAGTAATGAAAATTTTTTGTCTGAGTTGATCAAATGTTACTGGACTGGACATTGTTAATATATATAATGGAGTTTTTTGTCTGAATCTGTCAAATGTTAATGGACTAGACATTGTTAATGTAATTTTTGACTGTATATATTGTATATACTTATTGGATAGTTTTTCTTGTATTAGTTATAAGCTTTTTTAAGTTTTAGACAAAAAAGGGGAAATGTGATATTGTGTTCCCCAAAATGTTGTGCACCCTAATAAACTTATCTGGGGTCAGAGACAGAACAGCCACTAGATACAGAGGCTAGAAAATGGTGGCACACACGCCTTTAATCCTAGCATTCCAGAGACAGAAATCTCTCTGGATCTCTGTGAGTTCAAGGCCACATTGGAAACAGCCAGGCATGGTGACACACACCTTTAATCCCAAGAAGTGAGTCTTTAATCCCAGGAAGTGATGGCAGAAACATGAAGATATATAAGACGTGAAGACCAGAAACTAGAAGCTTTTAGCTGGTTAAGGTTTCGGGCTTTGGAGCAGCAAGCAGTTCAGTTGAGGTTCATTCTGGATGAGGACTCAGAGGTTTCCAGTTTGAGGAAACAGGATCAGCTGAGGAACTGGCGAGGTGAGGTGGCTGTGGCTTGTTCTGCTTCTCTGATCTTTCAGCGTTCACCCCAATAACTGGCCTCAGGTTTGATTTTATTAATAAGACCTTCTAACAATTCGTGCTACATCCTACTGCCTCCTTCCTTCCTTCCTTCCTTCCTTCCTTCCTTCCTTCCTTCCTTCCTTCCTTCCTTCCTTCCTTCCTCCTCCCTCCTCCTCTCCTCCCTCCTCCCTCTCTCCTTCCTCCTCCCTCCCTTCCCCCTCCCCCCTTTTCTTTTTTGAAGTAGATTTTTTTTTTCAGATTGCTCCTCCCTCTCTGCTGTCTTTGTCTTTCCCCCCCCTCCGAGACAAGCTCTCACTGTAACACAAGATACTAGAAGTTGCCAGTTAGCCTGAGGTAGTCTCAAACTTTCGGTCTTTCTGCCTCAACTTTCTGGAATTTTCAGGCTACCACTATACTTCAGTTGCTACTTTAAAAACAAGAAATATAGCAACAACAATAACAAAAAACAGTATTCTTCCAATTGTAGTAAGTGTGGTTTCATGTGGGCTAAGTTAGACATACTCTGTAGTTAGGAAATGACAGTTTGAAAAGCATGGTGATTCAACCCATTCCAGTCTGTCTGTAGGACCACCAGTCTCTGATGGCTCAGATCAGATCTAAATCTCCAATCTCCTAAGAAATCTCTGCTAGTTCTTTAATTGGTCTTAGTCTTGTCCTAAAACTAATTTTGGAAATTTGGAAAATAGACATTAAACTACCTTCTAGCTGTGGATTGGTTTGTTTCACACGGTTTTTTTTTTTTTTTTGGTTGGAGCTGTGGGTTGAACCGAGGCCTGGAGCATGCTAGACAAGTGCTCTCCCATGACCTACATTCCCAGCCTAACACTTCAACTTGCAGTTCCTTTGGGTCTTTCTTGACATCTTTAAAACAAGGAATTGGGAACAATGCATACTCCTAATAAGAAAGCCTTGTGTTTCTTGAGACCTGTGAAAAGTTATTTCTGTATTTGTAAAAGTGCACATTTTAAAATAAAATTACCGCATTCCTCACTGGAATTTTATCTGCTCAGTACAGAAACCTAACTTTTAAAGTGGAATTCAAAACCATGACTTACATTAGCAGCCTGAGCTCACGGTGAGGGTGCTACTGTAACCTAAGCATAGCCTTTTGCTGCATGTGTCTAAATATAATTTGGATTGTATTTACCTTGTGCAATACAGTTGTCTCTTAGAAGAGGGAAATGAAAAGCTTCTTATGAAATCAGCTCCCTTTGTTGAAGTCAGTCTTTTTGATTGTTTTGTTCTGTGTATCCCAGCTTTAACACAAACTCACAGGTCTCCTGCCTTAGCCTCCCAAGAGCTGGGACTAGAGCTGTTTTTTAAATTCTAAAATGTTTTTTGAAATTCTCATCAAACTTACACATTTTGTAAGTTTGTGTGATATGCGTGTGTGAGTGAACATGCACATGCTGTAGCACCTATGGAGGTCAGGGACAGGATCATGCAGTGGACTCTCCTTCCACCTCCACAGGGTTCCGGGGCTCGAACTCAGGTCACAGGCCTTGCCTGGCAAGTGCCTGTACCCAGTGAGTCGCCTTCCCTGCCAGCAGTGGTTGAAGACCACAGATAAGTCCTCTTACCACCTCAGTACTGTCTTAAAACTGTCTGAATGCACTGCCTTCTAATGCGTGTCATAGAATTGGCCTTCATTTTGAACTTACTAGCAAACCACAGCCTTTAAAGTGAGATAGTACCCAATCATCAGGCAAAAGTCAGTTTTATTTTTCAAGCCGACATTGTAAACATTTTTCTCTGATAATACAACCCCAATACTTTATCATAAAGTATGCATATGCATATTCCATGAACAAATTCTTATGCTTGTTGCATTCCCGTCTACTCAGTTTTCGTTTTTCTTATGAACTTGGACTTTTCTGCTCTTTTTTCTATTTATTTCCATTGTAACATAGACTTCCTGACTTTGAAGTTGGTGCCACAAAAGTAGAGGGTTCATTAGCCAAAATGTTTTAACTTGAAATATGACTACCTAGGCTTCATATTCATAGTTTTCATGTCAGCTTCAGATAGGACCAAGATATTTCTACGTCTTACCAAGTTCTATGTACAACCGGGAACCGTGTGAGTAGACTGTATGCAGGGAACTTTCTTTTGTTTTGCTGATGCTAAGTATGAACACTAGATGGTGCTCTTGAGTAAAGCGTCAACCTCATCTAGAGTATATGTGCAGTGTTAAGCTTGGAGCGAATTGCAATTATCCTTGAATATAATGAAATGGTAAGTTTCTAGAATTATGAAGAAAAAGCCAGTAGAAAACAAGCTTGACAAGAAAGAGAAGAGAATGCCCAATGAACTTAAAAATGGTAAATATGTTCTCTTATTGAGCATCATTTTCACAACCTTGGTACTTAAGTATATGACTGATAAACCAATTTGATAAATAAATCATCTTTCTTGGGCACTAAGTTTAATGTTAGTAAATGTGCCATGAGAAATAGGATCTTCCTTTGAGCTATTGTTTACATTGAAACTATTTTTTTCAATCCAATTTCATAGTCCACAAGCAGTTCAGAAGAGGGAAAAAATGATACATTGTCTTCCCTGTGTTCTGATTGTCTCCAAAGACTAAATAGATTTTCATTGGTATGCTCCTATTTGGAAAAGAAGAAAGGACACTTTTGATGATATTTTTCTTTAAAAAATTGCAAAGGGGTTAGGGGCTCTTCATTTCTTCTTGTTTTATTTTTGATAATATTTAATTGGTCAATTTTAAATAGTTACTGTTGATTAAGCCATGGACCCTGCTGTAACCTGAACATGCCCTCTACCCCTTAAGACCCCTGCAGCATACTACTTGTAGTATGTTACTGTCCAGTTAGGAAGTGGAAGACACTTCAGCTGGACATGCTGCTGCATGCTTGTGGTCTCATCACTGGGGAGCAGAGACAGAATCTGCAGCTTGGGGCCTTGGCTGTATAACAGTTTGAAGGCCATCCTGAACTACATGAGACTCTGTCTCAGACAGACGTACAAGAGAACCAACTTAAACAGGTTGTTAGGTGCATGTAGAGCACAAGTACTAGAAGAAGAAGGTCATGAGTTTGAATTGGGTTTCCTGTGTCCATGCCGAAGCCTCCAATCGATACAGAGTTTTTGAGCATCAGTTTTCTTGCGGCTGCTTCTCAGAAAAGTTAGGGATTTAACCCACTGAAACTAAGAAGCAGACATGTACTCACTTGTCTCTAGGTGATACTTTACTCTGAAGCATTTTCTTTGAACCCAGACTGTATGTAAAAACCCCTGACTGGATTGTCCTAAGTTATCAGGGGACTCAGGAACTTCCTAATGAGATATAGACCTCAGAATGTGCATAGAGCTTTCTTTCAAGCAGACGTGGGGGTGTGATCAGAGTTGTACAGCAAAGTATCAACAAGTTAGTAGCTTGGAAGGAGATCTTTACAAGGGTTAGTAAAAGAGGAAACTGACGTTCAATTCAGATCATACAGGGAGAGACACTTTGATTCTGTTTACCCACCTTGAAGTAAATAAAGCAAAGTCACGATGAAAGGATAAAGATGGAGGGGTGTGTGGAATTTTACTGAACTGTCCCAAAGATTCTTGTTTATTCATTTTTCAGTCAGACATTGGTTACTTCTGCAGGACTTTGTGGATGATAGTTAAGGTTATACTATCACCTGATCTTAAAATACAGCATATCCATAGGTCTCTTCCACATACACATCATCTCTCTGTGTGTCTGTGTGTGTATATACATATATGTGCGCGCGCGCGCGCGTGTGTGTGTGTGTGTGTGTGTGTGTGTGTGTGTGTATACATACACAGTACAGTTACATGAACAGCAGGTCAGTCAGAATATGTCATGAAAGAGCAGAAGAGAAGCCATAGAGACACGAATCTTGCAAAGAATTTGAGTGATAGCTGCTCTCTGGTAAGAGTCTCGTGTGTAAGAGATGGTAAGCGAGGCTTTAGGAGCCAAGGGGAGCTCCTAACTGATAGCCAGCAGTGAGACTAGATTAGCCGCACAGTAACGGGAAACTCATATGCTGACTATGTGACCGAGCTGGAGGCAGACTGTTCCTCTAGAGCCTCCAGTAAGAAAGGTAGTGCTGTGAAGGCTTTGATTGAAGCTTGGGAGACTTGGGCTGGACTTCTGATCCTCTGACATAGTAAGATGGTGAATATGCTTGTCCACAGTGACTCAGGATGGAAGTCTCCCTGGTCCTGCCTTCCCACACAGCTGCTGTTTTCCTTATTCCCTCCAGGCTGTTAAGAATGTACCATTTGTCTAATTATAAACATCATACACATGCTTTGTAGCTTTGTTTTCTCTTGTTCAGATACAGATTTCCTTGTTGTTGTTTAGTTTTACTACTAATTACTTTCAAATTAGCATAATGCACCCTTAGTAGACACAGCGTGGTATCTTAGGCCTGTTAGACGGTCTGTCACTTGAACCTTCACCACCACACTGCACTGGATACTTCTGTGCATATGACCTTGCTCATGAGGGTCTTGATGTACATTCTGGGGTGTAGTGTCACTTAGAGGGTATGGTTTGGTTGCTCGTTAGCAGAGCTTAAGTGACTTACAACTTTAGTCTTACCAAAAACGTGCCATGCTCACTGGATTTACTGCCACCCAGTAGTACTGCCAACAGAGAGAACTGATTGCCGGGAAGTGTTCAGTTTAGTAGTTTCTCATCTCTGCAAAGACTTATAAGCTGCCACTGAGAGTTTCAGGGAAGCGAAAGCTGAACTAGGCGATTGCCTGGTTTGGAGAAGCAGAATGTGGGGGGACGTTATGATTTAGCCCTCCACCCGTCATAGAGATGGGAGTTCATGGCATCAAAGCCCATTTTTAAACCATCTTGAGTTTTCATTAACTGGCAGTTCTGGTGTGCTAATATATTCTTGCCTTTTACATCTAGCTTACTGATTTTTTTTTTTTTAATTTTACAATACCATTCAGTTCTACATATCAGCCACGGGTTCCCCTATTCTTCCCCCTCCCACACCCTCTCCTTACCCCCAGCCCACCCCCCATTCCCACCTCCTCCAGGGCAAATCCTCCCCCCCCCCCAGAACTGCAATCAACCTGGTAGACTCAGTCCAGGCAGGTCTAGTAGCTTACTGATTTTCTAACAGTCATTAAGCCCATAGTAGATGCGCTTGTAAGTTCTCAACTTATATCCTATATATCTGGAAAAAGGAAAAGTTAGAGCTAGAAAAACAAAATGATAAGTATACTTTGAGTAGAGACCAAATGTGAACTGAAGTCTTGTACAAACTTCAAAGCCAGGCACCCAGAACACAGGTTTAAGACTGGAGTACGAATGTGCGTTTTCTCTAGGGCGATGGAACAGTGTGTCAGGAAGCAGTGAGTCAGGGTGGACTCTAGAGCCTGCTGTGAGGGCTGTTACCTCCAGCATGTCACTTAGCCTCGGGCTGGGTTCTGATGAGCCTTCAACATCATCTCACAGAAATGGAGACAAGGGGCCTACATGTGTAAGAGGACCCACGGGGAACCCAAGGGGACCTGAGTTCAACCCCAGCACCTACATGAAAGCCAGACATGGCTGTGCATGCCTGTCACCCCAGCTGTCGGAGGTGAGGGGCTAGCCAGCCTAGCTGGCACAGTGAGCTTCTGGTTCAGTGAGACCCTGTCTCTAAATACAAGGTGAACCGCAGTAGAGGAAGACTCCTAGTATCCTCTCCTGGTCTGCATGTGCACCCAGCCATGTACACCCTCCCTGTGTGCACCATATGTACATGCAGAAGGAAATGGAGCTTTGGTACTAAAATACTGTTACGGAACAATTCTCAGGTTAAACTGCTTTGGGTTCTGTACAGAAACTGTATTTTCACACATGCTTTGTTTTCTAGGGTCAAATCTAAGTCGCTGTGGTTTCCGAGGCTCTTCATACCTGGGTATTCCATTCAATCCATCAAAGGTTAGTTCTGTTTAGGTTGGAATGTGGGAAAAGGACATAAAGAGATTTAGTAGATGAAGACATTTAGAAAAAACTAAGCTTCTAGGTTCAGTATGCTAAATAGAAAAAGAAATGTCTTAAGTGAAGCCTTTAGCCCCTTTCCTAGTTTTTTTGGCACATATATATGTTGAAATTTATGTTGTTACCAAAACTTACCTCTTATTATTATGTGTGTGTAGAAGTTATTAGTGATTTCCTGGAGAACCTGGAAATACTTCTGTGAAGCCGGTGAACTTCCTGTGCCACAGGACTTAGTGCTGGGCTCGTGTTTCTCCAGAGAGTGGGAGCTGCTCTCCAGGAAGTGACTGGGGACCCGGGCTAATGACTTTTCTAGCAGGAAGCTGGGCTTCCCCAGCATTTTGGGCCGAGGCTTTTGGACCAGCCCATGCCAGTGTACAGGGAAGAAGTGGAGGAGCAGGCCCAGAGCGAGCACTGGCTGTTCTGCTGTGACCGAGTCACCAAGGTCCCACTCACAGTGGGACGTGGAGAAAAGTTGGTTTTCCTTCCTTCCTTCCTTTCACTATGATGTACAGTGTGGAACTCAGGGTCTCAAGCAATGCCAGGCTCTGGCTCTCTCAACTGAGCCATATCCCTGCCCCCTTGCACCTCTTTTTTTTTTTTTTTTTTTTTTGAGACAGGGTTTCTCTGTGTAGCTATGCGCCTTTCCTGGATCTCGCTCTGTAGCCCAGGCTGGCCTTGAACTCACAAAGATCTGCCTGCCTCTGCCTCCTGAGTGCTGGGATTAAAGGTGTGTGCCACCACCGCCTGGCCCCCTTTCACCTCTTTATAAAGAGGTCTCGCAAGCTCATGCCTGTGGAAGCCTGAGCTAGGAGGCCTATAATGAGTTTGAGGCTGGCCTGCATTCTATAAGCAGTTCCATGCCAACCTGGGCTACAAAGTAAAAATGTGCCTCAGAAACAAAGAACAAACCAAAAAGAGGCTTTTCCACAATGAGTTCGTCTGCTTATAGAATGATTATCAGTCAGTATGGGATTACTCTTGAGAATTGCAAGAATCGTGTAGTTGCAAGGGAGAGTGAGAAACTCGCAGTTATTTATACTTTGATTCAAGATTGTGGAATAGTAGCAGTGATTGTAGTGATGACAGGATTTGGTTGAAATTCTTTGAGCTTTATTCTTTTCACTTAAACTGTAGACAAGTGTAGGGCGTTTACCTACCACCCCCACAGCTTCCCAGAGTTTTCTTGAGTGCGAGCAGCAGGAAATATTAGATAGAAGATTTATAGGGAGAATCTTGCGAGATAAACAGATAGAAAATAAAGGATAGCTCGAGAGGCTGGAACTATTCCAACGGCCCGACTGTCTCTGCCAGTTTTTATAGAGACGCAAGGGTGAGCAAAGACTCTCCCAGCACAGCAAGTGCAGAGCATCTCAGACACTGCACTCAGGCCGTGTCCTGATCATCCTCTATTCGGACCTGCTGGGTAAAGCCACAAGGAACCCGAGAACGGGCTCCCACAGACAAGCTTATCTGAGTCATGTCAGATGACATCAGTAAGGTGTCTCCGTTGAGTGCCTTGGCAGCAGCAGGGAATATGATAACAAAGGAGTCATAAATGTGTTCTTTCTGTTTTATACATGAATTTGCCAACTTAAGTGAACCCTGAATAAAGGGAGGCTCTCTGGTTAATCATATGAGCAGAATTATGTGTCTTGACGTAGGGAATGATGTTTATTGTGTAATACAAGATCATGTGCAGATGTAAGCTGTACTTGTTGGTATAAAACAGTGATATATTTCATCTTCCCAAGATAATCTTTACCTCAAAGGCATCTTATAGCATATTTTTAAAATTTATTTTGAGATAGGGTCTTGCAATATTGCCCAAGTTGATACTAAAATCCTGGGCTTAAGCGTCCCAATTAGTTGTACTGTAGATGTGCACCATTGCGTTTGAATCTCTGCACTGTTTAGAAATAATCTCCCTTAATGAAATGTTTGCCGCTGGTTCACAAGTTCTTGTGAAACCCAATTTTGGCCCTCAGTGTACCTGGCCTGTCCTCTCTGAGGAGCCAGGTCTCATGTATATGGCCTTCGACTGAATCTCTGTGGTAACAGGAGCTAGAGACGTATATGAAATCACATAGGCCTACAAAAAGCTGTCATAGAGGATGGGAATGTAGAGTCTGTGAGACATACTAACCTGAGGAACTGGAAAGAGATTTTTCCAGTACCATCTATAAAGAAAACAGCTTCATCGTTTCTTTTTAGAAACCACTGGACCACCTGTGCACCTTTGACATTCTCATACATGTATAGAATTTGACAGGCCAAAGACACTCATAGATCCACCCAACTTAACCTTTCCACTTATTTTGCATCATAAATCCTATACTCTGTTAAATTATGTAATGCTTTTAATGCCCCATGATTTTCCTTCCCTGCTTCACTTTTATTTTCTTGTCCTATCTGTACCATCCCTCTCTCTGCAGGAAGAATCCCTGTTTAAATCTGTGTAGTACCGCATCTCCTCATGACCACTTGAATGACCGACTCTGGATTGTAGTTATATGCTCTCTTAAAGGTCACAGTTCACATTTAATTCACATTCGGATTCCCTGTCACTCTTTTAAAATAGCAGGTGTTTGGTTTAAATACCGAAAAATGAGACCTGCTTTGGGCATTCCAAGAAGGCCATTATAGCTGTGAAATAGAATAGTGAAGAAAATTAGGGCTTGAGTTCTGAGGAGGGACTTAAAAGGTGTTAAGATGAAAATTGGTTGGGTGTTAGTGAGACCATATAAAAGAATTGTATGTCAGGGTGGATCAGTGGGTGGCTTCAGGCTTCAAGGGTATTGAATATCATGCAGATTTGCTCTGTGAAGAACACAGGTCATTGTGCAAGAAAAGTGTGGGGTTAAGTTGCTAACCCTTTTTAACACACATACACAAACCTTATTGGCTAGATTCCTTATATGAAGCTTAAATGTGCTTTATTTCTGAGATTGTGTGACCTTGCTTCTTCTTATACAGTTGAAGTCCTTACATTTACTTCTTATATTCTGAATACTAATGTTTATTAGAGGTTGAAATGATTAAACTTCATGACAGTAGAATGATAAGGTTATATGGTGAATAATAATGTATTTAATTTAGATTTGTACCATATACCATAGCTTTTACTTTATTTTTTTTACAGTTCTGGGAATTTTAAACCTACATAGCAGGCAAGCACTTTACCCCTGAGCTATATTCCAAGCCCAAATTTTGCTTCTTTTTATAAATTTTTTGGTTTTAAATATTGAATGAGTTTTTAGCTTTATAAGACATAATTTTTTATAAATATAGGCTTGAACTAAGTAGAAAGTTTCAAATATATGATTTATTCAAATGTCTTAACTATTTTCATAAAGTTGGAGGAGTATAAGATTTTGAAAATTATGTAGCTTTGTAAGAAGACATATTGAGACATGTAAAAATTGAGGCTTTTTTTCCTCAGGTAGATATCTATACAAATTGGTATAAGAAACATTTACTAAAACCTCATGTCAAACCTCATTTATGAAATAAAATTTAAAATTTCAATTAATTTAACATACTATTAATTTTGAATTTAGAACCCTGGAACAGCTCATCCTTATGACAGTGGACACATAGCGATGACCTACACTGGCCTTTCATGTCTAATTATTCTTGGAGATGATTTAAGCCGAGTAGATAAAGAAGCGTGCTTAGCAGGCTTGAGAGCACTTCAGCTTGAAGATGGGAGGTAGGAGCTGTTCGTTATTATCTTATGTTTACATAAAAACTATTTGGAACTAGAATATATACTGGATATAATACTATAGTAGATCTTTAGAGGATCATATTCTCTTTATAGCACCATCCAGGACTGGAATACAACTCAAGTTAGTGCATAGTGTGTGAAGAAGGCCCTGGATTAGATCCCCAGTCACACAATGGAAAAGTGCTTAATGAAAAAAGTACCTCATTTTATATGAACAAAAATAAAGCTCACTTTCTAGTAGAACTCCTTTTTCTTTTTAATTTGCCTTCTGGATGAAACAAATATTTTGAAATAAGCTATTTAGTTTGAGTATCCTTGAAAGTACTGATGGGAAAGAAAGGAATGCACATTAAAAACTATGTTCAAAGTGAGGTGGCTTGCTCTCCAGCTCATTGAGGGACACATTTACATGATACAGAAGTGAATGCTCACGACACTTGGTGGTTTATGTAAGAGTTTAGGTCACAGCAGTTGTAAGTTGTCAATGTGATGAAGTAGGTAGCCATAGCCTCCAGTCAGAGGACTCTGCGGACCAGTCTGCTGTTGTGTTCCGTCCCTGCCCTGTGCACTGTGGTCCTTGTTCCTTGTCAGTGTTTCCAGAACATGTTCTTGACTAGGGAAAATGACTGTAGACATAATAAACAGACATTTGAGAATCTGCTGTTGTTCTGGATTACTGCCATCAAGAGGACAGGAACACAGTAGTGCCTCTTCAAAACTAAATGGAATGAAACTCAATATAATAGATCAGTTAGTAGTTATCTATATATACATTAGGAGAAATTTCACATAATAAAATTTGGGTTTAGCAGTTTCTTACTACCAAATAATATGTGTGAGGTTTTACTTGCTACTTTTTCTGCTGCCCTTACTGGGAGTAAATTCTTAGTCTGAATAGTAGTATCTGGGCAGTGACAACTCATGAGGATAAGTGATTTCGGGTCATTTTATACTGTGGAGTGTGGTGGGAGGAAAGCCAGCAGTTTCTGTGAGTAAAGACACATGGCATATGTTCCTGGCTTGAGCTAAAGGATCTTAATGCAGCTTCACGTCCTTGTTTTCAGTTTTTGTGCTGTTCCTGAAGGCAGTGAAAATGACATGAGGTTTGTGTACTGTGCCTCCTGCATTTGCTATATGCTCAACAACTGGTCAGGCATGGATATGAAGAAAGCCATCAGCTACATTAGAAGAAGTATGGTGAGTTATATTGTTACCCCTGGACCAGTTGAGGTTATTGCTGGGATTGAGGGCTGCAGTATAATTTCTCAATCATCAAGATTGAGAAATAAGAGTCATAAGATGAGGTTTTTGGTGGATTGTTTCTCAGAATATCATATGGAAATAATCTCAAAGAGCATATTGGTTTCTTGCCCATTAAAATTTGTGCTTACCTGTGTTTTCTAATCTAATTTTAAAGATGATAACTAGAAATGTTCCTCTCACACAATACGATTTATTCTAGCAGTGATAAGGAGGGCTTAGCCACAGCCAGGGTCACCTTTTGTTCCCACATCTTCTGGATAAATTAGAGGTGGCAGAGCTGCTCTCCAGGCTTATCACTTCCCAACTTTGAGGGTTCACAGTTTACAGATGAGAGTTCTTAAGCCGATTAAGGTAATTAATTCAACCTCTAGCAGATCTGTTACTACCTCACACTGGAATGTCTGAGCTCTTAGAGGAGTGGAATTGGTTTGACTATGCATCAGATGGTTTGTTTTGATTCTGAGATAGGTCTCACTATGTAGCCCTGGCTGACATTTAGCTCACAGAGATCCTCCTGTGAGGATCTGAGTCTTCTGCCTCCTGAGTGCCTTATGCATGGATTTTATTGAATGTATAATATACAGAGTTTAAAAGCTTGTGACTGCAAAAAGAAAAGACTTTGAAGAGTTTTAAGAGCAAAGAGCCATGAGCTGAGCTTATTTCTATAATCTGAGCTGTTTGAAGGCTGAGGCAGGAGGATGGCTGAGAATTTGAGGGAGGGGAGGAAGAATTGAGAGTGGGGGTGTAGAACGAAGGGAGAAGGAAAGTAACATGTTAGGGGTGGGTGATAAACGTTTATTTGTCCTATTTCTGCTCACTTGGGTAAGGTGGTAGTTTTCTCTGTAAAACTAGTGTTTTTCTTTTTGTGATTAAGCATTTCATGGTAAAATATGTGGAGAATAAGTAGCCTGTATTTCATAACCTTTTATTCATTCATGTTGTATTGTAGTGTGCATGGTTTCCTACCCTAGTACCTATCCTATAGTAAGTGGAAATTCCATTATAAAAAGCCTTCATTTCTTTATTTGCACTGTAAAGATTTATACTGTGGACTGTATTCTTATTTTAGTCAGTGGAATATGGTCTTTCAGTATCACGTTATCCTAGTTAGTGTTAACTGTTAACTTGACAAAGGAGTCTCAAGTGAGGGATTGCTTAGATCAGATTGGCCTGTGGGCATGTCTGTGGGAGATCATCTTGATTGTTAATTGATGGAGGAGGACCCAGCCCACTGTGGGCAGCCCCACACCCTGGTCAGATGGTCCTGAGCTATATAAGAAAACTAGAAACTTGAACCTCTGAGCCAGCAAGCAGCATTCCTCCATAGTTTCTGCTTCAAGTTCCTGCTTGAGTTCCTGCCCTGACTTCCTCAGTGATGAACTGTAAGCTGAAATAAACCCCTATGTTACTTTTGGTGAAAGTGTTTTATCATAGTTGGAACGAGAAACACATTATATTTTGATGCTCGGGTTGTTCCAGATTTGGTCAGTGAGAACTTTTTCAGGCAGGGTCAGTACCTTTTGACATGCTCCCTTCACTCCTTGATGACTTCCTTGCTTTCTGGGACAAGATACTTCAGTTTCCACTTGTCCTTTTTTTAGCCTTGGGCCTGCAGCCATGCATTTCATAAAGAAGCCCTGGCCCTTATTGAAGGACACTGTTGAGAAACAGGGATCTGGGTTCTAAGTGTGCTTATTAACATGGGATATTATTGCTTCTAGGCCTTTCTCATCAAGCAGACTAGGAAAGTTATATATGTATGTATACATAGACACATATGTATGTATGTATGTATACATAGAACATTAAAGGAAAATTCTGAGAGGTGTAACTTCTTACTCCCCTTTATTTACCACCCTTTCCTAACCTCCAAATCTACAATCTTGTTCCTATTCACTCTGTACGTAACATTATTTTCTCACTTAACTTTCCTGTACTTGATGAGAAGATCCATATGCTTTTTACTTCTCCTTATTAAAACGACAACCCACTTCTGGTACCCTAATCTGTATTAGACATATATGTATGTCAAACGGGAGTTTATTAGAGTGGCTTACATAGGCTGTGTTCTGGCTAGTTCAACAATGGGTGTCTCCTGATGGGAAGGCCATGAATCTGGTAGTTGTTCAGTGGCTGTGAAGCTGGATGTCTCAGGCAGCCGTCAGTGTACTCTGGAATCCCAAAGTAGATTTAATACTGGTGAAGGAAGGAATGCCTTAGCAACAGGATAACTTGTCAGTGAGAGTAAGAGCAAGGAGGCAAGACACAAGAGCTTCCTCCTTTCGTGTCTTCTTATGTGGGCAGAAGATGTGGTGATTTAGGATGGGTCTTCTCACCTCAAATAATCCAACCAAGAAAAATCCTCACAGGGGCGCTGAGCTATGTGGGCTTTAGTTAATTGTAGATTGGTCAAGTTGACAAAACTATCCCACATAAAAGCAAATACATTATTTATTTAAGCAGGTCATAACATACTGCAGTTACCTTTTCTGGTAATATGCTTTTTAACTTTTTCTTTCTGGGTTGTGTTTTGTTTTTTTTGTTGTTGTTGTTTGTTTTTTTTTTGTTAACTTGGTAATTTGAATAATATGCCTTGAAAATCACAGTTTTCCTCATTTTTTTTCTTATACTTTTACATTACTTAAATATGTGGTTATAACATAGTCTCTTCTAAAATTCTCTATTTACAACTATTCTGTATAGAGAGTATATTTTTTTACTTACAAACAGCGCTGTTATTGATAACCTTCTGCATATCTTTTTATATATTACAGATACATCTTTAGGTAAATTGTTTTGTCAAAAGCTAAATGCGTATGCAATTTTATTGGCTGTGCTTTGCTTTCTACCCATGCAAAGATGGACCACATGGACCAGGCTTGAGCAGTACTCTTGTTGCTGCTCAGCTCACTGCCCTTGAAATGTTTTCAGTAAGCCTGTTTCTTCTTTAGGAAAAAAGGAACAAACTTAAAAAGAGGAGCCAGTTTGCATTCCAACCCCCCCAGGAGAGTGCCTTTTTCCACACAGTCTTGCCAGTAGAACTTACACGTGTTTAAGAGCCCCTTGTCTTTGTCCTGTCCTGTCCTGCCTGCCTGCCCTCCTCCCATGCTGGGACCTCTGTCTCTGCATGGTGGGGAAGCACTCCCCAGGAACTGTCACCCGCCCTGTTTTGTTTCGGGTTCTCTGTATTTCAGTTTTCTATGTGTCCTTTGCTTGTCTTTCATTTCAACCACTTTCTTTCTGGCATTTTTACTTCTTTTGGTGGTGATCAAAATAGTGTTTAAGATCCAGCCCGGGGCCAGGTGCATGCTAAGCACTCTACCACTGCGCTCCATCTCGGCGCCATTTCTACCTCCGTAGATCAGATTTATATTCGTGGTTGCTTTCTGACTTTATTTGGTTTCCCTTCTCCTTTAGAAAGAGGTTTATTATTTGTAATTTTGTGTGTGCCGGGGCAGGGAGGGGGCTATGCACAGGAGTGCAAGGTGAGTGTAGGAAGGAGTTAGACCCCTGGAACTGGAGTTGCAGATGGTTGTGAGCCTCTCCAGTGTGGGTGCTGGGGACTGAACTTGAGTGTTGTCTCCAAGCAGTCTATGCTCTTAAGCACTGAGCCATCTCTCCAGCCTCTCGGTTTCCCTTTTTGTGTTTTCATTTTAAAGAATTGCACCCTAGGAGTCCTATAATGTAGTCCTTGTTTTGTTTGAGTTTTTGTTTGTCTTTTTGAGACAGAGGATTTCTGTAACCCTGACTGTCCTGGAACTTATTGTGTAGACCAGACTGGCCTGGAACTCACAGAGATACACCTGCCCCTGTCTCCTTAGTACTGGGATTAAAGGTGTGCACCACCACAACTGGCTAATCTCTCTACACCTTGCAAATCGTTTGTTTGTTTGTTTTTCTTCAAACCATTTAACACATTATTTCTTTCTACTGTTAGTCCATTTCTTCTTTGTGTGTGTGTGTGTGTGTGTGTGTGTGTGTGTGTGTGTGTGTATGTATGTATGTACTTGCTCGTGTGGGTATGTGTGCATGTGTGGAGGCTGGAGTAGATACTGGATGTTCTTCCTCGGTTGCTCTCTACCTTTGTCATGTGATACAGTCTGTCACTGAACCTGCAGCTCATTGGTATCATCTGTCTAGGCATTAGCTACTCCAGGGTTGGGATTACAGGCATCTGCCACTGAGCCTGGCTTTTATGTGGATTCTGGGTCCAGACTCAGGTTCTGGCACACAGGTACTTTATAGACTGAGCTATTTCCCCAGCTCTCTATTTTTAATGTGTAATTTCTTTTTCATATTTTTAGTGTTTGTTTGGGTATGTGCAGTTGAGTTTTGGGTGCTGGGTTAAATTTCCTACTTTCCTTCTGTCTCTGTGGCTGTTTCTTGTCTATACAGACTGGCTTTCATACACTGAGAGTTGTGTTTTCATTAACAGTAACTAAATAGATTTTGTTTAGTAGATTTTTCTTCTCTTAAAAGTATTGAGAGCTCAAGGTTGCCCATTTTCTTTTCTTAAAAAAATATTTTATTTTGTGTGTGTATATGTATACCATGTGTGTCCAGGACCCCACAGAGGTCAGAAGAACCAACAAATCCCCCAAGACTGGAGTTACAGATGGTTGTGAACCACTATGTGGGTGCTAGGAACCGAACCCCAGTCTTCTCCAAGAGCAGTAAGTGCTCTTAACCATAGGGCTATCTCTCCAGCCCCAGGCTGTCCTTTTTTCATTGCAGCAAAGTATGATTTCTTTGAGTGATTTGGTGGGGAGGGAGGGGACTGTAACATGAAATCTAATAGGTCTTTTAATAAAAAAACAAAACAAAAAAAAACAACAACCTGGAGCCAGATACTGGGATAAATGCTGAAAGATCAGAGAGACAAAGGAACAAGCTACTGCTACATCTCACCTTGCCAACTCCATGAATCCTCTGACTGAACACCTCTGAGTCCTCAGCCAAAAGCTCTCCAGCCGAAAAGCTTTAGTTCAGGAACTCCTCACACCTTATATACCTTTCTTCGCCCAGCTGTATCACTTCCTTCTTAGTGCTAGGATTAAAGATGTTGTGCTTCCCAAGCAAAGGTATAAGATCTTAAGTGCTGGGATTAAAGATGTGTGGCATCACTGCCTGGCTCTGTTTCTCTCTTAGATTGAGTAGTCGTCCAGGGTGGCTTTGAACCCACAGAGGTCCAGACAGATCCCTGCCTCCCAAGTGCTAGAATTAAAGGTGTGTGCCACCACTGCCTGGCATCTATGTTTTAATCTAGTGTCTTGAAGAGTACACAATATATCACCACAGGAAACATGATCTATTCTGTGATTTTTTTTTTTTTTTCTGACAGAAAGGAAATCTTCCTTTTTCTCAGGCCTCTAAATTTTTCTCTTGAGTTATCCTTTATTACCTGATGCTTCAATGGCCCATTTCTTCCGTGTTTACTTTTCTTGTCCAGAAGTCATGGCCTTTGAACACTGCTTACTTCACTTGCACTCCTTCTCAGGCTGCTAGTATAGCCTGTCTTTATTTGCACAGCGCTAAAAGCCCACAGGGATAATAAAGAGCCTTGTTAACTGAAGGGAGGCAGCAACTACTATTAACCAAGTTTGAAAAAGATGGTATAATTGGTCATGATCATGCTGCATAGTTTTTATATATATATATATATATATATATATATATATATATACATACATATATATGTATATATATGTATATATATAAAGATTTGTGGACTAAAGAGCTTGTATATTATGCAGTTAGTGTGTTTACAAAGATTTGAATCTTTATTATTTAAACTCTGGTAACTGGGATTAATATGTCCTGGGGCTGAGCAGAGTCTAGATTGTGTATTTTCACTCTTAGAATGATCTTCTTAGGCAGAGATTTTAGATCAGTCTTAACGATTCTCCCCTCCTTCTCCCTCATAATTCTTCACAAATTACCACTGGTCTTTGTAAATGTTGATAAGAGCTGGTTGGCTGAGATTGGGTACTGTTTCTATAGGCAAGTAATCTGAAGCTTCGGAATGTCTGCAAAGTTTGAGTTGTAGAAATTTTATTGTTCTTATTGTTTTGATATTGGAAGATACATGAAGTCCTTGAAATTGAGGTAGGTGGCTGTCATCCATCCTCAGTAAGCCAAAAGTGTCTCATAATAGGTTTATTTAATGACTGAAGTTGAGTTGGCATGAAGTCCTTGTGTTTTTGTTCACTGTCTGCTCACATGGAAGAGTGTGAGTTGGGAGTTGTTATTGACAGAAGCTGAGTATGCGGTCCCCCACCCACCCTCCCCACACACTCTCAGATGTCCCCCTGTGAAAGCAGGTCATGGTTCGGCCCGCTGAACAAGAGAACAATGGAGACTGCAAATGTCCACTTTTTCTGCTCTGGAGAAAGTACTTACTTTAAAAGATAAAAGAGATCAGAACAGTTAGCTTATTGGCAACTGATCTACTATTAGAATTATTATTCTCCATTAAACTAACTAGTGTTTTTCTTTTTCAGTCCTATGACAATGGGCTGGCACAGGGAGCGGGCCTTGAATCTCACGGTAAGACTTCTTAAATGGTGTGTGCTTTTAAAATAGCGTGTGGTATCTTTAACACAAAAAAGTCTCAGACTGTCGTCTTTGTCATTTTCCCACATCTGTCTTTGACACTGTGGTACTTAACTTGTCTGGAGCCTCTTAGATCACTAATCAGTAAGAGATTATTGAGGCCAGAGAGATTTCTAGTAATATGTTAAAATTAAAATGTTGGCTGCACGAATGTATCTTGGTATATTGTTTCTTAGGCTATCATTAGAAAACAGCAGGTTATTTTCTTTGTCATAACAATTGAAAGACTAAACCAAAAAAGAAATATTGAATGTGAAAAACTTTATTTCCCTTCCATAATATAATTATCTTTAGTGATAATCACAATACACTTTCTGTTGAACTAGTCTGCTTGCTCACATTTTCCCTCATTTTGGACAGGACTAGAATAGTGAGGTGGTAGCCATTAAGTTTGTTAGCGCATCAAAACTATGTGCCCTCTCAGATCACAGTCTCTGTTCAGAAGTCATCTGGCCTCCATTCCTGTCTTTGAAGAAGTAAGCCCAGAAGCTGGAGACTGAGATGAACTTGAGGTTCCTCATCACTGGCTGTGCTGTGCTGTGCTGTGCTGTGCTGTGCCCACTTGCTGCCTCCATCCCTCTGCTAGCATGATTGTCCCCTCATGTCACAATGTGTAATCGCAGAGCTGTGCACTCAGGTTGAAGTTATTTGTAATTTAGCTGCTGCTCTGTGCTAGCTATCATTTGATGACTTACATATTATTTAATTGGGATACCAGCACTCTGTTACTAGGCTTCTTTGTAAGTGACAGGTTCAGTCAGAAAGGCCAAACCACTGTGAGGATTAAAAGGAAAAGGACCTATTACAGGAACATGCCTTTACCTACCTGTACTTAGTTGATTATTATTGGGACAAAATACCTGACAAACAGCTGTGGAAGGAGGGCTTTATTTTGACTCACAGTAAAGGGCGTAGTCCTCCTGGAGGAGAAGTGGTTGTAGGAGATTGAGACATCTAGTCACACCTGCAGGTAGGAAGCAGGGAGATGAATGCTACTGTGGAATGGTGGTCTCACTAGGGTGGGTCTTCCCACCTCAGCTAACATAGTGTAGAAACTTCCATAGTCAATCAAATCCTGTCAGATCGTTGACAGTCAGAGTTAACTATTACACTCCTTACGAATGAACATAGAATAGGGTCTCAGAATGGAGTAGAGTGGCTGTGCCCATGGTCAGGCCCCATAGCCCTCCAGCAGCCCTCACTCTGAGCTGTGGAGGGATTGCCACACTTACTCACTGCCTGCAGCCTCTCCACTGGTTCTCTTTTTCCTTTAGGGCCAGTGGTCCTCTGCGTCTGCTTCTGCTTGTGTTCTTTGTTTGAGTTTGACCTTTCCATTTGTTATTCAGTGTCACTTCATGGTGAGACTCATTTGTCCCCACCCAGCCCCGAACAAGCTCTCTGATTTCTGTAATGCTGGCTTCATTTTGCTTTTGTTTGTCACTGTTTATCTGTTAGGCTATAAATGAGTCTTTGCATCTTCTTTCCTGAGCTCACCTACATTATTCTTGTGTCGCTAATGTATGTTGTATTGATTGTCTTCTGTGGCACTATGTGTCCCTGGCATGGAAAGTTGAGTTTGAACTGTCTGTTTCAGCTTAATGATTGTAGATGTAACAGTCTTATTAAATAAGAAACACAGAGCCAAATGCAGAGTTAAAAGCCCAAGAGGTCAGAGCAGCAGCTAAGAGCTGATACTAAAAACCCTTTCTTACCCTTCACTGCCGCTGCTGTCCTTCCCCTTGTTGGAAAAGGCCAATATGCTTCAGTACAAACACAGTGTTTATATGATAACCAAACCCTAATTCTATGTCGAATGGCAGCCTTGAATGCATGGGACAGAGTTGAGGAACCAGGAAAGAAAACTGAGTCATTTACAAAGGTTATACAGGGCCCAAAAGAATCCTTCACGGATTTCTTACAAAGACTGACTTCAGCAGTAAAGAGAATGGTATGGAATTCAGAAGCTAGCAAGATAATAATCGATTCTTTGGCTTTTGAGAATGTGAATACAGCATGCAAGAGAATAATCAGGCCGTTAAAGGCAAGATCTGCACCCTTGGAAGATTGGATTAGAGATACGTTTAATGTTGAGGTTCATGACCATGATGATATGTGGATAGGAGAAGCAATTTCAAGAGGTTTGAGGAATGTCAGATGTTTTGGATGTGGAAAGCAAGGACATTTGAAAAGGGACTATAATCAGGTCATTCCTAGAAACAATGTTTCTTCAAGGAACAATGGCAACAGAGTGCCCCTTCCTTCTGGAGTATGCAGAAGGTGTGGTAAGGGAAAACATTGGACCAACAAATGTAGGTGAACAAGGGACAGGCAGGGTAATACTTTGCCTCTTCAAGAAACTCCCAGAGGGGCCTCAGGCAGGCCCCCCACAGCAAATCCAGTTCAGACCTTTCCTGCAGTCATAGAGGAAACCCCTACTCAGAGCAATTAAATAACCAAATGCCTATTGGAATAAACCAGGCTACTTGGGATGATGAAACAGAGAGAACAGAAAATTCAGGAGAAAACATAAAGAAAATTTTTTGGCAAACTTCTATTAATGAACAAAGACCAAAATTAATAATAAGAATAAATGGTGTTTTGTTGTCTGGTCTGGTAGACACAGGTGCTGATATGACCATAATTGCACCAGAATTTTGGCATCCAACTTGGCCTTTCTAGGAGGTAAACTTTCAGCTGTTAGGAATTGGAACATTATCTCAAGTGAAACAGAGTGCAAGATGGCTCGAATGTATAGGTCCAGAAGGACAGAGAGGAAAATTAAAACCATATGTGGCTAACATAGCTATGAACCTGTGGGGTCAAGACCTGTTACAACAATGGAATACTCAGATTAACATCCCTCCTACCTCAGAAACAAATCATAAACTAGCATGTTTCTGAGAGAAATATTAGAAGATACTATTCTAATGTAATTATGGCCTTATCATGTGCTCCTTCTTACTCCTTACTCCCCAGTCTAAATATGTAATATATTGGGTTGGGGTCGGGGAGTTTTCTTTTCCTCCTTTTTCTACGTCTGTTGTTTCATTTCTGTCTTTTGCTTGGTCTGTATATGGAATCAGAGAGACTGAGCAGGCAAACAGTGACCTCCTTGGCCTTGATTGTCAAGTGTGTTGCTCACTTTATCTCATTAGTTTACCAGGAGCAGACCACTTTGGGGTATAGTTTTAATGTGTTCTGCAAGGATTGAGCTGTTTGAGTTTGCTATGGATAAAATTATTTTTGTCTCTCAAGATTCATAGTAGGAAGCTCAGATAAATGAATTTGATTCTATGGTTCTTTTTAAATATCTCTACTTCTTAATCCAGAACAAAAATGTTAAGTCCCTTTGGCCTTAATTTTCTTTGAACATTGAATTCCCATGAACTTACTTCTCCTTATCTTTTTAGTATGGTGCTTAAGTATAAAATGTACCTGTTTATATGTGTGTGTTTAGTTTCTTGCTTTACTTCTGACTATATGCTTATTAACTACCTTAAGTTACACATTTCAGAGGATGGAGATTCTTCCCAATAACTACCAAACATGAATGCTAACAGAATCCATAAAATTGAGTAAGAAAGCCATTCTGGGATAGTGAGTTTGATCTGTATAGCCCCTGTCTTTATGGCTCTTGGGTAATAATGCCTAGCTCCTACAGTAAAAAATGCTGTTTTACTGTATTGGGCAGGGAGTGACAAGAAGAAAGTCTGTGAGGAAACCATTTGCTTTTCAAATGCCTTTGATTCTCAGCTGCCTCCCTGAATACAGACCCCATGGACATAAAGGAACTGAAAAGCAGACTTGGGGGTTAGTTCTGGTATAAATTGTATAATCTGGAACAGAGTCCTTGATTTTGGTCCAAGCCCAAAAGTATAATGTCTCTTATAGCTTTAAATTATTTTAAATTTTATTCTGTTTTGTCAATTGACATGGGAGGCTTCATTGTTTAGTGTTTTGAGTTATTAAATTTTATTTCACTGTTCTGTAGACTAACAGGACCATTCCCCTTCTCCCAATATTTTGTATACTGCTTTCATAGGCCCATAGACATCTGAGCAGAAATTTACAGTTTGTGTTTTATCATCAGGAGGGTCCACCTTTTGTGGCATTGCGTCACTGTGCCTGATGGGTAAATTGGAAGAAGTCTTTTCAGAAAAAGAACTAAACAGGATAAAGAGGTGGTGTATAATGAGGCAGCAGAATGGATACCATGGAAGACCCAATAAGCCTGTTGACACCTGTTACTCATTTTGGGTGGGAGCGACTCTAAAGGTAAGAGAAGCCATGGAAATGAGGCACCCAAGCCACTTGGTATTTGTACCCTCTTAAAACTTATGTAGTAGGGCTTGTTACATACCCATAATAAGGCTAACTAGAGCATGTAGAACAGGGATTGATCTGGAAGTCATAACTGGAAGCAGAAAGTTAAATTAAAAAGATAACCATAGGCCATTTGCTAGAAATTCATTTAAAATTTTTCTTTCTTCTTTATTGTTTGTTTTGCCTAAAACTTCCAGAACTCGTTGATTGGATTTGTTACATAAAGTCACTGAGCTGTTATCTGCATCATTTGCATCTTGAAATGCCTTCACCCTTAAGAAGCACCTTTGTGCAGTTCTTGTGACTAGAGCAAGAGTTTGTGTTCATCTTATATATAATAGCCTGTGTGTGGTTGAAAGGACTCTGGAAATGACTGGTTTACAGTGAAGGTCATAGCCTATCTGTTTACTTCTAACGCCATTTTAAAATTAGGTTGTACTTTTGTAGTCAAAAATTTTGGACATACTTAAAATAGAGTGGATAGTGTAGTGAACTCCCACGCATCCCTCATGCATCAGTAGTGGTCCTCCCAGAGCAGCTGTCCTTTACACCCGTTTCAGATACACTCCTCTCAATAACTGTGTGGTCTTCAAGACAGTCATTTGTTGGGTTTGGTTTTCTGGACATTCTTCAATGTTTTCTAAATGAAATAACTTAGGAAAACAGCATCCCTAGTATCATACCACATCTAAAAATGAGCCATAATTGCTTTCCACACTAAGTGTCACTTAGTGATGAGGTTGTTTCCTATTGTATCACACCCAGAAGCTCCTAATGCCAAACTCTCTCCTTTTGATCAGAAGGCTCTGAGATGTCAAGTTGGTTATAAAATTCTATAAACTTCTCTTTCATTGTGGTGAGCTGTAGCTTAGTATGTTTAGTACTTTTTATACACTTGTATGTAATCCAGTAGTCAAATCATATCCAGAATACTATCTACCCAGCACTGCCATTGGATCCCTGGCCTCTGATCCTGTCAGGCGTGTCCCCCTGTCCTCTCCCCAGCCTCCTGTACTCACTGTGTGTGTGCTGTCTTCATGTCATTTCTGGGAATCTCATCGAGTTATTAACATAACTGACAAAAGCAACTGAAGGAAGGAGGCTTTGGTTAGACTTAGAGTTCTGCGGGGAGCGGAGGGAGGTCTGGCCGCAGGAGCAGGGAGCAGCTGACCATTTTGTTCTCCATCGGAGCAGAGAGCAGTGAGTACTGGCGCTTACTTAGCTTTCTTCTGTTTACGCAGTCCAAGATCTTAGCCTGGGGAAGTAGTGTGCCCACACTTGGGGAGGGGGCTTCCCAACTCAGTCAGCCTAATCTTGATAGTCCCTCACAGACACAGACACACATTGTAAACCATCACATCACACTCATATAAGTGCAATCATACAATATTTGTTCTTCTGTTTCTGCCTTATTTCCCTCTGCATAATGTTAGGAACCATCCATCCATTTTGTAGTATATGTGAAATTTTCCTTTTTATGTCTGAGGAATGTTCCTCTGTCTCCCCCACCCCCGTGTAATCTTAGAAGATATTTACTGAATCTGTAGGTGGGCATGGGTAGAAGTCATATCTTGACAATATTAAACCTTCTTACTAATGAGCTTGGTAAGAACATAAAAAATACTGTAGTTGGCTAATTTAAGTGCTCAAGTCCCCAGAGATTTGATCTGAGAGACTAAGCTAGGGAAAAGCCTATCCAAATGATCAGTAGCTGAAATGTGAGTCACAAGCCAATAAGTTTTGTGCCTGTTCATTTTTGTCGTTTTGTTTTTAGCTTCTGAAAATTTTCCAGTACACTAACTTTGAGAAGAACAGGAATTACATCTTATCAACTCAAGATCGCCTTGTGGGGGGATTTGCCAAATGGCCAGACAGTCATCCAGGTAATTACATTTGGTATGAATCTAAAGCAGTATATGTTTTACTTCTTGAGTAGACCTGGTAAGTGTATGTTTTCTTCAGAAATTTTTACGATAGAAAATATTGCCACAGTTCTAACGTTACAATAAATAATACATTTTGTAAAAGATTATGTCTGAAGGCTGATGAAATGGCTTGGTGGATAAATACACCTGCTGCCAGACCTAGTGACCTGGGTTCAATCCCCAGGACCAACATGGTAGGAAGGGGGAGCCAACCCCACACGTTGTCCTTTGACCTCTACAGTGTGCAGCCATAAACCTACCCGTACACACACACAAAGTAGAAGTCGTGAAGATATTCAAGACAGAGTTAAAGTATGGGTAGTATAAAGGAAGGGCAAATTGTGTGTGTGTGTGTGTGTGTGTATATATATATATATATATATATTAGTATAGTATACGTCCCCTACCTCCCTAATACTTACAAATGTTGTATTGCAGGTGTGAAAGTAAGGCAGGTGGTCTGAATGGTTCCTATCCAAAACAAGGAGTTACTTGGCTCATCTGCACCATCAGGATCATTAGCTGTGACTTCAGCTAATGGTGTTCTAGTTTGCTTTTCTGTTGCTGTAATAAAGCTTTGACAAAAGCAACTTGAGGAAGAAACGGTTAATTTGACTTATTCAACTAGGTTACAATCTATCATTGGGAGAAATCACTTAAGGGACACTTGCGTACTGGCTCCTTCTCTGCCTTGCAGTGTCTTGTGTTCAAGCTAGCTAGCTTGCTTGCTTGTTTGCTTCATTTTTTGACATAGGCTTTCACTTTGTAGCCCTGGCTGTCTTGGAATTCACTCTGTAGACCAGGCTGCCTTGAACTCACCACCTGTCTCTTCCTCCCAAGTGCTAGGATTAAAGGTATGCACCAACCCCTCCCAACCAAGTGAGCTTTCTTATACAGCCCAGGATCATATGCCTAGGGCTACTACTTACCACAGCAGGCTGGGCCCTCCTACATTTGTCAACAATCAAGTCAATTACCCACAAATGTGGCTACAAACATGGCAACAGGTCAGATTGAACTGGACAATTCTTCAGTTGAGGTTCCCTCTTCACAAGTGATTCTAGATTATTTCAAGTTGATAAAGCTAACTGAGTCCTGAGAGAAACAAGAATGACTTCTAAGTTTAAAAAAACAAATTCTCAAAACCAGATTCAACAACACATTAACAAATATTACTCAAGGGCTTGGGTATAGCTAGTTACTAGAATGCTTGTCTAGCATGTATACAACCCTGGATTTGATCTCTAGCACAATGTAAACAAGATGTGATGATGCATGCTTGAAATTCCACCTCATAGAAAGTGAAAGCAGGAGAATTGGAAGTTCAAGGTCATCTGTGGATACACAATGAGTTTGAGGCCAGCCCGTCATACATGAGACCCTGCTTTAAACAATGTTCATTTACCACGAGCAAGTAGACTACATTCTAGGAATGTAAGGATAGTTCAACACATGTCACTAAATATATAACATCACATAATTAAGGCTCAAAGATAGATATCACATGATCATCTCAATACATGCAGAAAAGACTGACAATCTAACATTGCTTCAAGATAAAAGCCCTGAAGAAACGGAGTAAAAGAGATGTAACTCAACATAATAAAGGCTATGCAGGGCACAGCTTTAACCAACATTGAAAACTCAAAGCATTGCTACTAAAATCAGGGACTTTCTTTACTCTTAGTAAAGTTTTAAATTGTTACCTAGAGCAAGGAAATAATGCCAGCAATTGACAAGATCCGGTGAAATTAAAATCTTTCTAGGCAACAGAGGAATCAGTTAATATAGTGAAGAGAGCCTACAGAATGCGAAAATATCTTCACTAGCCATATCTCTGAAAGAGGATTAATATCTAGCATACATAAAAACTTAGAAACCTAAATACCCAAATTCCAAACAACCCAGCCCATGAATAGAATGATGAAATGAACAGACAGTTCTCAAAAGATGGAAGTTCAAATGGCCAATAAAAATATGAAAAAATAAAAGATTCAGCATTGTTAGTCATCAGGGAAATATAAAACGACATTCAGATACCTTCTCACTCTAGTCAGAATGGCTGCCATTAAAACAAATAACAAGAATGCCAGGCAAGGGACTCCTTAAACACTGCCAGTGATAACAAATTATTCCAGCCACTATGGAGATCAGATTGTAGGTTCCTCAGAAGATTAAAAATGGATCTGTCATATAATCCAGATGTACCAGTTCTGGGTGTATACCCCAAAGAACTGTAAAGTAACATACTACAGAGAGACTTCAGTAGCCATGTGTCCTCAATAGTCAAGTTATAGACCCAGCCTAGGTGTCAATCAACAGATGAATGGGTAAAGAAAGTGTGGTATATGTACCAAATGGAGTTTATTCAGAATGAGATTATGTTATTGACAGAAAATGGATGCAACTGGAGATTCTCAGAGTAAGCAGAGTGCAACATGCTCAGACAGATACCTGTCTGTTTACCCTCATTTGGGATCCTTGACTTTATATAGACATAGATGATCATTTATACACATATGATATAAAGAAGAAGAGACTGTCAGGTTGGGGAGAAAAGAGGGTACATATGATATACATCAATGAAAATATCTAATGAAACTCACTATGTACAGTGAACATATACTAACTTAGTAAACTTTCTCAAATTCTGAATACAGGTATCCCTCGCTGCCTATACTGTCCTCCAAATTTTGGTGTTTCCGTTAGCTTTTTTTTTAAAAGTCAGAGTCTTACTGTGTAGTCCCAGATGGCCTGGAATTCACTGAGAATGTGCTCAAACATGCAGAGATCTAGCTACCTCTGCCTCCCAAGTGCCAGGATGAAAGGCCACTACTCTGGGTTTAGATGAGTACCTTAATTTCTGATTCCTCATGCTTCTTGCCTAAAATGCAGGAACCAAATAGCTACAGACCGTATGACTGGCACTCAAAAAATAGCACCCCTCTCTAGCATCCTTCTCAGCCTTTACTCACACCGTTAGGTTTTACTCCAGCAAAATGAACCTGTTTGTAGCTTGTCTAGAAAAGTCATTGCTAAAGTAATTGAGAGCAGGCATGTTTGATTAGCATATTATTGGAGGATTAACTATAGACATACACAGCTAGCTCTAAGGCATGGCATTGTTGCATTGTAATAGAATTGTGGTCTCGGTTATCATAGCATCAGCAAGTGCTTTCTGCTCATTTCTAGAACTTCTGTGCTCGGAGTATGTACTTGAGTCAAACTAAAGAAGAGGCTCATGAATTCATATTTTTGTGCTAAAGTAAAAGGAATAATTACACCTGCCCTTTTTTAAAAAATGTAAACCATGCTTTCTTAGAGAAAATGTGGGATGCTACAAAGGTATACCCCAGCATATGTTTTCACAAATCAATTTCCAAAGCAAAATATTTGTTTTGAGATTTTTGGTATATATAACACATAGAAATAAATATGTTTGATGTCTTAAGAAATTTGGTGATTATTTTGGTCCTGATGCCAGTTTTTTTTTTTCTGTCAGTCTGGCAGTGTTTTGACAAATAACAGATATAAGAAACACAATCATTTGGAAAGCATCTCATATATTTGAAATAGCAATTATTTCTGGTATCATGGAATTTTATTTTTGTGGGCTTTTTGTTCAGTTGGCTTTAGGTTTTTGAGACAGGATCTTATAATGTGCCCGAGTTCCTCTTGAACCCACTACATAGCCAGAGATGGTCTTGAGTCTTCCTCCTGCCTTTGCCATCCAAGTGCTGGCTTCCAGGTGTGGACCACCATCGGGCGCAGCTTTCCAGTCTGTTTAGAAGGAAATTCGTGGAGCTGTTTTCTAGCGAGATCAGTTGCTAAGTTTAGCGTTGGTATCCACATGTGGGTGTGTTGACGACTTAGAGACACGGTGTCCCTGGAGCCTGCACACCATCACACAGACGGTCTGAGGGGCAAGTCTGCTTGCCGAGCCTTTAGGAGAACCATCTGAGCAACAGTTTTCCAAATGAGTGCCCTGACTTGGATTTAGTAAGATTTGTAGCAGATTTGGCACCAGGACCTTTATTATTTTTGTGAAGAATACTTCTGTTTTACTAAAGGAAGTATATCACTGTCTGCAGATGAAGGGTTTGGGTTTTGGATTGTTTGAGTATTTTGTTGTGTTTTAAGTTTGAAATTAAGTACTGATTTCTGACTTTCACAAAACTTCTTTTGAGAACAAAACCTCAATATGGAGAGATTTAGATTTTAAACAAGATACAATTTATTTTATTCTCAATTGGCGTTATACTCCTTGCTTTTCACTTTTTTCTTTCAACCTTTATGTGTATGAATATTTTGCCTGTATTTATGTCTGTGCAGCACATGCATGCAGCACCTGCAGATGCCAGGAAAGGGCGTCGGAGCCCTGGAATTGGAGGCACAGATGGTTAGGAGCTGTGGGTGCTGCAGCTCCGAAAGAGCAGCCAGTGCTCTTGGACTGCTGAGCTAATTCCCCAGCCCTCTACCTTTGTTTCCTGGAAGGTTTTCCGATTCCTAAACTAGGTTAATACTGCTGTGTTCACCTTGTAATTTTAGAGTAACTTTAAGGAACAGGGAAAATTTTATTTTTTACTCTGAAAATTAGATGAAATTGAGCCATTTAGCTTGTGACAAAGTTAGACCTGGTAAGGTATTCTGAACTTTAATAGCTCTTAGGATCTTAAATGCTGGCCATTTCAAAAATAGGAAAGTATTCTTGGTTGCTATGAAACTTTTTTTGTAGTGTTTCTGCAACTGCAGAGATCTAAGCATTTCTGAAGTCTATATAAGGTTCTCAGGCAAGCAGAGGCCATGTGTTTTCATGACTGCTCAGCAGAGGGTTGTGGCTTCCTGGAAATGGGGGACTAATGAGGCTAGGGCAGAGGAGTCGTTACTACACCACGTAGAAAGTGGGTCTGTGTGGACTGTCAGGGAAGAAATGGCACGTCTCTCCAGGTAGACTCTCCGTTCCGTCTACTCCACTCAGTGTCGGCATTTGCTTAGGAGTTCCATCCACTCCACACAGTGTTGGCTTATACTTAGGAGTTTCATCCACTCCATACAGTGTTGGCTTATACTTAGGAGTTTCATTCATTCCATACAGTGTTGTCTTATACTTAGGAGTTCCATCCACTCCACACAGTGTTGGCTTATACTTAGGAGTTTCATCCATTCCATACAGTGTTGGCTTATACTTAGGAGTTTCATCCATTCCATACAGTGTTGGCTTATACTTAGGAGTTCCATCCACTCCACACAGTGTTGACTTATGAGCTTTTGAGACAAAGGGTGGGAGGGCAGGTGTTGCTGCTTGGTTTCAAAGGCTGTTTTTACTTTCATTTTTAGAGAACTTTCTAGGGCTCTGGTTACAACTCAGTGGTGAAGTGTGCTGAGAATCTGGAAGGCCCTCGGTGCACTTAGCACCATGAAGACAAAATTGAAAATGAAAAAATTCTTTTATAATATAAATTCTTTTTTTCTCAATATTTTGGAGTCTGCAGAAGGCATTGTTATTCTGATCCTTAGAGAACATAGGCAAAACAATCATGTGATGTGTTCCTCTAATAGTAATTTCAGTAGTACAGTACATAATTTTGATTGACTTTTTAAAATAGTGCTGGAAATTGAGGCTAATTCATTCAAAAGCTAGCATTTTTTCTAATTCTTTTAATGTAGTGATTGGCTGTAGGTGCTCTGCAGTGTGTACAAGTGAGGACGCTGACCATGGCTTGAAATGCCTTTTCAGATGCTTTGCATGCATACTTCGGGATCTGTGGCCTGTCCCTAATGGAGGAGAGTGGGATCTGCAAGGTCCATCCTGCTCTGAATGTAAGCACACGAACTTCTGAGCGCCTTCGAGATCTCCATCAAAGCTGGAAGACCAAGGACTCTAAAGAGTGCTCAGAGAATGTCCATATTTCCACTTGACTGACCTTGGGGTAATGGGTTTGTAGCATAACTGTAGCTCAAGGTTAAAAGCCATGTGTAACCAAGTGTGCTCTTTTTTACAGGGGTAGTCTTAAGTCAAAGCTTGTACTGCTAACACTTCCACTGTACTGGATTTAAAGAAAATTCTTGTTGAAGTTGGGAACCTCAGCAGGACTCTGTTGTGGTTCTTAAATGTTTATAGTGTGTTTCTGAGAGGTTTCTTGGGATAGATTTACCAAATGTATGTAGGTTATCTTCTTAAAACCCTTCAGTACAAGTTCTGGCTTACAAAATGGATACAAATCTTCAAGTTTACACTTCATATGGCATTGATAATCTTCAGGTGAGCATTTAGTGATCACTTAAAAAATCTCTACTGCTGATGGGAAGAAATTTTCTTTATTGAATTAAGTATCTGGGATTTTTCTTTAAAAATCGATGGTCTCATAATTTTCTTCAAGAATAACATATTTTGTGTTATTCTTAAGATGTGCCAACTAGACTTGTGTAAGCTATACAGATGAAATTAAAAGTTCATAGTAAGAAAAAATAGGCTTAACTAATGCTATAGTTTTCTAAAGAGAGAGTACTGCATAACTGAGGGAGAAGGTCATGTAATTATGAATGAGAAGGGTCTGGGTTGTGTCTTTACTATAGGTTCTTTGGGTGAGTACCTGATGTCTTTTGTTTTAATCCCAAATCATTGGCTACCTTTTGTTGGGGGCAAGGGAAGAAATAATCTTTGTTGTCCAGAAAAAAGATATTCAGTGTTCTATTCTTCTGAGGTTCATGACACTGTAAGTTATACTTGTATGATTATAACTGAGTTCTTTTTAGTTGCTTCTGTTTTTTTTTTCCTTTTTAGTATTTTGTAGCCACTGTAGTTATCTGCTTTATCTCCCACCAGGTTGAGCATCCTTAATCCAAAATTTAATATCTGGGCCAGGCATAGTGGCACATGCCTTTAATCTCAGCTCTTGGGAGGCAGAGGCAGGCAGATCTCTGTGAATTCAAGGCCATCCTGGTCTGCATAGTAAGTACCAGACCAGACACAGCTGCATAGTGAGACCCCATCCTGAACTGAAAAAACAAAACAGCAACAAAAATAATAAAATCCATTATCTGAAATGCTCCAGAATCTGAATTTGTTGACTGTCAGCATGACATAATTGGAAAATTCCACCACTTCATGCAACAGGTCACAGATGAATTTCAGGGACACTGTAAATAGTATATAAAACTACTTGAAATTACTGAGTAAAGTGTATGAAATAAATGCATTCCATGTTCAGACTCGGGTCACATCCACAAGGTAAAGTGCATATGTAAATATTCGAAAAATCTGAAAACAGAATTGAAAATCTGAAACATTATGTTTGGTTCCAAGCATTTTGGATAGTGATACTCAACCTGTAAATAATTTTCTAATGTTTTCAAGTTTGATAAATCTTTAAATATAAACAGAACCACTGAGGTATACATAGTCATTTATATTTTTATATTTTTGGCTACGTGGGAGGGAAATATATCCATCTAGAGGGGATAAATTATGGTTTCACTTATTCATTGTCTTGTTTTATTGTCTTAATTCTATGAACTAACAACCAAAAGAAACTGGTGTAAAAATCTTTGTTAGCAATCAGCTTGTCAATAAATCACATCCATGACTTGGTGACAAGAAGGAAATTTCTTCATTAGAGGAAATGAGTGTGTTAGTCTTGCTAGTAATAAAAGTTGTATTATTAATCTACAGACATCATTGTAAAAGCTAAATTATCAGTGTCACTGGGTAGATAATAGCATTTTCATTATTTCCTAAACTAAAGAGACATTTCCTAAATAAAACATACTTCTAAAGGGTGATACTTTATGGAGCAGTGAATGTAGGTGTTTCATAGAAACATATCAACCAAAAAATGCTGAGTTGTTTTGAAGTGTGGGAAAACTATTTTTAGCTTTTCCTAAATAGATGTGTCTAAGGAAATATTTATTAATAAAGTAAATTAAAAGCAACGTTTCACATATAATCTGTTCTCCCGCAGTAGGGGCACAATAAGAGGAGAAGCATGAAGTTCAGATGTGCCAAGCCGTGCCCTCCTAGCCAGCCTCTCTCCATCTCCTCTCTCATTGAACTTTGGAAGAGTAGTAGCAAGGACATTTATTTGTCACCTACAGTTTTAGGTTTGACCTGCAATTCTTGTTTTTATTAGATTTTTTAATAGGTATAAGTAATGAAGTTCAAATATAAATTTTGCTGACAATGGTCATAATTTGAAGTGCCAGACCTGATAGTATTTGATAAACAGAGTGATGGGGTCATCTAAAGCAAGATGACTTGAAGTTTAAATTGCATATCTGCCCATTGAGCAGCGTGATCTGGGATCCAATTCCCCTATGGTACAATGAAGTGAGAAATAGAATTTCATTCACTAGGCTGATTCATGTTTAAACGAGATCGTATATAAAAAGCACTTTGCATACAGCGAATTTCTAGTTATGGTTTCATATGACCATAGAAGTGTTTTTAAAATCTCTTGTACATGGAAATCTTAACAGGGTTTAGACTGAAGGAAGATGCTGCCAACAGAGCAGTTTCTAAACTTTCCCAGTGAGTGACAGAGGAAGATCAGGTATCGCCACAGGCGCTGCAACATTGGGGACAGGTGGTCCCCATGAGCCTCAGAGCACAGGTGAAAGAACAAAGGTGCCCTACCTGCATAGTTTCACCTCCTGTGCAGAGGGTAGAGGAGGAAAGTACCCGGGTTCTGAAGCCCTGCAAATTGGAGAACGGTGGTATTGCCATGTTCTCACTACAGAGGAAATGGACCTATATGAAAATAAAGGCTGAAACTCAGAAGAGCTCTCCAGATCCTGTCAGCAGTCTGGTGAGTGTGGGGCAGGGGAAGGTGTGTTGATTATAGTAGATAGAACAGCCTGGCCTGATGCCATGTACCTTTTGAAATTAATGAGGTAAAGCACAGCACTGGAAAGAAACTGCTAGAATTAGAATCAGTTGGACAGGATAGGCCTAGGACATAAAGCAGAGATAGCTAAAATAAATGTTGGGAGGAAAGGCCTGTAGACATAGATGCAGAATTATAGGCATACATAATCATTTAAATGACAGAAAATGGAAGGGTGCTGGGAAGATGGAGCCATTTCCTAGAGCAACCCTTCCTTCTGAACAATGACTTAACTTAAAAAGCAGGTGAGTATTCGGTCCCCAGAGTTGGAGCAGTGCCCTCCCAGGTGAGAGCACACCGGAGCAATGAAACCTAACACTGAAAAGGCGGTGACAGCAGCTGTAGTGTTTGCAGTGACACGCACGGCCTCAGAATTGCAGCAAGGAGCAAAACGAGACCAAGCAAGGAAGGAGGCAGGAAGAAAAGCAAAGGCAGTTAATCTAAAGCCAAGAAGTGCAAAAGCTCCGGCCTTGGCATGGTAAGGATGCTCAGGGAAACAACCCATCAGCTAACCTCAAAGACACACAGGAGGAGCACGTAGGAGAACTTAAATGACAAGGGAAGGGCCATTAAACACAACTGATTTCAAGTTGTCTTAGGAACCTCACACAAATTCAAAGGTGAAGTTTTTAGAGAAAAATGCAAATTGATAAAATTTAATACAGAGACTATAACTGCCATAGGGAAATGCAAATAAAGACCATTGTACAATCTCGTAAGATTGAAGAATCTCAACATTGCTTTAATAATTCCAGAGGCTAGAAGAAGAATCTTGAATCTTAAATTACTACATAAAAGAAATTTTCCCATGTTTACTTTGTAAAGTTGGCACAATCACATTAATTTTAAAACATAACAAAGATTATGCCAAAAAAGGAAATCCTAAGTCATTCAGGCTTGCTAGTATCTCCAGACTGGGACAGTAGCTCTTCTAGTAGTGTTTGCCACTCAACCATGAAGACCTGAGTTCGATCCCCAGCACCCAAGGCAAAAACTGGGCTTGGTGTTGAACACTTGTTCCCAGTGCCAAGAAAGCAGGAATAGGCAGATCACTGTACTTTGTTGGCTAGCCAGCCCAGCCTAATCAATGAGCCCAAAATTCCCCTGACAGCCCTGCTGAGAAAATAAGGTGAGGCAGGTGAGCTGTTTCAGTTGGTAGAGGCTCTCGCTACACAAGCCTGACAACTTGAATTAGATTTCCTATAACCCATGTAAAGGCGAAGGCAGAAAACCAACTCCACGGAGTTGTCCTATAACCTCATGTGTGCCATGACACATGTGCCCACATACACAAATAACACATTTTAAAACCTAACATGAAAAGCTGAAGAACAGCTGAGGTTGACTTCAGGCCTCCACACCTGCAGACACAAACAAATATCAATAAAAATCATTCAGCAAATTGTTAGGCCTGCAACCCAGTAGCACTTGAAAGAGAGAATAAAATTATGGCTCAGTAGCATTTGTATTAGGAATGCAAGTATAATTCAGCTTTAGACCATCTTAATAGAGTGTTAAAGAAAAGACATTTGATCTGATAGAATTAAGTACTCATATCAGAAAATGATAAAGAATTCACTAACATTGCACCTCTACCCTAGAGGCAAGCATCCTACCATTGAATCCAAAGAGTCTTTCTGACGAAGCCAGAACAGGAACATGCTCACTCTCTCCTTTACTAAACACCACATGAGAACTTTAGCCGAGGAAGTCAGAGCAAAGACATGAGTCAGGAAGATTCAAATTTGGCAAATAGGATCATCTACTTGAAAAACCCAAAGGAATTTGTTGAGACACCAAACCGTTAAAGAACCCAAATAGCAGCAGTAGTCAAGGTGCAGGCAGCCTGAGGACTGCCTTTCCACGTTCCCACCAGATATTGTCAGAAATGGCCACTCCCTCCCTCCGCGAAGTAATGCTCTCAGGACTGGCTTGGTCACCCGCTAGGTTCCCTGTGTGTGAGCTCTCTGTAAGTGCGACCATCTGCTGTACACTGTGTTTTACTTGGCTTCTCTGCCCTACAAGAGACTAAAGGGCGCCCTGGTGCTGGTTACAGAGGTGCGTTCATTTTATGAGTGTTTACCAGGCTGTGCCATCAGTCATGCTCTGTGCACTGTTCTCTGTGTGTAAATTTATTTACAATTCAATAAAAGTATTTAGTAAAAGTAAAGACTTCATATCTATATCTACATGAACCTAAACCGTTTAGAAGATATACCTCAAGATCTCTGTGATTGCTGAAACAGACTCATGTAAGAACTCCATCAGACATGTTTGAAACACCTATATGAGAAAATCCTGCTTTGGAAAAAGAAAACTCTTAGAAGACAATAGACTCAAGGCTGTGCCTTATTGTTAATAGGAAGACACCACGAAAACAGTTTTCTTGGGTTACTTTGTAAATTTAATGCCACTGCAATAAATACTATGCTCGTTTTCATTTGAGAGAATGTATTAGACTAGCCATTAAAACTGAGAAAGCAAGAAGAAACCAGCCCTGCCAGACACGAAGTATGCTGGCAAAAGCTATCGCAATTAAATATGTACATGCTTTGCTCAGGCAATTGCATATCTACAAATTTAGATTAAGCACACGAATAGATGATGATGTGCTTCAAGGATCTTCCAATGTATTTTAAGTCATAGGAGAAAAGGCGCTGTTTATAATACATTCATACAGTGCGATACTATACAAGTGTTAAGAAAGACAATGGTGTTTGTAATATATTGCTAATTGAACCAAAAGTTTAGTATTAAAAAATAGTTCAATAAACAAGGGAAATGAAATGTTAGAATTAGTCCCAGCAGCACATTAGAATAAATGCAGCATCTGAAATCAGTGAGAAAGAGAACTTGTAAGTACCTAGTTCCCTAAGTAACTCTGTGTAATTGTTCACATATTTACAAATCCTTGAAGGATGTATAGTGTCATCCATCTCAAACCTTTGCATGTTGCACTGTATACCAAGGTACTGTATGTTCTGTGTTGTCAGTCATTCAGTGATAGGGATGTCTTTTAATATGTAGATTTTATCAGTTGCTGAGTATTGCCTAAGTTGTCATTATGGGTGACTTGTTTTTCACAGTTACAAATGTGTTGCTGTAAGATTCTTTTTTTTGTTTTTTTGTTTTTTTGTTTTTTTGTTTTTTTTCGAGACAGGGTTTCTCTGTGTAGCTTTGCACCTTTCCTGGAACTCACTTGGTAGCCCAGGCTGGCCTTGAACTCACAGAGATCCGCCTGGCTCTGCCTCCCGAGTGCTGGGATTAAAGGTGTGCGCCACCACCACCCGGCTAAGATTCTTGAGAATGTATTTTTACACTCCCTATTTGTGTGTTTCTTTTAGGTACATTTATGGATATGGAATTGTTGGGATAAACTTTTGTACATTTTCAATTCTAGTAGCTTTTGGCAAATTGCTTCCTACAAAAGTCATGCTTTGTGGGAGCCCGTTCTGGGGTTCCTAGTGGCTTTACTCTGCATGTCTGCATAAAGAGGATGACTGGACCACGGGCCTGAGTGCAGGTGTCTGTGCCTGCACTTGGCTGTGCTGGGGGAGGAAGTCTTTTGCTCCACCCCTTGACGTCTCTATAAAAACCCTGGGGCAGAGACAGTCGGGGCCCGTTGGAATAGGTTCCAGGCCCTCTTGAGGCTATCCTTTATTTTCTATCTGTTTATCTCTGCAAGATTCTCTGCAATAAATCCTTCTATCTAATATTTCCTGCTGCTCACACTCAAGAAAACTCTGGGGAGCTGTGGGGGTGGTGGGTAAACGCCCCGCAATGCTGGAAAATAATCCGCTGGTTGCTTCCTCTGTGGCATTGGGAAAGAGTGGTGGCTTAATTCCTTGTCCTCATCTTGCAACTTGATCTAGGCTCCCGCTTCAGAGTGACTGACGTTAGGTCTGTATTCCCAGTAATGAGGCCCACACTGGAGCCCATGCCTTCCATTGTCTGCTCTTTAACTAGAGGGTTTGTCCACCACCCTCTGGATTCTTTCCACATTTCTCCTGATGTTCTGCTCACTTGTCATTAGAGCTCTACTTGAATTAAGGACTGTTGTTAAAAGTGTATGTGGGATTTCCTGAAGTAATTGAAGATAATAGTCTGTGCATACATGGTGTCTTCATTTTGGAAGGCGGTGTATGGTTCTATAGGACTATATAATACAAAATTCAGGGTTTTTTTTAAGTGTGTGTAAAGGTTAGGGATGTAGGTCAGCAATAGAGCATGTGCTTAGGATGCACCATGCTCTGGATTCCATCCCCAGCACCATCAAACAAATATATTATGTGGGAACATAAAAGGCATGTAAAACTGAAATGAAGTGAAAGATTTATTAATGGCTAAGATTCATGGCTGGTCTTCCCCTCATTCCATCGTTTTTTAACACGTCAGGGGAATTTGATAGACCATGTATTCTCTAAGGAGTGAAGACAATAGTGGCTGAGATCATCAATTTGATAAGTGCACCAGTATAGCTTCCTAGAACATTAATAGAAGTTTGTCTTATAATTTAAATTTCAGTAGTTGAATACCACAGTAGACTATTTAAAAGCTATTTGGTTGCAGATTTTTTTAACCAATCATGTTATGAAAACTATAGTTAGACTACAGAAATACTTCATACAATATCTTTTGTGACTCATTTTATTAGTTCTCTTTTCCCTTCCTGTATTCCAGGCTGTTCTCAAACTCTCTGTATAGCTGAAGACGACCTTGAACTTCTAATCTTCCTGCATCTGGTTCTGTGCAGCTGGAATTACAGGCCTGCACCACCATGCCCAGTTTACTTAGTGCTAGGTATTGAGTTTAGGGCTTCATGCATGCTAGACCAGCATTCTACTAAGGGGTACTTAGTTTGTTTCTAACTTAAGTATGTTAGAATGTTCCTATAAACATTGATTGATTTCTGTAGGGGTCCCACAAAATACATTTCTGGGCCAAAGGATAGGTGTTTGAAAAATACTGGTACTTACTCTTTATTGTCCTGTACGAGCAGTGCACATTAACTTAGCCACCAGGTATTATGTTTGCCCATAGCCTCCGCTGCATTGGAATCTGTCAGTTTAAGAGTTTGTTCTGGTGGGGGAAATGGCAGGCCCTTGTTACAAATAAGCAGAAACACATCCTGATAAGTTGGTGTAGTATTGAGCGATGAGTTTATATGCCTGTAAGTTAGATCAGAAAATTGTCTCTCCATTAACAGGACTTAGAACACTAGTTTGCAATGTGTGGTTTCCAGACAGAAGCATTGGCATCACCTGGAACAAAAATAACAGCGAAAGCAACAACTGCTACTGCCTCCCCCCACTCCTTCTCCTAATAAATAAACATGTAAAGAATGTATTAAGTTAGCTTATGTTGGAATAGCAACAGGAGACGTCTCACACTGGAGGGGCTGAGACTCAGTAGTTGCTCAGTTTAAGAGGCTGGTGTCTCAATCATCTGGATCTGGGGCCAGAAGCCTGGAAGCTTCCTGGAGAGCCATTGGTTCTGAGTCAGCAACTGAACTCTAGAAACACTGTTCTAACACCAGTGAGGGAATCAGCAGCACCAACAGGGTGAGTCAGCTTGGGGTCAAGAGGGAAGGCCAAGGGAGCAAATGGTGAAGCCTCCTGGAACATCTCATAAGATCAAGTTTCCTGCTTCTGGTAAATAGGAGGCTGCAGGGTGCCAAATGTCTGTTTTCACAAGACTTCCGAATGATTCTGGTGCACATTGAAATTCAAGGTTCAGGAAAAGTAGCTTGAGTAGGACAAACAATAACTATTTGTGAGGTTTATATTTAAAAATAGGGTCGTATTCAACAGTAAACACAAATTTAATGTGATTTTTTTTTTATTTTCACAAAACTAGTACAATGAGCCTGTGGTGGTAGAATAGAAAATGTAGCAGATACTCAAATATGTAAACAAGTGAGATTTACTTCTCCAATATACCCAGTATTCGTTTACTCACATCTTTGTGGGGGGCTAAAGGGGGATCCTTTAAATGTGTTAGCTAACAATGTTAGTGTCTCGTGCTCCTTGCTGTGTTGTATGTATTATCCGGGGTAGGGCCGGGGTGCTCTGCCCAGGCTGCTGCTGGGACTCCCTGGTGCCTCCTGGGCTGGCTGCTGCTGGTTTAGCATGGCCTTTCAAGGTACGTTTCTGGCTGCTTCTAATCTCATAGTCCCAACACTCTGGTGTCTGTGCTCCAAATTAGGCCTCTTTCTTTCCAACTGATGTCAGTGACCCCTCTGTCCGGACCCCCTCCCCACAAACACATTTACTGTCCTGTTGTGTGCCCAAACTCCCAGTGTTCCTCACACTGAAAGCACTGCCCCTTTCTATATACCTAGCAACCTCTCCATTCTTAGTGCCGCTGAACAGTGACAGAACATAAGCCAAAAGTCTGCTTCCCCTAGACTTTCAGGTCTCTGCTAGAAACAGGTCACGGGACACACTACATACCACATGTCTAAATATTGAAAACCTACTACAGCATATCAGCAAATCATGTTCCATTTCCCTTGGTTGACAAACACATTTTCATGATGACAGACTTGAAAATGCAAACACCAGCAAGTCATACTAAATTGCACACACCCACAGTTAGGTTGAGTTTTCTATCCTAGGCTATGCTTTGGAAAATATTTCCCCCTGACTTGGTTTCTTGCCAGCTCTGACTTTTGGCAGTACTACAAATAACCACTTAGCCTTAGGGGTGGTGGGGGAGGGGTGAGTGTCTAACACCTGCCCAGTTTCCTCTTTGCCCACATGTATGCTCTCCCTGTGCCTCTATCCCAGCCCAATCTTTGCTATGTGCGAAGCCTCTGACACCTACCAACATCACCCTCTACTTGTCTCAAAGAACAAGGCTGGAAAGCCAGGTTTTGATGTTTTAGAAGTATCTGTGTTGGGATTCCCAGTGCATTGCCAGCCCTCCTCTTCCAGGTCTTGAGGAGCCCACTGGCCCTGGAGTAGTCCTGGCTCCTTTGCCTTAGCTCATGTCCCACACCTAGCCCCACCAGACCCCTGCTTTTTACAGGTTTGACAAAGGACTACACATTCTGAGAGCACAGCCCAGAAAGCCAGGAAGGAAGCCCAAGTAGGCCCTGGAGTGGGTTGAGGCGGGGGATTACAGAACCTGGCATCTGGGTCACGTTTGGGAAGTGGCCGGGTTCCTTGTGTAGGGAGAAGTGCTGGAATGGAGACCTTATGTAGCGTCCATCTTTGCAGATCTAGAGGCAGGCCAGCAGCCTCATGCAGTTTTCCCAATGCCTGTCTAGACAGCCGCTTCTGCCTACCTTCTGTCTTCTGCCCAGCCTTCATCCTTGCCATGCTTTCCCAGGGTCAGGACCCGTAGATTTTCCTCTCTTTACCTGTGCCGGAGCATCCCTTCTTCCTTTCCTGCATTCTATACTACCATTTTTCATGTTCCAAGGAAGATTTAAAAATCCTCTCTCAAGTGACAAGCAAGTGATTCTTGTTTCTTGACAATTCAAAACCTGTATATTTCCTCCCTTCATGTTTGCTTTAATATTCAAAACCCCAAGGTAAATTAAGGCCCTTGGTGGAATAGAAAAGCAGAAATACCTTAACATTTTCAAATATAGCATACCTGCAAAAATAATCCAATAGCTAAAATGAAAGGAGTTAAGACTAGCTTGTACTGCCGGGTGCTCGAACAGACCCAGGGAACTAGATGCTGAAAAGTCTGGTGTAGGAAGATCAGAATTAGAGGTGGACAAGGAGCTGACCATTTTTCATATTCAAATATGTAAAGAACTGGACTTTGAAAGGCTTAGATTCAGTAGGCACTCGAGGGTTTCTGTTCAGGAGGGGCTTGGAAGTGATCATCTAGAAGGTGGGCAGAATCTGCACGTCACTGCACTGTTTGCCCTGTGTTTGTCTGAGATGGCTTTCAGGAGACCGGGTGATGATTACCAGCTCATCTATTAGTAGCATATCCTTGCTTGCCCACACTTTTTGATGACACTGAAACATATTCAAAACGTTTGGCATAAACACAAGTGGTATCTGTTGAGTAAATGAATTAAGGTTTGAAAGAATATTTAGGCACTACAAAAATCTGCAACATTAGAGCTAGTATGGGAGGCAGGAATAAATCCCCTTCCTAAGTTCTGACAGCTGCTGGAGGAGAGGCCAGGCAGGCTGCAAAGCAGTACACATTACCAGATTGCAGGCTGCCAGTTGCTAGTCTAGACCTGCCTCTGGGGGGCAGTTAGGTAGAAGAAGGCAACGTTTAAATACGTACTTGTTTTTTCAGTATTAGCTCACCATCCCGCCCCGTCCCAGTCAGATGGTATCTGGTTAACAGCCTGCATCTTCAGATTAAACAAATGAGCCTAGTTGATGAGTGAAAGTTCTCTTCTTCAGGAAGTCAGTTTGGACACAGAAGCAATGCCGGTGTTAGTAACTCACAAGTACTGATGTGTTCTATGCAATGATTATCGGTGGATGCTGAAACTTAGAAGAATTGGTGGTAGAGAAGTTAAAAGTGGAAGGCTCAAGCGGCTACCACCTGAGCCCACTACCACTAGCCTCACTAGAAGATGCTCGGAGCAATCAGAAGTGGCATTTCTTCTGACAGCATGCTTTACCAAAAGAGTCGTGCCTAGCCCCAGTCACTGTGCCTGCCAAGTGAAATACGGGAACAAATGCAATGATAGCACAAGGACGCAACCAGCCCTCTCCAGACAGTGAGGCATCCAAGAGATGGGTCTGGGATTTTGGGAGTAAAGAAAGCGGAGATAGAGAAAGCACCGTCTTTAGAGGAAAAGTGAGAGATGTAGCAGTCAAGAGCAACACATGGACTCAGCTTCTTAGTCAAACAAACGAACCTCAGGTATTTTGAGATGATTATGAAAATCTAGATATATAGTAGCTATTAGAGAACATTAAAGAATTATGTTGGTCCTATGATAATGGCTGTATTATATTTAAAAAAAAGTTCTTATATTTTAAAGAAACTAGTCTGAGTGTGGGGTTGATGGAGATTTACACCCCTACCCCACCCCTGAGACAGGGTTTCTCTGTGTAGCCCTGGCTGTCCTGGAACTCACTCTGTAGACCAGGGTAGCCTCAAACTCAGAGATCTGCCTGCCTCCACCTCTCAAAAGAGCTTCACTTTGTTTTTTAGAGCTTCCCTTTTTAAGAGAGTACCCAAGATAGTGAAGACTGGATTTGTTTTTGTTTCCAGAGGACATTAAAATTTTGGTGATATATATGGGCCAATGGCTATCAAGACATTAAAGAACAGACAATTGGAAGTGACCCCTGTGGGACAATAAAAGAAAAATGAGATAAGCAGTTGACCTACCTTGCTACTTTGAGACTTCCTAGATAGGCCACTATAAAGAGAGGAGAGACAGGCAGAAAAAGCATAGTTTTCTAAGATATCAAGATGGATTGAGTTCATAAGTCAGAGTGTCAGGAGAGAAGGTGATAAACAGTATTTCCTTATATATGCTCAACATAGGTGGAAGAAAGATTAAACATGTTAGATACAGACGTGAAAACTGACTCAGCTTTTCCATGGGAAGAAGTGTGATGAGATAAGGGCAGTAAATTAGAAATCACAGGAAGGATAGAGAGCCTGGAGACAGCAATAGAAGCGTATGCAAGACGAAATGCAGAGAGAAGTCATTTTGAAAATGAAAACGACATTAATAGGATGTGGTGCAGTTTTCAGGATCTTAGTGTGCATAACTTGGAGTTTCAAAGGCTGAGAGAGCATTCAAGAAGAAACTTGAAATGCTAAAATATTCCCAAGTTTGATAAAAAGTGTAAATCTCAAATTCCAAGAAACAAATTACTTAAGGTTAGTAATGGAAAAAATAGCTATGCCCAGAGCAGAGGTATGTGACAAGGGAGTTCTCATCAGAAACAATGCAAGACAGAAGAAAAGCATCTCGAGGAGACTGACAGCCCAGAGTTCTATACCCAATGCAGTGACTTAAAGACCATAGAATTGAAGAGAAAGGGTACAGATGCATTAACTATTAAATGTTGTTCTCACTGAGGGCTGGGTTAATGGACAATCATCATATTGTTGTCTTTTGATGAAAACTTTCATATGGGAAAACTTATAAAAGGCTAATTTGAGTCAGATGTGGTGGTTCTTGGGAGGCAGAGGCAGGCAGATCTCTGTGAGTTCAAAGCCAGCCTTGTCTACAAAGTTCCAGAATAGCCAGAGCTACATAGTGAGACTGTCTCAAAAGAAAAACAAACAAACAAACCATGACAAAAAGCTGATTTGGATGTTTCCAACAGCTCTCATTGTTCCCAGTTTTACCACATTCCCTGGGATGTTTACAAGGGCTGTCTCATGCTTCTCACACCTGGCAGGCCCCTGACGGCGTCTAAGCTTGTGTTATAGTCAATACAGTTCTTAACTGGTTATTTCTAAACATCCACACATTATTTTAGTAAATCTAAAAATACGTAAATTCTAATGTTTCACTTCAAAGGGTTTTTTTTTTTTTAATCGGAAGTTTATAGTAGAGATTATTATTATTATTTTTGGGTTTTTTTTTTTTTTTTTTTTTTTTTTTTTTTGGTTTTTCGAGACAGGGTTTCTCTGTGTAGCTTTGCGCCTTTCCTGGAACTCACTTGGTAGCCCAGGCTGGCCTCGAACTCACAGAGATCCGCCTGGCTCTGCCTCCCGAGTGCTGGGATTAAAGGCGTGCGCCACCACCGCCCGACCTAGAGATTATTTTTAAGCTTCATGTGTAATTATGATAAAGGACTAAGTTTAGAGATCATATTTAGTAAGTCATAAGTACCTTCTGTTGTCAGTCATGATCCTAAGATGATTTCACAATAATAAAATGTCACTGTGACTCTAAGTAGTAGTTTGGGCAGTGTACTGGCTACTTTTATGTCAACACAAGCTACAGTCATGAGAGAAGGGAGCCTCAGTTGAGAAAATACTTCCATAACATCTGGCTGTAGGCAAGCCTGTAGGACATTTTCTCAGTTAGTGATTATTGCAGGAGGGCCCAGTCCATTGTGGGTAGAGTCACCCCTGGGCTGCTGGTCCTGAGTTTTATAAGAAAGCAGGGGGAGCAAGCCAGTCAGCACTTCTCCATGGCCTTTGCTTCAGCTCCTGCCTCCAGGTTCCTGCCCTGCCTGAGTTCATGCTCTCACTGCTTTTGATGATGAACTGTTACATGGAGCTATGGGTGAGATAAACTCACTCTTTCCTCCCCAAGTTGCTCAGGACATGGCATTTCATCGCAGCAATAGTCACCCTAACTAAAATAGGCAGTATCTTCAGGAGGCAACTGTTTCTACCAAAATACTATTTTTTTTTAGGAGATTAATCAGTACTAGCAAGACAGATTTTAAATAAATGGATAAATACCAGCAGTCTTGATTTCCTTCTTAGGCCCAGCCATGTGAGGCCATGTCAACACTAGAGAAGAAAGACATTTTTTATTGGAAAGATTTACAAAGTAGGGAAATGTTAAGCCATTATTACAGTCCATAGATTTTATCTCTGCATCCCTTATGGATGAAAGCATGCAAAGTACAGATTCCTACACCTATACAGTTATGCCACTATTACAGAAGTGAGCACGCCTCACCTAGCACGTTTTTCTCACAGTTCATAGAATTCACAGCTGGGAAAGACCATTGGTGCAGTCTCCCCTCCAGCAGCCTGCACAGCACTGAAGCACTATGAAAGCTAGCCAGCAGGGAGGAAGCCACCAGCTCAGTCCTGGCTTGATTCCACTGTATCGTGCAACAGAGTGGTCTAGTTCCAGGGAGTAAACATGAGCAGTGGCAAGAGTCTGTACTGCCTCAGGGGCCTCTAAGCTAGCTTTGGCCAACAACTCATAGCAGGTGTGGATCACACCCGGCACTGGGATCTTTGGTTAATAACCCATGGTTCTAGGGAGAGATTTTTTTTTTTTTTTTGGTTTTTCGAGACAGGGTTTCTCTGTGTAGCTTTGCGCCTTTCCTGGAGCTCACTTGGTAGCCCAGGCTGGCCTCGAACTCACAGAGATCCGCCTGCCTCTGCCTCCCGAGTGCTGGGATTAAAGGCGTGCGCCACCACCGCCTGGCCAAAGCATCTTTCTTAATTGTCTTTAAATAAATTATATTGGTTTGTAAAATTGTGTGCTTCCATGTGGCTTTTTCATGTCCCCTTCAGTTTGGTTTAACCTGCCCCATGTCTCCTACCTCTCATCGCCTCCCTGCTTAAAGATTTCCACCCTAATATCCCCCATCTCTACTTCCCACATTACCCTTGGTCTACTACCCCCATCCCATGAGGCATCACCCTCCCAATGGGCTCTTTATACATTGGGGGCCTCTACAGGAATGAAGTTGAATACACAAAACTAGAGATTTGAAGATCTTTCACAGATTATATGTGAATTCCACAGCAAGAATATCCATACCTGATAATATATTCTTATTCAAAAGCCCATGAAGGTTGAGGTCTTAGGCCCTCTCCTGTTATTTAGCTACATTGGCATGACACTGACCTGCCATCTAAGTATATGTTTTAACCCACAGACAACCACTCTCAGCCTTCATCAGAGAAGCCTCTCTTCAGTGAGCTGCCATGAATGAAGACTTACGACTGTACAGTAAGCTGAGAATAGTGCAAGACATTTTTACTGTGCACTGCTGGGCTCAGCGAATGCTGCAGCAGGGCATGGGGAAGAAAGGAGAATCCAGGAGAGAGGGAGAAGGGCTACAAAATGCCATCTTCTCAGCGATGTACAGCCACACAATCACAAATGCTCAACAACCACAGATCTTCCCTGGGTCTGCAAAAGCATGGCCCCCTTCTCCAGCCAGACATGGATGGAAGAGGGGCTCATGAGGCCCTGTCTCTCGCTGCTGAACATTTCCTACGGCTGGATCAGGGAGAGAGGGAGTTTGGCCTTCAGTTGTATTCCCATTACTAACCCTACCAGCCTCCAACCCAGTGGTCACACAGGTAGCCCTGGTTAAACCAAATGGTCCACAAAACAAAACCTAAAATCATGAATCTGGAACAGAGACAGGTAAGGAAGGGGAGGGGTAGTAAGTTTGGGAGGAAGATGGGAGAGTGGGGGGTAGCCTTGTATAACATGTATGAAACTGTCAACTAAATATTTTTAAAATAAATTCTGTCGAGTGTAGAAGATGCAAGGAAACAAGTGAATTTCTGGAAGCACTGCTGTGTATTTCCAAGCATGTTTAGAAAGGTGGAAACACCATTGAATGAGGTCTAGCCCTGATCCAAATTACAGCAGCTCTCCCTTGTACGCAGGCATGTACGAACAGAACTTTAGAGCCCTGTTTCTTGGAAAGCTCACTCCAGCTTATTAAAATGAGGTTTTATGTAAGTCAGGGGATTGCAGACTGAATTCTAGCTTTTGAATGTTTAATACAGGATTTATGGGAGACAATAATGCTTCTTCCGTGCTTATAAATACATAATAGCATAATGGAAGCCCTCCATTAACTGTTACTGGCCTGTAGAGCCCATAGCCGGAATGTGCTTTCCCCCAGAGTTCTGAGAGATGGTTGGGGGTGAGGGATGGCAGGGAGGTGGTCATCGAAAACAAATGTCTTTTCCTCTGGTTCTTTTTGTAATGTTGTGTTTCATCAATTACTTCACTATTGTCTGAACATAGGGCAGAAATGACCACCTGAAGGCCTTTATGTATCCAAGGCTGACCTCAGACTTGTTATGCACCTGGGATGATCTTGAATTTCTGATCCTCTGGCCTCCACCTCTCAAGTAATAGAATTACAAATGCGAGTCACCACATTCAGTTTGTGTAATGCTGGGAACTGACCCAGATGGGGTTTCATACATGCTAGGCAAATATTCTATCAACTACTCTACACCTCCAGCCTTGAGGAAACATTTTTTTAAAATATGACTGTCTTAGTTACTGTTCTATTTCTGTGAAGAGATACCATGCCATGACCAAGGCAACTTATAAAAGCATTTAACTGTGGGGGAGGGGAGGGGTTGCTTACAGTTTTAGAGAGTTGGTCCTTGGCCATCCTGACAGAGAGCATGCTAGCAGTCAGACAGGCATGGTGCTAGAGCAGTAGCTGGGAGTTTACATCCTGGTCTGAGAGCAACAGGCAGAGAGAGAGAGAGACAGACAGACAGACAGACAGAAACAGGGGGAAGAGGGAGGAGAACAATACCACCCTGGGCTTTTGAAACCTCAAAGCCCACCACCCAGTGGCATGCATCCTCCAACAAGGCCACACCTAATACCCACCTCCCCAGTTCGCTCTCCCACTCTCTTTAAAACAGCCTGGCTAATACAATGCCCAAGAGTGGTATAGCTGGATCTTGAAGTAGATCAGTTTCCAGCTTCCTGAGGAACCACCACACTGATATCTATAGTAGCTATACCAGTTTGCACTCTTTCCAGCAATGAATAAGGGTTTCACTTTTCCCAAATTCTCACCAGCATGTGCTGTCATTTGTTTTATTGATCTTGGCTATTCCGACTGGGGTAAGATGAAAACTCAAAGTATTTTTGATTTGCATTTCCCTAATGTATACACATTATTAACCACTCATTCTCCTCAAAGATACAAAGAAATCCCCCTTAACTCTTATCTATTAACTTTAGAAATCGTGGTTTTATATCATATCCCTTTTCTAGTTCATGAATTATTAACATAGCCCCATACATTACCTTTTAAATCTTCATTTGTTTGCCAGGTTTGTCAATCATGTTGGGGAGTCTCAAAAAAAAATATTAAAAACCAATTTCTCTGGGCTGGAGAGCTGGCTCAGCAGTTAAGAGAACTGACTGCTCTTTTGGAGGATCTAGGTTCAACTTCCAGCACCCACATGGTGGCTTACACCGGTCCATAACTCCAGTTCAAAGGGATCTGATGCCCTCTTCTGGATTACTAGGGCACCACACATGTAATGTGCAGACAGACATACATGCAATTTGGAAAACACTCATACCATGTGCATTTTGGGCTGGATGTAGTGGTACACACCTTTAATCCTAGCACTTGAGAGGCAGGCGGGGGGAATTTCTGTGAGTGCAGTGTCAGTCTGGTTCTACATAGATGCAGGCTAGCCAAAGCTACCTACCACGAGCTTGTTTCAAAATAATGACAGCAAAAATTTGCCCCTGACAGCTCAATAATTGTTAGTATAATTTACCAACAATTTGCAGCCTGTGAGACCACATGGGAGCTAAATAAAGCCAATCAGGTAGAGTTTCTAGTGCTTAGGAAAGTGTCTGTGAAGGGAAGGATATCAACTCTTTCAGGCGATGTGATTGATGTGCAACTGCCTTGGAGAGGAGAGAAGCAGGGTGGGGGAGGGGATAATAGCTGGCTGTTCTCCATTCCTCAGAAAATGACATGGAAAATGGAAGATTAATTTCAATCTATGTAGAATGGATTTACAAGGAACAGACAACTGACTTGGAACCTTCATGGTGGAAATTTGCTTTTCTAATGTGATGACCCAATATCAAAGAAAGAAAAACTTCTTGTTGGCAAAAATGGGCATTACCCAGTGCCTTGAACTAAGAACTAAAGAGAATATGACTTGGTAAATTTCACTGAGAGTAAAGGAACCCGGAGAAGGAGCCTCCTAGATCTGGCTCATATATAAAGGAAAAAAGAAAAACCCACCCTTGTCTTACTATCAAAGGATATAAGAAAGAGCATTTCTCTCTATTGTCTCCACTGGCTAATCAGTCCTAAGGTCATAAACAGAGAATACAGAATTGCATCCACTCTTCTAGGGTGCCAACATGTTTTACAGCCTGGAAAATCCTGCACAAACCCCTCTCCACCATTCATACCTCAGATGCACAAGAGTGAGCCAAGTTACTTGGGCTGTGATTTTCCTCCTCATGTATATCAAAGCCCTTTCATGTTCTCACAAAAACTGGACCACTGAATGTAAGATTAATGTCCTGCCAAGAAAACTGGCCTTAGTGTAGTCCCCCTACTGGTACCAAGTAACTTCACAAAAGCCTTGAGACTCTGAAAACTCAGCGGCTGCAGATTCCCTACAGAACTAAGACACTTTCCCCCCTAGTCATAATTATCTAGTACTTCAGACTCAGACTTTGCCCTGGGGCTGAGTGACTCTCTCCACTCCGGTGAAGTGCTCCCCACACTCCCCCCTGTAACACCCGTGGTGGTGTTTTGTTTCTTGAACTCCAACTGGCTCATAGCTGCCATTCTCCAACTGCACCGGGTCCATTTGTTTCAGATTCCCAGCTCTCACAATGCATAATAAGTGCAAATTAACATGTGTGGAACTGGATTAATCTAAGTGGCTTTCCCACTCAACCTCTAAGGGCACGGGGAGCGGTAAACCACCACACCGGGCCCCGCCCCCCTCTATGTGACCTTTAGCAAGCCATTCCCAATCTAGTTCACAGGACTGTGTAACACAGGAATCATAAACTCGTGGCCACCTGGATCAGCAGAAACAATAAAAGCCAGTGTGTGCAGTGACAGAGGGGAAGCCAGAACACCACAGCAGCCAGCCCAGGAGAGTCACTGACTTCACACTGTCCCAGCTGTTTTTTGTTTGGTTTTGGTTTTTTGAGACAGGGTTTCCTCGTGTAGTTTTGGTGCCTGTCCTAGATCTCACTCTGTAGCCCAGGCTGGCCTCAAACTCACAGAGATCCGCCTGGCTCTGCCTCCCGAGTGCTGGGATTAAAGGCGTGCACCACCACCGCCCAGCCTGTCCCAGCTTTTAAAAACACCCAGACCCTTCTTCTTAGGTCACTTTTGGATTTACAGAAGAACTGTAAATGCAGTAGAGCCCTGAAAGCCCCACCCAGCTTCCTGTTATGAGCATCTTGGTGTATTTGTTGTAGCTCATGAGTCAATATTGGTGCATCGTGGTTAACTGTATTTGATTTCCTTAGGCTTCATTCAATGGCCTTTTTCTGGTTCTAGGACATCTTCCTGGATGCCATGTTACATTGAATTATCATGTCTCCTCTGGGCTGTGACAGTTCTGAGGCTTTCCCTGTTCTTGATGACCGGCGGTTTTAAGGATGGTCATGTATTTTATGGAATGTTCCCCAACTAGGATTTACCTGATATTTCTAACATAATTAGACAGGAACTAAAAGTTTGGGGAAGAAAATGACAAAAGGAAAAGGACCTATTTATCAATTATCTTTCTATCTATCTATCTATCTATCTATCCATCTGTCTATCTATCTATCTATCTATCTATCTATCTATCTATCTATCTATCTATCTATCTATCATATCTATTATCAATCTACCTATCATTTCTATCTATCATTTATATCTATTATCAATCTACCTATCATCTATCTACCATCTATCTATCTGTCTATCCATCTATCTATCTATCATTTATACCTGTTATCAAATCTATCTATCTATCTATCTATCTATCTATCTATCATCTATCTATCTATCTATCTCACTAACTTTTTAGAAACCTTCCTATCTATCCACCCCTCATCCCACAAAGCTCTAATTGTAGTGGTAGTGCCTGTTGGGATCAAGGAAAGGCACCGTTATTTTATGTACATTACAGGAGTCTGGTCTCACCCAACTGGATAGCAGCAAGAGAATCCTTAGAACTAATGCCCCTGGAGGGCTGACCTCAGACTCCCAGGGCAGAGACTCCCGAGGACTTGAAAGTGAGCAGAAGTGAAAGAAGGTCCCATCAAAGCAACAAAGCCTCCATGTAGAAGCCAAAGCAGCGCAGGGAGCTGACTGGCAGAGGGTAATCCTGTGAGGCGCTTGAAAGGAAGGCGGGGCGACAGTGATAAAAGTATGACCTGCCAAAGTATGACACACAAAGGCACCTGGGCATTACGACACACCCAGAACCAGCTGAGTAACTGCGGCCTGAAAGACGAAGGCAGAAAAGTGGGGAAGTTACAAATGCAAGCCAAGGCAGCAGGAGCTGTCTGAGGCTGGTCTGTCAGGGGACTGCCACTGTTTCATCGGGTAACTCTCCCCCAGTATTCTACTGCCTGACCCTCTGGCCCTCTTAGAAGGGCAGGTTCTACAGACCCTGCCTTGTGGAATTTGGGGGAGACTCAATGGAGGGATATGAATAAGCACTGGCACGGGTGCTCTGTCCAGAGTGTCAGCACGGACTAGTCACTGTTGCTGTGCCTGTGGAAGATGGATTATAGAGCTTGCCTGGAGGTATACTGCAGTCTAACTAAACCCGAAGGCGTAGAAGGACTCTAAAGAAACTTTCTGTGGAAACTCTTCAGATTTCGGCTGGGTGTATCAGTGCATGCCTGTAAGCCAGCCACTTGGGAGGTTGAGGCAGGAGAATTGAAAGGTCAAGATCAGCCTGGGCAATTTAGTGAGACCCTCAAGAGAGGGAATAAAAAAATCAGAATAAATTTGTGAATATAGCTCAGTCAGCGGTTGAGTGCCTGCCAGAATGTGTAAGGACCTTGATTCAGGCCCCAGCACTTTGGGAAATAACCGTCTTGTTACTTACATGTGTGGAACTTACAGCCATTGATTTCCTCTCCCACATGCTTTAAAACTGGAGTCACAGTCCAACGGCAGTTAACCAGTCTAATGTCATAAAACAGGTCTAAGCCAACTTGGTCTTGATTGGTGCAGTGAACTTGGACTCCAGCTAATTGAGCTATGTAGTCCGTCATTATGACCTGCCACTCAAACCAGCTCCAGCATTTCCTCCTCAGAAGCTCTGGTAGGGATCAGAGCAACTCAGATATGTGAAACTGCCCAGCAATCTGGACTGAGCTCTCTGTTGAGAAATATCATGTGTTCTGCTAAGCTCCGTGCCCAGGTCTGTGACTTTAGTGAAGGTGATAAGAAACACCAGCAGAGGTTTTTTTCCCCTCTTCCTGCACCGATTATGTTTACACTCCAACTACTGTGTCAAGGGTGATGCAGGTGAATAACAGCCAGCCAGCCACAGAGAGGATTCACGGAGCTCTCAGCCCATGCTGGCTAGCTTTCTAAATTCTTAACACATATTAGCTCAGTCCTGGTAATAATCTTTGGGTCAATGTCTTGCCCCTTTAACAAGAGTAGAGTGCGGTGCAGAGAAGTTTAATGTGTTATTAAAAGACAGATGGAGGCCTCAAGATAGACCAGCAAGTAAATAGGCACTTCCTGCTAAGCAGGACGACCCGATCCCCAGAATCAACATGGTAGAAGGAGAATACTGACATCCACAGATTCCTCTGATCTCCAAATCTGCTCTGTCACACACACACACACACACACACACACACACACACACACACACACGCACACACACACACACACACACGCACACGTTTTAAAAAATTGTTGAGATTATTTTATTTTATGTGTCTGAGTGTTTTGCCTGCATGTGTGTGTGTATACCATATGATGGCTGGTGTCTGAAGAGGTCAAAAGAGGGAGTCTGGTCCCCTGGAACTGGAGTTATAGATGGCTGTGAACCATCATGTGGGTGCAGGGAATTGAACCCAAGTCCTCTGAAGGAGCACTAAGTGCTCTTAAGTGATGAGCCCTAATAAATTGTTTTACGTTAAATGGCTGTAGTGTGACTCTCTCAGTTGGATTTGTGTTTAGTTGTACACAACAGAAGACATGGTTAAACAAATTCTAGATACCATTTGTTCTTAAATGAAAGAAGAAGGAGGTTGGGTGATAAGAGTTACAATCACAGCTCCACTGTCTTCCTGTTATGGGCCTCTCTTTAACCTTGGGTCATCTCAGGGCATGACTTCCAGACTCAAGTTCTCCTCAGCAGTCCAAGACGGCGACACACTGTGCTTTTTCTAGAAGTCCCCTAACAACTTCTCTTGCTATCCACAGACAAGCCCTTCTACACAGAAGGCTACCAAATGCGCTTCGATTTTTGTTTCAAGTTGCTCACATTTCTCAGGGTCCTGTGACAAGGCAGGAAGACCCATGCACCATAAAAGACAGTCTGGGACTGCGCTGTCGGTGGCAGGTGAAGAGAAAGCACGGCATGACTGTCTCTGGTTCCCACCTGCAGTAACCAGCAGGAATATGCAGATATGGTGTGGTGGGCAACCAAAGAGTTAGAATGGACTAAGGTAGCCCGGTTTGGCTTATACAGAATTTATTTAGAATTAAGGAAATTCTCTAACTCCACAGTCTTTAAGCAGTGTTCTGATGAAAAGAAAACTTCAATCAAGGTGAAAAGAAAATTGGTAATTTTTCTTCTTTTATTCTGAAATTTTAATTGGAAGCTTTTCCTCCTACGGCATTATTTTCAGATTTTCTTTTCAAGAAGAAATGTCCAACGTTAAGCCCTTGGTGTGTCCTTTAGGAAAAGAAATAGAGTGTTTGAACTTTCTATCTAGAAGTTTTCTTAACTAAAGTAGGACTATGTTCATTTATGGCTAAAACTTTTCTCTTGACCTCAGTTACAAAGTTGATAATATTCATTTAGCTCTTGAATAGAAATTGCTTGAGACTGAGTAGGTATTGAGTACATTATTTTTAATAGTCATTTTTGTTTCATTATTAGCAAAACAATGGGGTAATGTGTAACAAATGCTTAAAAGTTTGTTGCTGAATGAGTAGCTCTGTGGCTGAATGGGTGATGTGTTCACTTTAATAAACCTTAGCCAAATATGTCTTAATAGTACATTGAGAAAAGGGACTTAAAACCCCTTTGGGTTATATGAAACACAAGTATTTCAAATAAATATAAATTACACAGAGCAAGACACATTTGATATTATGAATTTTTGCATGTTATAAGAGAAATATTAGCAATTTTCCTTTTCGAGTGTAAACACCATACTTCAAAATTCTGTTCTGAAACACAGAGCTCTCCCAACGGGCTGATGCAACTCTAAAATAATCTTCTCATTTATACTAATGTAGCCCCATAGCTTCTCTGAGGACGTATTCATAAATATTGCTACCGATGTTTCAGAGATGCCTGAGGAAGGAAATGGTGGTAGACTTAGCAGCAGAATGGTCTACAGTGGAAAGTGTAATAGAATGTTTCCCTGGATAGAATTCAGAGCTATGCATGTGTCAGTAAATGAAGAGCTATAACTTCCAACTCAAAGCTGGGGCTGTGGTTAGGGTGCTGTGAGTCACATTCAGTGTCTTCCTAACCCTGATTACCTTCTGAACCTTGCAGGCCACGCAAATGATTGCATCACCTTTCATCTGCAGAGTGCACCCCCTCACACCGGTGGCTGAGGGAGGAGCTCAGAATACTTGGGGCTGCAACAGCCCAGCTGGAGAGCTGTGCAGGCACAGTGGCATTGTGGGTACAGGTCAAATAAATGGCTGGAGTCCATAAGAGAGACAGTATATAGTTAGGTAAAGTGGGGTCTGCGAGAAGGCATCAAGAACAGTGGGGTGCAGGGAGAGAGCGTTCTATGTCAAGGGAGTAAAGGTAATCTTTTTAAATTGATTTTAATTTTGTGCAGGTAGGTGTTCTGTCTATATACATGTCTGGCACCCACAGAGGTCAGAAGAGGGCATTGGATCCCCTGGAACTAGAGTTACAGATAGTTGTCAGCCACCATGCAGATTCTGGGAATGGAACCCGAGTCTTTGGGGAAAGCAGCCAGTGCTCATAACCTTGGAGCCAGCTCTCCAATGTGAGTAATTGTGGGTTTTTTTGAAGGCAGAAAACACATTAATAAATATAATTCTCAACATTCTTTCCCTTTCATGTCCCTTGATATTATTCAGAGAAAATGGCTTTGAAAAACAGACATACAGACATACAAACACACACACACACACACACACACACACACACACACACACACACACACCATAGCTCCTGACCTTGCTGTACCTGACAAGTTAGGAACGGATGAGACTGTGCCTGGGCATAGGTTGCCCTTCCTGCTCTTCAAAGTTAATGTAATTTTTACAGCGTAATGAGTATAGAAGCTCTTTCTTAGCACTAAGTGAATTTCGTCCCAGACATTTCCCTCCTCTATACAGGAACAGCAGTGCTTAAGCCCTACCAAATACTCAGTTTAATCAATAAATGAGTATCCCATGTTGATGTTATTAATATTCTGAATTTCCATTTAATGGAGAGATGAGTTGTGCCCTTTATTAGAGATCCCTAATGCAATAAGAAGGAAATCTTAGAAGCGTATCTTAGCAGAAAAAATAGAGTAATAATCACGATTGATCATTTTTCCATATTCAATAATCAGTAATTAATTTTCACTAATTCAGACCGCCTAGTATGTCCCTGTCACTCACTGACCACTAAAAGCAAAACGGATGTAGACCTGAGAATCTGTGGATGAACCCTCCTCCAGCCTCTTCCTAGCTTCCCTTAGTGAACACATACCAGACAAGCAACCTCCCGAGTAAAGGGGGAGCGGGGGAGGGGGTCTCCTGCAGGTGTCTGTCTAGTTTATTCTTGGCGCTGGAAGGAGCTCTCAAAGCAGCCACGCCAGCTGCTTCGGAACGACGCAGACAAACACAACACCCACGCGTAACTACACGGCAGACTGAGTAGGGCCGAGTAGACCTTTGCCCCGGGAAGATGGCTGAGGTTCTACCAGAAGGTTCCTCAGCCTTGAAAGCAGCCAACTTTTGTGGCAGTAACACAACCAGACCTGATGAGTGAAGCGGATCCCAGAAACTAAAAACGGCGCTCACGGTTCAATTATTCATGCTGCGGCCGCAGCTGTATTGATCAGAGCTTGTTTTCTCACTCAGTCCCACCTTTCCGATACCCACAGAAGCTGTCATCTCCCAACGAAACCTGCCCCTCGGGTGGGGGTGGGGTGGGGAGCCAGCCAGGACCACAGTTACCCGATCTCGTCTTGCCATATCTAATGACAACTGATGATGTCTTTGCATATCTCATCTCCCGGGAAAGAAATGGTGTCTCATTTCACCCCGTGGCCTGAAGGAGAAAAGGTTCTGCCCTACCTGCCAAGATCATATTACCTCAGCATCCAAAAGCCCAATGCTATCAGAACCATAAGCTTGGTACTAAAGGGGCATTTCTGTTTTGAGGATCTTATTCACTTTGGGATCTATACTGCTGGAACACTGGGTAGCACACAGTTTAGTGGATGAGTTCATGAATGAATATTGTCATATTCATTCTAGGGATCTAGGTCCGGGAGGTCATATGATCGGGAGCATGTCTTAGGCCACCAGCTTCCCAAGACAGCCTGGTCTTACAGCACTGAACTTCCTTCTAGGCAAAATCTTGCTTGTCCTAGGAATAGCTTTTCCTTCCTTGAAGCTGGGGTTGAATTTAGAATATGGGTACACTGTTCCAACTCCACCATTGGGGGGGGGGAGTCTGAGATAAGGATTGGTCCCTTGCCCTTCCACAAAGAATTTCAAGGCATTTGCTACCATCTCTGGGCCAAAGATTGTGTGCTATAAACTCCTGAAGACGAGAAACTGAGCGAAGCAGTGTACTTTTTACCTCGAGGGAAAAAGAACGTGAAAAATCAAACTTCGTTCTTGGTTCATCTGTGCTTGCCAGCACCTATTTACTGGGGTGGTCCAGGGCACTGCTGTTCCGATGGAGACAGGAAAGGTAGTTGATCCAACTGGTTTGATTAGAGGAAATAATGAGAATTTATGGCAAATGTTGTTTGGAAAGCTGCTTTTAAAAGGCAGAGACAGACCTGTGTTGCAGATCTTTGGCTAATGCATGGCTTTCCTTCCACATAGTAAGCATCTTATGCTATTAAAATTTAAAATCCACAGTATTGAGAGAAGAAAATGCCAAGCATGCCTACTTCCCTGTGTGAATTAAAGTCCTCTGAAGAAGTCACATCTATGCCAAAGACCCTGCAGACAGAATGAGATTCATGGATACAATACAAAGAGATGGAATTTAGCAGATCAGAGCCAAATTTGTCTTGAGCTCACATTAGGTCCCAATTGTTAGTTGTGATTTTCTACTAACCTCTGTGTCTGATCCAGCATCTTTGTGACTACTAGAGAATACTTCAGAAATGTTGTGTTAGTTTTAGCAGACCATTAGTTCCTCCTATCTTAAAGCTAAGAACATTGTAAGATTGTCAAAATCCTATAGAAGATGCTCCTTGATCTGCCATACTCACCCAATGTCCCCAGCAATGCACTTGGTAAATGTACTGATTTACGGTTGTCTTTTGTTCTGTGGCTGTAAAATTTCATGTAATCTTTTCCACAATGGAACACATGATTGGAGGTATAAGAAATTAAAGAACTGACAATCACAGTTCTCATAAGAGTGTGGGAAAATAGGTACCTTCAAGACTTTTTAGTTTTGAGGGGCTGAAACAACTATTTTGAAAGGCAGTTTTGGCAACACGAACTCTTAATTTTTTGTAACCCAACATTTCCTCTCTTAGCTATTCAGAGATGGATGCTTCATGGAGACTGTAAACTGAGGTGCACTGGAAAACAATATCTTCAAAAACGTGTTGAAGAGCTATAGGCTGAATGACTGATGAGGACTGTATAACTGTGGAGGGTTAGAAGAACATTGCAGATCCAGAGCAACATTACCTGGGGCTATTCTTGTTTTCCTTAATAGCCATTGTTGGCCTCCCTTGTGTCTGACATAGTGTCTTTTTTGACTATTAGGTAAAACCTTTGAAATGCATTTTTAGCTGACTACTAGCTTCTGCTGAATCGAAGGCTAAGACTGCCATCAGATAATACTAAAAACCTAAACTGAGTTTTTGTGCTATCTCCCTTTCTACAATCCCTGTTTATGTATTGGGTAAATACATTGGCTTACGACTTTCTTTCATGCTGTAACTACTAGAAGCTTGTGTAACTACCTCCACAGAGGAACATGCCTTTAGGGACAACCTCGATCCAGTTCCCAGGCCACAGTCACTCCTATTTGGCTCAGAATAAACTCTCTTTGAGGTGAGAGGTGTGTTTTGTGTGGATGGCCCACAATGTTAGTATCTCCAGCATCCCAGGGTCATGATCAGCGTCCTGGGGTCATCATTGCCACTTTGGCCTCACCTTCAAGCTTCACACAATGACTTACCAAGGCCTGCTTGCAGGGGATGTGACCAGGCCACACATTGTGTGGCCTCAGTTTCTCCCTAGAACCTTGATGCAAGTCTCCACACAAACCTCTCATTCTTGCCTCTTTTATGCCTGCTAAGATAGCACCATATGGCCGATGCTACTAAATTCCCAGCCCATGGGATAGCACAATCCACCTTTAGGGTGATCCTTCCTGCCCAGTTAAACCTCCCTGGAAACATTCCACAGGCACATTCAGAGGTCTGCCTCCTGAGCGATTCTAAATGCGGCCAAATTGAAATTAAGGTTACCCATCATGACCAATTTTGTATGTTGTTGGAACAGGTTACAATAATTCGTTTATACGTTGTATGTTATAGAGATAAGTAAAGTCAAAAAGCTGTTCATCTCTTTAAGCTTTGTTTCAGTAACTGGTATGGCAGGAGAGCAGGTTATTGTAAAATGTTTTTTATGGCTGGGCTGTGGTGGCGCACGCCTTTAATCCCAGCACTCGGGAGGCAGAGCCATGTGGATCTCTGTGAGTTCGAGGCCAGCCTGGGCTACCAACTGAGTCCCAGGAAAGGCGCAAAGCTATGCAGAGAAACCCTGTCTCAAAAAACCAAAAAAAAAAAATGTATTTTATGGGTATGAATGTCTGCCTGCATGTCTGTTTGTGCACCACATACTTGTCTGGTGCCCATGGAGGCCAGAAGAGGTTGTCATATGCTTTGGGACTAGAGTTACAGACTGTTGGGAGCCATCATGTAGGAGCTGGGAATTGAACTTGAATAATCTAGGAAAAACTAACCAATGTTCAGTTCCAGGAGAGCAGTTTCTATTGAAAGTTTTTCTTCATTTGATGGAAGATGGCAAGTAGCATGTTTGCTGCAAGAGATCCGTTAACATTGCTGCTCTTCTCAGGGTGACTATTCTGCACAGTACATAATCCTCCACTAAGTATTTTCTTTGGTGGCAAAGTTTCCTGGGAATAGCAGCTATCATGCTAATTTCATTTTCATTTTCTTTCTTTCTTTCTTTTTTAGAAATATAGATTGACTTTTGAGAGAATGAAGTTTGATATTAATCTATGTGGCTTTAATTTGCATTTGTTTTTAGTAGAAAGAAAATGAAGTAACTCTTATTTGGTGCCGAGTGACAGTCTCACCCTCTGTTTTTGATGTCAATGCAGAGGGTTTTAGGAGTCCTAAAGTGCTCTTCATTTTGTCTGTCTGTCATCTTTGAAGGGTCTTCAATACTCTGTATGGTTCCTTACACGTTGATGATGAGAAACAAATGCCACCAAGCATTGAGACCAAACCCCCGTCTAACTCCTGGACACTGACCGGGTTCTAAAAGTCTCACCCCCTTTCCCTCCACTTCCTTGGCCTCTGTAGGAGTCCTGGGAACCGGTAAGGATTCCTTGCTGAAGAATTCCCTGGGAGCAAGGGAGCAGGTGAACAACACTTTTGTACCAGCAGCTTCTTCTTCAGGGAGGAGGCTGGCAGCCTTTGTGGCCAGGTGGCAAAGGGATCCTCAGATCAGAGATCCCGGCAGTAAGAACAGGAAGGAGTTAGAAGACGGACAGACGTTGAGTTAGAATCAGTTGTTTTACAGAAGTGAGAACTGAAACGCAGGAAGTGGAATGGACTTAAAACCCACGCGACAGTGAAACAGTTTCCTCCCTGTATCTGGCTCCTGCTCTTTTCACCCACAAATCTTTGCTTTCTTTTAGAATGCCAATGTTCCTAGAGTAAAACAACCACACTCCCAGCCTTCTCTCCAGCTAGGAGTAGACACAGGACCAGTTCTCCCAGAGGGGATGTGAGCCTAGGCTTTGAGGAGAGTTGTAGGGAAAGCTCCCGAAGCCCTTACATTTGGCTTGTGTGCTTTTTACCCACCCCCACCTCCCACCCCCGCTGAAATGCAGACATATATTAGCTGTTCACCTTTCATACAGTTTTTTTTTTTTTTTAATGTCAGATTCCATTTTGGGTGTAAAAGACTTTGATTTCTAGAGTGCCATCTCAATCCATCAGGTATTGCTAATACTGAAAAGGAATCCATTCCTGAGTGCTACTGACTTTCTTTGCTATCTACTTTCTCTCATGGAAGCAAAGAGAGACAACAAGATCCTAGACAGCTGGGGAGGATCAAGCTGCTGGGCTGCATTCTAGAAGCCCTGCCATCCTGTTTTGCCTCAGCAGAGCCCTGACTGAACATTCTGCACATACGCTGGTTCTGAGGCTATCAGTAGCCAGACAATAATGCTCAAAGAAGGAGCAAGGATCTGGGAAAGCAGGGAACAGTTACTCAGCAATTATAGAGCATTCAGGAGATCGAAGAGGATGGAGAGAGAAGGCGATGTGTATACTTTCCGATTTCTCTGCCAAGGAGGAGAAATTACAAACTACCCCCACCCACCCACCCAAAGAAAAACTCCTATGGCTTATTGAGACGTCTCGGAGGACCTCTTAAGTAGCTGCACATCAGCCGGTTTCCACACAACTCCCTGCCTCTGATGGCCAGCCCAGGGCAAAGGCTGCCAACCTTCTTCAGAAAAGTGGTTTCAGGCTTGAGCAAATGGTGCTCATGTCTAATGTACTTACCGCTGTCAATTGTAACAAAGATAAAATAAAAAAAAAAAATTCAACTCAAATCCTGTGACTTAGAGAACACCGACTGCAGAGAAATAGACTGTGAAGCAAAGGGTAGTAGGTGTGGCCATTCCAGCTGCAAATAAACCTCTCAGAGAAACAGCTATAAAAATGAGGTATACGAGCTGAGAAGCCACACTGTAAAGGAACAATTAGAAGAGTGTGTTGTAACTAAAGGTGAGAGTCCAGGAACCTTGCTGGAGCAAATGCTGTTTTTCTTTCTTTCTTTTGTTAAGGGAAAGTTGAGCGTCAGGAGGATATGGAGATCTTATCGAACCCTACACACTTGGAGTGTTTACAATGCAATCCCTGTGTCTATTCTCATCTCAGAAGCCCCGGCCTGGGTCTTTGTTACCTATTGGATTTCAGGAAGGCTGACTTGAGATGCGGCGGCGTTGCCATTTCCTGGGCCTTCACTTTTCTCCCACCCTGGAAACCAGACTCTTTGTTGTGTCTCCTCTGCATTCATTTTCCTCTGCCCTCACACCTCCCGACAGCAGGATGGGGATTTTTGTTTTCTTGTCCTGGCGCTCAGAGCCCGGGAGTGCCAGTCTACCCGGCATCAGATCAAGTCCCTGGTGCTGTAGAGGCTGGGTGCTCACCCTCCGGGAGCCCCGGCTTTGTGTGCTGGTCTGTTTGTCTCCGAGCTCGGACCGCTGGGGGCCGCGACCCCCGAGGAGGCGTGGCCTCGTCCCAGAACCACCCGGGAGGGCTGGACACAAGCTCTCCGCTCGCCGCCGCCCTTATTTGTTCCGTTAGCTGGCGCTGGCCAGCCTGATGTAGCCAGGACCCGGGAGGCTGGACAAGGCTGCCCGGGTCCTCCGGGGACTGCATCCCACCCAGCCCCGCCCCCCGGCTTTCCCCTCTCCACTTTTAACGGTGCCACTGGAGGAGGGCTGGGCAAACTCAAGCTGAACCGAGAGGAAGGCGGGGAAAGGACCACATTCGATGAGCCCATCTGTCTGGTCTAGAGTTCCCAAAGGGTCTTGACCATGTCGGAGTCCGGGGAGATGAGTGAATTTGGCTACATTATGGAATTACTAGCCAAAGGCAAGGTAAGCGCCTCTGCCGGGGGGCGGGGGCTGCTTCTGGGGTCCCGGCTGGGCACTCACAGCATGAGGGTTAGCTCTGGCACCCGAGCGGTCCCGTGCTGGGGGTACACGGGCTGGAATCCGGGTCTGCGCTTCGCACCGGCGCATCCCAGCTGTACACAATGCACCGTGGCTGCCTTTTCTTTATGGTGAAGAAAGGGAACTCTTTGAGCTAGTTGGAGGCAGCGGTGCGGGAGCCCGGCGGGAGTGAATGGGGACTTTAGGGACGCCCCGACAGCACGGGGACTTGGAGCCGGTGACAGGCGTGGGGTGTAGAGGGAGGGTCCGCCGATCCCTCAGCTCAGAGGCCCCGAGGAGGCTCCCAGTCTGCACGCAGCCTGTCGCTGTGTGGGACAGACTGGGAGAGCCCTCCGCCCTGCTTCTTAACCGCTGCCCTAGGCGGGAAACATGCGGAGCAGCCTTCCTTTGGTGGTAGTGGTGTATGTGTGTGTTGGGGGGCGGGAGGGGGCGGGTTCTGGACTGGCCAGATGCCAGCCTTATACCTATCCTGAAATCTTTGGGACACAGGCTGAGTGCCTCAGGACGTTGGCAGGGTGGCTTCGCCTGGGCAGACAGCCTTACGAGAAACTGGACCCCGGGGAGCGGCTGAGAAACTGCCCAGAAATGCCTCTAAGTGGTTTACAGAGGGATGTGTCAGGGAAATACTGAGAGCGACTCTCCAAGCCTGGGTTGGGAGAAAAGGCGCTAACCTGCCGCTGTCCTTGTTCTCTGCACCTGGGGTTTGGAGAAAAAAGAACCGGATTCTCTGCGTGGTCATCAGAAAGGAAGATTGTGCAGCCCTGATGTAAGCCCCTGAAACTTGGATCCCACGCCCCACGCCAATACGCATAGCTGTACGCAGCGTGGAGTAATTTGGCTTCAGACCAGACACTCCTGCGACTCCCAACCTGAGTTTCAGGGCGATTAGTCCTCTCTGGATTCTCTTATTCTGTAGCCGCTGAAATAGAATATCCAGTAACATTTCGAAAGCGAGAGTCATGCTTTGGGCCACCCCTATCATTCATAGTCCTGACCAGAAGCACAAGTGGTGGACCCCTCGTTCTACCTCTCTGCTTACCTGGGACTCCATCCTGTACCTCAAGTGTCCGTCCTCTGAGCACGCATGGAGTCACTCTGGCCAGAACATTCGAGCACTTCATGATCCTTACAATGTGTACCAAGGCCACTGCTTCCTCCTAATGGACCTCCCAGAGAGAAGTCCAGAAGCAAGGGCTGGCTGTCAGGGAAGAGGGCCTTGGGGCAGAGTTGGGACTTTGGAGAGCAGGGACAGTGCTTGAACAGGGGGGATCTGTTTACGAGCTGAGCTGGGAGTAGGTTGGGGAGAAGATGCCTTTGTGAATGTCAATATAAATGGACCCCTCTTGATGGGCTAGGCAACAGGATGATGGACTGGTAAGTCAAAGTTTGTGCTCAGATGTTCTTCAACATAAACCAGAACGGTGTGTTGTTGGTTGTGCTGTTCTCCAACCGAGAAACTGAGAAACTTGTTCTAGGGGTCAGGCCAGGGACGGGCATGTTGCCAACTCTCAGGTGACTATGAAGTTGACAGATGAACTTCCCATAAGCACTAAATGGAGAAGGCAAACCTTGGTGAATCCTTGAACTTTCTTAGAATAAACGCAGGTACAGGAGCCCAGGAATCCCTGAGCAGTGGTGTGTTCATTACATTATGTTCACTGGAATAGAAACTTCAAACAGACGTACCTGGCATCCTGCACTGGATTTCTCCACCTCTCCCTCTTTAGTCAGACCTCTTCTCTGGGCTCTACCAGCCGGCATGTGGCTGCCAGGTGCATTCTGCACAGACCTCCACAGCTAGAGAGGCCAAAAGTTCTCAGAGACCTTTGAGGTTGGAAAGTAGATAGTTCCTCCCTAACTTTTGGGGGTGGCAGCAATAGCTTAACCATTGATTTCAACTCATGTACTCGTTATCCACTCTTGAAAATTTCCAACTCCATGTAAAATCCCCTCTCTGTGCATGGTTATAAGTGCTTTAAACACTTAAGGTTAGCCATGGAATAGCAGATTTTTGAGACTGACTTCTTCCCTTTTCCCTGGGGATTTCAGGGTTCACTTGGCAGCTTGGGTTTACAGTGTAGTGAATGATGGGAAACTGGTCTAATCATGAGAGTAAATGCAGAGGGGAGGCCTGTCATCAGCCAGCCCTCTCCCTGCATCCTTCAAAGTTGGGTTGAATGAGTTGACCATCATCCCGATCACTTTCACTTTCTTTCCCTCTGGATACAGTTTTGTCCTTTCAACACTTCTCACACTCGGTGCATGAATTAATTTAAATGCCAGGGATGTTACCGGACAAGAATACTTGGATATTAGCAAGTATTCTTGGGTAACACGCATATGGCCCCAGGTTTGATCTCTAGAACTACTAAATCAAAAATGTCAATTTAAAATACATAGCTTTGGGAGTTGTATGCAGCTCAGTATTACAACATTTGACGAACATACACTAGGCCATGGATTCAGTTGCCAGCACCACAAAAATAAAATAGAATAAAATGCATGGTTTTCAAAGTCTTACCAAACACATGAATACATGCTTGTTGCAAAATACTAAAGCTTTTGAGATTTCACAGAAGAAACTATGGGAATTCATTCCCACCTCCATTCCACTGCCCGGCAACATCAGGCTATGTGCCTACTTCAAATTAAACCAACGTAGTGTATTCTCCGCCTGGAGAGGTGAGTGAGCCTTTAATCTTAGGGTAACCTAAAACCCACATACCTAACTTGAGCAGCTTATAATACTCTCTTGTGGAGCGTGCTTTAATATTTAAAGTACACAGCGATCCCCAGATCTTTCTGCTGGTCAAACAATACCCTGGAAGCACACAGTTGTTAATACATAGGCGAATTCCCAAGGGCTCTAAAAAAATCAATACAAATGTTTCCCCTTTTATTTCGCTGTCAGTAAAACTTTTGCCATTTCTGAAAGCTTTTTGTTTCTTTCGCAACGTACCTTTGGACTAAAAGAGAGCTTTTCAAATCTGTGGTCAATATCTAGAGATACTCAAAGCAATGTTCTCAGATGCTTTTGGTCTCTTGAAAGCTTTTCCTCGTTAATTTTTTATCATCTTCATCACATGTCTTTAGATCATCATGTACTTTTCTGGACTGGCAAAATGAAGCTATAGCGTAGAATGGAATCTTTAAGTTTATTACATTTCTTCATCTATCCTGCATTTGACAGAATTATACCTAAGTATCAATACCCAGACAGTGAGTCTTATCAGTTGCCACTCAGGTGTACATCCTAGGAGAACAATAATTTGAGCAAAATAAAAGGCATTTTGGAGAGATTAACATTTCGTTTTGATAAACAGGCAATGAGACCATTACTTGACCATTATTGGAACTTTGACTATCTGCGAGGTACAAAACTCTAGAATGTTAAAAAAAAAACTTTAATTTTTAAAAATTTATCTCTGTTGCTGCATATGTCTGTGCACCCCCTGGGTACCTGGTGTCTGAAGAGGCCAGAAGAGAGCATCTAGTCCCCCGGAACTAGAGTTGTGGATAGTTGCGACCTCCCACATAGCTCTGGAAGAGCAGCCTTAGTAATCTTAACCACTGTACCACCTCTCCAGCTCCAACTTTTTCAATATAAAATTGACTTTGAAACAAAGAATGCCCTGAAATGACCAAAAAAAAATTAGGTTTAGAAAATCCCCAAACAGAGCAATGTGAAATGTTAACATCTCCTGGGACAGAAACAAAATCCTCCCCAAAGGATGTTTCAGATGGCTGAATGGGATTTCACACAACTGAAATCCAAACTGGGGTAATAATGGTGAGGTTGGGTCCACTACAAAGGAAACTTACAAATTATATATTTTTTGTATGTTGGGGGTTGAGTTAAATGTATGTGCTATGGGGAAAAGGGAAGAAAACAGAGATTTGCAGTATCATTTGAAAATAGCTAGTCTCACAAATACTCTATTTTTTATTACATTGTTGCAGAAGTAATTTGAAGATGATATCTCCTAAATATCACTTAGAAGGGTAAGTGAGGTGTCGTCATGAAATTATTAATTACATGCTTTATCCTTACCTGTGGGCAGTGCAGGAGGGATGGTGGCGTCATATCCAGGTTTGCATTCTGGCTGATGGATAACTAGCACAGTCGTTAATCTCAGGATGGAGGTAGGGAAGAGTGGAGACTGGTACATATCTCCTTTATAGAGAATTATACCCATTTCACAGGATTACTGCAAGGATTTTATACAGCTTCTTGGTAGTGTTATTTATTGGTGGAAGTATTAAGGCAACTCCATGTAGTTAAAAGGAAAGTTTATTTTGTGGGGTAACTTACAAGTAAAGGGATAGGTTACAGGGTCCGGGAGAGGTGAAGTACAGTCCAGTGGTGTTCTCTGGAGAACTCTGCTCGGTCTACATCCAGCATCCAGGATCCAGGAACCAAGAGAGCCGGTACATCTGGATCTTGGGTCTTAAGGGCTCCTGTCTCGGTCCCACCTCATAGGTGTGACAGTTACTGGAAGCCTCCATGGGGGTAGTACTTCCAGGCCAAAGCTGGAACAGCTACCCACTACAGTTATTGATACATCATAGACCTTCAATGGATAAGCTAGGCATTCTGACACTAGAACTAGGTCTTGAGACACTTTATATCATGACTGTGAGATCCTTAACAAGTGGATGTAGCATGTGTTATTGTCTGGCCACTAATAACCTCAGAATCAGCAGCAGGAGTATGGATGGGATGTTCAGTCAGGGCTTTGCTGAGGCAAAACAGGTTGCCAGGGCTTCTAGAGCACAGCCCAGCAGCTTGATCCTCCCCAGTTATCTAGGATCTCATCATGAGGGAAGCTACTAGATGGCAAAGAAAGCCAGTAGCACCCAGGAATGGATTCCTTTTCAATATTAGCAACACCCGATGGATTGAGATTTCACTCTAGGAACCAAAGTCTTTTACACCCAAAATGGAATCTGACAAAAAAAAAAAAAAAAAAAAACAAAAACCAAAAACAACAACAACAAAACTGTGAAAGGTGAATAGCTAATATATGTCTACATTTCAGCAGGGTGGGAGGTGGGGGTGGGTTAAAAGCACACAAACCAAATGTTAGGGCTTTGTAAGCTTTCTCCACAACTCTCCTCAAAGCCTAGACTCACATCCCCTCTGGGAGAACTGGTCCTGTGTCTACTCTTAGCTGGAGAGAAGGCTGGGAGCATGGTTATTTTACTCTAGGAATATTGCCATCTAACCAAAAGCAAAAAATTGGATGTTCAGATAAAATACATGAAATGGCTCCGTGGGTAAAGGCACTTGCTTCCAAACCCGACCCTCATGGTACAACGAGAGAACTTACTCCTACAGTTTGTGCTGACTTCTACATGTGCATAGAGGCATGCATGCCCTCCACATAAATAAATAAGAGTAATGTTTAAAAAATACATGACATAGGACGGCAGACACAGCTCAGTCACTAAAGTGCTTGCAGGAAAAGATCTGTATTAGGTTCTCCAGAACCCCCACTAAAAAGAATGCTGGTCAGGGTGGCATGTGCTTGTAATCTCAGTGAGGAGGAAGTGGAGAGAGGCAGATGTCTTGGGTTCACTGGCCATCCAGCCTTGCCTAGACCAGAAGGAGAGTTCTAGGCCAGTGAAAGAACCTGTCTTAAATTATAAAAAAAAAAAAAAATTAGCTGGGCAGTGGTGGTGCATGCCTTTAATTTCAACACAGGGGAGGCCGAGGCAGGTGGATCTCTATGAGGCCAGCCTGGTTCTACAGAGCTAGTTTCAGGACAGGCTCCAAAGCTACAGAGAGAAACCCTGTCTCGAAAAACCAACCAACCAACCAACCAATCAAATGAATGAATGAATGAATGAAATCACAATTGAAATGGGCTGAGGGATGGCTCAGAAGCTAAAAGCACTTGCTGTCAAACTTGATAACTTAGTTTGGATCCCCAGGCTCCACATATTAGTAAAGAGAGAACTGACTTCTCAAGTTGTCCTCTATCCTCCACACGTGTACCATTGGGTGCTTGTGCGTGCCTGTGTGTGTATATGTGTGTGTGTGTGTGTGTGTGTGTGTGTGTATGTGTGTGTGCACGCACAAGCATGCACATGTGGCCTCCATAAAATAAAAAAAATGTAAAAATACTTAAAAAGGTAGATGACACCTAAGAAACACTACCCAAGATTGTCCTCTGGCCTCTACATGCCACACATGCATTTACGTACATGGACACACTCATCTACAAATGTGGGATATAGAATTAAATTTGAAATTCATATAAAAACACTTTAACACAAGTATGTACACTATTTGAGACATATACGAAAATGTTATTATAGGTCTAATGTTCACTTTTACCTGGGTGTGTTAATGCTAGCAATCCTAAGGAGAATAGTAAGATGTGGTCAAAGGGGAAGTAGACAACCTGTAAGCATTACCAATGTTATCCACCTCAACTTGCCCAAGAACCCTTTGCCTACTGACCATGTAGACTGTGTACTCCTGTGTACACAGGACTGACTGTGTACTCCTGACATTCACCAGAAATACCCGCCACAGAAGCACAGCCCCTCGATCGTCTTCCCAATGTGGAATTGTTGGCTGGGTGCTACTGTGTGAAGTGCCTACAAGATTTTATCTTAAGCACATAAAAGCTTAAATCATTTTGGAGTAGGACATCCAAACATCAAACATCACTGTAGAAACAAGAGCATGTAATTTAGTTAAATGGAGCATCATAAACTCAAATGCAAATGGGGTCAGAGTTAGGGGATGTAGTCAATGATTTTAGACTAATGAATCCTCTGTGGGGTTTGTTATTCACATTTGTTTGTTTGCTTTGAGACAAACATGCATCAGGGCTGGCTGGCCCCAAACCCATGGCCTTTCTGCCTTGGCTTCTTGAATGCTAGGATTACAGGCATGTGCCACCGTGCCTGGCTTTCGTGGGGCTGTTACAGTTCTGGTTTCTTCTCTACCCCTGGTTACCCTTCACATCGCACTGTTTCTACTTTCCAGGTTCAGTCCTTTCTCATTCTCACAGTTAATGGTCTGAAATGGCAGACTTGAAAGATGAGTGGGACCTGGTAAGGTGATCTCTGGATACCTCTCTCCAGCCTTTGTTCCCATAGCAATGGTTTATGACTGGGCAACCTGCCCTGTGCCAAGGCTTGGGTATAACTGGTAGACAGGGCAATTTACAGCCTTTCCCCTGGAACTTCTGATACCTGGCAGTATGGATTTGCAGAAACCCCACGGTTTCTGCCATTTTTAGCTTTATTTCCCTTAAGTCTAGGAACCCTCTGTATTTTCTTCTAGGGATGCTAAAAGATGGTGGGGATTCTCCTGAATGGACGTGGTTTAGTAGTCTGTACTCACATCACCTTGCTTCTACTTTTTGTTAGGATGTTGCAGAATGTTACAACATCTGCAGACCAGAGGTAAAGCCTAGTGTTTCAGGGCATTAAAAAAAAAAAAAAAAAAAAAAAAAAAAAGGCACCATCCAATCCAGCAAGGAATTTCATCTCTTCCTGGTGACCAGGAATCAATGTGGGATGAGACCAGGTCTGATGGTTTGAATAAAAATAGCTTCCATATGCCCATAGGGAATGGCACTATTAGGCCTTGTTGGAAGTAGATGTGGCTTTGTTGGAGGAGGTGTTTCACTAGGGGATGGGCTTTGAGGTCTCAGAAGCTCGAGCCTGGCAAGTCTGTCACTGTCACTTCCTGCTGCCCGTGGATACAGAACCCTCAGCTCCCTCTCCAGCACCATGTCTGCCTCCATGGTTCCCGCCATGACAATAATGCACTAAATCTCTGAACTGTAAGCCTGCCCCAATGAAATGTTTTCCTTTTAAGAGTTGACACGGTCATGGGGTCTCTTCACGGCAATAGGAACCCTAACAAAGACACCAGGTGAGCTGGGTGAGTAGTGCTAAGGGGTTGTTAACCTTTTTGAGCTTTATGAACTAGGTACACATGGCATAGCTCACATCTCTGTGGCAGGAGAAACAGGTAGGTAGGCTGGAGATTCATCTCTGATAGAGTACTTTCCTAGTCCCCCCAACACACACATGAGAGAGGCACACAGAGACAGTGACAGAGAAAGCCAAGACAGCTGAACACACACACACACACACACACACACACACACACAGAGAGAGAGAGAGAGAGAGAGAGAGAGAGAGAGAGAGAGAGAGAGAGAGAGAGAGAGAGAGAGAGAGAGAGAGCCAGAGACTTAAAGTCTATAGGCCCACGGGAGATGACAGGAATGGACTAAGTTTCCAGGTCCTGAATTTGGGCTCACATTTTCACAGACATTATTGGGGGTGGGGTGGTAGGATATGCTGAACTGGGGAGGAGCAAAGAATAGCTTATAAAATACAAAATGGGATAATGATTTTAAAAAATTCACGCCTTTTTTTTTTTTTTTTTTTTTTTTTTTTGTCGTCTGCATGTATGTCTGTGCACCATGTGTGTGCCTGGTGCTCGCAGAGGTGAGAAAAGGTCCCCTGGAACTCGAGTTAGAAATGGTTGTGAGTTGCCGGGGTGGTGGGCACGCTTATCCAGCACTTGGAGCAGAGCAGGTGATCTCTGTGAGTTGAGCAGCTGGCTACCAAGTGATTCAGAAAGCGCAAGCTAACAGAGAAACTGTCTGAAAAAAAAAAAAAAAAAAAAAAAAAAGAAATGGTTGTGAGCTACCATGTAGGTGTTGGGAATAGAACCCTGATCCCCTAGAAGAGCAACCAGTTGTTCTTAATCACTGAGCCATCTCTCCAGTTCTGCCTTGACACTTTTGATTTAAAACCTTCATATATATATATATATATTAGTATTCCGGCCCTCAGTACTTTCACAGACTCATTTTGGGTCATGGCAAGTTTACCACCCTTCTGTAACTCCTGTCTTCCAACACTTACACTGAAACACACACTAATGCACAACTACCCTTCCCCCCCCCCCCCCGTAAGTTCCAAGAACAAATGCTGTGTTGCAGCACATAGCTCATTCTGCTGACTCTGCAAATGGAGCCACCAGACGGTGAGTGCTCCATTTCAGGCAAGTCATCCTTAACTACCCATCAGACTGCCTGTGCAAGAGAGGCAGGCACAGGGGCATCCTGAGACGAAAGAACAGCATCTGAAAAGAAGCACTATGATCTGGGTAAAGAAGAAGTAAAATGAATTAAAAAACCCAAACAATAACAAATCCATGAAAGTCAGGCACCGTAACACATGCCCGTAATCCCAGCATTCAGGGAGCTGAGGCAGAAATATGGGTTTGAGGCCAACCTCGGCAACAGGCCTGTCTCAATGCACACATACCAATGTGAATAACAAAACCCCACCAGAGAATTTTAACTGAGGACCCCAGAATGATCTTGGTGCCTTTGATAAGTGGGAGACTGGGAGTGAATGGGTGCCAAGAATGGGGAGTTGATGGAGCTTAGCAGATGAAGAGGATGCTGAGGGGGGGTGGGAGCTATAGCAGGGAGGAGAGGCGGATCTTGTGAGTGGAGCTGGACTACAAGTGATAGAAAGCGAAATACAAGAAACTCGAAAAAAAAAAAAAAAAAGATGCTGATAGAAGTGGGGAGCTGGTGGTTTAAAGCAGCAGGCTTCATACTTGCTGTTAACACCACCCCCTCTCTGTTTCTAATAGTTTCTAGATCAATAGGATTTGCCATAAAATGTTTTAGAATTAAAACGCACACATATTTAAAAAGTGCAAGCAATACAATGTGAGTGGAAAGTAAGCCTTATATACCTGAGTGCATCCTATTATCTCTGCTCATCTATTGTTGTGATCTATTCCAGAGAAATAATTTTTATTATTTTATTATTTACCTATTTTTATCATTTTATTATTTACCTAAATAAATGTTGCTTGCTTGCGCAGCATACACGCACACACACACACACACACACACAGAGGCAGCAACACAGTGAGGAGAATAAAAAGCCTGTGCTATAAATGCTTGGCAGATTTAACAATTAAAAAAAACCCTCACTGTATTTTAGACATCTTTAATACTTAAATAAAATATTTTTATTCTTTGATAATTTTATATACATAAACAATGAATCTTGACGTATGTTCCTCCAACTTCCCCCTCCCCCAGGGACCCCCAACATGTCCCTTGCCTCTATTATGTCCTCAGTTTTTAATAACCCAATTAGTTCTGCCTGTTGAAATGCTGACTGATCTTGGTGACTTATCTTGCACAGGTAACCATAGCTACAGTGAGTTCACAGGCATAGTAGCCAGGTCTTGTCCCCAGACAGCATTTTACAGTACTCCTCCCCATCTTCCAGCTCTCATATTCCTTGGTCCCCTCTTCTGCATGTTCCCTGAGTCAGACATTCTTTCTCATCACATGGATCTGCTACAAAGTATTTTGTGGCATAAGTGTACATTACGGAAAATATTTAGTCGCTATAAGTCCAATTAAGATTTTTGTATTGTTCTGTATATATATATTACAAGTATTAAAGTAGGGCCATTTTTAGCTAGAATCACTCACAAGGGCTTTTTTGTATTGCATTTTTTTGTATTGCAATTTTAAAAATAGGAATTGATAAATTTCCTTTCAAATATTTTTAAAAGTGCCTAAAATCCCACATTTTGTCAAGTGTATAACAGAAGTTTTGGACTTTGCTGGCTAGGTGTGAAATACCTCAGTGAAGTTACTTTGTATAACAGAAGGCTCTTAAAATTTCTTTTCACCGAGATGTTGTCTATAAAATTTATCCTTAGTTTGTGCTAATGAAACCTCCTGATTTCTCTTACTCTACCATCTAGTTAAGTTTTGGCCCAGAGGCCTATCTACCTAGGCCTACTAATGTAAATTCTTCAAAGAAAGGTCAATATGAGAAACAAAAATAGACAGAGTAGTTTGTGAGGGTCTAGATTTTAGAGAAATACATTGCGATGTGGTGTGGGTGCAGACATTTGCGGCTCCCTTTTCTCTCTTGCTTAAGACACACTTTCCAGATCCAGGGAAGCGTACAGAGCCGCTATCTGGATAGGAACTGCTCAGTCATTCCCCTCACAAGATGTGAATCCTCTTAGTTTTACCATCTGGAGATTGAGGGCACTCTATTAGAGGGTAGTAGTCCCTTGCTGCCGTTCTAATTCTACACTGCTAAGGTCATTTAACTTCTGGGTTGGCAAATAGGCTACCGCTGTTGTCAGGGCTGTAGGAAGATGCGGAATTTGCCGCAGAAGACATTCTTCTTCCAAGCAGGATAATCAAAAGAAAGACGCATTTCAAAACCTAATAGAGACATCGCTCTGCAGCTTCGTGCTCCCTTGACCAGGAGTTAGGACACAGGCTTTTTCAATCTAATATCTAAAGATGAAATTAGCCATCGGGAAAGCAGTGGTGTTAAATACCTAGTGAAATAGCCTCCGAAGACAGCGGCAGGCTACCTTGTTTTGCAAGTGCGAAGGAAGCCGATGAAATGAGCCCATCTAGACCCTTGGCCGGTGCATTCGAGGCGTGGCTGCCGGGGCATCTCTGGACCCCCTTGTCCTCGGTCTTCAGATGGGAAACTGCAGGGTGGTTGTGATCTGGGCTAGGGCGGGGGCTTTGCCGCAGTCTCTAGACTTCAGTCCTTTGGCCAGGACCCAGGGATGGAATCCCTGCCCCTCGGGCTGTCCTCGTGACCCTGGGCTCCTTCGTTGCCTGCGGCACCCAGCCCTGGTTGAGCCGAAAACGGAACCTATCTTTAAGTGCTCAGGGACCAGGGAATGTGACGTCACGAAAACAAATCTTGCAGGGAGAGTAGGTTGAAGAGACAGTTGAGGAGACTGGGGGGGACCCACTCGGGAACTTCCTCTTAGGGCTGCCTGGCTAAGGGGTGGCGGCAGGAGTGGGGAGGGACCTCGCGCTGGCCTTGGGGCGGGACTCCCTGATCTCCACCGTTCAGTTCAGGGCGTCGGAGCGTCGCCGGTCTGTGGGTTTTCGCGCGCGCTTTTGCGAACGTCCACAGAAAAAGTAAAATGGACAGAGGCGCCGCAGAACCAGGACGCGCCCCTCGCAGCCTCGGAGCCGCCCTCCGACCCTGGAGGGCTTAGGGACCCGGCGCCCTAGAGAGAGCATGGGTAGGGGGGGGCTACGAGCGCCGGCCCCGCCCCGCCCCTCACTGGCCACGCCTCGGTTAGCCCCGCCTCCTTTGTGCGGCCGCGCCGTTGCCCGGGCGACGGCCCCGCCCCTCCGGCCCCGCCCCTCGCCACCGCCCCTGTCTCCGCCCGGCGGCCGGTCCAGCTGCAGTCCGCGCGAGCCGCCGCCGCAGCCGGCAGCCGGGCGAGATTCGCGGCTCCCGGGGCCCTCGGAGGGAACAACCGCACTCTCCCGCGCCCGTGCTTTCGCCCGAGCCGGCCCGTCCCTCGCCGCTGACCGGATCTGGCTGACCAGCTTGCCCTCCGGTCGGACCTGAGGCTCCCCGGCCGCCGCGGGGACCCGCCCACCAGTCCCTGCCGGGGCCGGCTGTGCCTGTGGGGACTCCACGGTTGATGACACCCGGCGGAGGGCTGCGATGGAAGGGGATGCCTCAGACTCTCAGGTGCGCGGCGGCTCCGCTTCCTCTCCGCCGTCTCTCCAGGCCGGTCCCACCATCCCGCGCCTTTTGCTGCCCTTGAGAGAGGGTCGAGCTTGGGGTCCCACGGGCGGGTCCGGGTACGGCGCACCTGGCCGCGCTGTGGACTCCCCACGGCGGGCTCTTCCGTGGGGTTCAGTCCGCAGAAGTAGTCGCTCTGGGGCGCCTTGTGCGCTGGAGAGTAGGGCGCGTGCCCCCGGCGTGCCCACGCCCTTTGTCTGGAGCCCCGAGGGGCGCTCGAGTCCCTCCTGGACCCCGGCTGTGCCTGCAGCCCGCTGGGAGCCGAGTCTCCGGCTCGCTGGGCGGGGCCGGGGCCCCTGCGGCGGTGCGGTCCCGGCCTTTTCTTTGCGGAGGTCGGGGAGGCGCGTCCCCTAAGTTTCCTCTGCTTGAGTGAGCCATCAAATCACATTGCTCCTGGTTTTAGCTCGAAGGACATAAAAAAAAAAAAAATAAGACACTGATTTTTCTTTTTAAGAATTACTTTATATCCAGCGTAATCAAATGATTTAGGCGCAAGAAAAAAAAGTGGAAATGATTTTTAGATATTCCTCTAGGAGGTGCAGCTTTACTGATGGTATTGTTTATACGTTAAACGGGACAAGAATCTATTTTGGGCAGTCAGGACGGTTTTTTCTCCCTCCCTTTGAATTAGCGTGATACTGGGTAAAGTAAGATAAAATGGGAGTAATCTTTGGTGTGCGTTGTAGGTGTGGCCGTCTTATTTCCAGGTTCGTTAAAGTCGAGAATGCTGTGGGCCTTTTAAAAAAAGAGACACTGCATTAAAGATCTGCTGTCAGTGAGGAAGCCAGTTGTTTGTGGTGCGATTATCAGGGCTTATTAAAGCCCTTTGTGTCACCAGCGGGGAAGTAGATTAGCATACACTTTTCTGTCATTAAAACGAGTGAATTAAATTTTACTTTCTGAGCACTTTTTAACGGAGCACTCAGGAGTCAGAGCCAGGTGGGGCTCCGAGTTCGAGGACGGTCAGGGCTACACGGGGAAACTGTCCTGAAAAACCAAAACCAAAACCAAACAACCAAAAACTTTCTGTATATTTCTAATAGATGAAATGATTGTATAAGATTTTTTTTTTTAAAAAAAATATTGGCTTGTCATTAAAATTTCAGGATGCTAACAGTAACCTATAGAAATTGAAAAGCCCACCCACCCCCTCCCAGTTTAAAAAAAAAACTTATAGGTGATAGATGGGAAAACTGTATGAAGTCATCAAACCTTTTTATCTTTGAGCCTCAAGTGTTTCTCACAATGGTGAAATAATGAGTTCCTATAGACTTGAAGGAAGCTCTCAGGATGGTACGACCCTTTTAATATTGTGCTTTCGTGATAACTGCTTTGATATGGAGCATAGAGCCTGAAGCATTGTAGCAGCATGACAGGAAAGCACATGAAACATGGTTACATTTAATGTAGACATTTTCCGATACTCAGCTTGTAAAAAGAATTCAGTTAGGATTTCCTGAACACACTGCCTTAGCCTGGGTGTTTATTTTTGTCAGCTCTTGCTAGTTGGCAATCTTGGAGTTAATGCATTAAGTAAGAATGGTTAGGGTCATAGTGAAACTTTTTTTTAACTGAAACCACATTTAGAATTTTACTGGAGTCCTAAGTCAGGGACTTGTTCCTGATGATTTGAACAGCCTGCAGTTTTGATAGGGCATGATCCTCTAATATTTTTATATTAACCTTTTCTCTTACATTTTACTTTCTTTTGTAACATCAGTTTCTAACTCCATGCCATGTATATTAAAGGGAGTCTGGTGGTATAGAATTTTATAGCTGTGGTAGTTTGAATAGATATGGCCCCCATAGAACCACGTGTTTGAATGCTTGGCCCTAAGGAGTGGCACACTAATAGGTGTGCCCGTGTTGGAGGAAGTATGTCACTGTGGAGGCGGGCTTTGATGTCTCATATGTGCTCAAGTCACGCCCAGTGTGAAAGTTCACTTCCTGTTGCCTGCTGATCTAGATGTAGAATTCTCATTTCCTTCTTCAGCACCATGTCTGTTCCTGCCATCAAGACCATGGACTACCCCTCAGAAACTGTAAGCCAGACCCAATTAAAAATTTTCCTTTATAAGAATTGCCATGGTCATGATGTCTCTTCCCAGAGCAATGGAAACCCTAACGAAGGCAGAAATCATTAGGGAAGTTTAGATTTTGGGGTCTGTTTCTTAATTCTTTTTTGGAAAAGCAAACACATACGTACACAAGACATGCTGACACATTTACCCACTAAGAGTTTTTGACTCTGGCTTTTGCTTTTCATCTTAAGGTGACTATTAAGAATATCGAAAAGGAGCTTATTTGCCCAGCATGCAAGGAGCTGTTTACACACCCGTTGATTCTCCCTTGCCAGCACAGCGTCTGTCATAAGTGTGTGAAAGAACTCTTACTGTCTCTCGATGATTCATTCAATGATGTGGCGTCAGACAACTCCAATCAGAGCAGCCCTCGACTTCGGCTCACCTCCCCTAGCATGGATAAAATTGACAAAATTAGCAGACCAGGTATGTGGGAAAAGCCTGGGTAGGGAGAGCTTGTAGACAGAGGTTCAGCTATAACTGTGGAGGGAAATTGTTGGTATTTTTTTCCCAAGTGAACAAGTTACGACTAGCCCCCTTTAAAATGTCAAAATGAACTGTTGTTTTTTTGATAGGCACTTAAGATGGATATCGAATACTGATTTTGTGCTAAACTGCTTATTAACTGTGTCTTTATTTCAGGTGATATTCTAACTCTGTAATGCCCTTGATAATGGTAGAATAATGAATGATTGAACTGCTAGGGAAGAATCTATCAAGTTAATGTGCAAATAAATATTTCAGAATTAAGAATGGGAGGGACTACATAATGGTTACTTCTAAAAACTTTTTTATCTTTTGAGCTTACTTAGTTTTATTTTGTGTGTGTGTTTCAATGTATGTCTGTGCACCATGTGTCTGCAGTATCTGCTAAAGCCAGAAGATGGTGTCAGATCCCCTGGGTCTGGAGTTATAGTTGGTTGTGAACCATCATGTGGAAGCTGGGAATCAAACGCAGGTCCTCTGGAAGAGCAGCCAGTGCTCTTAACTGCTGAGCCATCTCTTAGGCCCTTAGAGAACTTTTAGATCAGATCAGATCATGTGGTATCACTCTACTTGAGAATTTTATTTTCTTCAATCACTTGAAATTCCCTTTTTTAAATGTGTTTTGGCAGAGCATGTTGGCACATGTCTGTATACCAGCCCATGGTGGGTGGAGGGAGGAGGATCTATGATTTCAAGGACATCCTGGGGATGCTTGAGAACCTGCCTATTCCCCAAAATAAGGGTTCTGACTCTCATGAGTACTAGAATTCTGCAGTAATGTATGGAAGTAAATCGAATGGCATATAGCATGTATTTTGCTGTATTGCAGCTCAGCATTTACCTTGTTTCCTACCAAGTTAGTGTTGCCTCTGAACAGTTATTGCAGGGATGATGTAGATCAAAATTAACTTAAAATTACAGAAGCTGCTGAAATTCTTTTAAAATCAGTGGTGACCACAGCCTCGCATTAAGCATAGCCTTTATACTAAGGAGTGTGTGTGAGTGTCCAGAAGTCCCAGGCTTCAGAGCGTCCACTCTGAGCAGTTTGGGCTTTGAGGTTTCATCTTTAAACCTCTTGTGTACTCTCCTCAGTTTCTCCCACTGATAGGACAGGGGTCACTTTTTAATCTTGTGAGTTTTTCAGAAAAGCATCTCTTTCTAAGCTGCATTTAAAGAGTACTATCTTTGTGGCCTGACTTATGCAATGGAGTCTCTTTGTTCAGTATTTATATCCATGTACCTACTGCATCAGAGTACTTCCATGAGTTTTATGTTTTATATACCACACTTCTTTTACACACACACACATATATGTATATATCATTTTATATGGATGAGTATTTTGCCTGTGTATTATGTATGTAGCCACGTGTGTGTTTTGCCTGCATGTTATATCTATGTACCACATGTGTGCCCAGTATCTGAGGAGGTCTGAAAAGAGTGTTTGCAGTCTCTAGGACTAGAGCTACAGATGGTTGTGAACTGCCATGTGGATGCTGGGAATCGAACCTGGGTATTCTGCAAGAACAATAAGTACTCTTAACTGCTGGGCCATGGGTTTTTCTTTTAATGCCAGTCACTAATTATTAAAAGATTACTTGCACATATAAAATGTGTGCGTGTGTGTGCATGTGCGTGCGCGTGCGCCAGTGAAGTCAATTGGGCAGATTGAGAGAGTTTGAGGACAGAGAGGGTTATGCTCACAGTGAGGTCATAACTTGTATGTTTTCCTCTTTGCTAGGAATCTGGCACTTTGAGGAACAGAAAGACAGTAATGAGTTGAAGTCATTCTTACCAGATAAAGCTTGATGTTCTGTTGGTGGGTCTTCACTGGCCAGTTGGGAATCCCCTTCTTGGCTGATTGAGGAAAATTTACTTTGTGTGTATTAATATTCAACACAGACAATTAGTGGGATATCTCTGCTCATGACTGGGTTGTGTTCACATACTTTTCATGAAGTTCTGTGTCTTAGGTCGTCTTTTCATCTCTGGATTTGACTGATTCTCATGTGCGGTTCATATGAAATTAGAACTGCCAGCGCGTTAGGAGCTTCCCATAGTGAAGCTCTGTCTGTGCTTGGTGCATATTTGTTGAGTGGATGTTGAATGAAGACCTTCTGGTACTAGAGTCAACAGAGCATGCCACCAGGACTGAAGTGTAATGTGGTTAAACTTGTTTTGTTTTCAGAACAAGAATTCATTTCACCATATACCCCACTGTCTAGATGAGACAGGAAATGACTAAAATATGCCCCCTCCCCATTCTGTAAGATCACTCTGCCGTTGGATCATGTCCTGAGCAGGGTTGAGACTTTGAAAACTCTGTGGGGGATAGCCACAGATGCTGAGAGTGTTTGACTTGGAGAAGGATGACTACAGAAAGCTTCCCAGCACTGTGGCGGGTGACTTGGCCACCTGTAACTTCAGTACCAGTGGCCCTGACACCTTACTTACACCGGCTCCCTGGGCAGGCAGCCTCCCCACATCCATAGAAATAAAAATCAGCCTTAGGCTTGGCAGGTGAGGCTGTCCCAGATGTGGCAGGTCTCTAAAGGTTTTGTTTGTGAATCGGTGATCACAGACTTAAGGGCCATCTTCTGTATGGTCACAAGTTTTAAACAGCCTAGTGTCACTGAATTGCAGATGTCCCTTTCATTTATGGGCAAAAATGATAAGGCACACTTACAAAGGAAGTCCAAAACCCTGTTCATAGCAATGGATGTGGGAGGAATATATTTCTAAAAATTGCTTTTTACCATGGATTTTTACTAAGCTATTGATTTTTACTAAAGGATTAGACCCCAGGCTGTCCAGAATAGTAGACACTAGCTGTGAAATGCTTGAAATAGGACTTTTCTGATTGATATTCTGTAAATATGAAATGCTTATTAGATTTCAGAGGCTTTAGAATAGCACAAATAGAGATTTAAGGCTTTTTGTATTTATTACATTTTGAGGTGATATCTTAGATATAGTAGATTAAATAATATCAGAACTAATTTTACTTTTTCTTAACTTGTATTGTGGCTACTAGAAAATTTAAAAATACGTTGTGCTGTGGCTCATTTATTTCATTGGGATGATACTGCCATACACATTTAATAGATTTTTTAATGAAGGGGTACTTTGAAAGAATAAGGTTTCTGTGTATATGTCAATTACATGTTCAGGTATGCAAACAGAAAAACTGTTTTGTTGTATATTTCTGATCATATGTGTGTAATCTTTCCCTCCAATTTGTATTTTCCTGTTATCAGAGATTTTGAATTTCAATAATTTTTTTATAACTTACTTTTATTTTTTAGTTCAGCAAAAAGTAAAAAGATACTTGAATTTACTTCGTTTTCCTAACAGTTGCCGGAGATGAGGTTGTTTAAAAACACAGATCTGTAGGACAAAGTGTATGTCACTCTAATGCTGCCCAACAGTGGTGCATCCAAATTCTATAAGATTGATCGACTGTTTTATATTGCTGGCTTTGTAAACACCCTGTGTGTCAGGAAGAATACATGTTTACTGTTGATTCAATAATCGTATTCTGCAGGACATAGTCAGTGCTTTATCTTTTGTTAACAAGTTGTGAGTATTCTCTTTAGAATGGAATTCTAAATCCAGCTTTCTGTTCATTGTTCACAGCATCACAGCGGAGATCTTTGGGGTGGAGAGGTAGAAAAAGCGCTTTATTGCTTTTGTGGCCGTGGGCAGCGTGGTGTTAGATTTTAATTCTCTTATGTGTCTCGAGATTCTCTAACACCAGTGGTCAAGTCTTTCAAATTATATAAAAAGTAAACACATTGTACTGACATGACTTAAAGGTCAACAGGACAACTTCTGATGTTTTTAAGGAGTGTGTGTCCAGACGATTCCTGTACACAACACAATTTTGTTTTTTCGTATCTGGTATCTGAAAAATCTTTTTACATTTATGTAGACTAGAATGTAACTTACATGCTGCATTGGTAAGATTAACTATTAAAATTCTTGTCTAAAGTTGTCAATTTTTGTAGTTAGCACACTCTCTGCATGTTTTATGATATAATGTCTTGTCTTTGTTGTCCATGTTTTAAAGTGTTTCTTTCTCATCAGAGTTTTAACATGCAGGTCTTACCCATTTTAGGCTTTTGGAATATGTGATTCTGTGTGAAGCATTCCAGCCTACCTTGGTTTTTTTTTTTCTTTTTTTTCTTTTCACTCCAGTTGACCTTTAAAGTAAAATTGACTACTTTTTGGTCAAATTCTGGTGATACTCTTTGGTTAGAGAAATGTTACCCCTTTTCTGTTCCCCTCACTTTCTGGGAAGTCCAACTGGTGGCATCCCACCAGTTGACAAGCAGTAAGAACAGGAAGTTGTTATGGCCAGAATATGGGAGAAGGTACAATTGCAGCAGTTTGGAATGTGCTGCGAGTTGATTCTCTTGCATTTGTTTTTAAATATTTAATATTTAAAAAAATTAGAAATATTTTTAATATTTAAATTTGTCTTTGCATTTATTTTTTTTTCTCCTTGAAAGTTAGCTGAGAAAACATAGACAGAAATAGCTCTTTTGGTGGATATAAACCACTTTGGAAATACTTTAAATATTTTAAAATTGTGCCTTGATATTTGCTTACTGTGCCTTTGAAGCAAAGATGTGTGAGCTGAGAGTATTTGCATAGTTCACAGATATGGGCTCCACAGTTGTGTGGCTGCTGCTTGGCCGGCATTACTTCCTTAGTCTTCCCAGTCATCATCTGGTTCGTCCCCCTCCCCTCAGATTCTATCATGTGGTAGAGAAATACTGTGTAAATAGAACTTTCTCTAATGGAAATATTCAATCCTTTACTATACAGTGTGGTATCCACTAGCCTCAAGTACTCTTAAGAATTTGAACTATGGCTATAGCAATCCAAAAAGTGAAAATTTGATCATCTTTAATTTAAATTTCAACAGCCCTTTGGCCTCATGGCCCTTTAGATAGCACCAACATTGAAAGCTGACTCTATTACATTTTCCTTTTAGTCCATTGTTGTAATTTTTTTTTCATGAGGCTTTCCAGGATATCCTTAGAGCTGTCATGCTTTCTTTGTTTCTCTGAATATAATATTTTATGAAAATCACAGGAAAGGATGATGCCAGATGAAATGAAAGTTAGCATTCGAAAGATTTGAGAGCCTTATGGGATCCGTTTAGAAAAAAAGCCACGATGCCGATTTGAATAAGTTCCCTGAAAATTACTCAGGTCTTAAATTCCACATTTGATCTCATTTAAGAGGTCTAGTGTGATGTTTCATAAAAACTTTTATTTTCACCATAAAATGAAGATAACAGAGGAATACAGAAAAGGAAAGGGAACTTTTTTTTTTTTGGACATTTCTAAACATGAAAACAACCAAAATTTGAGTGTCACCAGCATACATGTTAAAGCATGATTTAGTTTTCATGATTAATTTTGTTTCAAATCACTATTTAATTGGCCACAACCTTCATAAAATCTAGAATAGGTCATTGTTTTTCACATAGACGACTGAGATTGGTTATTCATTCATTTAAAGGTCCATCATCTAGGTAACTGTAGAAAGAGGTAATTACATGCAAATTTCCATTTGTTTAAACTTGACCACTGCATCATTTGACTTCCAGAATTGTTTGGCTTGTTTTTTTGACAAAAACATTTTCATTGGCATGTGTGTGTTTTGTTTTATTTTTTAATTAGCCTTGCGCTTATTTCATTACATGCCTGCTGTGGTGTGAAACATCTTGGACTGGATTGCATGTTTTTAAAATTACTACAGGAGTATATGGAGTAGGATTTTTAAGTTTGTGGGAAGTTTCCTTTTATATGATTCATATTTAAAAGTAGTAAGGCTAAAATGTCATTAAATGGAAACATTAAATATTAAAAATACTGTGCATGCTTGTTACATAAGATGCTTTTGAAGTGCAGTGACACTTTGCATGCTATAAAGTCATTATTATAAATAATACTTTGGGCTATCTGTTAAGTTTCACCTGTTGTGACGTCATACCAGGCATCTTTTAAGATATATTTTTTTAGACGACAGTCATTTCAAGGGCAATCTTAAGGTAGTTACTTAAAGACCTTTGTATATTCAAATAGAATATACTGAATTTACCCATTAACTTTTGGTATTGGATATAATACTGTGAAAGAAGGCTGGAGATTAAGAAGTTTCTTTGTGTGTTATGGAAGCTATTTTGTGGGCAACTGAGCTTTCATACTCTAAGAAAGGTTGAAGTAAGTATCCATCCACCTGTGTTGAACAGACATTTCATTTGTCCGAACCAGCAGGTGAGTATGGCAGACTTTGGTTTCCCGATTTATGAAGATCAGAGAGACGACACTGAACAGAAAAATCTAATGTTAAAGTCATTACTTGTATTTTATATATTACACAAATCACATGGAATGCATCTTGGCACTGAAGTAAATAATCTTAATGATTTTGTTTCAGGTCCCATGGTTGGTCCTTTTAAAGTTACTAAGTTCCAGGTCTATGAATGAGCTCTTTGCTCTTCTTTAGCTTGCATTCAGTCACCTTCTGGTCTTTGCCACTGAACTTTCCCAGATAAACAGTGCTACAGTGGGAAACAGTGATGGATCTTAGAACTGTGAGCACCTGTTCCTCCGAGCATGTGATGAAAGCCCAGACTACCCAGAAGACACACGTGTGTGTATGTGGACAGCTTGCAGTTTCCAACAGTTGCTGGGGTTGCACTGAGCCTGCTGAGTCATGGGCCCCCCTCTGTTATGTACCCCGTTATTTCCCAGTCAGCTAAGATGGTCTTATTCACTTTATGACTTTGGGGATGATGTATAAAGTTAACTAGAAGTTTAGTTATATAAAATACTGTATTAGATGGTTTGTCTTCATGTCTGTGTTTAGCTTAATACAGGTTTATGTGTAATTTATTATAGCTTATTTTTCTTTTCTCTATGATAACTTTTAATAATTTGAACTTGTCTTTTATATACCAAGTAAAAATATTTGCTTAGAAAAGCATTTTCAGAATGCAGATGGAGCCACTTGGAATATTTGTGATTGTAGAAACTTTCTAAAACATGACTCTTCTTTTTTATTATTGTTTCTTTTTTTTTTTTTTTTCAAGACAGAGTTTCTCTGTGTAGTTTTGGTGCCTGTCCTGTATCTCACTCTGTAGACCAGGCTGGCCTCGAACTCACAGAGATCCGCCTGGCTCTGCCTCCCCAGCGCTGGGATTAAAGGCGTGCGCCACCACCACCCGGCTATGACTCTTCATTTTAATCACTTACGACGTTACTAAATGAAGCCTTACTAACTACACAGGCTGGAAGCGTAATTCCCTGACCCCAAGGCCGACTATGTTTCCTTGTCCTGGCTGTGAGCATGATGTGGATCTTGGAGAGCGAGGAGTCAGCGGTCTGTTTCGAAATTTCACTTTGGAAACGATTGTCGAGAGATACCGGCAGGCCGCCAGGGCCGCCACAGCCATTATGTGTGACCTGTGTAAACCACCACCCCAGGAGTCCACGAAGAGCTGTATGGACTGTAGTGCAAGCTACTGCAACGAATGCTTCAAAATTTATCATCCTTGGGGGACTGTCAAAGCCCAGCATGAGTATGTGGGCCCCACCACTAATTTCAGACCCAAGGTAAGTTAGGGTACCAGACCTCGTGGGAGAAATTGCCAGGAGTCTAGAGACGGGAAGGTTTGATTGGATAACCCGATTGCGATATTTTTAGTTAGCTAAAACTTTACTGTATGTTAAGAATAACTTTAAAGTGTGAGACATGGTGCTTATATAATCTGTTAGGTGGACTTTACATTTCTCAAATATTCTGGTAGTTTGTTTAATAAGTCTCACAAGAACTTCATGTTCTATGGTCTATGATGAGTAAAAACATTTGTGTGTCACCACCACCCAGAATGGATACTTATAAAGTTGTAGTTTTTTGTTTTTTGTTTTTTGGATTGAGACAGGGTTTCTGTGTAGGCTTGGCTGTTTTTGAAACTCTCTCTGTAGAATAGGTTGCCCTGGAACTCACAGAGATCCATCTGCCTCTGCCTCCTAAGTGCTGGGATTAAAGGTGTGCACCGTCACCACCTAGCATAAAGCTGGCCTCGAACTCACAGAGATCCACCTGGCTCTGCCTCCCGAGTGCTGGGATTAAAGGCGTGCGCCACCACCGCCCGGCCCTTCTTTGTAAATTTAGTAACTCGTATGAATATTGCCAGTTACTAAATATAACAGTATTCTTAATTATAAAGCCTTTAATTTGTAATAATTTCATATGTAAATCTTAAACACTATTTGGAACTGGAGAGATGGCTCAATTGTTAAGAATGCCTACTATTTTTCTTTAATTTAATTTTTTTACTTCTATATGCATTGGTGTTTGACCTGCATAATTTTGTGTGTGCAGAACTTGAGTTACAGACAGTTGGGAGCTGTCATGTGGGTGCTGGGAATTGAACCCGGGTCCTCCAATAGAGCAGCCAGTGCTCTTACCCACTGAGCCATCTCTCCAGCCCCTGGCCTGCTACTCTTAACGGAGGACCCAGGGTTGGTTCCCACCACCCACGTGGAGTTGCTCACAGCCAGCAGTAGTTGCAGCCCCAGGGGATCCAGTTCTCTCTTCTGTCCTCCTGATGTGAACACTAATGTTCACATAACCAACACAGACGCAGACATGCCCATAATTTAAAATAAAATCTAAAATCTTAGAGAAGTTATTACACAATATCACGGAACATTTCCTACATAACACGGGTCTGAAAGATGAAAACAAAGGTATTTCTTTGTCCCTACATTCTGAAAGACCCTTTTTCCTCAAAACTATTAGTCTCATGACATTTATCAACCTTTGAATTCCCTGTTAGGATGTTTGTCTCACCCGAACTGCTCAAGGCCATTGATGTTTAAAAATGTATGACTTTTTTAGTGTTTTGTCTACAAGGTTGCATTCATACTATTCTGTCATGAAAGGACACATGATAATGAGCTACACCAGGGCTGGGGTCTTATAAGTATTTCTTAGGATTTGGAATGCAAACCAGTCATAAAATACAGCTGAGGAAACCACAGAAGTAGGAAAAGTAGTTCTCTTCAAGCATTTGTGTCAGTCAGTATAGTGTAGTGCCTCAAAGCTGTCCCTTTTGCTAGAGAATATTCACCTACAACTGAACTTGTTGTTCCCCTTTCTATGGAAAGCTCAGGTTTTCCTACTTTAAAAAAGTACACATTCTTTTGAGAATTAGGACATTCTGAAACATTTTAAGTTTTTTCCACTTTTGTCCCCCTGAAGATGTAGTGTAAACTTTGCATATTGGTCTTTTCCCCCCTAATATTTCAGACCAGTTAAAGTCGCCTATCATCCAGTCTCTTGAAACCATGAACAACTATTTGATTTCATCAGCATACTACCTAAGTGTTTGTTTGTGAATGGAAACAGTGTTTTATGTACAATCTCAGATGCATCTACGATGCTAGTTCATCAGTCCAAATGTGGTGTTTCCTTGGGAGATGCTGCTGGGCAGTGAGTGTGTGGCTTGTGGAGCTGGCCTGCTGGGCGCTTACATCACAAAGCCCTCCAAAGGTCTCTTGGCAACAGGCTTGTGTGGGGAGTCAGGCCAGAGATTCTCTGAAGGTTTTCTGATACCTTACAGAGATGTTCAGTCAGAAGTGCCGAATGTGTGTGGTGAGAGGACCTCTCTAGCCTGTTTAAGCATTCTCTCTACTCCAGTCCTGTTGGAATGAATGTTCTTCTCACCAAGTTCAGGGGAAACAACATCTATGTATTAACGGTTTGAACCCAACGATTTAAAAATGGTAATTCTAAAGTTTTCATGTGACATATTTTTATTTTTTATACTTTTATTCACCTATATGGCTTGATTTTATATAGCAAATATTTGTGCTGGGGGACTGAGGTTATGTGAAACCTAGATCTTTAACTGTCCGTATGCTTTTATTCAATAGATTTTAATGTGCCCTGAACACGAGACAGAGAGGATAAACATGTACTGTGAACTGTGCAGAAGGCCGGTTTGCCACCTCTGTAAGTTGGGTGGGAATCATTCCAACCACCGAGTGACCACCATGAGCAGTGCCTACAAAACCTTAAAGGTATGACTTAGGATATTAGAGTGGGTTCAATTTGTCCATTCTATTTAATGTTTATGGATGTTTTACCTGAAAGTATGTCTGTACCATGTGTGTGGAGTGCCTGCAGAGGCCAGAAGAGGGCGTTGGATACCTGGGACTGGAGTTACAGAGGGTTGTCACCCTCACTGTGGGTGCTGGGAATCAAAACCAGGTCTTTTGGAAGAGCAGCCAGTGCTCTTGACTGCTGAACCACTCCTGGAAGTAGGTTTTAATACCTGGTGATTTCATGATTCTTAAGTTTTTATAATGTAGTCTGTTTTACTGAAAGGAGTTAACAGTATGAGGTAAACCTTAATGTGTAATTATTAAAAAGTATGTAATCATCGTATATAAGAATAAATATATTTATAATATATAAAATTATTTAAATATATAAATATACTACATAAGCTATATGATAATATATAACATATAATGTGTTATGCATAATAAATTTATTACATATATAAAATATATAAATGTGTAAATATAAATAAATATATAATTATTGCATAATTCTGTATAATAATTATAAAAAACTTCACATATTTAAAATAATTATAAATTATTAAAAAAAATCTCTAGCTTAAGATTGTTAGTTTTTCTAAGTGTGTTAAAGCCGTGCACAGCTGGTTGGAAGTGGGCAGGAGAGAGGAACATGGGCCACTGGTAGGACCCTCCAGAGAGCTCGGTGTGCGTTACTGCCCTGGGTGCAGAGGTCGAAGGGCTCAGAACATGCTCAGATCTGGTCCTCAGTGGCAGGGGAGGCAGCGCTGTGGTGCTCGCTTCATTCCGTTCCTTTTGCTGTAAGCGGTCGTCTTACAGGAATTCATTCACCCTCCAGCTTCCCTTTTATTTTATTGCTCCCTTTCTTTAGCAGTGTATGTGCAGAGTATGTATGTAGCCGCCCGCATGCATAGTGTCGTATGTCTGTGTCATGGACGGTTTGGCCACTGTACCTTCTTCTATTTCTCTGCTCCTTTGCTTGCCTGGTGTCTTAGTTAGGGTTTCTAATGCTGTGATGAAACACCATGACCAAAAGCAACTTGAGGAGGAGAGGGTTTGTTTCACCTTAGACTTCCAGATAAACAGTCCATCACTGAAGGAGTCAGGAACTCAAGGAGAGGAAGCTGGAGGCAGGAGCTGGAACAGAAGCCATGGAGGAACCCTGCTTCCCGACTTGCTCAGCCTGTTTCCTTAGCCCCCAGAACCACCTGTCTGAGGATGGCACCACCCACAGTGTGCTGGGCCCTCCCACACCAATCATTAATCAAGAAAACGCCCTCACAGGCTTCCCCACAATCCAAGCTGGTGGGGGCATTTTCTTAACCGAGGTCCCCTCCTCCTAGATGACTCTAGCTTGTGCCAAGTTGACATGAAACTAGCCAGCTGGAAGTTTTTGATTGGCATATTAGTTATGCCCTGTTTTCAGCTTGGCCTGGCAGGTCAGGGAAGCATTTGGTTTTGGGTTAATCAGCCTGACTTTGGAGGTAAAAACCTTTGATGATTCTTCTCCTTCCCTGATGATTTAGAAGCTCTGTTTTTCAGGGTTGGAAGACTGGAGGGTGAGGAGCACACTACTCCCAGCTTGTGTGAACTTTAATCCTCTCTGGAACTTCCTTTGACCTCGGGCATGGTTGACTGGTGTTCAGTCTTGTATACCTCTCTGCAGGTTTTTCACTTTCTGCTTGTCTCCATGGTTTTAGGGTTTGGAACCCCGACTTCCTTTACTCCCAGCTTTATCACTTAAGCTCACAAGAGATGCTGAGGTCCATTTGAGTTCTCTGCCTCCAGCCCTAGCAACTGCAGATAACAGGCTAGGCTAGTTGGGCGGGCATCTCTTGTTTCTCATCATCTAGGAAATGTCTCTGCAGAACAAGAGAGATTCCAGATGTTTCAAGTGGGAAGCCAAATCTGTTATTGTCACTTTATCATGCCTCTGTAGTCGGTCAGCTTCACATACATAGCACAATTTATAATTTATCACATGGATAGGAGTTTTGATTTCTAATTGGTTTAATTTCGTGTAATCTGTTCCAGTTTTTATTACTTGTACTGTCTTTGACACTAGAGTAAAGCGTTGGAAAAACTACCCACGAATCCATGTTTCTTCTCTGCTCTCAGAACCCACAACAATAAATGCAGAAGACATTTTGTTTGTTTGTTTGAGACAGGGTCTAGCTGTGTAAACCAGGCTGGCCTCAAATTTGCCGTGATGCTCCTGCCTCCACTTCCCAAGTGGTCATTTACAGGCGTGTAGTAGCCTAGGCAGAAGGCTTCGGTGACCTCACATGACGTCAGCAAGCAGGCGCTGGATTCTGTAGCAGCAGATGCGAGCCGGGGATCTCTAACTCAGTTAGTTCTGCCACGGTACCGAGTGTGCTCTCAGGCCCCCAGGTGAAGGGCCGGTCCCCAGGGCTGCCTGTGCCTCTCTCTTCCCCCCACTGTACATGCCAGCTGCAAACTCCATGTGGGGTTTATTTATTTTTAATTTTTTGCCTTTGATCACATGACTATAAAAAAGAAGTTTAACTCACTCTTCTTGGGTCTAATTATTTTGTTTGCTGCGAGGCTCACAGAACTCAGGAAAACACAAACAGCAATTTATCATACAGGATATTACAATAGGGGCTGATAAAGAGATGCACAGGATGAGGAATTTGGGAAGGGCACAAGCTGCTATGCCCTCTGGCACTCCATGAGAACCTCCAAGGGCTCTGCTGCATGGAAGTTCTGAACTTTTTCTGAGTTTTTATGGAAGCCTCATCAATAGACACAGTTGACAGTGTGTCATTGACAGTTACTTTGGGCTTCTTGTGCCTGAAAGTAGTGAGGTAGGACTGAATCTTAGCTGTCTAATCATGCCACTGTGTTCTTGGTGACCAGTTCTTACCCTGAAGCCAGCTGCCTCTTGACTCATTAGCTTATATATTAAAAAAAAGAAATCATTTTAGAAACCAAGGACTTTAGGAGAGGTATGTCAGGAAACTGGATGAAGAACATACACATAATAAAATAGCTATCTTTTACATTGTACATTAATTTTCTTACATAGTTCAGAAAGATATTCCATAATACACTTTCCAGTTTATTTACTTTTTAGTAAAAAACTAATTGTCTAGATTTGTCATTTGCTAAGAGTAACAAGTCTTCTTTACACCTGGTTTTAGATTTAAGCTGAAGGGGAATAGCAACATGATACAAAGACACAGTATCATTTCTTATTTGGGGCCAGCTGGGTGTTACAATTAGAGAAATGAACATCATAGAAGGGTAACCTTGCATTTGTCTTGTGTCTGCTGTTTGCCGAATCTGCTGACGTAAACACCAGGTTTCTTATCTGTGTTATAGTGTGTGTCAGGTTGTTTGTGTTCTGAATTCTGGAAACAGCTTGCGCTTTTGGAGAAACTGGCTTAACCAGTTAATACCTGGATCTGAGAATGATCTACTCTTAGCAGTTTTGTTAGGTGAGGCTAGGATATTTTCCCTCCTGTGACTCGCTTGGCGTCTGTTAATATTGACACTGACATGTGCACGAGCTCAAAGTGGAGCCCCTCTTCCCCACAGCAGGCTGGGGCCGCCTGCTCTTAGTCTTCCAGAATGGGGACTCCAGAGAGTCCACAGGGATTCTTATTCGCTGTTTCCCGTCACTGTTTTGGCCCACTAGGCTTTTTGATTTCTGGTGTGTCCTGAAAAGACACATATTCACTGCCTGTCTCCTGGTCTGGCCATCTCAGTCACCAAGCCTCTCCATTGTTGGGAAGTCAAGACCTTTCTAGAGCTTTCTCAGTTTCTCGCCTCACTGTACAGTTTTCTTGTTAAGCTTTTTTGTTTGTTTGTTTTTGTTTTTGTTTTGTTAAGCTTTTGATGTGGCCCATTCCTACTTTAGCCTGATCACTCTACAACCACAGCTACAGAAGCCTGCGAGCATGTCACTGAAGGAGGTTTTTTGGGGAATTTTTGATAGTTTCCCATTTATTATTTCCATAGATTCCTAAGGACATCTTGTCAGACAGCCTGTTAACAGTGAGGACTTATAAAATGCAAGCCTCCCTGCAAGCAATCCCCACTGCATAGGGAAGTACTTGGGGATAGCATTTGTATTTTAGGGAGTGTGAGACACAGTTTATGCCTTTGGGGGGGGTAGTTTGTGGTGAACATTGTTGTCGTAGTCTCTGAAGTAGATTAGTGCTCATCGTTATTGTAAGTGCTGGTAGCGAAGGTCTTCCCAACATGGTGATGCATATGGTTTGCTTGTAAAATGCCCCTACAGGCTCATGTGTTTGAACATTCGTTCCCCGGTTTGGAAGGTTGTAGAACCTTTAGAAGACGAGGTTGAACTAGAGGAAGTGTGGGGCCTCACAATCATAGCCCTTGTGGGTTCCAGCAGAGTTCTTTACTTTGTTCCCATCAACACAGTGCCAGGCTCCTGCTGCCACAGCCGTGAATGCCCTGGCTGCCCTGGCTGCTGCGCCCTTACCTGCGGTGATGAACTTGTTTTATTCAGATTTTATTCTGAACATCTCTGGAGTTGATATCACCTTTAAACTTGGCATCACCTGAGCACAGGGCCATGCTAGTTATACATTATTCTCCTAGACTGCTTGCATGAAAGATACTTTGACACAGTTGTTGAATGACCTCTCTTTTGTTTTGTTTACTAGTGTTTCTTTGGTACCTTTTATTGGAGATGTGTGATGTATAGAGGGAAAAAATGGTTCTCAAACTTGTCTGGGAATTAGCCTCTCATTGGTACAGTTACAGAGGCCAGCCTTGTCCTACTTCAAGGGGTCTTAGCTTTGTTGCATGGCTTTTCTTGGGGAGATGTGAACAAGCGTCTTCTTACCCCAGACCCAGCGGAGTCCACCTGGGTGAATTAGTGAGTCTATTGCGGTTACAGGTGGCTCTCAGGCAGCTGTACCACTAAAAAGCCCACCCCAGCTGCCTCCCTGAGCCCTCTGTTTGGGTTGCAGGCAGCTTGGCCAGTGGGAGAGTTATGGCTTGTGTAACTTGGGAGTGTGGTCTCTGATGAGTTTCTAAAGCATTCAAGTCTAGATTTATTTAAACCTTCTTGCCCTGCTAGGTGAACTTCTTGCAGGCTGGAGCCTTGACACTCACATTTTACCTCTGTTACTAATGCCTTACTGTCAATATCTAGTGCTTACAGTTTTTGGAAGCTTATGAACAGACATTCTGACTATTAAGACACCTCCAGTCCTTAAAAATAGATTGCCAGGGTCTGGCCAGGAGTCAGAGAAGACTGGCGCTACTTGGATAAAGGTTAGGACTGGCCAGAGACTTTGAGTGTTAACAGTCCTGTGAGTGACTGATGATGCCTTGGTCCATATTTCTTAATTCCACCTTCTGTTTTTCTCTAGTGACCACTGGGTCACCCGGTTTATCTTAGGCTCTCTACGTTTAGTTCAAGCTGTTTTAGAATACCTACATCAGTTTCAGTGGCTAAATGCAGCTCTGTCACTGTAGTTAGGAAAAACAGTGGTGTTGCTGCTCATACTTGTGGTCCCAGCGTGGGCTCATAGGACAGTGCTGGACTTGTCATTCGGCTTGCAGTGTGGTGTTAAACACCCCCTACCCTGGACAGTGGTTATGTTATTCAATTGTGACTAGGTCCCTGCTTCAGCCATTGACTGTGTAGTATTTGTACCTCATGAACTTTGGGTTCCTTAGATGCTAGGTCAAAACATAAGACTTTCTGTCTCCTCATAGCAGTAATATCTTGTAAGGTCCTATTTTCTTTCTGTCCCTGTCTCTGTGTCTCTGTCTCTGTGTGTCTGTCTGTCTCTGTCTCTCTCAAGGATTTAATGGAGCCCGGGCCTTGCTCCTGACCCTGTCGCCTCTATCTCCCAAGTGCTAGGATTTCAGGATTGTACAACTCTGTCTGGCTCTTGTTTTTAATTGACTGACTGACTGGTTGATGCAGGTGATGGGGATTAAATCTAGGGCCTTGAACATACTTGCTGGGCAAGTGCTCTCCCCCTGAGCTAGATCCTCAACCCACTCTGTCTTTTGTGTCCAGAAGTCTTGTTCCTTTCCAGCCAGTGGCTTCCTGTTTCTCCAGGGAGCCCTCCCAGGGGCTTTACTGTATCTGGTGGCTTCTGAGCCTGAGATGCGCCCTGCCGAGCCAGTCATGTCTATTTCTGCACACATCCTCTTTCCCTCTCATGTAGAGTAAGGTGAAAAAAGAGGAAGATGAAGAGATGGGAGACTTACTTCCTGACTCCTCAACACCGAGCCGCTGTCTCTCTTCCTGCCCACATTTTGTATTTCAGGCGCTCAGCAGTCAGCAGGATCCTGGCATGTTCTCGTCCTGGGAGGGATTTCCTGGGTCTTCTCACTTTTCATTTGGACTCTAATACATTTTACCCACTGTGACTTGGTAGTCCATGGTGCTCTGAAGAAGCTTTAAAAATGTACTTCAGATCCATTTTAGACCAAGAGATTTTACCAAACCCTACAATGTAATTTCTATGAGGAATTATAGTGTTCAGAATAGCTAATTTACAAACAAATTACTCAAAAATCTGTTTTCACTTATGTATAGTGAATCAATAGCGAGGCTGGGATGAGCTGGGATTATTTTGGACTAGTCCTTGGTGTTTTTCCTGCCGTGTGTGTGTGTGTGTGTGTGTGTGTGTGTGTGTGTGTGTGTGTGTAAATTGTGAAATGTAATGGAAGGCTAGACTATTTGAGCTGCCAACTCAATTTGCTTAGAAGCTTCAGAAGCAAGAATTCCGAGAGTGGTAATTAAACACAGATGTACTACCTGAGCATTTGGAATCTTTGGCTGAGTAGCACGTTCTCTCTTTCTCCAGCCTTAAGTCAATCTCTCCTATGACCTTGGGCCTATACGCTTCAGGCCAGCAAATATTTACCTCAAGCTAATTACTATAGCCGATTTTGCTGTTCCTTCATCAGGAAGGATCAAGGGTGGATACTGTGTAATTTGCAAAATTTCATGAAGTCTTTGTTGATTTGTTTATGTACTTGTATCTGTGTGTTTCCACAGGAGAAGCTTTCAAAGGACATTGATTTCCTTATTGGTAAGGAAGGCCAAGTGAAGAGTCAGATTTCTGAACTCAACTTGTTAATGAAAGAAACAGAGGTAAGTTACAAAGTGGTCAGCATAGTTTTTCATTTACCTGTCCAGATGATAGCTTATTTGTTCATAATCCTGAATGTGTTTCCCGAGCTGGGGATTGTGTGACCTCACACCTCTGCTTTCCTAGAACTTGTGGAAACATATGCAGCATAGAAAATGCTCCTGTGTGCTCAGTGCCCAGGTGTCAATGGGATGTGATAGTAACAAGGGCCCAGAAGTCGTAAGGATAGGGCAGCTTTCAACAGTGACCTGCGTGCGAACAAATGACAGATGGCCTTTGGAAAGTTACTGTATGTGACAGGCCCAGGGGTACCTAAAATTCCAGATACTGCTGAATACATGTTCTGCTTTGCTTGCTCACATGGAAATGAGTGGTAGCACTTGCCTTGTTTGTAATAGCCACAAGGTCCATCAACAGAGGAGCACATCAGAGATCCCAATGTCCATCACAGAGGAGTGCAGATAGCAATGAGACTTTTGGAGTTGCATGTACACATAGCTTAGGTACATCCTGCTGTAATGCTGTGATGCTGTGATGCTGTAATGACATTTATAGAAAGTATCCAGACCAGGATGGGCGATGGTTTAGCAATGGTTGAGAGCACTGGCTGGTGACTGGCCTTCTGGAGAAATCAGGTTCAATTCCCAACTCCCCCATGGTGGTTCACAACCTCTGTAACTCCAATTCCAGGGGATCTAATGCCCTTTTCTTTTTTTTTTTTTTTTTTTTTTTTTTTTTTTTTTTTTTTTTTTGAGACAGGGTTTCTCTGTGTAGCTTTGTGCCTTTCCTAGAACTCACTCTGTAGACCAGGCTGGCCTCGAACTCACAGAGATCCGCCTGCCTCTGTCTCCCCAGTGCTGGGATTAAAGGCATGCGCCGCCACCCGTCTCCAATGCCCTTTTCTAACCTCCATGTGCAACAGGCATCTACACAGTGCACAGACATATATGCAAGCAAAACACTCATGTACATTAAATAAATATGTTTTAAGTAGCTGAACAGTGAAACCAGATTATATCTTAAAATTTCATGAAGCGATCCTTGAGGAGGTCAAATCAGTGCTGTAGAGCTTATGAAGGTGGCTTCTGGTGTACCAGTAATGTTCTTTTACCTGAATGTCTTGTTGGTTGGCTGTTTATTTAATGAGTCCTCACCTTTACACTTATGTGCATTATATTCTATTTCAATTAAAAAAATGGGGAAGTAAGCTATCATTCTGGCACTTGGAAGATGGAAGCAGAGAGATCATGAGTTCAAGGCCAGCCTTGGTTACATAAAAATTAAAGAACTGCATAAGAGTGTCTTCAAAAGGGGGGCAGGCTAGATGACCCATTGGGTAAAGGTACTTGCTTCCAAGCCTGATTTACCCAAGTGTAATTTCTGGTTAAGGGGAAGAATCAACTCTCTTGAGTTCTCTGACCTACACACACATAGACACAGACACATACACACACACAAAGAGAGAGAGAGAAGAGGAGAGGAGAGAGAGGAGAGGAGAGACATGGTAAATACAATGTAAAAAATAACAACAAAAAACTTCATAATAAATAATAGCACTTTTGAAATACAGTAAATATGCAGGGTTAGGTTACTTGACAGTTCAAGTATCTTAAATAGGCTTTAATATGTGGAGTGGAGTTTCTTTTTCTTTTTTCTTTTCCTCTTGATCACTTTAAAATTTATAATTAAATATAGACGATCTAGGCTAGCACAAGACTGTTATTTCTTGAAATATTTTTTTTCCCAGTCAGAAGCAAAATAGTTAAGAAACAACAGGGGCCAAGGATGTATCTTAGCGGTAGGAAATTTGCATCATGTGTATAAGACACGTAGGTCTGGATCCCGATCTTCATGGCCAACACTGCAGAAGAAATAAGAAAAAAAATTAACGCCAAATTTGTCTCCATCCTCAACTCTTCCTCAGTGATGATGGGATAGTTTTTGTGTCTGCAATTATAATTTTTAATCTATGCATAGTATTTCTGAGCTCAATCTGGAAACTATCATGAAATTCTAACTGAATTTTACTGTCCTCTGACTTTTTCTTTTAAAAATCGAACTGGAACAAAGTATTGTGGTAAATATGAAAATATCCTGATAAAACCTATCACTTTGTATGTTACTTAAAAAAAAAAAAAAACAACACCTTCGGAGACAAAAGTGGGACTTGGGGGTTAGTAATGGGGAAAGGATCTGAGCAGCATCCCTTTCTCCTGGGGATTCTGAAGCATCCCCTTTGCCGTGTCTGTTCCTGCAGACATGCTGTTGGGTCTGTTAGGATAAGCACGCATCAGTGCTCACTGCACTCTTCTCTCCAAAATCATACCGAGCTCTGGTTTTATTAAAAATTCAAATCATTTGGGCCAGGCAGGATGACATAGACTTGTAATCCCAGCACCAGGGAGGGTGAGGCAGGAGGATTGCCCTTGGGGCCAGCGCAGGCTATATAAAGAGACTGCTTCAAACAACAAAAACCCAAATGAACATGTTTGATACACACTACAGACAGGACTGTTCTATAAAAAAAAAACTACGTAATAAGAATGTTTATGTGGCAATATGGTCTGATTTTTATGTAAATAACCCTTCTTAATCCTCATAAGAACTTGAATAATTTCTGTTATCCATGAGCTTTTTGTGGGAGACAGAGAGGGGTAGGCACTGAACCTGGAGCTTATGATTAGCCTCAGTTTAGCCTATAGCACATGGCTGAGTAAGGATGAAAGCAAATGAATCTTAAATACCTTAATGCAGAATATTGAAAATGTTGTTTTTAAAAGTTCTTTTAACTTTAGAATAGCTTCCTGTATTTAAAAAGACTTCCGAATTTGGGATGAGTTGCAACCTCTCTAGAATTGTGCTTTTGCTATTATTTATAGTTAAATCAGTTTAATTCTGCCATCAATTTATTTTATCACTGAAATTCTCACTTAATTGAACAATGTGTCTGTTACCGGACATTGAAAATACAAAGTTCTGAAATTACAAAGCAAATCTAAATGGAAACTGACGGTTCCTTCTTTGATCCAAACTACGATTTTGAAGATTTTAGGATCAGACAGAACTTTCTCTTTGCACCGTCTAGCCTTGTTTGGTTGAGTTTGATAGCACATAGGACATCATTGGAAGACCTTGGGGTTTATGGACGAGGTGATGCTTGCATTCTGTCCTCGTGCGATGGAGAGGTGGGGTTCCGACATGCGGTAACACTTGTCTGTTTCACACTAGTGCAATGGAGAGAGGGCCAAGGAAGAAGCGCTGGCCCATTTTGAAAAGCTCTTTGAGATCCTAGAGGACAGGAAGTCATCTGTTCTGAAAGCCATCGATGCCTCCAAGAAACTAAGGCTAGACAAATTTCACACGCAAGTGGAAGAGTACCAAGGCCTTCTGGAGAACAACGGGCTTGTTGGATACGCGCAGGAAGTGCTGAAGGAGACAGATCAGTCTTGCTTCGTGCAGACGGCAAAGCAGCTCCATCTCAGGTACTCGCTGGGCTCCCCGGCCTCTGAAAGCCCCCGCCAGGTAGTTCCTGGTGTTCTCGAGCAGTCTGGGCCTGCTTCATCCTGGGTGCTGAAGGCCATGTCCATGGCTTTGGTATGCCACACTGCAGGTGTTTAGACTGACTTGTCCTTTTAAAGAATGGCTTTTATATGAAATGTGTCTGCCCACAGAATACAGAAAGCTACGGAGTCTCTGAAGAGCTTTAGACCCGCAGCCCAGGCTTCTTTCGAAGACTATGTGGTTAACACATCCAAACAGACAGAGGTGCTCGGGGAACTGTCCTTTTTCTCTAGTGGTAAGTGAAGGCCGTGCCCCCTCCCTGACCTGCCTGCATGCCACAGAAACACACCCCCTCCCCTTTGACATAAGATGCTCATGATCATCTATCCTGGAACCTTAAGACTGGTTTTTATGCCTGTCTTTCTGGGCATTAAACTGTATCCCTGGCTTTTTAAACATTGTGTGTATGGCATCACATTTTTTTAAAAAAATTATAAGCTTAATGCTATTTTTTAGTACATAAAATCTGGCTTAAGGTATATTCTATATTTCCAGCCAATTTGAATTAGGACTCGCTGTGAGGATCTCAGCTTAATTTGATAACCTTCTGAAGACTGAGTCTCTAAATACAGTCATCTTCTGAGGCCTGACTGCGGTCACAATCAGGGCTATGACTTCAGCATATAAACTTTTAGGGAACACCCTCATGGGGGCTTCCCTCTGTTCTTACATCTCACCACATTTGCCTTGCTGAAGGTTCTCTTCTTGTGAAGTTGAGGCAGCAGAGGCTTGGTGCTGGAGAGATGCTCAGGAGTCAAGAGCAGGGCTGCTCTTGCTGTGGACCTGAGTTTGACTGCCTGTGCCTCTATTGGGTGGCTTACAACTGCCAGTCAGTTGCACCAGCTCCAGGAGGTCTGACACCTCCTGGCCTCCGAGGGCACCTGCGCACATACCTGGCCCCAAACATAAGACCTTTAAAACCTATAAAAAAAAAATAAGATCTTTTTTGAAAAAGGAAATCTGTCTTCTTAAAAGTTAAAAACTGGGTTTCTGTGGCATCTTTTCTTTTTAAATTTATATTTGAATCTGGTATGACTTATTATGACTTTAAATTTTCCAAGTAGGTGTTAGGTGTTATTTCAAATGCGGACTTTTCTTCCTAGACTGTTGATCCTGCATACATCAGTTGCTTTTTAGATATGTTAGCTTACTTTGGAGTCTTAAGCATGGATCCAAACATTGTCCCTGGAAGGGTAAGACTGACCATGGACAATCATGGGCTGTGCTCAGTACACAGCAAAGGACCAAGAAAATGAATGGTAGGTGGAGGAGAGAGGAAGCTCCCATTTCCTGCCTGTGGATGTATTTCACTTTTCCTCCATGTTCACTCTTAGAACATGCGACTGACATACTATACTCTGTGACTGGTCCTGTTGTACGTTGTAACTTTAAAGTAAACTTTGGATGTGTTTTCAGATCATATCGTGGCTGCATAATCTCCAGGTGTGTTAATGCACTGTCAGACTTCCTTATGTGCCTATGACAGGCTGTGGTATAAGTGAAAAGAAGCAGGGCACCTCCCTTAGTTCATTTCCTCCTCTGTGGTTTGATGTCAGTGGGGTGTGTGTGGGAGTGTATGTTTGTGGATATGTAATTTATACAAGCTGAACAGAAAGTTAGTATGTAGTGGAGGATGACCTTGAATTTACTCTCCTGGGATTATAGGCAAGTGCTGTCATGCCCAGCATACATGTAACTTTGAGACCTTACTGCATGCGAGGTTTACAAGTTTAGTGTAGAGGAAAGGATACGTGTGTGCACATGGACTTAGTTGTGACATTGGCCTGCTTTTTGTGTTTTTGAGAAGCTATAGCCTGCAACTCATTATGTAGCCCAGGCTGGCCTTGTATTTACAGTCATCCTCCTGCTTACAACTGTGAGCTACCATGGCTGGCTTTAAACATTGTACTTTTAGCAAAATATTAGAAACCTATTTCTCCCAAATACATAAATCTTGATTGATCCATACAGTGAAATATTACAGAAAAATATTGATGGGATCTAAATGAAATCAGTGCAGTGGTTACCTTGAAATTGTCTAAATATTTTTGTGGGTTTTCCCTACTTCAGTTTCTGGTTTTCTTATTGTTTTGGCGTGTGTGTTGTACATGTGTATATGTGCGTGTATGCATGTGCGCGTGCGTGCGTGCGTGCGTGCGTGCGTGCGTGTGTGCGTGTGTGTGTGTGTGTGTGTGTGTATAGACCAGAGGCCAGAGGTTAGTACCATGTGTCTTCCTCGGTTATCTGTCTTATTCTTTTGAGGCAGGGTCCCTCACTTGACCTGGAGCTCACTGACATGGCTAGACTAGCTGGCCAGTGAGCTTGAGAGATCTGTGTCTGCCTCCCTGGGGCCTGTGTTGGGGCCACTGCAGCCAGCCTTTCCATGGGTGCTGGAGACACAAACTCGGGGACTCGGGCTTGGGTAGCAAGCACGTCATCAGCTGAGCCACCCTGCCAGCTGATTTATACTTCACACCTGTACTAAGGAAACGTATTTGGCTTTGTAAGTCTACATTAGAAAATAGTGAAGTAAATGCTCAATAGAATTACTTAATCTTTTAAGTATTGAAATGGTTTATGTAAATATAAATAAAAATTTCCACTCCAGAGTCACAACTCACTATGAGGAAAGTATGTTTTTTTTCTAAGAAATTCTTTTTATTATTTTTTAATTTTTTTTTATTTTTTGGTTTTTTGAGACAGGATATTTCTGTGTAGTTTTGGTGCCTGTCCTGGATCTCGCTCTGTAGACCAGACTGGCCTCAAACTCACAGAGATCCACCTGGCTCTGCCTCCCGAGTACTGGGATTAAAGGCATATGCCACCACTGCTCAGCGGAAGTCTATGTTTTTAAAAATAGAATTTCCAGTGTTTTAGAATTAATAATGATACCACTTAATGCTGAAATCATGGATTAATTTTTGTATTATTTTTCACTTACTTTTCCCACTTCAATTATAATTACAAATTTACATTATTTTATATTTACTATCTTTCTTATGCATATTATTATAAATTTAGGAATTTCTTGGATACCACAGAAACTGTCAGTACTTCATTTTTGCTGAGGGAAATTCTATCTTAACGTCGTGTTCTGTGTCTTGCTTCTGTCAGGCATAGACATTCCTGAGATCAACGAGGAACAGAGTAAAGTGTATAATAACGCCCTGATAAACTGGCACCAGCCAGAAAAGGACAAGGCCGACAGCTATGTTCTTGAATACCGGAAGATGAATAGAGATGAAGAAATGATGCCGTGGAATGAGATAGAGGTGCACGGCACAAGTAAAGTTGTCTCCAACCTGGAAAGCAACAGTCATTATGCTTTCCGAGTGAGAGCTTACCGAGGCTCCATCTGCAGCCCCTGCAGCAGAGAGCTGGTCCTGCACACGCCTCCAGCTCCAGGTACGGGGAACAGTGCGGTCGGTCGGAGAGGCGGAGTGGGAGAGGTCTGGAATGTGAACGGGCAGTGTCTTCATGCAGTCAGACCGACATTGGAACCAGCTTTGTGCTTTTAAAAGACTCTGGACAAGTAGATTTCATACTTGGCTGAGATTTAGAAGTGACCCGAACCCCCTGTATTAGATTTTGACTGATATCAGACAAAAAAAAAAACAAAAAACAAAAAAAAAAAAACAAAAAAGGGCTTTTTAATGCTTGGGGCTAACGTAGTATAAAAATGACATGAATGCTACATTAAACAATTAAAATTGCATAACTGCATGTGCTTAGTGGACCATGCCTTTAATTTCAGCACTTAGGAGTCAGGGGCAGGCAGATCTCTGAATCTGAGGCCAGCCTGGTCTGCATAGTGAGTACTTGGCCAGCCAAGGGCAAAATCATAAGCTCCTGTCTCAAAGCAAAAAAACTCCAAACGTAAAACAATAGCATGGTTCTGGGACTTTTTAAAAGGTCAGTTAATGACAATGTCTAAAATATAGGTTATTGATAGTTATTTTTAAAATTCAGTGGTGTGATTTAATCTAGGTCTCACTTGCCCTAAGTTTTCTGTCCCTGTGTGATTCTCTGCACTCGGGGGTGGGAGGCGTATATTGGGACCACACGGCAAGCTTTCCCTTCACACAGAGAGCTTCCCAGTCTCTGCTACTCTGCCTCTTTAGAGAGGTTGAAGAGCTTTACTGGATAGGAAGGACATGCAGAGTAGTTGGTGTCTACTACAGTGTCTTCATAGATGAGGGACACTTAGAACTCCAGTTGTTCTCTGTCATCGTAGTGGGAAAGCATTTTGCCCTGCCCGCCACTGTCTTGGACGTACTTAGTAGTTTTTTAGACCACAGACTCTACCCCTGTTTAGTGTCCTGTGTATCCATATTTTCTGAATTCTGTTTTTCCTCTCCTATCTTGTCCAGTGTAAAGAAGCAGTGTGTGTGTGTGTGTGTGTGTGTGTGTGTGTGTGTGTGTGTGTGTGCGCGCGCGCGCGCGCGCTTTCCAGGTACATTAAAAAAATATTAGAATATAAAAATATATAGGGTTGGCTGAAATGATTTTTCTTGAGTTTTGCTGAAGACAATAGATAAGTTGAACATGCAAGTATTCCGTAGACATTTAACACTGAATGCTGTCTTTAACTTCTGGCTGCTGAAAGTAGAAGGATGAATCAGACATGCTGCTGTTTTTAATAGCAGCTGTATAGGAGTGGGAGAGGGCTTGCTAAGAATTTTATCTTCCTCTCCAAGAGAGACCATATAAATACTGGGGCTGTTTAGATGACTGTACAAAGTAGGAGATACTGGAGATGGAAAAGAATCTCGAACAACTATGCTACGATATTACCCACCACCAAACAAAGATCTGCCTCCATATGGGGTCTGGGGTTAGCTTGCTGGTAGCCCCCCTTTTTTTAATGTCATAGAATACAGATAAGATTTACCATTGTAAGCACACAGTTTAGTGATAGAAAGTACATTCATAGTATTATGCAGCTATCATCATTCACATCTCCAGAAAAAAATTTAAACCTCACCTGAAAATCTGTACCCATTAAACAGCTCTTCCCCCTCCCCATAGACACTGGAAGCCTCTATTCTTTCTTTTTTCTGAGGGTTTGACTATCTGGGTACCGCAGAAGAGCAGAACTGGGCAGTATTTGTCTTTTTGCATCTGGTTTATTTTGTGTTGTTCACATTGTAGTGTGTTTCAGGATTTCCTTTTTTGGGGCTTGCTAACACTCCACTGTACATCTTCCACATTTTCTTATCCATTATTTTGTTGATTAAATTTTTGTTGTGTCAGCATTGGCTACCAATAAATGTTATGCATACAATAGTTGAGTTAGCTCTATTCTGTAAATGAGGAAGTTTAGAGTTTAGATCAGTCTTTTGTTAAATGTTTGAGCTGAATGCAAACCTCTCTGAACTGAAAGCCCATGGTTCTCTTCTGAGATAGTAGCACCTTTCTCATATTTGCTGTGTTGATTGATAAGGGGAAGATCTCAAATTCTCAAATTTATAAAATTTGGAATATTTATAAACATATACCACCTCGTAGATTAAGCTCCTAGGGAGCTTAAATTGACTTCCATGGGCACCTGCACTCATGTGCACATAACCCCCCCCCAGTAATTAAAAATAATAAAATGAATATTTTTAAAGATGACTGATTAAGTATGTTCTATGTATAGTAATTAACACGGCTGATTCCAAGGTATGCACTCAGAAGTGTTTGCAAATATCTAGAACATTTGCTTCTGCTTTGGATGTTTGTGAAGCTCTTCACGTACAGGGAATATACTGGAACTTTTCCGCTGCATTGGAATCTGGATTGATGCAGCTATCTGGCAGGGAATGGCATCATCTTTGCATATCTTCAGTAATTAATTTCTATTTGAAAGCCATCAGATTCAGCCTTAAGGATTACAGAAATGCTTGTAGATGTTGCTCAGATTACTTAAGAATAATTTTAACCTCCATTCAGTTTTCAGTTTCCTGTTTGATGAAAAGTGTGGCTATAATAACGAGCACCTGTTGCTAAACCTGAAGCGAGACCGGGTGGAGAGTAGGGCTGGATTTAATGTCCTTCTGGCTGCGGAACGCATCCAAGTGGGCTATTACACAAGCCTCGACTACATCATCGGAGACGTTGGAATAACCAAAGGGAAACACTTCTGGGCCTGCCGTGTGGAACCATATTCATACCTGGTCAAAGTGGGCGTTGCCTCCAGCGACAAACTGCAGGAGTGGCTGCGGTCTCCCCGGGATGCGGCTAGTCCAAGGTAGGTTCTTTCCTTGATGGAGAACTTGATAACGGCTTGAAAAGTAAATATCAGTGCTGCACAAGATCACCCTGAACCGTCTGGGACTCTTTCATTATGTTTGGAACATACATTTCTTAGATCCGGGTGATTGGCTCTGTCATGTGGCTGCTTTAGAAAAGGAGTCAGGGTGTCTTGTATTCATTCACAGAATATCATTTAATTTTTGCTGCCAAGAGGGAATTAGTCTGTTTTGAATTCCTTTTGATTATGATTCAGCTTCAGAACTTAAAGTTTGAAAGTTTCCCGTAGTTCCTAAAGGGTATGTTAAATCTACCCATACAGAGAAATGCCTTTAACTGCCTCTTTCACAACACTAGAATTTTCTATAACTTTTCATGTTTCACAGAGGGAAAAACAATTTCATTACTCTTTCTTGATGTGGGAACACAGTCAGGAAATAGGGTTGTATGGAGGAGAATGACCATACTCTTATCTCGTGTTCTTTTGAAAGTTATTACTCTAGTCTATTAATTTCATGAATGAGGGCATAGGTCTTTGTATTTTATGACATAGCATTGTGTACCATAAATATTTAATCTTAAATTAAGCTCTTCACCCTCCTGATTTTTTTCAGTAGAAATGCATTTTAAGATTTCCATTTGTGTATACATCTAGGTAAAAATGGATGGCACTATAGGGAATTTGGTACTGAGTAAATAGTACAACTCTGAATGGCAATTTTCAGTGCATGCTTTATGTGTGTTAATAGAACACTTTTGTGTAGGTTAACTTTAGAACAGGATGTGTTATTTTTGGAGAGTGTGTTGGAGATACTGGGAGACTGCGGCTAGAGCTAAGTAGGATTGTTTTGTTCACAGTGTTCTTTGTGTTGTAGATATGAACAAGACAGCGGGCATGACAGTGGCAGTGAAGAGGCCTGTTTCGATTCTTCACAACCTTTTACATTAGTTACTATAGGCATGAAGAAATTTTTTATACCCAAGTCACCTACTTCTTCTAACGAACCCGAAAATAGAGTTCTTCCCATGCCAACAAGTATAGGGATTTTCCTTGACTGCGACAAAGGCAAAGTCAGCTTCTATGATATGGATCACATGAAATGCCTGTACGAGCGCCAGGTGGACTGTTCACATACAATGTATCCAGCATTTGCCTTAATGGGCAGTGGAGGAATTCAGCTCGAAGAACCCATCACAGCCAAGTATCTGGAATATGAAGAGGACGTGTAGCTCGGACACCCCATGTGGCGAGAATGAAAACTGTGAACAAAGCCATGCCTTGGTGTTAGTCTTCGTAACTAATTACATATCGTTTACGTCTTCTGTCACCACACCTGTTTGTAGTGTGCGGTTGTTTTGTTTTTATCTTGTTCTGTTTTGACACACAGGGTCTTGCTATGTAGCCCAGGCTGGCCTCAAACTTTGTCTCCCGTGATAGGCTGCAGAGGGCTGAGAGTATATGTGGGCACCACCAGACCCAGCTAATGTTTGATTCTGAAAGCTTAGAAGGCCTTCACAGCCTTGTCTTGTCCATGTCATTATTCTGCCTTTTACAGATGGTGGGAGTGAAAACATTTTGTCACAACTAGTCCCAGATAGCTAACTTTACAGCTTGTCCTTCTCTTTGGGCACAGGGACTCTAATTTATTTAAGTCAGCTGGTGTTACTGTGTACATTCCTTTTGTTTTGGGGTTGGGTGGGATACAAAGTATTTATTGTGGTTTTTATGCTTGTTTTTTCTTTTCTTTCCATTTTTATATCATGTTCATGTCCAAAGAGAAGATATTTTTAAATGCCTGTTGATATAAATTAGCCCTAAGTCATGTGTCTTGAATTTATTGTCAATAGGAAAATGATGTTATAGACAGGTAAAACAACAAAGGCCATAAAATGGTAGTATATTTAAGTAGAAAATTATGTATTTTAAAGTGTGTAACTACTGAGTGTATATTGCCTGGCAAATCAATACTGCTCTTTCTTCTTGTAGACCACAGACTGTATTTATTGATAAGGACATCTCTAAGAGTGGCCTGGGCTGTAATGCTCCTTCTTTGCATATGTAGCAAGCATGGTCTCTTATAAGAAACCCAAGGTTCTTGAACCCATGCAACTTTTCACCGCAATATAATTTTTTTTCCAGAAAATTTTATCTTCAAATTTTCTTACTTCAGAAAATACTTGTATTTATAGCAAAGACTTATTTTTCAGAACTACTAGTGAGAATAGACTGATAGAGACCGCCTGTCTTGTGAGTTTTGTGTTTTTGGCACAGATGTTACACATCAGGTTTCTCTGGCTTGTGTTTACAAATTTGAGAAGTTCACTGTCCATCTTAACAGCATTAAAATACCAGACATATTACGTGTTACTACTGTCTGGTTGGGTGGCATCGTCCGTGGCTCACTGCATGGTCATAAACAATTGTAGTGTGAATCAGTAAAATGTAAAATTATTTAGAAATAGTGACTAAAAGGAAAAGGATTGTGTATACTCGGTTTGAAGAATGACACCTTTTCTAAATTGGATGTTGGTTTCTGCAAGATTGTCTTCTAGGTACCAAAATCATCTTTTAAGCAGATGATTTTTATTTGAACTGCCTTTTTAAAAAGTTAAAATGTCTTTCTTGACACTAAGACTTACACTGATCACTTAAGGAATGTTAACATTTTAGTGGAGCAAACAAAATTTTTGGAAGCTGTTTATCTTATTTTTTAAAAATTACTTTTAATTGAAGTCTTTTAGGCCAGTCACACTGCGTCAGACCCACCACTGACACACATTCCCCACTCATGTAGGTAGATCTAGAGAGCCTGTGTTTAGTGGCTGTCTTTCCTCCCCCATGTATCTAGCACTTTATAACATAGGAAACAAAGAGAATGGGCAGTGTTACCTGGATCATTGTGCAATAAAGCTGCTAGAGTCACGTGTGTGTGGCTTGGTGTGATACTCAGTACTCATGTAAGCACATGTCCTGTAGACATTTGAAAATGTAAAGCTTTAACAGGAATCAGAAAAGGAAGCTGTTTCAAACACTGTATCACTGTACAGAAATTGCTCGGTGGAATTTCATTTTTAATAAAAATAAATAAAAGGAAAGTCAAGTGTAGTTATTCAAATCTGCACTCCAGGAACTTTTACTGTGCTTTGTGGAAAACTGAAACAAACACTTGTTGAAAGATGCTTTGTGGCACATGTTAGTTTTTTTTTTTAATTTAAAAAAAGATTTATTTTTAATTACATGTATGTGACTGTGCATGTACGCATGAATATGAGCACCCATGGAGTCCAGAAATATCTGATGTCCTGGAGCTAGAGTTCTGGGTGGTTTGAGCCATCCAGCTTGAGTCTGGGAATCTGACTTAGGTCCCTTGGAAGAGCAGTCAGTGCTTACTCTTAACCACTGAGCTATGCCTCCAGCCCTCACATATTAGTGTCATACAGACTTGTTTTGAACATTTATTGAATTCTTGTGGATGTTATCAGTAGAAAAGATTAATATGATGAAGTTAATTTATTTCAATTGTCTGCTTATATTGTCTTAACATTTCTTTTCTCATCTGCAGCCTGCAGTAGATTACATTTGACCAGGTGAGTGGTCCTTTAATTCATGTGCATCATTTTGGGTTATGATGCTGTTAGTTGTTGTTGTCAGTAGTGGGTCATAGAGTTTTTGCTAATGGGACTCTTTTTTTTTTAAATTAGCAACAGAATCAGTGGGTGGATCCTCATACATTTGTATAATTAACAAGAGTTTCATTAGGACTGGTAGTACAGACCTGTAGTCTTACGCAGCTGCTCTGATGGGTAAGGTAAGGAAATCTCAAGTTCAAGGCTTGTCTGAGCTTACACAGACTGAGTTCCAGCCTGGGTAACTTAATAAGACCCTGTTCCAAATTTTAAGACAAAATATAATGCCTGGGGTGGCCCCAGGTTTGAGCCACAGCACCACAGCAAAAAACAAGAAAAAGATATAAGACCCTTCTTATAGAGCTAAACAATAATTCACATTCACAGTTGCTTTCTGAAATAGTAGGAGTTAGAGCTATCTCCTGTGGAATAAAGCATTTTTTGTCAGTCCAATAATCTGGTTATACCCTGTGAGCATGTCTTATGTGAGAATATATTGTTTTACTGATGCAGAAAACGATTGAGACCGAGTGTCACAGCAGCAATACTTTAAGACATTACATTGTATCCGGTTGATCTGCATTCATTTAAAAAGAAATTTTATCTGCTTATTTATGAAAATAGCTTGACAATGGGATTCTTTCGCCTAATAAAAGAAACTTCAAGGATTTTAGTTAGGTTTAGTTTACAATTACTTATTTCACAGAAAGTTGCCAACTCCTGTTATATTTGAGACATTGTATGTACTAGATCTAAAGAGAACAAGACAACCTATCTGGTGTCCTGTTTTCATGGAATGTAGTTGAGAAGAGAAGACACTTCCAGTGCCTCACAATAATAATCACAACAGTAATCAGAGATGGTGTCATGATTTGAAAGGGAGTTAAAACATGAAAGGAGCCAGAGGGAGGAGAGGGGGTGATAGAAATTATAATATACAGAAACTGTGAAATTCTCAAAAAAAATAAATAAAAGCATTAAATAAAAATAATTTCTAAAAGTAGGATTTAACCTCATACATTTGAATAGAATACTGGGGATGTCCTAAGTAACAAATTAAACTTTGTTTTTTTGTTTTTTTGAGACAGGGTTTCTCTGTAGCTTTGTGCCCTTTCTGGATCTCGCTCTGTAGACCAGGCTGGCCTCAGACTCACAAAGATCTGCCTGCCTCTGCCTCCTGAGTGCTGGGATTAAAGGCATGTGCCACCACTGCCCAGCGAGGATTCTTTTTGTTTGTTTGTTTTTTCGAGACAGGGTTTCTCTGTGTAGCTTTGCGCCTTTCCTGGATCTCGCTTTGTAGACCAGGCTGGCCTCTAACTCGCAGAAATCCGCCTGGCTCTGCCTCTCGAGTGCTGGGATTAAAGGCGTGTGCCACTACCGCCCAGCAAACTATTTTTTTTTTTTATTAAAGGATCAAGCTTGATATGACTAGAGCTGTTTTTGTTGTAATTATCATATTGTCTGCTGATGACTCCGATATGCACCTCAAACTCTACAGGGCAAAAAAGTTCGTCAGCCAAGCAGTGTTGTACTGGCCACTGATTGCTGTGGAGCAATCTTTGTACACTGTACATATGTATTGCTCGTATTGTTAATAAAAAGTCTATTGGCCAATGACTAGGCAGGGTCTTAGGGGCAGAGAGAATGCTGGGAAGGAGGGCGGAGTCAGGGGTCTCGATGAAAAGTTCATCGATGAGGCAAATGAGCCTTGGGGCAGCACATAGATGAATAGAAATGGGTTAATTTAAATTGTAAGAGCTAGTTAGTAATAAGCCTGAGCTCTGTGTTGGTCATTTGGGGAGCGCAGGCAGGCCAGAACTGGAGGTCTAGATGGAAAACTCCACCTACAACTGATGGCCAAACTTTTCTTCTTTGTAGAGTGTGGTGTGTGTGTGTGTGTGTGTGTGTGTGTGTGTGTTGAGATCTCCAGATTGGCAGCAAGTACCTTAGCCCTCAGAACCATCTAGCCGACTCTAGACTAGTTTTTAACTGTTTAGCTTCCATTACTTTTGTTTACCATAAATTTCTTCCTTCTAAACATGGAGTGTAGAGACCCACTTGCTACCACCTAGGACATGCGTCTGTCCATAACCCTTTAATAAACAGAATCTTGTGCAATCCTGGATCTACCTGTCTATCTTCTGACTCAACCTTTAGCTGGTTTTCATAGACGAGGACTGAGGTTTTCTATAATGCCTGCTTATCCACTGCCTATTGGAGAGTTGAATTAATAATTAATTTGAGGTTAATTCAGTTTGTAAAAAACAAACAGAAAACCCCACTTGATCTGTTTTCTGGGAAATCAGGATAGGAGGGTTCTGGTGTATTTCTTTGCTATTACAGAACAGTGGCAAGAAGCTCACGTAGTGTGAAAGGAAAGGACGTAGAGGAAGCCTAGTGGCTTGTGACACCTACTGAGGGCCTAGTTAATGAGATGTGTCACCTTCTGCAGCATGGTGTTTCCCAGTGCACTCGGGTCACCTGGAGAGCTTGTTGAAAGCTGGTTTTGATGACTCTCAACCTTCTGTTCTTTAAACTGATACACGTCTTGTAGATTGCTACCAGAATTAAAATAGTATCTACATAAAGCATTTAGCGTAAAGCCTGGAATGGACTCTTAACAAAATAAGCTTTTGAAATGACTAATCCTACCAGATAACTCTTTTAGCCAATTGTGGATATATTTTGCAAATAACCCACTCTAGTTCATGGAGAAGAGTCAGAGCCAAGCAAACACACATGGTAGAAGACCTGAGCTGAGTCCTGTTAAGTTTCAAACCCAGGACAAATGGCTGAGGTGCCTATTTAACATATCAAAGTGGACCAGGCCTCCAGGTTCTCCCAGCATCCCCCAGTCCGTACCCGTTACATAGTAAGGCTGGCATACCCTGCCCTCTATCCTGAGTTCTCCAGGCCAGGGGCTGAGCTGCCCCTCCCCCAGAGGCTCTTCCCTATATAATCCAGACACTTTGGTTACTGCCCCCCCCCCCAACTCCCGTTGTACCTTTGGCCTCCTGGCTGCTGCACCTCTTTCCCATCTCTCCCCTCCTCCTTCCTTCCCCTCACCTCCCTCTTCTCACATTATGGCCCAGCTCAGCCTGGTCATGTCCACTGTGGACTCTCCCAGATGTCCCTGCCTCCGACTATGCCCTCCCTTTTATCTACAATAAACTTTCTCCTCCACCATACCTAGGAGCAGCCATGTCCTTATTTTTTTTTTCATTCAAGTCCTTATTTTAAATAGCCAGGTGCCCTGTAATCCCTGCACTAAACTTGGAACATCCCAACTTTCTTCCATATTGGATATATTGGGAGAATCAAATCTTTGCTCAAAGCACAAGGCAATTCAAAACTTCTTGAAGTGCTAACTTTGACCTTCCTTGTGAATATCACAAGGTCTACCTACATCAAGGCTATTTCCCCCTTCAGCAGCATTTGCTAAGTTTTAACTGCAGCCAAATACACATTGTCAGCTTTCCTTCTGTACCTCCACAGAGGAACCATTCTCTTCTCCAAAACACAGCTACTCAGCATGTTCCATCTAGATGAGCAATTCTCAAATCAGGGAGTTTTTAGATCCCAGCAAAGAACTCCACTGCCTTCAATGTGCAGGATTATTCCCAGTAGCACTTTGTCTAATCATTACTGGAGATGGATATGCATTCGTAGCAGAGTCACCAGAGCAGACCATTTATTGTTGGCTTATTCTATGACACTCTTCCTTAACCATAAATTATAAATTACTTAAAGGTGTTCTTTTTTTCCCTTGGTGCTGGGCATTGAAGCCATGAACTCGTGCAAGCCAGGCAGACACACTGCCATTTAGCCACATCTCCAGCTCAATATTTTCTTCTTTTTAAACATAATTTCTGTATTGATTTTTTGGGAATTTCACATCACCCACCCCAATTCCACTCACCTCCCAGTACCCCCATTTCCTCACCTTGTCCCTGCAGCACCCCTCCCAAAGAAAATAAAAACAAAACCAAGCAAGCAAGCAAAAACAAGAACAAAAAACACAACAAAAAACCTCTCCACTCCTCCATCTTTCCCACCTCTCCAACACCTCTTCATTTGTCCTGGTGGCATTGGGAGCCGCGGTACACCCTTTTGTCAAATCAGCCTTACTAGCAAATGTTCATTACAATGAGTCATTGGTCTGGTTCAAGGCCTCTGGTTTCTGGTACACCATCATCACTGGATCCTCACAGAAACTCCTCTGGGATATCACGTGGCTGCCCTGAATCATGGAGATCCTTTGGGTATCATTCCACATGACCAGTCGCTTCATGAGCTCCAGCAGGTCCTAGATGGGGTAGATGTTAGGGTAGGCCAACCCAAGGCCCAGCTGTGGGCCTGGATGGTAGCTGAGCTTGTCAGTCCAGACCACTGGGCCACCTCCCTCAGGTGAGGGGGCAGAGCCAGCTCCCCTATGCCCATGCCATCGGGGTCAGTTCTCCCTCACCTGTGGTGAGGGATGGGACCATCTTTCCTGAGTGCAGGGGCCAGCTCTCCCATGAGGGTCAAGGCCAACTCTCTCACTGTCCCTTGAGAAGCAGGGCCAGCTTTCCCAGGGCTAGCAGAGGGCAGGGCCAGCTCAGCATGGCCCTCTGATTTCATCAGGCATGGCTCCTATGGCCCCCTGAGGTGACATAAGTCATAGACATCAACACAGACCCCAGCTGCAGCTGGACCATGGACCCAGACCTGGCCATCGGCAGACACTTGGGCCCAGACAACATCCCGGCTCCAGGAGGCAATGAAGGCCACTCAGATCGGCATAGGCCCCAGCAGCAGCTTAGCCCTCGGACATTCACATGGCCCTGGACCTCAGTCATCCACATGGCCTTCGAGGATAACAGGAACCTCAGACATCAACACAGACCCTGGCTGCAGTAGGGCCATAGACCCAGACAGGCCCAGCTGCTGCCTTGGCCTGGACGTCATCATGGCATTGGGTAGCAGCGTAGGCTACTCAGATCTGTCCCCAGCTGCAGCATGGCCCTTGGACACCAACATGGACTCAGGTGGCTGACTTGACCCTGGATATCCACAATAGCCCTTGGTGGCCCTTGCATGTCAACCCAGACCCTGATTGCACTGTAGGGCTATGGACCCAGACAAGGCTCTTGACAGCAGCCCAGGCCCAGATGACACCATGGCCCCTGGTGATAGCACAGGCCAGGCCATCCAGACCAGTGTGGCTCTGGGGGCAGCACAGCTCTTGGACACCAACATGGCCACAGATTGCAGCCCAGATCCCAGGCTTCTGTGTGGCCTTTGGTGGCAACATGTGCCATGGACGTTTACATAGACCCTGGCTGCTGTAGGGTCAGGAAACCAGACATGGCCCTGGGCAGCAGCTGAGGCCTGGATGACACTATGGCCCCAGGTGGCAGCACAGGGCAACCAGATCAGCATGGATCTGCGGGTGACCCTTGGACAGGTGGCAGCCCAGACACTGGGCATCCTTGTGTTCTTTGATGGCAACATGGACCGTGGATATCCACATAGACTCTGGATGTGGTAGGACCATGGACCCAGATGTGGTCCTTGGCAGCAGCTGGGGCCTGGACATCACCATGACCTCGGGTGGCAAGCATCATCCTACATCATCCTACTCCTCACCGTCCTCATTTCTCCTGGTCTGCCTCCTTCCACAGCACATGAACCATTGTACTTCTCTTTCTCTCCCATTTCTCCACCACATATTTGCTCATCAGTTAGGAGTCACATGCCACAAGGCACTGGGCAGGCCCAAGGATGTCTTCCTGACAGCCTTAAGGGCCCAGTCTGGCCTGTGGGTGGTTAGCACCTGCCTGAGTGGCAGGCCCTCAAAATTTTCAAATGTGTGCATAGTCTCATTTAAGTTCCATTTGGGATCATTTCTATCATTCCTTTTTTTTTTAATCACTAGTTTTAATTCAACCAAGAACCACAATTGCTGTGGGGTGTCTTTCTGTATGCTGTGAATATGTATGGCTCTGACTGGTTGATAGATAATGCTGCATTGGCCTATGGCAAGGCAACTCAGAGGCAGGCAGGAAATGCAAGCAGATAGAAGAAGAAAGACAGAAAAGATGAGACACCAGCCAGCTGCCCAAGGAGCAAGATGCCAGCAGACTGGTAAAGCCGTGGAACACCTGGCAACATATAGATCAACAGAAACGGGTTAATTTATGATATAAAAGCTAGCTAGCAAGAAGCCTGCCATATGACTTCTGACTACGCACAATAGCTTCTTCCCAGGATTTTTAGACACATCCTCCAAAGCTGGTTTAACCAATACATAGTTGATATGCAGCTTGAGAGCTAAAATTATTTTATGCTTTCAAAGGCTCTTTATGGAACTGGAAAGGTCTCCAGGATAGGATATATTGATTTTCTTTCTTTTTTCCCTCACAAAAGTAAAAATGAAGACTTTAAGGAAGGGAATGCTGTGGAGTTGAGAAAGAAATCATGAGCTTTTACCTTTCACAAGACGTGGAAATTCTCAACATTCCCTCAATCACTGTCACCACCCAATTATGAAATACATCAGCAAAAATTCCCATCTGGCCAGGTCGCTTGGCTGAACTCACCAGCTGTTAAAATGAGTGCCCAGTCACATCGCAGACTGCACCAGGTGGTAGTGGCACCAACCTTCTCACTGGCCTGGCAAGGAGGGCAAGTGGGGGCAGAGGCAAGTTCTGCTTTGCAAGCTCTCATTCCTGTACATGTCTCCTCTTCCTCCCCCATCCCAAACTTTCTTTTCTTTCATACATCCATCTTCCACTTATATATAGTCTTATTTGGAGGTGTTATAAACTGATTTTAAAAATTTATCTTGAACAAAGCTGGGCAGGGTGGCACATGCTTTAATCCCAGTACTCAGGAGGCAGAGACAGGAGTCCAGCCTGGTCTACAGAGAGAGTTCAAGGAAAGCCAGAGCTACACAGAGAAACCCTATCTCAAAAACAACAAAAAAAGTTACCTTGAATACAGTTCAAAGAGTTTGGTTGATAGAGATAAATGGTAAGGTTCAATTCAATTACTTAAATTATTTCATATTCTATATTAGGAATGAAATACACTCATCTAGATCTAGCTAATGATTTTTATTTGTTATTGTGAAATTATGAAAATCCATGAGGTTGACATTTATTCTTTAGGGCCATATTTGTAACAATATTCTCTTTAAATTTTTTTTCTCATATGTTTTTTTCTCTCTGTCTCTGTCTCTGTCTCTGTCTGTCTCTCTCTCTCTGTGTTTCCTCAGTGACATTTCTATGTCTTTCCAATCTGGATTATTCCTTGTAAATACAAACATGAGGCAAACTCTGGCATTTGGTTGATGTTGACTCGGGGTTAGACATCTCCTCGGGTCTAATTAGCATTAGTAGAAGAGGTGGGAATTCACAACCAAGTAGAGTGAAGGTTCTTACGTTCCCTGAAGTGAAGCTGCCTCACCAGCTGGGGTGCTAATAAAAGAAACCATTTTGTGGTGATATTTTATTTGTGCATCCTAATAAAGCTTATCTGAGGATCAGAGGACAAAGGCAGCCACTGTAGTAAACATAGTGGTAAGGTAGTGGGGGCACACGCCTTTAATCCTAGCATTCCGGAGGCAGAGATTTATCCGGATCTCTGTAAGTTCAAGGCCACACTGGGAACAGAGCCAGATGTGGTGGCACACGCCTTTAATTCCAACACTAGTTAACCATAGAGGTCTGGAGGTCTGGACAGACAGACAGGAAGTGATAGAGCTGGACAGAAAGAGGAAGTGATGTAGCTGGCAGGGACAGAAAGGCATATAGGTGTGGGTATACAGGAAGTAGCTCTTCTCTTTGGCTATAGGCATGGGTATACAGGAAGTAACTCTCTCTTGGGCTGAGGATTTCTAGCAGGAAGAACGTGGCTGGCTTCTTTCTGCTTCTCCGATCTCTCAGTTTTTACCTCAATATCTGGCTCCAGGTTTTTTATTAATAAGACCATTTAGCAATTCGTCTTACATTATTTAATGATCAAGTCTCATAAACATGAGGAAGACTAGATAGTATAGATTGTTACATTTTTTTTCCTCATATGACATGGAGAGAAGTTTGAGTCATCTTAGACCATCTGGCTTTGCTTTGGAGGTTTTATAGAGGACTCTGGGTATTAACTGACTAACACTGCCAGCACTGCGGAGCCCTACCTCTCAAATCCCTCTGACTTCTTAGATGGTCTCTTTGTATGTGACTTTAGTAAGTACTCACATGCCAGTGATTCCACAGTGCATTGACCTCTCAGATCCCCAAACCTACTGACACAGCCATCTCCTTTTGGGTGCCTTAAGAGTAACTGAGAAGGAAGCTTCTGCATGCCAGACGCTCTTCCCAGCCAGGCAATTCATTCAGAAAGAAGAGCTGTTAACAATCTTACAAGTAGGGCGAATGGTTGAAGAGGTAATATTGACAGAGGGTCCTTTCGGTGTCCTCAGCAGCTCATCAAATGGTGCCAGCAAGTTGTCATCAGTCCGATATCTCACTTCTGAAAGGCTGAGAAGACGGAGAAATGGTGAGGTCCCATGTCAATGTCATTTGCATTCTGGCTCGGTACCAGCTGGGTTCTCATTCGGCATGCTTTGAGATCCACTATCTACAGACTCCTTCCTGTACGTGGAAAGAACTGGATGGATATATTTGTGCTCAAACTACAGCTCTTCTTTTTTACTAAGGAGTAACCTTCTGGAAGCTCTGACCTCTCAGAACATTTCTTTTTTTTCCATCTGTAAAAAGGAAAATAAAACACCTATGAGCTTGCAGAGTTCTTGTGGATTATATAAAGTAATAGCTGAGAGGCATATGAGAATACAACGGATGTTAGCTTTTCCCACCTCCAAAAATAGGGAATACATTTCACAAAGTTACCAGTGTCCCCAGTCCCAGCTTGGGACAGGGTCTCCAGTATTGTAGCCTGATCTCAAACTTGATGTGTAGCCACAGAGGACCTTTAACTACTCTTGTATCCAGCTCCCAAGCAGTACCTGTCATCACACATGATTTATACAGTGCCCGAGATAAAGCCAGGGCTTCTTACTAGGTGAGCACTCTGCTGAGTTATACCCCTAGGGCACAGGGCAGCAGCTTCCTTATATGCCCAGGAGTTTTTAATCCCTCACCAGATAGAATTTATCCCTAGTCCCCTTCTATAACGAGCATTTCCTCTGATCTTGCTAGGTTGGGGAAATACTTATTTCCCCTTTTGTTTTTTTGAATTCTATTAATATAGAATAAACTTGAAGTAAAAAAAAAGTGGGGGGGTTTCCTGGTAATTTAACAGGTTATTTTTGGTATGTATGCTTCAGTGTAGTAGATAGAACTCAACTTGTGCACATGGAACTACACCCCTTGACTCTTAACAGTTTTATCATAGAGCTACACCATTCTCTTAGATTGGATGAGAAAAGGCTGCCCTTACATCATTAGCTTGCTTTTAGTAACAATGACCCAGGGGCTGCCTTTTGATGTGCTTTTTCTTGGTAGCTTGCCTGCCATCATGTCAAATGTGTATGGGTGCTCAGCCAATACCCGGCCAGATCAGCTTGTGATGCAACATTTATGAGCAAATGATAATAAGTCTGTGTCTTGAAGTGGGGTCCCAGCAGCATCTGATGTGTCTGATCTGGCTTCAGGGTCAGGCTAGGTTGTCTGCTTCCTCTACTTTCTTCAACCACCTCTTTTCTCAGTGGCTCTTGGAAAAATGCTTCTAGGTTGCACCAGCACCGTGGTGCTCATGCAGCTAGAGTGGACCTCTCTCCAACTTTTGCCATGTTTTGTTGCTGGGCTCCGGAATTGTCGTCCCTTGTGTCCAGGAAAGATACTGTAGAAATGCATTCATACCAATCTCCTTCCTACCCTACCAGCAATTGCTTCCTTTCTCAGTCTTCCCAAAGTCTCAAATCCCTATCTTAATTTCCCAGGGCTGTTGTGATAAGGGTAAGAAGTGAGGTGACTTAGAACAGAAATCTGTTAAAATCAGAGCGACAGCAGGTCCTTGTGTGCTGAAATCCCCAGGGAAAGAACTCTTCCTTGTATCTTCCACCCCCGCTGGCTCTGGGTGTTCTATAGTTGTGGCAGCATGGCCATTTTCTTCAGGTGTGTGCGTTGTATTCTGTGTGTGTCCCTGAGCTCCAAGTATCCCCTTTTATAGGGACAACCCTTTTATAAGGGCCTACCCTAATGACCTTTAGTCTTGAATTCCCAAATATGTCACATTCTCTGTACATTAGGATGCCATATGTTTGGGAAACAACCATTCAACACATGACAGTGCCAAATACTTCAGCACATTCTTGGAGGAGTTCCAAAGAAGCACGTCTCACATTGGTACTCAGAAGCTTCATTTGAGCCCTGTTAGCACATTTAAATGGATAAGTAGAAGACTAAACTCAGTTAGCAGTGTCAATCACAGGTTTTAAAAATGGCTACTCTCATTAAAATGTCTGGTCATTTGCCTTCCTAAAAGGTTTTAAGAGATTTAAAATTAGTTCATTTGGATTGAAAACCAGTATTATTCCACATGTGTGAATGTATTTGCAGTAAATAAACTAGAGTTAAAGACTAAATAGAATTTACATGCATTAATCTTTTTGGAATACACTCTGGTTTTCTGGTTGCAGCTCTTATTATCTGGTAAGTTTCAAATGTCTCTAAAACCACAATACAAAAATAAGCAGCCTCAGAACTATTGTCTTGTTCCATGGGTGGAGTGGTAAGAAGTCTCTGGAAGTCTTTTATTCCTTTAGTGTAGAGTCTATAAGCAAGAGTGGCTAGGTTCATAGACTACTTCCTTCTCAGTTACTAAGTGGGGGAGTGAAAACCCAAGTACTTATTGCTTGGAAATATTTGGGACCATTTTTGTTTCCAAATAAACATTGCTGAACAGTCTCCCAACATGGCATCATCAAGCTTGAATGACTTCACTTCTTGCCAGCCAACTCATTGATAAGACCCAAGAATACAAGGATAATAATGCCACAAAAATATTTATTAAACATGTCAGTCAAAAATTGTATTGCTGATGAGATGGAGTTGTTTTTTTTTTCTGACTTGTATAGACATTTTATTTAGCTTATATCAAAGCTGTAAACATAAGTTGCCTATAGAGTAAGGAGCAAAAGACATGAATAGGTACATCATGAAAGAAAATCCCAAAGACCAACACAAGTTCAAAGACAAATAGAAGAAACAATATTGACCACTTTGAAGTCTGCCATTGCTAAGAGTTTGCAAGGACACAGATCAACGGAAACTCATCTTTGCCCATAGGACTGTGGATTACTACAAGCATTTGGGAAAATAATCTGTAATCTAGTAATTTGAAAAGGTACATACCTAATGACCCAGTAATTCTACTCATAATTCTACTGTGCATTTCAGAAAGTTCATGCTCACATGCTTCTGGATACTTGTATGAGAAAGCTCGTAGTCCCGACTGAGAAATAACAGAGTCCATCAGGAACAGAATAAATAAATAAGCCCTGAAACAGTTATTTATAGAGAAAAACAAACTGCAACTCCGTGCAACAACACATATAGGTCTCACTATGCTGAATGGAAGAAGTAAAGTGCTAAATGTCTGTATGCTAATTAGTCAGGTCCAAGAAAAGGACAAAATGAAAATTTGCTAGAATGTAAATCTCATGAAGGGAAAGATCTTTATGTTATCATTATTGCTGTTTTCTGAGTACTTATTAAATGCTCAAGAAATATTAATTCAATGACCATAGTTATACTGTTTAAGGTTACATATGTGGGAATACAAATATTTTTAAACAGCATTAGCACAAAAGTCAGAATAGGGTTATCTCTAGGAAGAATGGGGAGGTTGTGGCTGGGCAGGCCCTACGGATGAGGTGTCCTGTCTTCTGGGGTGAGGGTAATCTCTTGATCTGTGTCCTTGTAAACTCTTAGCAATGGCAGACCTCAAAGTGGTCAATATTGTTTCTTTTATTTGTCTTTGAACTTGTGTTGGTCTTTGGGATTTTCTTTTGTGATGTACCTATTCATGTCTTTTGCTCCTTACTCTATAGGGCAACTTATGTTTACAGCTTTGATATAAGGTGGGGACTTTATTATACAATATAATTTGTTTTATGTGCTTTTATGTGGGTGGTATTTCACATAATGAAATAGCTAATGTGCAGATTTCTAGTTTTGGTCTCCTTTTATACACTTCCTTTGGAGCATGGGGAGAGGAAGGCACACTTGGGGACTTTAAAAAAAGTCACATGGCAACTCTTCTCTGTGACATTCGTCAGTGTGGCCATAGGTGTTGATTATCAACACCCATCAGGCAAAGCTCTGAGCACACCTGTGTGGGATGATCTGAGGTTAACCTCTGAGAGTGTCTGTGGGGGATTGTCTGGATTATGTTCTTGATGTGTGAAGGTCAGCCTTAATTGTGGGTGGGGCCATTCCCCGAGTGGAGCTCCTGGGCTGTATAAAATGGAGGGGGAAGCTGAGCAGTAGGCGGCGTTAATTCATTACTTTCTGCTCTTGACTGTGGACGTAATGTGTTCTCTTGATGTCCTGCCACCACGACTCCCTAGCTATGAAGGGCTGGAACTTGGAATTGTGAGCCAAACAAATCCATTCTCCCCTAAATTGCTTTTGTCAGAGATTTTGTCACAGTAACAGGAAAGGAAACTGAAACACGGCCACAGAGCTTTTCACTTGTTTGTCCCAGATCTCTCGGTTGTGGCCCTGAACAGAGCTGTGGCTTCAGTTTCCTCCTTTTCCACTTAACAATATGTGTGACGCAGGAAACAGAACTGTGGAATGAGACTCATTGGTGTTCCTTCAGACAGATGCAGGGATTAAATAAGACGTACCACCAAAAGGCATTTTTTCCTGCCAGAGTTCACCTTCGGTGCCTTTGTGTGAACTGTAAAAGGCACCTTCCTCCTCCTGCTAGAGGAGGAGACTGGCTAGACACAGAAACAGCATCAGGAGAGGATGACTCCACCTCTTCTGGGCTGAGCAGGTTTGGACTCCACCTCACTGTACAGAGCTGACCGTTGTGTGGTAAATGCAATGCAGAACCATTCAGCAGCCTCGGTGTTGGCAAGTTGACAAATGGGCAACGTCAATGCCAGGACACAGAATCCAATTCTTAGCCACTTGGAAGACAGGATGTATGCTGGCAATCAGCTAAGGGGCTTAGGTGGAAATAGAGACTCACTTCCTTCTGTTGGAGGGGTCTAGCTTTTCATATTATTGTTGAGTGTTTATTATAGCTTCACTGGTTAAAGCAAAGTGTTGGGAATCTTCATTTCTGGTCTTTGAGATAGATCTGATTAGTTCCTTCCCAAGGTCACTTTCCTCAGCTTCTGGACTGTCCCTGTGTCTTTGATTCATGTTCCTTGCCTGATGAAGAATGTATATTTCAGGGTTAGCAGAACAAGAAGTGATGGGGCAGGGTATTCTGATGGTGAGCTGAGGACTCCTCTGATCTTTCCAACTAAGAGCATAATGTGCTCCAACCTGGATTGACCTGATCACTCTGATAAAATGAGATTATGCATCACCTAACACTGGCAAACCAGGAAGGACTTCGTTCCCCATCGACGCTTAATTAGCCAAGTCCTCTCTTTGTGATGCCTAATCTTGGTTGTTGACTTGAGGGAGTCTCAACTGAAGAACTGTCTGCATCAGATTGGCATATCAGTGGCGCATTTTATTGTTAATTAGTGTAGGAGTGCCCAGCCCACTGTGGGTGATACCATCCCCAGGCTGCTGGGCCTGGGCTGTATATGAAAGGTAGCTGAACATCAGCCAGGGAGCTAGCCAGTAAGAAGTCATCCTTCATGGTATTTGCTTCCATTCTGCCTTAAGTTCCCACTCTGACTTTTCCCTTCATGGTAGACTGTGACCTGCAAGCCAGGCAAACGCTTTCCTCTCGCAAGTGGCTCTTGTTTCACGGATGCTATCACAGCAACAGAGGGCAAACCAGGAGTCCTTCCTCCCATACTATAGGATCATACTGTGATCAGCCGCGGACAGAAATGTCAGGAATGGGGCTCCTCACTTTGAAGTTTATAATGTTGGGATAAAATTCACTCTGCTTTTCTTATTTTCCTTTCCCCCTTTCTGTGCTGGGAATTGAACCCACACCCACTGTACCCATAAACCTGAAACCCACTCTTGAACAAAAAAAGGGGAGTTTTTTTCTTTCTTTTCTGATGACTAGTTGATAGGTGATAAACAGCAGAGACTGCTGGGAAATTTGGGCTTTCTTTAAAGAATCATTCACATTGGAACTTCAAAGCTCCAACGGCCCAAGTGAAAATAAGAACGAAAACTAGTGGAGAGCCGTCCTCTGTGGCTCCCAAATGAATTCTGGATGACACTTAATTTCTTCCTTTGACTTGGGCTAATCTTCTAATTGGGAAGGATATAAGACTGAGAAATATTTATGTGTGGCAGTCGAGAGTAAGTTCTGAATGAGGATATTGCCCCCTAGTGCTGAAAAGTGACCTAGCTAGGAGCTCCCCAAAGTCAAAACTGAGTAAAATAAAGTTTCCAACATTGGTCCTGGAGACTTGTGGGATCTGAAAAGAGCTAACAGTATTATTACTGTTAGATAAACTCATAACCACAAATAACTATTTACCCTTCAATTGCCGCTTGAGACTGTGGCTTTAAGTGTGAGGGGTGTGTGTGTGTGTGTGTGTGTGTGTGTGTGTGTGTGTGTGAACTTCCGAGTAGCAGGTCTTTCAGAGAAGCTCACAGAGGTTTCTTTCAGGGTTCCTTATTTTATCTGTGTGGGTCTTGCCAAGAGGAGGTAGATTTTACTGTCTTTCCTGGATCACAATCTTCATATACTTTTTATTGCTCTTGTCTTAAAAGTCACCGGTGTTAAGTTCTCTATACAGTGTCAGAATAGTTGGGCTTGGCTTTTAAATTCAACAAATGTGTGAATCTGTCCTGCCTGCCAGGCCAAAGGCTTTTTTAAGATTTTTGTTATCAGGGAGAGAAAGTGTGTTCAAATTGCTTCCCTGGAGGACTCCTTGGCCCAACCAGGAAGTAAAGAGCAGTCAGTTGGAAAGTTAAAGTTAAAGTGTTAACTATTACCAGGAAGTAGCTGGGACCTGGTTACTAAGAGGTAAAGACAACTTTAAGGAATAGCATTCACAAAGAACAGCCACCACCTGGGGCCTGAGAAAGTGCAAGGAAGGAGAGACTTTCAAAGAAACACCCACCAACTCACATCTGGATCCCTGTTGCGTCTCTTCACTGAGATCCAAACCTCCTGGAGAGTGTCCAGTCCCAGCCCCCTCAGAGAGGCAGAGAGTGCAGAGAGTTCACAGTGAAAGCTGTGAAGACTGAGGTGTTCTGCCTTCGGGGGCGAAAAACACCCACAGGGAGCTCCTGGGTACTGCAGGCTACCCACCACTGACCACCCTGTGGTGTAAGGCGAGAGTCATGGAGATTGAGTTGGGAGACTTGGGAGAGGAGTGCACCAGAAGAAACTCCTTCCTCCTCTTTCTTTTCTGGTGTCCATCCTATGGACCCTAATAACTAAGTGTATCATTGTGCCAGTTAGCAAAAGAAAAAAAAAATTCCTTGTGAGTCCAACAAAGGGTGGATTTGGGCCTGGAAGTCAATAAATACCAGAGACAATATATGTTAGCAATCCCCCCATTTTGAAGAATCTGTTTGGGTCTCTTGGGTACTCTGGTGATGACCCCCCCCCTTCTCACTGTACCAGCTGAGGCATGGGTACCCATAGGAGCCTGTTGCTGAGGACAGCAACATGAATTAAATATTCTTGGGTTGAATGTCTGCTGTTACTGATTTTGATTAAAAAAGATTTTGATTAAAAAAAACAAAAACAAAAACAAAAAGCGAGCAAACTAGATACCAACTGCAAGGACCGTAGTAACAAATGTAGAAGCCTGTGCTATAGCTAATTAAAGCACTGTCCTCGGTCAACGGCCCTTTCTCATGTACACAAGAGCAGAGTGTAAGGGGAGCTGGTTCTGGAGCGAGTGTGGAGTTCCAGGTCTATCTGAACGCTGTATTCCCTTTTCTAAGTCCCAGCTCATGCATGTGCTTTGTGGAAATCTTTGGAAGATGTGACAGCCATGGACCATTCCGATAACCTTTTCCTTACCATTTCTCCTTTGCCTTACATTTTCTTCTTCAATCCCTCTCTACTCATGACTCTTACTCCTGTATGATGCCCCTGACGAGCTTTAGCTACTTATTTCTTTCTATTTCCCTTCCTCCTACCATTTCTCGAACGTAGTCAACACGGAGTTAGTTCCTTGTTTGTTGGCCTCTATCTTTTATATTGAGGGTAGGGAGGCTGATTTAATTACCATGGCTGTGATGAAACACCATGAACAACCTGGGGAGGAGAGGGTTGGTTCCAGCTTACACTTCCAGGTAACAGTCCATCAGGGAGGAGTCAGGGCACGAACACAAGCAGGGCAGGAACCTGGAGGCAGAAGCTGATGGAGGGGTGTGGCTTACTCACTCGATCCTCATGGCTTGCCTAGCCTGTTTTCTTACAGCATCCAAGACCACCAGCCCAGGGGTAGCACCGCCCAGAGTGATCTGGTCCTCCCCCCCATCAGTCATTAATTAAGAAAATGCCCTATAGGTTTGCCTACAGCCTGATCTTAGGAGGTGAAGTAGACTATTATTTTAAGGTGTGTTACTTTTGTTTATGTTGCATTTGTTTAACTCTGTGAAGCTGTGTTACTGTGACTGTCTAACACACCTGATGGACTAATAAAGAATTGGTCAATAGCAAGGCAGGAGAAAGGATAGGCGGGGCTGGCAGGCAGAGAGTATAAATAGAAGGAGAACTCTGGGACGAGGGCTCTAAGAGCGAGGAGCCAGAGAAGGAGGAGGACTCCAGGGTCAGCCACTCAGCTACACAGCAAGCCATGGAGTAAGTAAGACACACAAGAGAACAGGAAAAGTCCAGAGGCAAAGGGCAGACGGGATAAATTAAGGAAAGCTGGCAAGAAACTAAGCCAAGCTAAGGCTGGGGCATTCATAATTAAGAATAAGCCTCCGTGTGTGAATTTATTTGGGACCTGGGTGGTGGGCTCCCCCCAAAAAGAGCCAAAAAACCAACAATAATATGAAGGCATTTCTCAGTGGAGGTTCCCTGCTTTCAGATTACTCCAGCTTATGTCAAATTGACATAAAACTAGCCAGTACAGAGGCCTTTGTTTAAATGTGTGTGTGTGTGTGTGTGTGTGTGTGTGTGTATGTGTATAGTCAAGAAAATAAGTTACAACAAATTATATAAGCTGATAAATGCTGTGCTATAAAATTAGAAAAGTAATATTTGACCAAGGTTCTAGCATACAACTTTTCCTTCCTCTTCTGTATGCATGAACTTTGTTTCTTTATATGCTAAAAATTCTATAATCTATATAGAGAATAAAAATATAATTTATCCCCAACATAGGTTATCAAAATTTATTTTTAATAATGGATGATTGACATACATATGATGTAAAACTTTTAACAAAGATATCCTTATTTACAAAACTGCTGCTAAAAGGAAAGAACACTGGTCAAGTGTATCTCACCACAGAAAGGGAAAACGGGCATGTATTAATAATCGCCTTCACTGATCTGTCAAGTATATTCTCAACAGGCAAGAACTGCAATTTTGACAGTGTGTTGATGAACATGAACACTGCTTAGAATTACAGATTTTGTGTAGACTACTTTCTCACTCCATGTGCTTTTTTTCTTAATTTTTAGTTGGCTTTTATTTTAGCATGGTTTTTATTTTAGCATGCAAAATAGTGGATTTCATGACCACACTTCTTTATAGGTTTGTCCTTGTGGATTCCCATGGCATAGCACTATCTCCAGGAACCAATCAGCCCCCGTCATAGAGTTTAACAGTGCCTGCTTGCTTGCGAAAGATCACCACAGCTGTGTTTGCTGACTACGATCCCTCGTGGTAGAAATGGGCTGCAGGGTCACTGGCCCCTCAAAGGAGTATCCAGCCACCCCTGGCCGTCAATTTGCAGGCCATTTTGCCCTATCTGCACCATGTTTTTGACTCTGGGGAGACGCTAGAGTACACAGGCTGGACACAGGCTGTCCGGTCGGGCTGTTTTGGGGTCGTCCATGTTCCTGCCAGTAACCCCAGACCTATGCTTGGTCAGTGACCCTAATAAACCCATTGGTTCCTCAGGGTGAACTTTGGTTTGTCATTGTCACCTCCTGAGGAGGGAGGCAAATTTTCACCTATGGTAGCATAGGGTGAAAATTCTTCCAACAGTCCTCCCCTGCTCCCTCCTGCACCCCCTCTCCCCCCCCAAGGAGTCACCATTCTGCTTTTGTGTCACGTGTCTTCTGCTACCCTCTTCTTCTTTAGCACTCCCCATGGACCCCTTTCTTGTTTCATGACCGTCCCCGCACCCACATGTATAAAATGAGAATATAGTAGCGGCCCCTATGAGAAAACACATGGTATTTGTCTGAGTCTGGGTCGCTGGGACCTACAAACTCCATGGCTTCTCTGTTCTTCATGTCTGAATGAATTTCCATTGTGTTTATCCTCCACATTTTCTTTATTCATTATCAGCTGATAGACATCTAGGCTTAGAGCTCTCTCCAAAGCTCTTCTCCCAAGGTGCAGAACACTTAGGGTTTTGCAAATGTTTTTTTTTCCCCCCTCAGGAAATTGTGCATGTCTATTGCTGTGGTGGAATATAGAAAGGGGGTCATTCACCTGTTGTGTGGGAAGTGGGGTGGGGCTGGCATGCTTCTGTTGTTGCTTCTTCTTCTTCCTCCTCCTCCACCTCCTCTTCCTCCTCCTCCTCTTCTTCCTCTTCTCCTCCTCCTCCTCTTTTTTTAGTATTGAAACAACTTTGTGGGAAGCTTCTTTGAGGTGGAATTGTAAATTCTGCAACGGGTCTGAAGGCTGGGCCAGTGAGTGGGGGTGAACTGCCGTCTGTCTGTGACTGTCCGTTCTCAGCCGGCCTCCTCAGGTGGCTTCCTTCCAGTCCAGAGGGCAATGCCACCTACTCTAGAATGCAGGCCAGTTCTTCCCGGCTGGTCACAGGTCCCTGTGGGTGTGGGAACCCAGGGGAGCAGCTGCCTGGACACCACTGGAAAGGCTAGAAATGCTCGGTGGCTCCCCCAGCTCTCGGCTCCTTTTAGGGTGCCCACTTCTGTTTCAGTTCCTTCTTGGGACTTCAAAACATGTCCGTCCTGAAGGTAATAGCTCTAAACAAATGGGATATGTGCTTCTATTTGTGTTAGGAACCAAAGGCCTTTGAGGTCTGAGCAAGTTAAAGGCTGAGTTTCAGTGGAGATTTGTCAGAAACCTCTGTATGAGGCTTCCTTTGCTCTTGGTGAAATGTACAAACTGGGTTGTTTTTATTTTTTTTCAAAATAGTTATTTCAGATTTCATTTTGTTATTATTTCTAAACTTACCCAAACCCCAAACAACAAAGCAGCGGCGGGGGGGGGGGGGGGAGCCAGTCGAAAAACTCAAGCACACTGCTGCCTGGAGTTGTTAAAAAATTAACTTCATTGAGATAGGGCTACTGTTGAATGATTTTCCTGTTTCTCGGTAGCTTGCTGGGATTTTGTTAACTTTAGGGAGGCCCAAGTCACCGGCTGAAAGTTGTTTTCCATCTCATATTTGCCAGCTCAGCCTCACTGACACTTCCCTTCCCTGGCTTTGCTCAGTGTGGAAACTATGTCTGCAGGGGCGCGGGTGGGAGGTGGAGAGGGTGGAGGCAGGGCGGAGGTGGGTCTTCATGGATTTCTCTACACCCCGGTAGTTGCACTGCCATTGATAAATGCTGACTTCTTGTTACAAGTAGAGCATTTAAGCCTTCCTCTTCCATCAGCACAGTTTCAAATGTCTGCTCGGAGCTGACAACCCTTTTCACGGTAGATATGCTGGCGGTGGTTATGAATAAAGATTATTCGACATCTGCTTCTTACTCTGATCTTTAGCCCTTGCCATGTATATTGCAAGTGTTTTTTTTTTTTCCAGCTTATAACGTTTGAGTTCCTCAAGTGTGCTAAGTTTCTGCGTCCTGAATTCAATAAGTTTTTCTGCTTATGGTTTTGCCTCTGACATATGCTAAATTGTTTTCCCCAACTAAAAAGGAATACGTCCTGTGATGATGGCTGGTTGAGGTTAGTCACGTGGCCTCGGCATCTGGGAACACATGTCAGACTTGGATTCTTCAGGGTAACAACTTTCGAAGTTGAGTATCGCGACATATATAAGTAAAGCCTTCCCTCGGACTTCGTGAGGTCTGCCTAGTCTGGCTTTTCCAGCCTAGAAGCTGCACTTTCTCAGAAGCAGGATCATCTAGGGGTTTCCCAGCTTCACTTTGGGAGCAGATGAGCAGCTCTGGGAAAGGCCTGGCAGTGCCCGGGGCTGTGTTATCTCAGTACCAGCAGAACTTGCGCCTACTAAGAATGGAGCCATGCTGTGCACAAAAGTCAGAACAGTGAGTAAATGTCACCCACTTTAATTGAACCCTTGGCATTTTCACGTGGATTTCTCCCTCTTCAAAAGCTTTCTTCCTCAGCCCAATTAGGCAGCGATGATTTTCCATATAATCCCATTTCTTTATTTGAGGTTGTGATCAGAACAGACAAGCAATTGTCTTAGACGTTGCATTGTGTGCGTTTCCCCCAATTCTACGTTCTTACCACTTTGACTGGTGACATAGTGTTCTATTAACTGAACTTGGCAGAATCTTTTTATCTCAACCTGAGCTAGAGCTAATCGAGCCTTTTTATCTTAGCCCAGGCTCCTTCCAATAGACATTTGGATGTAAGGAGTTGATGGAGGAGGTGATTCTGGGTAGTGACGCGAGGGAGTGGAGAAGAGAGACAGGGAAGGGAGCACATCCAGGCTACGCTGATGGACTCTTCTGCGGGAGACTGAGCTTGTCTTGGTGAGATTCTCTTGGAGAGTCAGCATAGGTCACAACTGAGAACTTTCTTTGAATTTGTTTCTTTTCTGTTGTCCTAACCAAAGAGTGGACAACAGAGAAGTTAAGGATTTATTCTGACTCACAGTTCATGGCGGGGAAGGTGGTGGCAGATGTGACTTGGTCCCCATTGCTGTCAAGAAAGCAGAGAAAGGAGAATGCTGGTGTTGAGAGGCCTGCTCCTTATCCCCTTGTGTTCATCCTGAGATGCTAGCCTATGAGATGGTGCAACTGACCTTTGCGTTGGGTCTTCCCACCTCAGCTGATCCTCTCTGGACAAATCCTCACGTATCTATCTAAAGATGTGCCTCACTAACTCCCTGGGCTTTTATTAATCCAGTCAAGTTGACAGTCACAATAAACCATCATACTGACCCGGAAAAGGCACCTAACATAAAATCAAGGCGTTTATGAGCTCGTTCTCTCAATACAGAAGATAAATTATACTACATTTCCTGGTGTACCTGAAAACAACGAGATTTTCTCAGTTTCGGATTCTTAGGAAGTTGGTGATATTATTAGAAACTTGGGAGGTGAGTGCTTCCAAATGAGTATCCTGTTACCATAGTGAGGGATGGCAAGATGGCTCAGTGGGTAAAAGTCAGCTTGACAGCCTGAGTTTGATCCTGACCCCGTGGTAGGAGGAAGGAAGAAGGTCCCCAAAGCTGTCCTTTGACCTGTACACATGTGCTATGGCATGTTTTTGTTTTTTGTTTTTCCCCTTTTCTCTCTCGGAATAAAATAAAAAATGAAAAAAAAATCATAGTAAGGACATCCACCATGTGGTTAATTTGTTTAGGCCAAGTGGGATTACATGCTATCTAGTATTTTTCCAGCAAGTGTGTGTTGGTATCTGGAAGTGGAGGTGCTTCCTGATAACGACACGAGGCTTAGAGACTCTGAAGCTAGCAGAAGAAAGGAGGTGATGGTGTGTGTCCCTCTCACCTCTTGCCAGCGTCGAAATATTCACTACCTCTGGGTGATTTCCTCAGGTGGGAATTTTGGCGGGCTTCAGCTAGAGAAAGGTGAATAAGATGGAAGGGTATTTGCTTCTGGATGGCAGGTTAGGAAACACAGGTCAGCAGGCCACCTCCCTTCCCTTCCCCGCCTCTTCACCTTCCTCCCACACCATACACATTTTTCTCCTCCCTTACCACAAGGATGTACAGCGTCTCCTTGGCACAACCCAAGGGTACTCTTGGGCTGTGTTGTTTGAACGTAAGTATTACGACTGAGTCAGCTGACCTGACCCGTGAGGTAGCTACTAAGTGACCGATGGGTGAGTAGCATATCCAGGGTGGCTAACCGGGTCACTGGGATAATTCCTGTCCAAGGTGAGAGGGGAGGAAGTGTAAAGTTTTAACATGCTACTCAGAATGGTGAGCCATGGGAAACTTACTAGTCATTTCTGGAATTTTCTAATATTTTCAGTTGGCCAGGGGTCATTAAAGCTATGCAAAGTGAAAGCATAAATAAAAGAAGACTCTTTTGTGGAGGTTTTGTGTGTGTGTGTGTTTTTAAGTTGACAAACATTGCTTGGATTTATTAGGTAAGTTTTTTAAATGGCGTTTTTAAGTGTAAACGTAATGTTATCCAGACTTCAGCAATAGAACTTTCTTTAGGGTGCAGCTCCCCCATCCCTCTCTTCCCCACCTCCAGTCTCCCACTTATTCTACAAATGGTTACATCAGCCATGACGGTGAGATTGGTTGCCAAGCTGTTTGAGTTCACATTCTGTGTAAACCTGGCTGCTGGTGTTCTGGGACAGGTAAAATGGTTCGCATTGAACCTCCTTGTCTACTTTTGTCTGCGGCCTCTTTGGGACCTCTAGTATGATTGATATCCTAGAGTTTTGAGTCGGGTCATCTGGGGCTGAAGAGCCACCCGTGATTAACAAGAATACTTTGCAATACTGGGGCAGTCGATGCTGGTTAGCTGGAGCTAAGAAGTTAGTTGTGATTAAGAAGAGACCATCAGGTTGGTGGGACACGGAGGGGAAGAGTGCTCAGGGGGACTGCTGGGGTGGGGGTGGGGGCGGCATTTCAGGGGTGGCGCAAGGGAATCTCTCAGGAGCCTATGAGGAGAACCCCAGCTTAGACTCCTTGCAATAGCAGATAAGTAGCCTGAACTGGCCATCTCCTGTGACCAGATTGGTGCCTGGCCCAACTGTCATCAGAGAAGCATCATCCAGCAACTGATGGAGGCAGATGCAGAGACCCACAGCCAAACATTAGTCGGAGTTCAGGAATCCTGTGGAGGAGAAAGGCGTGTAGGAGCCTGAGGGGTCAAGGACACTATCGGAGGCTCACAGAATCAACTGACTTGGGCTCATAGGGGCTCACCGAGACTGAACTGACAACCAGGGAGCCTGCATGAGACTGACCTAGGCACTCTGCATACATGTTACAGTTGTGTAGCTTGGTCCTCTTGTGGGACTCCTAACAGCAGGAATGGGGACTGTTTCTGAGTCTTTTACTGGCTTTTTGGGACTCTACTCCTCAAACTGGGTCGTCTTGCCTAGCTTTAACACATGGGGAGGTGTTTAATCTTACTGCAACTTGATACGCCATGTTTTACTGATACTCATAGGAGACCTGACCTTTCCTGGATGATGAGGGAAGAGGAGGGGACTGGGAGGTGGGAAGGGGGAATGGAGAGGGGGGAGTCTGAGGGGGGAGGCAGCAGCCAGCATGTAAAAAAAATAGATGAATGAAAAAAAGAAAATATAATGAACAAGTAGAGCTATAAACAGTGCAGTTCAACTCAAAGCTAGAAAAAGAAAAAAAAAAAAAAAAAAAAAAAGAGAGACCAGCATCTGTGGGGTGAAATCTGGAAAGTGCTTCCTGGAAACACAGAAGCTGTGTTCCAGAGGTGGTCAAAGTTGCACCTCCTGCTGGCAGCTGAACTTGGTAATATGGAAGACTCACCCAGGTGGTACTGGTTTTGAAGGCATGAAGGGGTCATGGAGAGCAGCTGAGGCTTGGCCCTGGGAGAGGCCATTGGTGAAAGTGCAGCCCAGTTGCAGCAGAAGACCCCAGCATTTTGGAGATGCTAGTGCCATGGGATGACCACCAAGAACAGCAGCAGTGGAGTGGAGCCAGCTGGAGCCTAGAAGATGTGTGTGCTGCAGAGGGCAGAGCTGGAGAAGTGACTGAAGCCCCTTGGGGGAGCCCAGAAGATCGTTGAGTGAACCCCAGGTAATTGGACATGGCGTTATTTACAGTGTTGGAGTTTAATTTTTTTTTTTTTTTTTTTTTTTTTTGGTTTTTCGAGACAGGGTTTCTCTGCGTAGCTTTGCGCCTTTCCTGGAGCTCACTTGGTAGCCCAGGCTGGCCTTGAACTCACAGAGATCTGCCTGGCTCTGCCTCCCGAGTGCTGGGATTAAAGGCGTGCGCCACCACTGCCCGGCTGGAGTTTAATTTTGCTTTGTTCCAATTGTGACTATGCCCCGGTTCTTCCCTCTTGAAGAAAGTGTTTAGCTTAATTTTGACTTTTATAGGCACCCACAGCTGAAAGATGTTGAACTTAAGAGACTTTGGAGTTTTCAAGAGATTGGAGTTTTAATGTGTTTTAATTTGTGAAGACGGGGACTTTTAAAGTTATTTATGTTCTTAAAGGGAGATCTCAGGAATGAATGAGAAAGGAAAGGTGGTGACTTAATGGTGATGTGTGTGTGTGTGTGTGTGTGTGTGTGTGTGTGTGTGTGTGTGTGAGAAGTTGACGGGGTCAATTGTGCTGGGTAGTTTTAAGTCAACTTGACACAAGCTGCACTCATTTGAGAGGAGGGAGCCTCAATTAAGGAAATGTCTCCATAAGAGTCGGCTGTACACAAACCTGTTGTGCACTTTCTTAATTAGTGGTGGATGGGGGAGGGGACCCAGCCCATTGTGAGTGCTGCCATCCCCAGGCTGGTGGTCCTGGGCTGTATTAGAAAGCAGGCTGAGCGATGGGGAGCAAGCCAGTAAGCCGCACTCCCCCAGGGCCTCTGCATCAGCCCCCGTCTCCAGGTTCCTGTCCTGACTTCCCTTGATGATGAACTGTGATGATATGAAGTGTAAGCCAAATAAACCCTGTCCTCCCCATCTTGCTTTTTTGGTCACGGTGTTTCACAGCAGCAGCAATAGAAATCCTAAGTAGGACAGGAAGTAAAGAGACATTGAGGGCTGGAGAGATGTATTGATGTAACCAACCGTCTTATTAAATAAGAAACACAGAAACAATGTAAAAGAGAAAGCCGAGAGGTCAGAGCTCAGAGCTAAAATCTCACCCTTCCTCCTGCTGTCCCAGCTTCGCGAAAAGAGACCTACTTCCTTTCGGTTCGTTTTTTTAAAGTATGTCGTTCTGCCTTCTCATTGGTTGTAAACCCAAACACATGACTGCCTCGTCACTGTCTGAATGTACAGCCCCCTAGGTCTTAAAGGCATATGTCTCCAATGCTGACTGTATCCCTGAACACACAGAGATCTTATGGGATTAAAGGCGTGTGCCACCACCGCCACACTCTTGCTATGGCTCTAATAGCTCTGACCCTGAACACACAGATATCTATGGGATTAAAGGCGTGTGCCACCACCGCCACACTCTTGCTATGGCTCTAATAGCTCTGACCCCCGGACAACTTTATTTATTAACATACAATCAAAATAATATTTCAGTACAATTAGATTACCACCACAGAGATGGCTCTTCCAGAGGTCCTGAGTTCAATTCCCAGCAACCACATGTTGGCTCACAACTACCTGCAATTAGATCTGGTGCCCTCTACTGGCCTGCAAGGGTACATGCAGGCAGAACACTAGACATAATAAATAAATCTTAAAAAAGTATTTCTAAAAAAAAGACATTGAAATCAAATCTGCCGTTGTGTCAATTGGGGCATTGTTATTTTTTTAAGAAAACCTTTCAGTTTGTGTATCAGTAGGGTTTAGTGGCAGCATCTGCTTGCTGTTGGTATTCGTTCAGTTGGGCTCACAGGGTTCAGGCTGCTGGGAAGGAGTGACGAGAAGTGGCACTGTGGCCTTTGTCCACAGATGCAGTGGTGGCACTGTGGCCTTTGTCCACAGATGCAGTGGTGGCACTGTGGCCTTTGTCCACAGATGCAGTGGTGGCCCTGTGGCCTTTGTCCACAGATGCAGTGGTGGCACTGTGGCCTTTGTCCACAGATGCAGTGGTGGCACTGTAGACTCATGGTTTTAAATTTTTAATTAAGACTGTTTTCTTCAAGTGCTGGGAATTGGCACCCGGATTTCCCGTATGCTAGACAAGTTCTCTGCCACTGGAATGCATCCCTGTCCCTTCTTGTGTTCATGGTGGCATTCCTTCGTGGTGCCTTTAGGAAGTTTCTTTGGGAAGTTTACATTTTGTGCTTTTCCTGATTTTGTTTCTGCACAGCGCATTTTCTCTCCTTTTCTGTAACAGTTAATGTGTTCCAGGTTTTTAGTTCCTTCACCCTTTTCTTCCTCCCTTCTCTACCCGCATTTCCTCCACTTTCCCCCTTCCATTCCTTTCCCTTTTGACAAGATCTCACTGTGTAGCCCAGGCAGGTCTCAAACTTGTGATCCTCCTGCCTCAGTCTCCTGAAGGTTAGATTTACATACTACACCACACCAGGCTCACTAAAAATTTTGTTTATGTGTATGGGTGTTTTGCCTGCATGTATGTGAGTGCCTGATGCCTATGGAGACCAGTAGATGGCATCAGATTCCATAGAACTGGAGTTATAGACAGTTGTGAGCCTCTGTGCAAGTGTGCTGTAGATCTAACATGGATCCTCTGAAAGAGCAACTAGTGTTCTTGACGCTGAGTCACCTTTCCAACTCCAAATCCAGGCTTATTTTTTCTTCTAGCTTTACTGTTGTGATTAACAAAAAAAAATTTATGAAATGTCCAATGTGATGTCTTGATAGATACAGTGTAAAAATGTATTATCACCATCAGATAATTAGCACACTCACTGTGGTGGTTAACATTGATTGTCATTTGACAGACTCTAGAATCTCCCAGGAGACCAGCCTCTGGGCATGCCTGAGAGTTGTTATTTAGATTAGGTTGGTTGAGGTTGGGTGGTTGCTCTTGATGTGGGTGGTACCGTTCCAGGGCCTTCAGGTCTGGGCTACTTAAAGAGGAGGACAGTTGAGCACTAGCGTTCATAGTTCTCTGCTTCCTGACTGCAGATGCAATGTGAGCCTCGCCTCAAGCTCCTGCTGCTGTGGCTTCTCTGCCATGATGGGCTGTACCCTCCAACTAGAAGCCAAAATAGCCTGGTCTCCATTCAGTTGTTTATCACAGCAACAAGATGTGTAACTAACCCACCCAGGGTTGTGTATTAGACACTTGGGATCTGGTCTTAGCACATTTTAAGTTTACCCATACAGTATCACCAGCTACCGCCACCTAATGCTGTACGTTAGGTTTCCAGAGTGCGTTCTTCCTATAGCTGAAGCTCTTCCGTCAATCTCAGGCATAGAGAATACTACATTGTTTCTACTTCTTAAAGGAGACGTACATGCTGACAGTTGCTTAGGTACAAGAGCCTCTTCCTCTGGCTGCTCTCAGCCTTTCTGCAGTGCGTGGCCCATGTGGGCCTTGGACTGTAACATTTAGCAATACTTACTTCAATATTTCAATACTTAACTCTTTTCCAGTGTCTTTATCCTAGATTCTTGCTCCTGCTTCTTGCCAGTAGGTGGCAAGAGAGGCCTGGGAAAAACAACATGATCAAGAGGATTGATGAAGTCAGTTTATATCTTGTAGGGCTGCCTCACGGAAGTCTTTGATGGAAGCAAGCTTTTCCTTTTATTCTTGACTCAGGCTGGATGGAGGGTCACCTTTGAATCAGTTTTTTTTTCTTTTTAAAGTTGCAATGTATATTTATTTATGTATAACACATAGACATATTTACATGCATTTACACTCTTACCATGAAAGTAAGTTCATTAGCTCTTCTTGCATGCCAAGGTCTTCAGAAACCCTGTTCACCAGATGGGGGTTTGAGATTGACCAACACACAACTGTGGAAGGGTTGATTGAACCCAAGCAAGAAACCAGGATTTAGGACAAAGCAGAAGTATTGACAAATAACAAGTAGCAACAGAGGTCAGAAGCAAAGAGATTAGAGTTAACACAGGACACCAACAAAGGCAGGTGAGCAGTCTCAGAGATATGAGTGGGAAGCAAGGAGTGTGTTTTCGGTTGTTACAGAGGTGCCAGCTGCCTCTGCAAGTACAGAGATGCCAGCTCAGCCTTGGGCCTGCAAGTCTGTTCTTGGCATCTTTGCATATTGAAGAGCCTATGGTGTAGACTTTGGAGGCAGAGAGATCTAGGTTTGAGTTTCAGCTCTGTGAGTTCTAAGAACTATGATTTGGCACATGACATAACATTTCTGAGCCTTGGATGCTCATCTTCCAAATAAACATTTAGCTCAAGGGTTGTTGTCAAAGTTAAATACAAGGGACTCTTGAAATTGCAATCAAATAGTTGCTTAACAAATAATATACTTTAGGAAACTGCTTACTTAATGATGAGTAATACAAAGGGAAAATACCAAGGAAAGACTTCTCATAAATAAAATCTTTGATCACAAGAGAAATAGTCTTCATAAGTAAACATTATACTTATGAGGCATCTCGTAACAGTAATGGGACTGGTATCTCATAAGTTTAATCTATAGGTACATGTGGGAAAACAGTATTCAGAAGGTCTTGCTGACCCTAGGGGGTAAGTGCCATCAACCCATGTACAACATGATACATTTTTATTTGTGGTGGATAGAAATATTCTGAGTCCATCTTAGTGGCACAGCATGTACATAGTCTAAATTAATGAATACAAATGTCCCAAGTGCAGAATAGCTTAAAAGTGGGAAGAAAACCATGGCTTAATGTCTATGGTTGTATGTGCGTGTATGTAAACATTCTTTGATAGCTGCTATTAATACCCATTTTATTTCTATTCTAATAGTCACAATACATGTCCTAGCTTTATTTAGAAAGAAAATAGAGAAATATGTTAAAATCATTTATGGGTATACTTTAAACTGAAATAAGGAAGTCACATCAGGGAGATCAGGCACAAGCAAAAGAGATGGAGCTCCCTTCTTGGCTTCCTTCCCAGACCTTCCATTCAGAGACGCATGGTGTCATCTCTCATGCCCACACACGAGTATGAGCTGTCGGAAAGTGGGGATGGCTTACTGGACAGAACTCCTTTTGTGTCGTGACCAACCCTTAGGTCATTACATATGGAAATTATGCTTGTAAAAGTCTCACCCCTCTAATCCTGCTGTGCTACAGCTTATTAGTACCTTCAACTAGGAGCAGACAATGATGAGCAACTGGTAAGTGCACATACTTAAGGGCTCCTTTACTTCCCTCCTCTAAGTCTTGTGTTGGAGCTTTGCTGACAGAACAGGCAGCCAGAGTGAGGCTGAGATAGGGTGTTTTACCATCAGTGTGGGGCAGTTATGCTATACAGAAGGGACCTTCATCACAGCCCCAGGACCCTCTTAACGCCAGACAAAACGTGAGCTTTGATTATAGGGATGTAGAAAGCTAAAACATGGAGGTAACTTTGTTTTTTAAGACAAAGTCTTGTGTACTTCAAGGTAGTCTTTAACTCACTGGCTGAGGATGACCTTGAACTCCTGATCCTCTTGCTTTTACTCCCAAGTATGAGGATTACAGGCATGTGTCACCACAACCAGCCCCTGAACAGTAATTCTTAAAACCTTCATATCATTCAATATATGTCAGTGGTGTTATTTATACAAAGGCCAGCTCTCTCAGTTAAAATACGTATTTTTACATTGCCTATTTACTTATAAAATGTGACCATATTGAACCACTTCTCTGAAAATGTCACTTCACATCAGTTCATGGTTTGAAAAGCAAGCAAGCAATTGCTGATTTGATGCAAGAGAAGGCTGGAGAGGATTTATGAGGGCGACATTTCCTTTGTTCTTTGGATCAAAAACCCAAATGTCAAATTTTTGATAAACTAGAACATTCCTGGCTGGCTGTTCTAACCTCTGTCATAGAATCCCCTGCAGTCTAGTAGTACTTGGTCTGTGGCACTGGTGTCCGAGTTTTCTGCCTCTGACTACCCTTTCTTAACTGGGTCACTATGACTGCAATGGCAAACTGTTTATAAAAATACTTACTTCTTCTTCCATTTATTTTGATGTCTTTGACTGAATATGGAGCTACTCAGGAAAAATAGCACTAGCTTGAGCTTGTCCAGTGTGTTGATTATATTTTGGCATTTTTGAGGCTGTATGAGTGATAGGATGTCTATTAAGATTTTGGGTATATAAAATGAGAGCTTTCTCTAGCAAAGGAATACAACGCCCTCAGTGTGGGATCCTCCATTCTCTAAGTCTTTACTCCCCCATGACACCATTTATAGTAGCCTACAGTATCTAATAATAAATATTAATAAATGCCCAAATAATACTTTGGACAAATGACTATAAAATAAGAGTTGAAAGTCAGATGACTCTGAAAGTTCTTGGACATATAATCATAGAAAACTGTAGTTGGGAGGTTTTCTCTGGTCCCACACAGCTCTGAGGTCCTGCAGCCGCTTATAAAGTGATCACTCAGAGGCTTAATATTATTTACAAACTGTATGGCTTATAGGTCAGGCTTCTTGCTAGAAAGCTATTATCACTTAACCTATTTCTATTAATCTATATGTTGCCACATGTTCCATGGCTTACCAGTCTGCTGGCATGTTGATCCTTGGGTGGCTGGTTGGTGTCTCTCCAGACTCCACTTTTCTCTTTCTGGTCTCTCTCCTTTCCTGCCTGCCTCTAAGATGCCTTGCCACAGGCCAATGCAGCTTTATTTATTAACCAATCATAGCAACACATATTCACAGCATACAGAAAGACATCCTACAGCAGAAAACTTTGATTTTCATTAAAAAATGTCAACATTTCTAGACTCTTTCTGGGCATGGTGGAACATGCCTATAATCCTAGCATCCTGGAGGCTGAGGCAGGAGTGACAATTGTCAGTTCAAGACCATATTGGAGCTACATAGTGAGTTTGATACCATCCTGGGCTATGTAGTGATAACCTTTCTCAAAACGAATCTAGAATTTTGAGCATAAGCCTTGCCATTCATTTATTAAAAACAATAATTGTTGATCATATTATTGAGAATCTGCTACATGCCAGATACTAGACTGGGTTGTTTTTACATATCCTTGTGAAATATAACAATACTATGAGGTTGAGGCAGGTAACTAAGCCTCTATTTTCCCTCTTAAGAAGAACCCAGTCCTGTGTGTGAGACACTCTCAGGCTATGAAAGGGACATACTTCACCCCTGAGCTTAGATTTTTCTAAAGAGAGCAAGGAGGACAAACATCATTTGGACATTTGTAGTAAACATCCTCCTTAGCTTCTGGATCTAATTTCTCTGCAGACACTGAAGCTCTGTCTACCAAGTCAGCACAGCCAAGCCAACCAAAGCCTGGTGGTCGGAACTGGATTGTCATAACCGACTGCATTCTTCCTTAGGTGGCAGTGAGATTTTCTATCTAATGTTATTTTCCATGGAAACTGCAGGAATCAGTGGTGTTACTTAGGTTCGGCTTTGTGTGTTCTCCCTTATCTGTATACAAATGTTTGGTAATTGCTTTCCAATTCTCTGATCTGACATTGAGGGCTAACGTCTGAGCATCCTTACTGGAAGTCTGTAACAGATTCTTTTCTCCCAGAGAGGGCTGATCCAATCTCACTTCCCTTGACAGATTTTATTTGCTCTTCAGAGAGAGGGTCAGAAAAGCCACACTGAATGCTGGCTGATTCTGAACACTCATGAAATTACTCTTGTTTGGATAAAAATGGCTCCTTGATTTCAGCTGTGTTCATCTTGTGCTCTTCTGTGTTGGTCAGGGTAGGACTGAAGTTATACAATTTGGCTGCCCGGGGAACTGAGGTTTGTGGCTCTCCACTTTCACATAGGGTAGTTGTTGTTTCTTCTTCTTCTTCTTCTTCTTCTTCTTCTTCTTCTTCTTCTTCTTCTTCTTCTTCTTCTTCTTCTTCTTCTTCTTCACAAACACCGTTCAGTTCTAAGGGATTCTGCATCTTTTGTGCATCGGAATGGCAAACTGATGGGTCAAGAGAGAGTTGTGGGGAAAAAAAGAAATGAGAGAAGAGGCTGTTAGATCAAGAGCAGCATAGCAAAGTGGATCCTTTTCTCTTCTAACCCACCACTTCTCCCCTCATGGAGACAGCTGAGCTCATTTTGTTTTAGAAAGGGACTGAAAAACGTTTTGAATGACTCCGACATTCTAATAGCTGGAGGAATCCTTTCACCAAACCAACTAATTCTTGGCTCAGGGAGCTGTTCTGGTTTCTTGAAAACTTAATAATGCTAAAGGTCATTAAAAAAAAAAAAAAAAAAGCCAGTCTAACCAGGATTGTTCCCAACCAATGAGAACGGATTAAAAGTTCAGATTCTAGATATAGAGTGATTACTTGAACTGATTTCTGTTTTTCTTTGTTGTTGTTGCTTATGAAGTCCAGTTATCGGATTTGGAGACAGATGATGGACAGAGCTCATAGTTTTAAAGGTGCATCACTGCACCCCCGTTCTGACAAGAACATAGTGATTGGGCTAGAGCCATAAAGACAATTAATCCTGCTTCCTGCCTCAGTGCTCACTTAGATTTAGGAAGTTACCAAGAGTCCCTTTCATAATCTCCATGTGCTCATTTCCATCATGGTCTATGTGGCCTTCTGACCCCCTTTCCCCACTCCTGTACCCAGCTGCTAAACCAGGAGAACCGGAAAGAGGTTTTAAAGCAACAAGGTCCTCCCACTAGCAAGAACCAGAAACCTTGATTGTACCACCATCTGCATAATTAAAGACTGACTCTCATATTTCTGAGTGAAAATACCCAGTGGGTTGAAGAACATATATAACCTAGTGGTGACTTTTTCTTACAGTTTGTGTACCTGAGCTACTTGCCAAATTCTCTCATCGCCACCTTTTTGGGAAGGTTAGGATAGGCTAGGAACATCCTACCAATATTTTCTGAAAGTGCTGTGCGTGCTCACCATCTAAAGATCACTCTGTCGAGGACAGTTCATAGTTTGATTCTCATACCATGGTGCTGATTTTGCACAGATTCAACCACACCCTGCCCTCTGCTTTGGACCAGGGACTCCCAGCCACTTGTCTGAGAACAGGGTCACTGGTACAGACATTGGAAGACCAGTGTCTCTGAAGAGCCTGGCCTTGAGGCTTTGATTCCCATCAGGCGATGCAGTTCAAGGAACGTTAGAATAATTTGTACTGAAATTCAAAACATTGCTGGAACATGGAGAAACTTCTGCACAGAGAAGTTGATGGACAATTTCAACATCAGATGCAAATAGGATTTATGATGCCAACTCTAGGTAACAAATAAGACTTAAAGGAACTCCCATCACCCAAGACTTATGCATATTGGTTTGCTTTCCCAAAAATCTTTTATAAATCACCTTTGAAGGTGAAGGATGTAAACACAGTAAAAGATTGTATTCCTTGATGCTTGGATGAAAATGTAAAATAAGTCAAATGGGTAAGAAATTTCAGTCTGTTTCTGGACAGATACTGGTCTTTTAACTTCTGTAATTTTCTCATTTTTGGTAGCTGGCCAAGTACTGAGTGCAATGTACTTCACGGAATTCTGAACTGGTGCTGACTATTAACTCGATTTTCTCTTTTGCTGAGAGGAAGGAGAAGATAAAGGATAAGACAGGAGATAGAGAATTTTATCAGAATGGATTTTGATTTTGAATAAAGCAAAATAAAACATGCAGTGGGGTACAGTGAGATGGGCCTGTTATCCCAGGACTTGGGCTCAGGGGATGGGGGACTAGGCAAGAGGATTGATTGCTTTGAGTTTGAAGCCAGCTTGGTCTATACAGCAAATTCCAGGTCAACCAAAGAAAGGCCCTGTGTGAAACAAAGAAACAGCCCCTGCATAACCAACCCAGCTTCCCTGGGAAAATACAGAAACCATTCTGAAAGGATTCAGTTCCCCATGCATTCCTCTGTGCTGACACTCTCAGCGGGGGAGGCCATCCTCCATGGAGATTCTGGGCTCTGGATGGCACAAATCAGCACGGAAATCTATGTTAAGTTGTTTCAAGTCTTAAAGCTCAGGAAAGTCGAGACAATGTGACTTGATCTGGAGTAACTAGCAAGATAGGTCAGTGGGTTAGGAAGCTATTCTTGTCCTGGAAGGAGGTTGCCCATCTGCAGGGTGGAACACACTACCCGATGCTGAGTAAGGAAAGAATTCAGTGCAACCTCTGAGGGCAATGTTGCAATTTAGTGTAGAGAGGAAACCATAGTGTTGCAGAAAAGCACTTGGGAGGAAAATGCCAGACAGGCTAGGTGACCAGATGGTATTTGATACATCTTTGCTTAGTGAGTCTGTGAGTGCAGAATAAGGTCATTGGTAAAGTATGATCTTTTTTATATGCTGAGTCCAGGAGAGAAAGACCTGGTGTAGGAGAGACAAAGGAAATTGGAGTTGGCTAATGGAGACTGCGGGAAACCAGTCACAGGAAACACATGACATAAAAATCCACATATTTAGCCTTTCAGGTAAAGCACAGGAAAGTCCATGACACCCACCTTAAGGGTACTTATTTATCACTTAATTTTTTTCTTAAGAGATTTTCTATTCGTATTACATATCAACCACTGATTCCCCTGTCCTCCTCCCTCCCTGCCCCCAGCGTCCCTCCCAACTCACCCCCCCATTCCCACCTCCTCCAAGGCCAGGTCTCCCCTGGGGAGTCAGCAGAGCCTGGTACATTCAGTTGAGGCAGGTCCAGTCCTGCACCAAGACTATATCTTACTGCTTAGCTTAGACTGGCCACAAGCTTGCTGTGTAGCTCAGGCTAGTCTCATAATCTCCCCACCCTACCCCTGACTATAGCAATTACAGCTCAAACTTTACTTCTTACGGGCACCGACTATTTACAGAGGTTGTTCTACTTTGGTTCTCGGTATTGGACAACTATGAGAGTAAGGTTTCATCATTACCCTGCTTTATAAATGATGAAGTCAGACTGGGTTCAAAGGTTACAGAATTAGCGGCCTTGGGCAGCTCCATTAAAGCCCACACTCTCCTTTACCCCATCTAACCTCCTGTAAGCCAGCCAATAGAAACAAAGAGAAGAGTCTCCTACCCTCCATCTATTCAGGGCCTGGGTAGCCTCTCTGGCAAGGCATGCTGGCATCAAGATCTCTTTAGATGATGCTCTCAGAGGACAAACTCACTCTTCCTAATTTCAGCTGCAAAGTTCTGAAGAATGTGCTCTCTAAAAATAGAGCCGGGTCTCCAGTGAGGATTCTCGTTTACCTCTATTTGAATTCCAAGCATGTCTCATCTATTAGCACATCTATTAGCACATTTGCTTCAAGGGAGCATGCCTTTAGTATATGCTGTGCTGGTCATTTTATTCACAAATCTTCTTGCTTTTGAAAAATAATTGCTGAGTGGTCTGTATTAATTTAGTCTCTAGTCTCTCAAAGGTTGTTTTTCTACTATGTTTTATTTTAACTTAAAAAAAAAGCCTGAAGCCACTAAATATCCATTCAAATTTGAAAAGATAAATGTTTTTAAAGTTGTCAGATTATTAGAGAGGACGTTGTGAGACAGTCTGTGGTGTATCTGTGTTTCCCAGGCTCATCTGATCCTAAAAGACTCTGTGATACTTGCTAAAACAAAACAAAAAGCACCTGCCCAGGCCCCTGGAGACCTGGAGTCAGTAAGTGCAGAATGAGGTTCAGGAATCCTTATTAGATGACGCCATGCTTAGGCAAACATGGAGATCCCATGCAGTGGGGGATATGGAGTAAGCATCTCAAGGAAGTCCTTCACACTATGTTTTTCTCACTGGTCTGAAGCTTGGGTCATCTGGATAGGCTTTCTCATTTTGCTAAAAATATTGTCATTTTTTTTTTTTTAGGTTTAAAAACTTAGCCTGAAATTCCTGCTGTAGGTCAAAAGAATTTGAATAGTCAACGTTTGCTGTGGAATATTATAGTTTAAGATGTGGTAAACTAATTCATTTATGCTCTGGAATATTTGTTTAATGATGCAAAGATGTGTTGCATTCTTTTATGTTGCATTTGTTTAACTCTGTAAAGCTGCGTTACTTTGCCTGTCTAAAACATCTGATTGGTTTAATGAAGAGCTTCAGCTGGGCAGTGGTGGCATATGTCTTTAATCCTAGCACTCGGGAGGAAGAGGCAGGAGGATCTTTGTGAGTTTGAGGCCAGCCTGTTCTACAAAGTGAGACCCAGGACAGGCTCCAAAGCTACATGGAGAAACCCTGTTTCAAAAAACCTAAAAAAAAAAAAAAAATAAAGTTAAATGGCCAATAGCTAGGCAGGAGAGAGAAATAGATGGGGCTGGTAGGCAGAGAGAATAAATAGGAAGAGAGATTTAGGGAAGAGAGTGAGAAAAGGAGAAGAGGAGGACTCCAGAGGCCAGCCACACAGTCACACAGCCAGCCACAGAGTAAGAAGGAAAGAAAGATATATAGAATAAAGAAAGTAAAAAGCCCAGAGGTAAAATGTAGTTAAAGAGAAACAGGATAATTTAAGTTAGGCCGGGTAGAAACAAGTCAAGCTAAGGCCAGGCATTCGTAACTAAGTCTCAGTGTATTTATTTGGGAGCTGGGTGGCAGGCCACCAAAGAGTGAAAATAAAACAACTACAAACGTTAGAGTTGGTTTGAGCAGTTCTGATCTGAGGTCTGCCCTGTTACTCCTTTGTACAGTCCATATTGGAGCCTTCCTAGACTGTGCCCTCTGCTACCGCCGTTACGTTTCTTGGCCTTCAAGGTTGTCTTTGTGCTTCTGACCCTGTGAGTTTACCAGGTGGGCACACTGCTGGCAATAACTGGTCACAGCTGAATGTCGGCCTTTTGGGCACAGCCATGTTTATTTCAGGTGCCTTTCTTGATTTAGACAGGCCTGGCATGAGGGCTTTATAGACAGACACCAAATGTTCCTCTCAGTTTTACGGTATCATAACTTCTGCCTTGGCCTTTCAGAAGGTGTCCCTCTGGTGGATGTGATAACTGGAAAATGCTCCTCCCTGGTGATTCTTTTTTATTTTCCATCAAATAGTTGTAAGGCCTAGGTCTACCTGATCTTCCAACAGAGAAAGCATGTGTCCTAATGGGAGCTGTAAACTTGACATGAATCTGAGTGGCTTGGGTTGTACCATTCCAGTTTGGTGCGGTTAACTGACCTTCTGCTACACTGACTGGACTGGAGAGATGATGAAGAGATGGTCTTAGTCCTTCATGGCCCAAAGAACAGAGACAAAAGGCATGGCATCTGGTGGCTGGCCATCCTGAGTTTGACATTCTGCTCTTTGTAGCTGTGTGACCTTGGGCAATTTATTTGACCTTGTTGAGGTTCAATTTCCTCAGTTGTGTTGTGGGACTAATGAAAGGGTCTTGTAAGGTTTATTAAATGACAATGTGAAGATACAATATTTTACCTACTATGTGGTGTGTGAGTAGAACTTGAGAAATGCATTGTCAATGTGATGAGCCAGAGCCTGGCTTTCAATACCCTTGGGTGAGCTCTAGTTGGAGCTCAGAAGCCTTGCTTAGAGTAAGCAGGGCTCCTTCCCCCTTCTAAGTTTGAATTGACACCTTTTATCTGTTCATTGCTTCCTGACCATTGCTTCCTCTCTTCTGTTCTGTTCCATGTTGTCAGGACAAGAAAGCATACATGCATTCCAATTTCCCTTTCCTGAGTGTGGTTAAGCTGGAACGTTACAGGAAAGAAAATGTTCCATGACCTGACTTTCTTTAATCCCAGAGATGCAGTACTACGTTCTTTACGTAGGTACTCCCTCCAGTGCCCACTGTGCTTAGGGAGCATTCTGTCAGGGGAAGGCAAATTCCAATCTGCTGGTTTAGCAGGGCTCTCTGGAAGTAGTGATTTGGAAAAATGACTTTTCTCTCACATGGTTTGGCCCTCACTTTAGAGAGTGAGCTGGATTGCCGAGGGGCCCAGGACACTCCTAAGCTGGGTTATCTCAGTTGAGGGTGATCTGCAATGTCCATATTCCACTTTGAGCAAGCCTCAAGAAACATACATACCAGGAGGTAAGGGTACTTGGAGTCTATCCCCTTTTATGAGCTCATTGTTTTATTGATAGAAAAGTGAACAGTCATGTTGCAGAATAAAAGTTAAACTTTAAGGATCTAAAATGAAGCTGGGTGATGGTGGCCATGCCTTTAATCCCAGCACTTGGGAGGCAGAGCCTGGTAGATCTCAGGGAGTTCAGGGCCAGCCTCTCCTACAAAGTAAGTTCCAGGACAGCCAGGGCTACACAGAGAAACAAAAACACAACCAACAAAAAAAAAAAAAAAACCACCACCCAACAACAATCAAACAAACAACTCCCCTCCCCCTGAAAAAAAACAACCAACCAAATAAGAAAGGAATCTAGAAGTCCCTACAGCCTTTTGTTTGGGTACTCAAATAAGAAAAGAATCTAGAAGTCCCTACAGCCTTTTGTTTGGGTACTTAACAGCCTTCTACTTTCATTTATTTTATTTTACTTTGCTTTTAAACTTCTAAAGAGTTTGACAAAGTGACATCTTTATGTAGATTGTGTTGTGCATTTTGTTACTTCCACTTCTTGAGCAGGTACAGTTTTCTGTAAAACAGCAGACTTTGTTGACTTGGACCTTCACCCCGCAGTGGTCTGAGGTCAGCCATCTTTGCTGGTAGGATTCAGCAGAAGGAGGGCTCCTTTCCCTGAAGTCCTAATTGGAGACAGGGAGAATTTGACCCCTGGAGATACAGACTACATAGCTCCCGTTCCTGTAAGTCCTGTAATGTGCTTCACTGGACTCACTAGTATCCTTATCCCTGGAACACACAAGAGGATTTTAAAACTGTCTAAAGGAAAGAGATAATATTGCCCCAGGAGCTCTTGAGTCAAGGCTCTCTCCTTTCCCGCACTGTCTTTCATGTTTGAGGACAATCTCAAGGCCCTTCCCCTTGACTGTTCTTCAGCATTGTACACGTCACTCCATGGAAAGAGAGTCCTTCACATTTACTTGGGTTATTATTGGCAAAGCTGCAGCTTTTTTAGCCTTACTCTGAATGCCACTAGTGCATTTAAGGAAAAACAAAAACCAAGTGCTCGGAAATCACTTCTTAACAGTCTAATCTAGAGCTGCCTGCAAAGCAGAAATGCTTTTTGAGACTGCTAATATGATTAACTCTAGGAAAGGAGGGGACATGGTCCCCAACTTCTAGCTATGGCTAGACAGTGACCCTCCTTACCTCCCTGTTCAAGCTCTGCACATTCATCACTTTGTTACCAGAGCATGGCACCCTTCATTCTTCATTGGTTAGTACTAGGAGAGACTGAGATGATACCACAGTAGAGGCTACTGGGCCCAGGAGGAGGGATCCAGATTCCAAAGCTCATGCTGACCTGCTGGGGAAGGGTGAGCCATGCTCCTCCGTGGTGGCAAGCTCTAGTCAAACAGGATGTAGGGGCAGAAACATCACTTGATGGTCTTTGGCCCTGTGTGAACTAGGTGCAAATTAGCTCAAGGGTACTTTGTAGCCCATTCATGAGGCTTTCTCATGCAGTTTAATCACCTTCCTTTTATTTCTAGTGTTTTTATTCTTTTAAATGCCTCCATACTGTAGGTAGAGTTTTTTGTCCATACCGCCAGCTTCCAAAACTTATTGTTAATTACAAATGCTCAGCCGATAGCTTAGGCTTGTCACTAACTAGCTCTTCTAATTTAAATTAACCCATATTTCTTATCTACACTCTGCCACATGGCTCAGTATCTTTTCTCAGTATGGCATGTTCATCTCATGCTTCCTCTGCATCTCCTGGTGACTTCTTGACTCCTCCTCCTTCTTCCTAGCATCCTATTAATTTGGTTCTCCCACCTAACCTTATCCTGCCTAGCTAAAAAGTCAGCTTCTTTATTAAACCAACCACAGTGACATATATTTACACAGTGTAAAGGAATATTCCATACAATATCTTTCCATGGTTATTTCCACTACATTCTCTGACCTCATCTCCTTCCACTTCTGATGGCTCTTGCTGGATACTTTCCTTTACCCTACCCACCACAGGGAAGTCCACCTCTTTTATGCCCTAGCACCAGGCATGTTTTTTCTTCTTGCCATGTAGAATAGTTGATTCTTTTTTTTTTTTGTGTGTGTGTGTATGTGTCTGTAATTACATGAAGCCAAAGACTGTGCCAGTGAGAGAGAGAGAGAGAGAGAGAGAGAGAGAGAGAGAGAGACAGGGGTGGTGGTGGTGGTGGCACACAGGATGTGTTTACCAAGCATCTTCTGAATGTTAATGGGTCAATAGGAATAAAGAATGTTGACAGCACCGGTGGTGGTGGAGACACTTATGCCATGTACTTGACTCATTCTCATGGCACAATGGCCTCTCTGCCATGGCCACCTTGTGCTGGTCAGGATTTTTTCCTTTGAAATGGCTTTAATACCGGTTGGCAAATCCAGGGAAGATTATGTTGTAGAGAGAAAATACACTAACTTTAAAATCTTATGGCTAAGGTGCTCTTGTAGCCTTCCCCATGAACTCCTGGTGGGACTTGTTAGTTTGAAAGCTTTACAGATGGAGGAACTGCAACTCAGAAAAGGAAGTTGGATAAGTAAGAGCATATATTTTTCAAATTTCAGGTAGGATGACTCCAAAAGGGTGGGCTTTGATCCCAGGTCCATTTAATCTCTGAAGAGATGTGATGAATGATGCATGTCCTAAACCCAAGGACCTCATCTCATCAAGCTCTGTACAACTCTTTCTTATTTAGGGGCTTTGAGCAAGACACCCTTTATTCCTCCCTGTACCCAGGAAGATGAGATCGGTCCTGGGATGCATTGCCCAGAAGCAGTCCCTGAGACAGGAATCTGTGTGCAAGAGAGTTATTAAGGAAGCAGTCCTGGTAGACACATACAAGGGTAGAAAGGCAGGATGCAGAGGATAGGTGTGACATCACTTCAGGAGCATGTTCACACTCAGTTTGATTCCACAAGGAAGGAGAGTATGAATTATGCCTCAGAGTTTATCCACATTTGAGAGAGAGAGAGAGAGAGAGAGAGGGAGAGAGAGAGAGAGAAAGAGAGAGAGAGAGAAAGAGAGAGAGAGAGAAAGAGAGAGAGAGAGAAAGAGAGAGAAAGAAAGAGAGAGAAAGAAAGAGAAAGAGAGAAAGTGAACTGGGTTTTCCCACATTCCCCTACTGTTCAGCATCAGCAGACAGTCTCTCTGGAGATTTCAGCTCTAGTAGCTCTTTCTCCTCCTAAGGGAGGCCAAGAACATCCTCTCATGTGTTGAGTGCTTACAACGTTCACCATGACTTGTGACTAAAACCTCTAAGAAAGGATAGAAGAACACAACTCTAAGATCGCTATAAAACATTTTGTAAGGGCTTTGTATGTATTATCTCAGTCAATTCTTATGTCATTCAAATAAATTATTATGGTTTTTAAAATGCTATTGATGGGGAAACAGTATTTTTAAATACATTACGTGGCCTAACTTCTTCCTTCCTTCCTTTCTTCTTTTCTTTTCTTTTTCCCTCCTTCCTGTTCTAGGACTGTTCCACAGCAATGGGGTTGTAACAGTGGTAGTACTGGACATCACTGACACCCTCATGAAACTAGCCATCTCAGCTGAGAGAGGAATATCCATCAACAATTGCCTAGACAAATGCAAATATGTGCTTTTAAGAAGCGTTAAAAGGAGATCATTTACTATGTGAAGGTCACAAGGGTTCTATATACTTTGAGGTCAGTAGCCAGATATGGTGATATGCATTTTTAATACCAGCACTTGGAAGGCAGAGGCAGGTAGATCTCCATGATTTCCAAGTCAGCCAGGGCTACATAGTGAGACAAACAAAAAGCAATCTCCTTTGGTGTTACCAAGGCTTCTCTGGATGTATTGAAATTGATTGGATCAGAACTAACTGTCTCTATCTCTGTCTGTCTGTCTGTCTGTCTGTCTGTCTGTCTGTCTCTCTCTCTCTCTCTCTCTCACACACACACACACACACACACACACCATACCCCTATTCATTTCTCCTAAATAGCCACAGAAACCTGTTTAGAAAGACATCCCAGGGTTGGGGATTTAGCTTAGTGGTAGAGCACTTGCTTAGTAAGCACAAGGCCCTGGGTTTGGTCCTCAGCTGGGGGGTGGGGCGTGGAGAAATCCCTACTCTGTCACTCTCTGTTAAACACAGCATGTGAGTCAGGTTGTAGCCAACTTCTGCCTTGTACCAGTCTCATGTGAAATAAGGCTCCTCTTTCTCCTCCACACCACACTCGCCTATCATTACTCTGCCCATCCACACCCCACCTCACAGCCTCTGCCCACATTGTACTCTGTGCATTTGCCCCTTGCCCTGCTCTTCACTGTAAACACCTGAAAGCCTGCCACCTCCTCATGTAACTGCACTGGCAGGACTGAAGATATTCTAAGTAGAAGTACTTGTGCCTTCGCACACCTGCTTTAGCGCTCTGACTGTGGAGTCAATGGACCCAAAGGAATCCCCAGGAGTCCCATGCTGAAAGAATAAAAATTCGGGAACCTAGTGTCAGCCAGAAGGATCATTTGTCTCATAGATTTCACACAGTGAAGACAAGTTACAGGATGAACCTGGAACCAGGAGCCCAGACAATAACGTTTCAGTGATGTGCAGGACCCAACTCTGACCTTATTTAAATTTAAACTTCATGTCCAGACCCCGAAGATGGACTTGGGAAGGGGAGGTGGTCTTTGGATTTATTTTCTCTTCTTCTCAATGTGATGACATTGAGTAAATCTCCATTTTTTTTTGCTTTTCATTACTAATTTTCTTTTTAATTTATTATAGACACAGAGAGACAGACAGACAGACACACAGACACACAGACACACACACACACACACACACACACACACACACAGAGAGAGAGAGAGAGAGAGAGAGAGAGAGAGAGAGAGAGAGAGAGAGAGAGCGCGAGCGAGCTTGCCAGGCAGACAGACAGACAGACAGGGATTGGACTAAAATTTTCAGAGTCCCAGGAGAATGGGGTGGGCAGAGGAAGTGGTTAGGAATGGAGATGGACAGCAATGGTGGATTTTAGAGTCACTTAAAAAGGAAACCCAGTAGGACTTGGTTATGGTTTTCGTGAGGGCTTAAGAAGTAAGAAAGATAATTTCTTGGCCAAAGCAACTGAAAGGACGGGAGTGCTGCTTGTACAGTTAGGATTTATTATTTTTTTCTGAGTCAGGGTTTCTCTTTGTAACTTTAGAGCCTGTCCTGGAACTTGCTCCAGGCTGACCTCAAACTCACAGAGATCCACCTGCCTCTGCCTCCCAAGTGCTGGGATTAAAGGTATGTGCCACCGCCACCTGATTAGGAAATTATTGAAAAGGACTAGATTGTGGGACAAGATCAAAGAGGAGTTAAGGACTAGGTGGGATTGAGGTACCTTTGAGACATCCAAGAGGAGGTGTGGGAATGCAGAACTGGCAACTCATGTTAATTATCAGTAGAAAATGAAACGCCCAATCTAGAGTTCAGAACTCCAGACTGCTACTCCACTGCTCATGTCCTACCAATGCTCGCTCTACCAACTGATTTCACAGGTCAGAGTGCTGTGGGATGGTCTTTCTGTATGCTGTGAATATGTGTTGCTGCCATTGGTTAATAAGGAAGGTGCTTTGGCCTATGGTAAGACAGGTTGTAGCCAGGCAGGAAATCCAAGAGTGATACAGGGAGAAGAAAGGTGGAGTCAACACAGATGTTTAGAGCTGCCAGGGGAACAAGATGTAATGGAACACAGGTAAAGCCACGAGTCACATGACAATACATAGATTAATAGAAATGGGCTAATGTAAGATGAAAGAGCTAGTTAATAATAAATGAGATAATAAGCCATGGACCAAAGAGTTTGTAATTAATATAAGCCTCTGTGTGTTTATTTGGGACTGAGCATCTGCGGGACACAGGAAAACTTGCAGCTACAACAGAGGATGGTGTACATCTTCCTTTGGGGTTCTGGGTATTTTGTCTACATTAGTGTTGTAGACAGTGCATTTGTTTTGAGGTTTTTGTTTATTTTTTTAAAATGTGTTGCATTTCTTGATCTGCAAAATATATTTGTTACTTCTAGATCGGTATTGAAGACTATGTATCTTGGGGTAGCATTCAGGATACTGCAGCATATTCTCGGGTAACAGAATCATGTACCAGGAAGGATGCAGTTTCAGGGCTACTAGAGGTGGTGACACTATCTTTTTAGGATGTCTCATTTGAGCAGCACTGTGGTATTGTATTCCCCCAAATATTGTGCATGCTAATAAACTTATCTGGGATCAGAGACAGAGCAGCCACAATATTAAACATAAAGGATAGGCAGGGGTAGCCCACGCCTTTAATCCTAGCATTCCAGAGACAGAAATCCATGTGTTCAAGGATACAGACAGGCATGGTGACTCATCACGCCTTTAATCCCAGAAAGCAAGCCTAGGGAGTGATGGTAGAAAGCAGAAAGGTATATAAGGTATGAGGACCAGAAACTAGCCGCATTTGGCTGGTTAAGCTTTTAGCTGGTTAAGCTTCAGGCTTTCAAGCAGCAGTTCAGCTGAGAGCCATTGGATGAGGAACAGAAGCTTCCAGTCTGAGAAACAGGAAGCTGAGGAACTGGCAAGGTGAGATAACTGTGACTTGTTCTGCATCTGATTTATCAGCACTCACCCCAATAACTGGCCTCAGGTTTGATTTTATTAATAAGACTCTCTAAGATTTCTGCTACACAGCACATTAGGATACGTATCACAAAATAGAAAAACAGTGTTTGGGAAGTGGTGAGATGAGATGGAGATATGATGGTAATTCCAGTTTTGGATGTATTGTTGTGGATGTTCTGTATGCAATGTGTTGTTTGGTCAATAAATAAAACACTGATGGCCAGTGGCTAGGCAGGAGTAGAGGCGGGACTAACAGAGAGGAGAAAAGAAAGAATAGGAAGGCAGAAGGAGTCACTGCAGCCGCTGCAGGACAACAGCATGTGAAGATGCGGTAGCACAAGCACGTGCAAGGTATAGATTATGAAAATGATTAATTTAAGCTATAAGAACAGTTAGCAAGAAGCCTGTCACGGCATACAGTTTGTAAGCAACATAAGTCTCTGTGTTTACTTGGCTGGGTCAGAGCGGCTGTGGGACTGGTGGGTGACAAATATTTGTCCCGACTGTGGGCCAGCAGGAAACTCTAGCTACAGATGTGTTTGACATCAAGACTGTTTTACAGACCAAAAGTCACAGTAGGCCCATGACCAGGGGACTCAGTGTCACACCTCTAAACCTAACAAAACATGCTACCTGGAAGCTACAGTCAAATATAGCAGCAGAAAAACCTTTCAACAGTGCAGATAGGACTCCAGCTTAGAGGTAATATCTTGCCAGGTGGGTATCCCCTTACAGGATGCAATACACATGTTAAATATATGGGGCATATTTCTAGGAGAAAATTCCAAGAGCCTTGGCCAGTCTTATCATATCTAGGGGTCCTTTGGGGAAAACACGTGCTTCTGTTTTCTGCAACACTAGGCCTTTTGGGTTTGGAAGTCCTTGTTCTCATAAAAGCTTTCCTTTACCAGGAACTCAAAGAAAGTACGTGTTATACCAGCAATGGCTGTGCTTAGCTCAGCCTCCTTGTGCCAAGGTTGCATGACGGCTGTCACCATCCTGGCAGGGTGATGGCCTCTGATCATGAGAAGGTAAAGCCATTAACTACTCGTCTCTCCTCCTCCTGGGGAAGATGACTGTCGAAGTTCAGGAATTTCCCTAGGCTAAAGGCTGCCACTTCCCTTAAGGATATGTCTCCTGGTGGGGAGCCTCCATCCAAGGGATGGGAATCTAGGGGGTACCAAGCTTGAGCCTATTGCTTCAATGGGACAGTTTGGAGGGTCATCCTGGCTACCTTCAGGGCTGACTCTTTGTGGTGGCTGCCTCATAGGTCAACCTCTCCGCCTCTCGCTCTGCAGCTTCTTCATAGGTACCAGCAACCAAGAACACCCTAATAACCTACTCAACCTAATGGATGTCTGAGTAGTTCCTATGGAATCTGAGGGAAGGGGCACGTCTCAGGGGGGTGTCAGATAAATAACTGAAAATATGGGCTGGCATTTAGAAGAAAGATCCATGCTGTAGTCTTGGAAGTTAATAGTGATAATGTGCTTGGGTGGGATTGCCCACGGGGAATGATAAAGAAGTTTGTATTAGAATAGAAACAGTAGCACAATGTGTTTCTATAGAAGTTACTGTTTGGTACATGGAAAGGGGCTTGATTAAAAAGTAGGGCCCTAATGACCCATTATCCAGAATTGAAAAGTTATGTTGAAATGCTCAGTTTATGAAGATAATGAATAGAAAGCTGAGGAGTATTTGTGTTTTTATGACTCTAAGGGTAAGATAAGTAGTGGACACACTTAGGATAGTCCCAGTTAGATCAGAGATCTCATTATAGAGCAGAGAACGCCTGCTGGGCTGCTGTAGCAGGGTTAGATGCTGTCAACAAGATATAATGAGATGAGCAGTGTACAGAAATAAACACTAATTAGGGAGGGTAAGCTGCAGGGCATCGTCTTGGAGAAGGGTCTGGAGTGGAATATGGAAGGTTTACGAGGGGCAGGCGAGTGAGGTCAGAGGGGTGAGATCCTTCTCATAGGAAGCAAAGTGTGGAGGGTGGGGCTTTCCTTCTCAGAACTTCCTGTGTACTGCCCCTGTCTCTTGCTGATGTGACACCAGGGAAGTTAGCATTTTTTAACTGTGTTGCCTTGTTTTTTTTTTCATCAGTGACCATCGTTTCACTGAAGGAAAGGATGTCAAAACCCTCCTGATGCAGTAGTTTTTTTTTTTTTTTTTTTCCCAACTGATGAAAGACAGTGGCAGTTGGAATCTCCCCGTGACTCATTGCTGCTAACAAGGGCTGAACCTTGCCAGAGGAGTAGAGATAGTTACCTAAGCATCACCAGAGAGTGTGTGGGGGGAGAGGCACCAATGGGCGAGGTGGTCCCTGCGAATGACTAGCAGCTAGAACTTGGCAGTGGCTCCCCACAAGGGGAGCACCTTTTCACCTCATTTTCCATTGAAACAATCTTGTACCTTCACTTGCCAGTGACTTTTTCTGAAACTTTCCACTTCTTTTTATTGATTCTCTCTTAAAAAAATTATTAATTTTACTTATTTTTTTTTTTTCTGAGACAAAGTCTCACTACATAGCCATGGTGGCCTGGAACTCACCATCTATTCAGGCTGGCCTTGAACTCACAGATCTTTTTGCCTCTGCCTCCTGAGTGCTGGGAGTAAAGGAGTTTAGCACCATACCTGGCAGCCCTCCCTTTTTGACTGTGTCCAGTGTCTACTTTGCAGACTTTGAAATGTGAAGGTCCATCATGTTACTGAGCTCACTGGAAATGGACCCCCACGGTATTTACTGCCTGGTTATCTCAGATTCATGCCCCTATCAAAGCAAAGTAGTGAAGAAATACACTAAGCTGTTCTCATCAATCTTACCCTGGCTCCTCTGAAATGTCATCAACTTAATAGTACTGCCATGACCACTTCCGGGCTCCAGAGGAAAACACGGCACTTCAGGCAAATTGAAGAAGCATCTTGCATTAGACAGGGGTGGGGCAGGGTGGGAGATCTTCCCGCTCAAAGAGTCTGGAGTTGAACAGCCTGAAGTGGTAACTTTTTACAGCATGGTAGACTCAGGTTAGACTATGATCCAGCTGATACAGCATGGTCTTTCTAAGTAGTGTATTGTTTTCTTCCCTGGTTTACCTGGACGAATGTTGGTAACGGTTTGAGTGGGGATCCATGGGAAAGCCCCCTCCCTGTTTTCTACCATTCTAGTTTGTGGTTTTTCTCTCTGCTTAACTTATTTCCTATGGCAACTGTTTTGATCAGTCTTTGGCTGTGTGAAGTCTGTCTGCTTGAAAGTCTGAGAAGCTTTACTGGTGGACTAACCGTGGTACAGTTCTGGGAGTCTGTGGGTCTGAGATTCCCAGGGGCAACACCAACAGTGTTATTCACGTCTTCACAGGACCAAGTATGACTGGGGGGCAGGGGGGGCGGTGGCAGTTATAGTGCCATAAATTACATCTGTGCACTAAACTTTAGCCCAATTTGTTTTAAATCTCAGCTAGAGGAGATGGCTCTTCCGTCACTTTCAGGGTTTATCTGAAAGTGTTTAATGATCTCCCTTCTAGGAGAACAAATTGATGCTATGATTCAAGTTGCATCCATCTTTTAGGTTAATAAGATTTTCTACCTTTCATGATTGGATTGGATATTTTACAACTCAGTGGCCCTGAGTTTAATCTTCTTCACTGAAAACAACAGCAGTTTAGCACTTGAAACTTTGAACCAGAAATCAAAGACAACCCAGTATATGGATGAGTCTTTTAATTTTTAGGTGTAACCTTGGAGTTTCAAATCTGAATAGCTTAAACATATCAGCTTGAACTGACTTTTAGATTTTCAATAAAATACCTACTTCTCAGATATTTATGAGGAAAAGTGTTTATTTTTTTTCTTTTTTTCATATTTGGTGGAATTCATTTTTGGCTAAGCATGGGAGATTTTGGTGAGTAAGGTAAGATATGCTGGCTATGTGAACACGGGCTTTTAATTGTGAGAGGAACTTTGAGACCTCAGAGCAGATTTGCATTGTTTCAACCATCTCCTTCCCTCCCTCCCTCCCTCTCCTTCCATCTTCCTTCCTTGTTCCCATTCTCATCCTTCTCTCCTTCCCTCCTTCTCTCCCTGCCTTCCCTTTCTTCCTACCCCCTACTACCCAAAGAATACTCCATGAGATCCCCAGCTGTGCTAAGTGTGGACTCCTCAGCGCCAGCACAGGCTACACAGACTATGGGATGCCAGTTGACATCAGTTGTCGAAAGGTGAATTTCTCAGGCATGCTATGAGTCTTAGGTTTTCTATTGTGGCGATGAAACACTCTGGCCGAAAGCAACTTGAGAAGGGAAGGGTTTATTTTGTGTACATTTCCACATCCCAGTCTATCATCAAAGGAAGTCAGCATAGGCGCTCAGGGCAGGAGCCTGGAGGAGAGGGCATGGGGAGTGCTGCTTGCTGGCTTGCCTCTCATACTTGCTCATCCTCTTTCTTTCTTTCTTTCTTTCTTTCTTTCTTTCTTTCTTTCTTTCTTTCTTTCTTTCTTTCTTTCTTTCTTTCTTTCTTTCTTTCTTTCTTTCTTTCTTCTTCTTCTTCTTCTTCTTCTTCTTCTTCTTCTTCTTCTTCTTCTTCTTCTTCTTCTTCTTCTTCTTTTTGAGACAGGGTTTCTCTGTGTAGCTTTGCGCCTTTCCTGGGACTCACTTGGTAGCCCAGGCTGGCCTTGAACTCACAGAAATCCACCTGGCTCTACCTACCGAGTGCTGGGATTAAGGGCGTGCACCACCACCTCCCGGCCTCTTTTTCTTCTTTTGAATACTTATTGGCTTACTTTTTTTCATATAATATTTTTTTTTGGTCATATTCTTTCCACCCAACTCTTCCCAGATCCTCCCCATTTCTCTACCCACTCAATTTCATATTTTTTTCTAGGAAACAAAACAAAACAAGCAAATTAAAACAAACACCCCAGCAGAAAAACAAAAACAAAAACCAACACCAAAACAAAACTGTCAAACCAAAAGATATACAAAAAAAAATGGAGTCCATTTTGTGTTGACCAACTACTCTCGATCATGGGGCCTGCCCTGGAGCATTGCTGATATACTCAGTGTCACTCTATTGGAGAAAACACATATATTTTCCCACTTCCAGAGGTATCAGTTGTAAATAGCTTCATGATTAGAGGTGGGGCTGTGTGCCTACTTCTGCCTTCTCCATGCTGTGACTTGGTCTGGCTTGAACTTGAGCAAGCCTTGTGCACGATGTAATATTCTCTGAGTTCCTGGTGCATCAGCTCTGTGGTGCCTGGAAGATGTGGTCCTTGGACTCATCTAGTACCTCCAGCTCTTACAGTTATTTTGTATCTTCTTCCACAGATTCCTAAACTTCAGTGGAGGGGTTTGATAAAGATATTGGACAGCCTGCTTGCTGATACAACTTAGGACCGCAGTGGGCTAGGTTCACCCATGTCAATCACGAGTCACGAAAACATCCCACAGATACACCTGTCGGCTGATCTATGGTGGGGGGGGCACATTTTTTCAGTTGAGAGTCCCTCGTTCTAAATGACTCTACCTTGTGTCAGCTGACCTAAAACTGACACAAGATACATCAAACAAAAGTAAAAAGTAGGATGCTTCGTTCCTGTAGCCATTTGAAGCACATGGCCTGGGGGGCCTATGAACTGTGGCTTTCCTGGCAGAAGCTGGGACGGGGGATTGAGAATCATGCAAGATGTTTCAAAAGAGAGAGAGCTAGAGATGCCCAATTTACTGCAAACATCTTATTTGCTAGAACCTAGTCCTAATGTCCTAATCATCTTCAAGGGATTGTTGGCAAGTGTGGTCTTCCTACATGGTCAGGGAAAAGGACTGGAGAGGAGATTTGGGTATTACATGAAATTGTCTCTGCTCCATCTGCTTTTATAGTAATCATCTCACAAGCACCTCGAAAGAGACAACCTCAAGACCAATTCAGTCATTCTACCCATCCCAAAGCCCAGGCTCTCCAGAAGATTTACAACAGTTTCTATTAGTTCAAGTAGAATCTTCTTGTACCTATGAATGAAAGGAACAAGATATTAATTACCATTTGCCATATATAGTTGCAGAGGCATTTTATGCTCCTGTTTGGAAAAGGGAATATTGGCAGAATGATGCTGGTCCATATCAATTCCCAAACCACACCGAGGATTGTGAATGCAAGGGTGCTGATAGAATGGGGTAATTCAAGTTGACTCTGCTGTTCTGGGCTGTGCTTCTCTGGTAGAGCTTTTTGAGATGATGAGGAATGTTGCTGGAGCTGTGGTTTGGGAAATTCATGCCTTCTGCAGTATGCAGCCTGCATTTGGGTCAAAGAAACAAGTTAAGGAATTTATTGCGGAGGGTTAAAAGGTGGATAATCCGTGTCCTAGTGTGGGAGGCAGTGAGAGGGAGGGAAGAAATGGATTTGAAAGCATGCTGGAGGCTAACCTCAGATGAGATCAAGCTCATCCATGGTGTTATGGTCATAGAATCAGAGGCCAAATTCCAAAAGCTTGTCATGTGGATATAGACAGGTGGACACTGAGAAGAAAGACTTAAAGACTGTGCCAGCCTTACTCCTAGGATTAAGGAGAATGGCGTCAGGTCAACGGTAGGCACTGACTTTGAGGGGAGATGACTTTGGTTTGGGTCATTATTTTGTGTTGTATTCACACACAGGAGTGAGTTGAGTCTATACCCCAACTTTATTATTGAACAGGAGTTTTAAGTGTTTGTAGGAATTGTTTTTTCTATTTGGGAAACTTGAAATAAACGCATGCTATGCATGAAAGTATTCATTGAACAGTACAAATTACTAACAGTATGGTTGGTGGCATGAATGATACATTGTTATTGAAAAGGCTTGACTCAATTAAAAGATAAAAGTACCAAAGGCCTTAAGTGTGTCTTCTTAGGGAGGCTTCCTTGACAGAGGACTTAAAGCCCATTAGTGGTAGGGAGCTCTTGTCATATGTTGGGTGCAAAGCTATTACTGGGAAATTCTGCTTGTCAATAACTTCAACTTAAGGTTTGTTTGTTTGTTTATTTTTTCATTTTTCTTAAGAAATTTTCTACTCACTCCACAAACTATCCACAGCTCTCCCCTCCTCCCTCCTTCCACCCCCAGCCCTCTTTCCCAAGCCACTCCGCATCCCCACATCCTCCAAATCGAGGTCTCCCATGGGGAGTCAGCAGCACCCAGCACACTGAGCCTAGGCAGGTCCAAGTCCCTTCCCACAGCACCAAGGCTGTGCAAGGTGTCACACCACAGGCACCGGGTTCCAGAAGCCTGCCCATGCCCCAGGGATGGATCCCGATCCCCCTGCCTGGGTGCCCCCCAAACAGTTCGAGCCAAACAACCATCTTCCATATCCAGAGGGCCCAGTCCAGTCCCATGGGGGCTCCACAGCCACCAGTCCACAGTTCATGGGCTTCCACTAGTGTGGCTGGTCAGTTTTGGCCATTTTATATACATATACAGTGTACTCTATTGATTCTTACACACCACTCTTATCCCTACCTTTATTCCTTTCTCCTCCCTATAGGGCCCTTTACTGTATCCATATTTTTATGCTTTATTTTGTGATTTTTAACCAGGATTGTTTGTGTGACCATGGGTTTAGAACTATCCATTGGAGCTGGGTAGGGTCGCTATTGGGTATACAACTGAAAACAATGTCCTTCCCAAAGAACCCATCAGTAACCAATAGTTTAGCATGGATAACTGGATAAGAACCTATTGCTGAAGACACCACATACTTTGGTTGTAAGATATAGAGAAATCAACCTGGAACCGAGATGGGAGCTTCCTCCCTGCTGACCATCTTTTATAGTATTACAGGTGCTATGCAGTCTTCTGGAGGAGACAAGGCATCGGTGGTCTTATGAAATTGTGAACCCTACAAAAGACAAGGTCAGCGTGCCAGGCAAGGGGTGATTTTGTCCATTATGATCTGGTGCAATAATAGTGATTCTATTATCGGGTTAACTAATCACTCTCAGATGGGATTTGAGCCTCTTCCATAGGAGCAGATTAAATGCCTGGCATTTGAAATCTAGGAGGAAAACAAATCATGGCCGATGAGGCCTTAGGCCCCAGGGACAAAATTACTGTTGCTGTCTAGCTAAACTGACATTGTGCCGAACTGCCTTCTAAATATTTGTGTTTATACCCATAGACAAATATTACTCTCATCTTTAACCAGAGAACTTTCTCTTTGCAGTGAATAGCAGTGAATGCAGAGACTCATGGCTGCTCAAGGTACTGAAATTAAGTGATGGTTGAGTGCTCAGCCTGAAGAAGGACATTTGCACCATCCCCTCCTAGGCTTAGAGAATGTCAGGGGAGAGGGAGCTGAAAGAATTTAAGGGCCAGATAACAAGACAAAGGGCTGTGAAATGATGTCTTCAAGGCATGATGCAGCCATTGGAAATAGGACCTCAGCATCTGAGGTTGACCGAACTTGGTCTGCACAAGATTGGGCTTGTCAACAACAAATTATGGATTGGGAAGGGGCTTATGGAACCCTCCCCTTCCCCAGGGAACTCTTGACTACTGGTGGATTCTAAGTTTTTATTAGCATATACTAAATTTCAGTGATAATGAGTTTTATTATCCACAGTTTTATACTTGTATATAATATATTTTGATCATACCCCCATTACCTTTTTTTGTCTCCCTTCTACACCTGGTAATCTCCTTATTTCTCAACTTGTCCCACTTCTATTTTCATGTCTTAATTTAATTAGGGTTGTTTAATTAGATAGTTTAATTAGGGTTGGTTACAAGAACATGGTTATTTACAGGACCATGGACACCTTATTAGTGGATATACCATTGAGCTGAATTCCTCTCTCTTCTCTAGTAATTGCTTATTATCTATAAATACTTTGGGAAGGGTATGGCATCTTGAGCTTCCTCTACCCTGCCACCCCAACAGACAGTTGGTAGAGCTCAATCTTGTATAGATAATTACAGATGCTGGGAGTCCAAGGGTGCATCCAGCAGTCATGTGCTCAGAAGACAGTGTTCTACAATACCTGCCTACCACTTCCTCAGGATCTTACATTCTTTCTATCCCTTCTTTCATGATGTTCACTGAGCCTTGGGGGTGTGTTAGGAAATCTTATCTGGAGGGGAGCATCCAGCAGTCCCTTATTCTCAGCACTTTGATCAGTTATGAGCCTTCAGCAACAATGTCCACTGCAGAAGGACATTTCCCTGACCAAAGCTGAGAGCAGCAATCATCGAGGAACATAAACATAAATGTTTGGAGATGGATTGACAGGCACATCATGTCTATGTAGCAAAACCACAGCGGTGGCTTCCCCATCAGGTCGTACGACCTTCCCGGCTTTTGAACAGTAGTTAACCTCAGATTTATATTTAATTAAAAGTTGTTTCCATGAAACTTCTATTCATAGTACCAGAATTCAAGCCTAGGACTACATGAAGCAATGCAGTATTTCACAGTCTAGAAAGCAATCGCTGCTCCCTCTTGTCTCTTTTCTGTGAGCTAAACAACTCTTGTTCTACCAGCTATTTTTATTTTGTTTTGTTTTTGAGACAGGGTTTCTCTGTGTAGTTTGGGAGCCTGTCCTGGAACTCGCTTGTAGACCAGGCTGGACTCGAACTCATAGAGATCCATCTGCCTCAGCCTCCCGAGTGCTGGGATTAAAGGCGTATGCCAAAACCGCCCGGCTTCTACCAGCCATTTAAAAAAATTATTAATTTTAATTTGTACTTTTTGTGTTGACTGAGAAAGAGAATCTTTTAATTCTTTTTAAAAATTTGTTTTAGAATTAGCTATAAAGTAATAGGTTTCCTCAAGGAATTTTCATGTAGTATTCGTTTCTATTGATCCTCCTTCCTATTCCTCTTCCCCATCTCCCTACTGAGCCCCTAATGTCCCTTTCCACAGTAGCTCCTTCATCACTTCATGTCACAGGTATGTTCTGCCTCTTCGACTGTTTCCTTAAAACTTCTTTTTCTTCTCTCATTACACCCCTTTTCAGTTTCATGACTTACGTTGATACACACACACACACACACACACACACACACACACACACACACACACAAATACACAGACACAAAAATTAACAGCTAGGCTTTATGCATGAGGATAAACATGTAATATTTATCTTTTTGAGTCTAGGTTACTTTACTTAATAGAATTTCCAGATCCACTCATTGCTCCTGCAAATTTCATTATTTTATTTTTCTTAACAGCTGAATAAAATGCCATTGTGTGTTTCTACATTTTCATTTTCCATTTTTCTGTTGATAGACATCTAGACTTATTCCATTTCCTTGCTTTTGTGAACAGAGAAGCAGTAAGCACGGATACTGGAGGTTTTTCAAAAAACAAAAAAACAAAAAAGCTGAAAATGGCATGTCCATATCGCACAGACCAAGCTATACCACTCCTGGGCATATATGCAAAGGACTCGATTTTCTCCCTCAGAGGGACTTGCATATCCATTGCTTCATGCAACTCAACTTGTAGGAAGCTTCCTAGGCTCCTTCTAGAAGATTTGAAGGAACCAAAAGTGTTCACTCTGACTCCCTTGGAGGAGGTGGCATGGCAGGTCCTGGTGGAGACAGGAACTGCATGTGCTTTTCCATGGTCCAGAGGTTTGTCTGCTTAGGAATATCTAATGAGCAGACTCTTGCAGATGCCTTTTATTACAAGTGTTCCTGAGAAGGGGGTGCTGGTTGAAGTAAGGGTTTATAACTACATGTCAGAACATGTTCTCTTGTCCATCTCTAGGACTGGTGAGCATCCATAGCAGCCATTGCTATAACCCAGGAGTCATCTTCCCACTCCTTCTTCCCCTTCCTCCTTCCCCCTTCCTCCTTCCAGAGCCTGCATTTGTTCATGCAGCCGTCCCACTTTTTTTCATGTCCAAGTATTCAAGGACCAATCTCTTGAGCCTCAGCTGTGTTGTTGGTTTTTTGTTTATTACTCTTTATTCTGGGGAGCTTGCTACCCAGCTACCAAATAAATATGCGGAGTCTTATTCTTACTTCTGAATGCCTGGCCTTAGCTTGATTTGTTTCTAGCCAGCTTTTCTTAACTTATCCCATCTATCTTTTGTCTTTGGGCTTTTACCTTTCTCTATACACCTTTCTTTACTTCTTACTTCATGGCTTGCTGTGTAGCTGGGTGGCTGGCCCCTGATGTCTTCCTCTCCTCCTCCTTTTGCTCCCTGATCTCTCTTCCCAGATTTCTCCTCCTACTTATTCTCTCTGCCTACCAGTCCTGCTATTGGCCATTCAGCTTTTTATTAGACCAATCAGGTGTTTAAGACAGGCACAGTATCACAGCTTCACAGAGTTAAACAAATGCAACATAAAAGAATGCAACACATCTTTGCATCATTAAACCAATGTTCCACAGCATAAACAAATGCAACACATCTCCAACTAATATTCCACAACACAGCTGGGCTCCTGGTTAGTCTTTGGAAAAGTGAGTCCCATTTCTCTTTCCAGTGGCTACTTGAGAAGTGGGATTGTTGCCCACATCTGGTTAGTAGGATGTAGGGGAAGAATGCTACGGGAGGAGAGGCATCTGAGACACCCTTATTGCTAAATAAGAGGTGCCCAGAAAGGTGACAATTCTCTTCTTGTGTACTTTGCTACCTCTGGATTTGAGCCTAGGCTGCCTGTGGCCATCTGGCTACTGACTGGAAGATGAAGCCCATGTGTGAAGAACAGTCAGGTGCACCACAGGAATAGGAGTGTTGGGTCTTTGAATGGCTCATTTTGTAAGTTGTGGATGAGAGTTTTAGTCAGAGTTTTTAATGACTAGCAGCTAGAGTCATACTAATAGTGGTGACTCTTTAAAAATGAGACACTTGAAAGAGAACACTGTCAGAATGATGCCACATCTAGTATGTCATCCACAATACTTCTGGCCATGAGATATGCATGAGAATTCCTGGAAAGAAGCTGTATCTCCAGAGGCTGATCAGAGCTCCAGGGGATGAGGAGAGGTTGAAACATTGCAGGCCACAGTCCAGTTAATCATAACTTATCTTGAGCTATCTTTAGCTTTCAAAATAGTCATCCCTTGCCTACCTCTGTGTCAGGCCTAATGTCCTGTGACTAACATATAAAAACCTCTTGGAATGCATCAACTTAACAAAGCCTTAGTGTTTTTTTTTTTTTTTTTTTTTTTTTTTTTTTTTTTTTTTTTTTTTTTTTTAACCAAACCAGAGGGTTAAACATCACTAGATAGCATCTGAGTCAATAGCTGAAGTTGCTCTCGCTTCTTCAAGCTGCCTACTTGGTGTTTCTACCAATGTGTTAAAGTGCTTCTGTTGATGGTTTTTCTTTGTCCTGTCACTATAAAAACACCCACAAACTACTTCCATGTTGAGAATGTAAATGATGAAAATCTGTGTTCCTTGGCTAAGGTCATTCATATTTGCCTCCAGAATAAACTACCTCTTAGCTCCAGTGAGATGAGAGCTGTGTTTTTGCTCCACCAGAGACCACCCTCTCATGACTGCTGCAGTTCGATTGTGGCAACTGCACCCCTCTTTTGGTACTTGCTGGTTTTGGGGGTGGTAAAGGCCTTCAAGTGTCTCCCCTAACAAGTTCCACTCTACATGCAATGAAGTTCCTCACAGATCCTCTTTGCTTTTTGTTCCAACTCTGGCAAGTGGGCAGAAACAGGGACATTGCTAAGCAATCAGGAACTCTGGAGAAGGCCATCTAATCATGGCATAAGGTACACAGTGAAAACAGGGCCATTCATTACTTATGACAAATCATTCAGCTGTGCACATGTGTGAGGAGGTACCCATGGCTGCTACCAGTGGTTTTGGACTCACTAGCAGCTTGTTCCAGGACTGCCAGCCTTGTTCTCTACCCCTCTTCCTAACCTGATCAGCCATGAAACACCTGCCTTTGATAGACATCAGCTGGCCTACCCTTCCAGGGACACACCTCTGTTTATATACCCGAAGCCATAAGAACAGGAGTATTTCCTAAAAAATTGTCCATCTGAGCTCACTTTGGATGAGTGATTTTGTCAGCCTGGTGACTTTCCTCTGATGTGAATGGGCTCATCAGGGCTTACTATGCACCCGTGTTCTCACAGGGAGGTATTCCCTGTGTTCAGATGGAAGCTGCCCTTAAATGCATTTGCTTGTGTATGAAGTCAGTGAAAGGGAGTTGGGGAGAGCAAACCTTGTCTTAAAATAATAAGCTGTCAGCTACCAGAGACAGGCATTGCAAAGCCACCTACCCCCTCCCTTCTCACAGCCCAGCAAGTGGGATTTGATGATTTTGTAGAAAATTCAAATGGCTGTTTATTTGGGCGCTTGCTATTACATAACCCCAGATGGCAGAAAGTGTCCCGAATTAACCATTCTGTAAAACTACTCAGCTAAAACAGTGGCGAATCCAGGGCCCCAGGGCAAACAGCCAGTCGCTGTGAACCCTGCCTGTCATCTCCTGTGTGAGAGACAAAGGGCCCCAGATGGGAGAGTGCCTGCTGGCATCTTGGACACACTGCTGTGACTGGCTTGTCCTTGCTGTGACATCAATGGGCATATGGTAGTAGTGGCTTGATGAGCAGAGGGAACACGTTGCTAGTGGGCTACAGATCAATGGCCAATGGCTTTCAAGAGTTGCTTTTGACTTCTGTGACCATGAGCATCATGGCTGCTGTGACTAAGCCAAGCAGCTGAGGAGGACATATATCTGTCTAGGACCTGTAATAGATATTGTGAGGATAAAGTGATTTTTTTTTTTTTGTGCAGAGGAGAAACGTTTCATTATTTTTTATTGCAAAGGGTGGAGTGTATAGAGGTTGTTACTTTTTTCCTTTTGACACTGTGGGAGCTGCTTTTCAGTGTGGCTTCTCTGGATGATCCCCTGGGTGTACGCAGTTGCCTCTCCTGAAAGGGGGAAATCCATGCCTGTGTTGTCCCATATGATTTTGTATTCCTGCTAGGCGCCCACAGCATCAAGTTTATTACTTGCTCATGAGAAACAACAAATTGGACTCATGTGAAGGGATCCAAATGCATCCATGGTTGTGGAAGACTGAAGAGTTGCTTAGGGTATCTTCAAAGCTGGGGGAAAGTGAGCAAGTAGAAAAAACATCCAGAAAGCTACTTGTAACATAAGTCTATGCTGTGTTGCTTCATTTTGAAAAAAAAAAGTATTAATTTGGTAATTTTTGTAAAAGGGGATTGTATAGTTTACTGCTGGTGTGCAGGCCTTTTGATACCTTACTCCAGCCAAGACCTTCCCCTGGAAGAAGTGTGAGAGCAGGCTGAGGGGATGCTGATGGTCACATCCCACTGTTCTGGACTCATGATGTAAGAGACCCACCCATGTCTCAGCCGAGCCGTTAATGCAGGGTGCCCCGCTCAGTGGTACCATGCCCTGTGAGTCCATACCGACTCCTTGGTGATAGAAAGGGTGTGGGTTGGAGAGTTACAAAGGACATTGGAAGGGGACTAGAGATCGCCACCCTCATTATGTTGAGGATCACCATGATAACTTGTTAAAACACAGATTGTCCACCCCTATCCCTTACCCCAATTTATTGGTCAGCCCATCGATCTGGGTTTAGGGTTTTAGAGTCAGACATCATCTCTGTAAGATTCAGACAGATGGGGTGATCCTTTTAGGATTTACCTTCTTGTCCAAAAAATAATGACACCTAGCAGCAGAGCTGCCGGGGAGATGGAACCTGCTATAACAAGTCTTTGTCAGGTGCATGTACTTAATGGAGTTGTTTTGTAGGACGACAACAGTTTGTATGAAAAACTTGTTACATGTAAAAATAGCATGCTTCATGAAATTTGGACTTTAGAAATACCAGACCCTCCTTTCTTGATAAAGTCTTATGTAGTCCATCCAGGTTGGTCTCAATCTCATTCTGTAGCAGAGGATGAACTTGAGCTTCTTACTCTCCTGCCTCCACCTACCAAGTTCTTGGGATTACAGGTGTAAGCCACCATTCGTAATTTATAGAGTGCTGGCACGGACCTCAGGATCTCATGCATACTGGCAACCACTCTACCAACCAAGCTCCATAATGCATGCTGGCAACCACTCTACCAACTAAGCTCCACCCCCAGCTCCCATCAATGCATGCTGGCAACCACTCTACCAACTAAGCTCCACCCCTAGTTCCCATCATGCATTTCAAGGTTTAGGTATTATAATTCTTACTGCACAGAAGGAGAGTTCATAGAATAGCTATATGGCATGTTATTTAATGAACAATCATTAAATTTATTAGCATTCCTGTTACTATAATTGCTGATGTTGTCTAGTTTTCTGATTTTATACTTTGCATTATCATATATTTATCTTTGGTCACTTGTCAGTGGTCTACTAAATCCTGATTAGTCTCTGTCTGTATAACATGAAGGGGAATTTTAGTTGAAGTGAAAATAAAATTGGACTATTAATTGACTTTTAGCTGCATTTACATGTAAGGGAAATTTTTGCAGTAGAAATTTGACCAAGAATATTTGCCCAGAAGGGGTTGGAGAGATGACTCAGTGGTTAAGAGTGCTTGCTCTTCTTGAAGAGAGAAGAATTCGGTTCTGAGGACCCACTTCAGATGGCTCATAACTCTGTGTGACTCCAGCTCCAGGGCATCCAATTCCCTGTTCTGGCCTTCACAAGCACTGCACCCATGTGCACAAACCCATAGTCACTCACCTCATACTTCAAAATCTTTAAAAAATATTACTTTTACATACTGACAATATTTTGGGGTTTGCACTGTAGAATTATACTTCTTGGACATAGCAGATAGAGTTAGATGAACTATCTATCACAGTCTTCCACCTCCACCCATTGCTAGTGTTGGCTAATGATCTTTCAGGTGAGACGATGCAATGGATAGAGCCAGGTTCTCTGTGTGGAGAGGGCAGAGGATACACATGTGTGTGTGATGCCAGCTGGTGATGTCTCTGTGGAGGGATCAAAGTATGCAGTCAGTCAAAGTGCTACACAGGCAACCCCAACTTCTATCCCTCTGGCTCTCATGGGCTGTTCTTCTGCCTGTAAATTGTCAAAGTCTCTGATGCTGCCCTCCTGAGCACTCACAGTTAGATCTTCCAGAGGCAGCAGCAAATGCCTTCAGCAGGAGATTTTCCTCATTTGTGGTGGAAGTTTATTTTCTCCCAAGACTTCTGAGCCTAGGACTGTAATCAGTGCCCTTGTCGAGGATAGCAATGTGGCAGTGACTTCATTAACAAACTGGCCATGCATGCAGCGCCATCACTCAATATCACATAGTGGTCCTGCTTGACACTTGGTCGACAGCCATCATCTGTGGCCAGAGCACAGCTTGGGCCTCATTTCAAAGGTGACTAATTGGCAGTTCCTTCACGTCCTCTTAGGTCTAGCTGGTGTATTTGTTTCTCTGACAGATAACCCAAGCCAGGGAAACCTCAGAATAAATATGTATTAATTCTTGAGTACAAAGGCGTTGTGTGCTCATTATACACATTCAAATGCCCCAGACAGCTGTGATGGAGGAGTTCCTCACACGCTCCCATGCACCCCACAGCAGAGGTCTTGGTAGTTCCCAGGGAGAGAGCTGCAGCACTGGCTTTTCTCCGTCCACACTCATGCTGCTTCTCAAACTCGACATGAGAAATCTTAGTGTGACACAGGAGATATGGATGTATGTGGGGAGGGGATGAATATTTCATGTATGTTTTCAGGGCTGGGCGTTGTACCCAGATTTTCTGCTTGCTAAATATGTACTAAGCCACTGAGCTATACCCCCAAGCCCTATATTTATTTTTAATAATCTGTACTTGTTTTTTTAGTATATCAAGGAAAAATTCACATTGAACTGAAGACCATGATTATAATTATTTTTCTGTTGAGGTTTATTCACGTAAACACTGATTTCAATAAAATAGTTATTAATGTCACAGATGGTACCCCAATACTCGAAGGAGTTAACATTTTTATAAGTATTCTTATTTCAGTTAACTTATTTTGTATAATTATTTATATACAATTATTTATATATTGTAAAATATGTATATTTTCTCTTTAACATAGACTGTATTGAGCTTGTTTCTATCTCAGAACACATTCATTTCATTTTCATGTGTGTGTTGTAAATGTCAGAAGACAGCTTGTGAGAGTCAGTTGTCTCCTTCCATGTGAGTTATGGGTTTTGAACTCAAGTATGAGCCTTGTATGGCAAGCACTTTTTACCCTCTGGGCCAACTTGACAGCCCTCAAGTCATTCCTTTCTTTTTCTTTTTTTCCCTTTTACCGAAAATAGTTTTATCCCCCTTACATAATATATCCTGATTACAGTTTTCCCTCTTTCTACTCTTCCCAGTTCCTCCCTATGTCCCCTCCCATCCAAACCCAACCCCTTCCTGTCTCTCATTAGAAATAAATAGGCTTTTAAGGGATAATAATGAAACAAAATAAAATAAAATTATAAGATAAACTAATAATTGGAATGGAACAAAACAAATGGAAGGGAAGGAGCCCAAGAAGAGACACAGGAAGCAGATAGAGACACAGAGACCACCTCATTCACGCACTCGGGAATCCCATAAAAACACTAACCTGGAAGCCATAATACACATATACAAAGGACACTCTTTCTGCCTCCCTTCCCCTAAGCCCCAAAGGAAGGGATTTGATGGAGACATCCCATTTAGAGCTGAGTGTTCAAGGTCTTACTCTCTGCATATTGTTTGGCTGTGGGTCTCTATATTTGTTCCCATCGGCTGCAGGAGGAAGCTTCTCTGACAGTGACTGATCCCTGAGTATATGAGTATAGCAGAATGTCATTAGAAGTCATTTTATTGCTACTTAAAAAAAAGGACCAGTAGTGTTTTGATTCACCCTAGGTCCTTGGGATTTCTAGTCTCAGGTTTTTGGTCACCCAAGCAGTGTCGGGTATGGGTTCCATCTCATGGAGTAGGCCTTAAGTCAAACCAGACATTGGTTAATTACTCTCCCAAGCTTTGAGCCACCATTGCCCTAGCATATCCTGCAGGCAGGACATCATTGTAGATCCAAGGGCTTGTGGCTGGTTTAGTGTTCACATTTTTCCTTTGATAGTGTGCAGAACACCTTCCTGTACCAGAGACACTAGCACATGGGGGTGAAGGCTCTGTGTTGCCATAAGTTCAACTTCTCTATGCTCAATGAACTGTGTAGCTGTTGTCTTCACAAATGAGGCCTTGCTATGGAGAACAGTCTATAGCTTGGCAACAGCCTGGGTTGTCTGGGGATTCCCATGAGGCCCCTTTGGCCAACGACTCAATTGGCTGAAACCCAATGCAAAGACTGGAAGTTTCATTTGGTGACAAATGATGTTCAGCTGGTGTTCTGTCTTCTCTGTTATTTGGAGATTTCATTTAGTTCACCTCATATTTGTATATATTTTAGGAAGCTTCTACTGTGTTAGATTTCCATACCACTCCTCAGATGACCCTTAACATTAGCTGTATCTTCCCATATTCCCTCCCTTGTCCCCCTGTTCCCTCCCTTGTCCCCCTGTTCCCTCACTATCAAATCACTCTGCATTTGATCTTCCAGCTCCAGTCCCTCCCTGCATCCATCCATAACTCTCTAATTTCCTTTCCTTGGGTATCTATCTGCTCCTCACCTAATCCCTTACTCTATGCCTAACCTCTGTGATTCTGTGGACTGTATCTTGGTTATCAGTGACTTAACAGCTAATATCTACATATAAATAAATACATATGATATTTGTCTTTCTGTATCTGGTTTACCTTGCTCAGGATTCTTCCTAATTCCATCCACATCTATTTACTTGTGAGTTTTATGATTTCATTTTTAATGGCTGAATAATACTCCATTGTATAAATGTACCACATTTTCTTTATCCATTCATCTGTTGAGAGACATCTAGGTTGTTTCCAGTTTCTGGCTATATTGACTAGAATGACAATAATATAGTTTGTCAAGTGTCTCTGTTGCAGGATGAAGCATCCTTTGGGTATATGTCCAAGAATGATATAGCTGGATCTTGAGGTAGATTGATTCCCATCTTCCTGAGGAACCACCACACTAATTTTCATAGTGGTTGTACAAGTTTTCATTCCCACCAGCAATGAATGAGTGTTCCCCTTACTCCACATTGTCTTCAGCATAAGCTGCCATTTCCTTTTATTGATCTTAGCTGTTCTGATGGGTGTAAGGTGAAATTTCAAAGTAGTTTTGATTTGCATTTCCTTGATGGCTAAGAATGTTGAACATTTCTTTTGTTTCTCAGCCAATTGAGTTTCCTCTCTTGAGAATTCTTTGTTTATATCTTTACCACATTTTTAATTGGGTTATTTGTTTTCTTGATATCTAATTTGAAAAAAAAATATATATATATGCTGTGGATATCACTCTATATAAATAAAACACTGATGGCCAGTGACCAGGCAGGAAGTATAGGCAGGACAAAGAGAGAGTAGAATTGGGGAAGCAGGAAGAAGGAGGAGAGACACTGCAGCCACCACCAGGACAAGCAGCATGTAAAGACGCCGGTAAGCCACCAGCCACATGGCAAGGTATAGATTTATAAAAATGGGTTAATTTAAGATAAAAGAACAGTTAGCAAGAAGCCTGCCACAGCCGTACAGTTTATAAGTATTATAAGCATCTGAGTGATTATTTTATATGTGGATTGTGGGACTGTGGGGCTTGGTGGAAGCTGGAGAGAAGCCCTTCAGCAACAAATGGCGCCCAACGGCTCAAGTTTCCACCTTAAATCTGAGAATATTTAATAACCAATTCTAAACAGAGCAAAAACCAGGTTCCCACTTCTTGTCTCATATGGGCAGCTAGATGCCACAAAATGCAGGTTTGAACATTGGCGGGTTCCTGGCATGTGTGTTTGACCAGCAGTATGGTGAAAATGAGGCGTCTACCAGAGGCACATTAAGCTGTGTGATAGATTTAGTCTTTACTATTTTTTTTTTTTTAAAAAAAAAGGTTTCTGGGCTACATGCTGCTTTGATAAAAGCTTAGACCCACTATTTCTGAGACTTGATGACTCAGAGAACTGGCAGAAAATGCCATGTTGGTAAGCTCAAACGGGCGGAGCCAGCAGCCACATCGCCATTTCAGTCTTAAAATACTGCAGTTTAAAGCAATAGATTCACAATATGTAGGCTTAGATAAATTAATATAAAAAGCCACGTAAAGATGAATATTACACAGACAATTGATCGAAAAAGATGTTCAATTAAACCAATATGTATATTTTAAAGGTACCTTAACTTCAAAATTTGGATTTAAGGATATGTTGCTTTGGAAAAGAGGTTCTGCTTTTGTTTCCACAGAAATCCAGAGGCTGTGGATTTGTTCCAGATTAAGATACATCAGGTTTCACCAGCTAAGACCCCCTGAAAGGTCTCCAATGACACCATGGCCCAGATGATCTAACATCCAGAGCGGTTTCAAGGCAACTGGTTCACACAATACAGCCTCACAGACTACCCCATAGGCCTAAAATTTTCTTTGCATCCCCATAAGATACAGCGCTCCCTCCAGCAGGAAGTAGTAAGAGATGCTATGCCCAAATTCCCAAATATACCAAGCTGGCTTTAGAGGTGGAATTGGCTCACTCCCCCTCTAAACCCAGACATATTGCTTTAAAAAAAATGGTCAAGAGATTCTTGTGTCCCAAATCAGAAGAGCCCTCTGGTGTAGGACAGAGAAAAACCAATATTTTTATTTAAAACAGGTTGATTATAAATGTGATCTCTTTCTAAAAAAGAAAAGGGGATATGATATAGATATATAGGAAGGATATAGAGATGATAAGATAAAAGGGTAGATTAATGAACCTACTTTTAAAGAACAACTTGTTTAAAATGTTTTATATTGGTATAGATTTTAGTTTGTTTAAAATGTTTTACATTGGTATAAATTTTAGTTTATTGATACAAACTTGAAGTTAATTTTGTTATACTATATATATATATATATATATATTTCTATTCTTGTTTGAGGTATTATGTTTAACTCATTTAAAATTGCAATGGATAATTAAAAATAGATTAATAATTAGTCATCTATGATAATCATATTTGTAGCCATGTTAGTTAAGTCTTCTAGGTATACATAAGATATATTTCAGATAGATAGGTAATCTTCAAACACTTCGTAGACCTAGAGAATATGGCATTTAAATAACTTAAAATTCTGTTGACGTGAGACACAATTGCTCCTGGCTGCACCAATTGATCCCGAGAAAATGTTGGGCTTCTAAGACATTTCCATTTGGAAGTTTGTCTTTTTGGCACAAAATGGCCTACTGGGCAAAGAACTGCCCTTGCCTTGATAGCTGATAGTAAAAATACAATGCTGTCCTTTTTGGACAAGTGGGACACAAGGGAAGCGACCACTGACTGTACTCTGCCAAGACAGGGTTAGATGGTCTCTCAGAATTCCTGCTTCTGAAAATGGTTTGTCAGATACTCTAGGCCTGTAGCCAATTTGAATGCACCAACAATACTGAGAAACATTAGGTGACTGTCCAGGCTGCCAGCTGTCTTGGTCTACTCTTGCAAGATTCCCGAAAGTTGCTTGCATCCATCTACCATTTCTCAGGTACCATTATGTTCCTTCTCAGGTCTTTGATGTGGTTGAAAACTAGATAGTTGTAATTTCCTCAGTTATCATAAAAGATAAGTTAGATATAAAACCTTAAACTCACAAATATAAGATAGATAGGACATCTTCTTTAATATTGTAACTGTAATTCTTGCTCGATAATTGTTTTGTTATATGTAATTTTACTATGTTAAAATTAAAACCTTCCTTTTTAAAAAAGAAGAAAAGGGGAAGTGCTGTGGATATCACTCTATATAAATAAAACACTGATGGCCAGTGATCAGGCAGGAAGTATAGGCAGGATAAAGAGAGAGTAGAATTGGGGAAACAGGAAGAAGGAGGAGAGACACTGCAGCCACCACCAGGATAAGCAGCATGTAAAGACGCCGGTAAGCCACCAGCCATGTGGCAAGGTATAGATTTATAAAAATGGGTTAATTTAAGATAAAAGAACAGTTAGCAAGAAGCCTGCCACGGCCATACAGTTTATAAGTATTATAAGCATCTGAATGATTATTTTATATATGGATTGTGGGACTGTGGGGCTTGGTGGAAGCTGGAGAGAAGCCCTCCAGCAATATATATATATATATATATATATATATATATTATATATATATAAAATATATATAATATATATATAATATATGTAGTGGCCCGTTATCAGATATGTAATTGAGAAAACCCTTTTTCCCATTCTGGAGGCTGCTGCTTTGTACAAAGGATGGTATCTTTTCAGTTTCATGAAGTTCCAATTATTTATTTTTGATCTTAGTGCCTGTGTTAATGGTGTTCTATTTAGAAAGTCTTTTCTAGATATATTATTTGAGACTTTTGTGAAAGGTGTTGTTTCCCTGATTTCTTTTTTCATTCATTTGCCATTTTTATAGGAAGGCTACTGTTTTTTGTTAATTTTGCATTCAGCTACTTGGCTGAAAGTGTTTATCAGCTGTGGGAGTTTCCCAGTATAATTTTTGGAACATATATTTATACTATTATATCATTTACACATAAATATACGTTAACTTCTTCCTTTCCAATTTGGATCCCCTTGATTTCCTTCAGTTGCTTTATTGTTCTAGTTAAGACTTCAAGTATAATATGGGCTAGATCGTGGAAAGTCTTGTCTTATTCCTGATTTTAGTGGAATTGTTTTGAGTTTCTCTCCTTTTAAGTTGATGTTGACTATCACCTTGCTATAAATTGTCTTTATTATATTTTGGTATGTCCTTTGTATTCTCAATCTCCCCATGACTTTTGTCATGAAGGGGTGTTAGATTTTTGTCAAACACCTTTTCTGCATCTAATGAGATGATCATGTGTTTTTTGCCTTTCAGTTCATTTATATGGTGGATTATATTTAATCTGTGTATGTGTGTTGGACCATCCATGCATCTGCACAAAAAAGCCTACTTGATCATGGTAGTTGCTCATTTTGATGTGTTCTTGGATTTAATTTGCAAATATTTTATTGAGAATTGTTGCATCTATGTTCATAAAGGAAACTGGTTGGTAATCCTTTCTTTGTTGAGTCTTTATGTGATTAGGGTATCAGGTACTTGTGGCATGTAAAACAAATTGGCCAATCTTCCTTTTGTTTCCACTTTGTGGAATAATTTGAGGAGTATTGGCATTAACTTTTCTTTGAAAGTCTGGTAAATTCTTTGTTAAAACCATCTGGTTTTGGGATATTTTTTTTTTTGGTTGAGAGACTTTTTAATTACTGTTTCTGTTTCACTAGGGGTTATAGATTTGTTTAAATTGCTTATTTGATCTTGATTTAACTTTATAAGTGATATGTATCAATAAAATTATCCATTTCCTTTAGATTTTCCAATCTGGTAGAGTACACGTTTTTTTAAAATATGTCTTTATGATTCTCTAGATTTTCTTGGTGTCTGTTGTTACATTCATCTTTGCATCTCTAGTTTTGTTAATTTGGACAGCCTCTCTCCACTTTTTAGTTAATTTAGATAAAGGCCTGTCAATCTAGTTCATTGTCTCAAAGAACCAACTCATTTCATTAATTCTTTTGTTTGTTTCTATTTTATTGATTTTAGCCCTGAGTATGATTATTTTTGCCATGTATTCCTTTTAGTTGTGATTTCTTCTTTGTGTTCTAGAGATTTCAGGTGTACTGTTAAGTTAGTAGTATGAGACCTCTCATTTTTTTAAAAAAAATAGGTACCTAGTACTATGAATTGTCTTTCAGTTCCACCTTTATTGTGTTTCATCAGTTTAGGTATGTTGTGTATTTATTTTCATTTAACTCTAGAAAGTCTTTAATTTCTTTCCTAATTTCTGTCTTGACCCATGTAGTAGTGACTTGTTTAGTTTCTATGAGCTTTCTGTTGTTGATAGCCAGCTTTAATCCTTGGCAAACAGATAGGTAGAGTGATCATTCAATTGTCTTCTATCTGGTGAGACTTGCTTTGTGTCCAAGTATGCGATCAATTTTGAAGAAAGTTCCATGAGGTATGTTTGGGTGAAATGTTCTGAAAGTATCTGTTAGGTCCATTTGGTTTATAATATTTGTTAGCTCCAGTGTTTCTCTGTTTAGTTTTGTCTGGATGATCTGCCTTGTGATGAGAGTGGGGTATTAAAGCCTCCCACTGTCAGTGTGTTAGAGTCAATGTGTGACTTCAGCTGTCATAGTGTTTCTTTTATAAACTGGGATTCCTTTGTGTTTGTTGCATAGATGTTAAGAATTGCAATGTCCTCTTGGTGGATTTTTCTTTGAGTATGTAGTGTCCTTCCTGTCTCTTCTGATTAGTTTTGGTTTGAAGTCCATTTTGCCAGATGGCTACACCAGCTTGTTTTTTAGGTCCCTTTGCTTGGAATAGCTTTTTTCCATCTGTTTACACTAAAGTGATGTCTATCCTTGATATTAAGGTGTGTTTCTTGGACATAGAAGAAGAATGGATTCTGCTTTTGTATCCATTCTATTAGTCTGTGTCTCCTTATTGGGAATTGAGACCACTGATGTTGATAGATATAAAAAGCATGTTGATCCTTGTTTGTTTGTGTGTGTGTGTGTGTGTGTGTGTGTGTGTGTGTGTGTGTATGTGTATGTATGTTTCCCATTTTTATTTGATTGCCTTAGATTATTTATTTCCTGTGTTTTCTTAGGTGTGATTAACCAACCTCTTTAGGTTGGAGTTTTCCTTCTAGCAGTGCTAGATTCTGTAGGGCTGGACTTGAGGATAGATACTGTTTAAATGTGGTTTATCACAGAATGTCTTATTTTTCCCGGCTATTGTGGTGGAAAGTTTTACAGGGTATAGTAATCTGGGCTGGCATCTGTGGTCTCTTTAAGATTCTGTAGAATGTCTCTCCAGATACTTTTGCTTTTAGAGTCTCCATTGAGAACTCAGGTGTTATTCTGACAGGTCTGCCTTTATATGTTACTTTCCTTTTTTCCTTGCAGTTTTTAATATTCTTTCTTTGTTTTTAGTGTTTTGATTATTATGTGCTGAGGGGTCTTTCTTTTCTGGCCCAGGCTATATGGTGTTCTGTATGCTTCTTGTACCTTGATAGGCATCTGAAACTTTAGATTAGGAAGATTTTCTTCTATGATTTTGCTGAAAATATTTTCTGTGACTTTGAGCTGGGTTTCTTCTCTCTATTCCTATTATTCTTGGATTTTTTTCATAGTGTCTCAGATTTCCTGGGTGTTTTTTTTTTGTTTGTTTGTTTTTTTTTTTTTTTTTTTTTTTGAGACAGGTTTCCTGTGTAGCTTTGCCTTTCTGAACTCACTGTAGCCCAGGTGCTCGAACTCACAGAGATCCGCTGCTCTGCTCCGAGTGCTAGGATTAAAGGCGTGCGCCACCAACGCCCGGCTTCCTGGGTGTTTTGTACTTGGTTTTTTTTTTTTTTAGATTTAACATTTTATTTGATCAAGGTATTCATTTCTTCTATCATGTCTTCAATGCCTACAATTCTCTCTTCCATCTCTTGTTGGTGAGGCTTGCCTCTGAGGTTCTTATTAGAGTTCCTAAACTTTTCATTTCCAGATTTCCCTCAGTTTGGGTTTTCTTTATTGATCCTGTTTCTGCTTCCAGGCCTTGAACTGTTTCATTTATATTTTCATGAACAGATTAGTCATTTCCGTGTCAGTGACCTCTGTCATATCCATAAAGCGATTTCCAGGTCTTTGACTTGTGCTTTGGCTGTTTTCCATTTTTCAGGGCCTGCTGTGGTAGGGTTGCTGGGGACATATTGTCCTGGCTTCTATGGATTGTATTTTCACATTGGTGTCTAGGCATCTGGATTTGGGATGATTGTAATTCTAGATCCTGATATATGGGCTTCTCTTTGTTGTGTGGGTGTAGCGCAAATCCTAATTGGTCTTAATGATAAAAATCCAGAGTCAGATACCAGGGTGAAAGCTGAAAGATCAGAGAAGCAGAGCAGCCGGTCACTAGAAAGCCTACTTTACCTCTAGGAATTCTTGGACTGGAAGGGCTCAGCTCCTGTCTCTGCCCTGCCTTATCACTTCCTCTCTCCATCCAGCCATATCACTTCTGTTTTCTCCTCCCCAGTGCTGGGATTAAAGGTGTGTGCCACCACTGCCTGGCCTCTATGGTTAACTAGTGGCTGGGTCTGCACTCTGATCTCCAGGAAAGTCTTATTTGTTAGAGCACAAACAAAATATCACCATATTCCCCCATTTTTGTCTAAAATAAAAAAAGGTATATAGTTTTTCTTAAATTAGTTATAACAATAAGTACAATAACTATATATATAAATTAGTTATAACAATAAGTACAATAAATATATATGTATATATATGGGCAATAAATACATCAACAATATCTAGTCCATAAACATTTGACTAATTCATAGAAAATACTTGTAGATGTAACCGTCTTATTAAATAAGAAACACAGAGCCAATTGCAGAGTTAAAAGCCCAAGAGGTCAGAGCAGTAACTGAGAGCTGAGACTTAAAACTGCCTTTCTTACCCTTAGCTGATGCTGTCATCTTTCCCATCAGAAAGAGGCCTACTTCCTGTGTGTTTGTCCTTTTATTGACTTTCTGTCCTGCCTTCTGATTGGTTGTAAACCCAACCACATGACCTCCTCGTCACTGCCTGTGTATAAGACCTCCGGGTCTTCTATGGTTGGTATTGAGATTAAAGGCGTGTGTCTCCATGCTGGCTGTATTCTTGAACACACAGAGATCTGCCTAGCTCTGCCTCCCAAGTGCTGGGATTAAACGTGTGCACCACCACCGCCCAGCTTCTGCTATGGCTTGCTATTAGCTCTGACTCCCAGGCAACTATTTATTAACATACAAATAAAATCACATTTCAGTACAAATAAAATATCACCATAAATACTCCATGTGGGTGCTTTGTTTCTTGGTTTCTATTGCACTCTCTGGTTCTTAGGAGGGTGTGGTAGCTGTGTGTTGCCTGAAAGGGAATTCTTCTGGGATCTTGCTAGGTATGGCCGCTGGGGGTTCTGGATAAAATGTGCTTCTAGGTGTTGGAAGCTGACACTTAGGAACTGGGATGGGCTAGGAGAGGTGGGGGATGAATAGGTTCACAGAAGGAAGGAAAGCAGGATCTGCTTAGTTCCCTGGGAATGGGGATAGAGAGTGAGGGGAGGCCACAACAAGTAGTCTGCTAGAGTGCTGGTGATGAGACCGGGCATTAGATCTGGAGTAGAGGAGGGAGAGTGAGGATCTGAAGCTGGCCTGCCTGCTTTGCTGGCCTACTGCTTCTCTGGCAGGCTTGGCAGGTGGTGTCCCTGAGAATTTCTGCTGGGGTTGGGGCCTGGGATAGCAGGATGACTGAGAAAGTTGGAGAAGATCTGAGTGATCCATTGGAGATGGGGGGCAGGAAGGAAGTGTGTGTGTGGGGGCTGCAGCCAGTGCTCCACTACAGAGCTAGGGATGAGACTGGGGGACTGGATATGGCAGAGAGGAGGAAGAAGTGAATATCTGCAGTTAGCTGACCTGCTTCTCTGTATGTGGTAGCCTGAGGGTTCCCAAGGAATGTCTGCTGGAGTTGGGGGCTCTCTTTTCATTCTTTTAAATGGATGTGTGTGTATACACACACACACAACAACACACACAACACACACACGTATATATATATGTATATATATACATACACACACATGTACATATATGTACACACACACACACACACACACACACACACACACACACACACACACACGGAATGATCTTGCCTAGATGGACCAAAAGTCATTTAGTACCATATGATGAATGTATGACTATGCCAAACGTCTTTGCTATTCTAACTATGCTGTGAATATAATGTTGTGCATGTGTACTGTGTGCATTTACACACTTATTTATAGAGGGATAATTCCTAGAAATTAGAGTGAAAGGATATTTACTATTAAAGAACATAATACAATTTTCCTCCAAAGGTACAATGTGATTTCATACTGCAACTGACAGTATGAGATTATTTCTATATACTTGTCCAAATGCAGGCACGATGTACTTCTATTCATTGCTGGATTAAAATGCTTTAGTCATTGCTGTGTTGTTTTAGAGTCCTTTGTCTTATTAACACGCACTGTCTTCTGACACACTTCCGTGACAGCTCTGCTTTTGTGAATTGCTAGTTTGTGCTTTTGCCCATTTTATTTTTTACATAGCCTGTCTTTTTATATCTCTCTGTAGATTTTTGTAGCTTTCTTCATCAAACATCAGTTCAGAGCTGGGAGTGGTGGTGCATGCCTGCAATCCAGCTTGGGTGGTGGAGGTAGGAGGGTCAGGGGTTCAAGACTAGCTTCAGCTATGTAAGGGGTTTGAGGTCAGCTTAGGCTATGTGAAGCTATGTCTCAAAAAACCAAAAAGAAAAAAAAAGCCACACCCCAAATTAGTCTGTTTATGGTTTTGTTCAGTCTGAAAGAACTCCCTTAAATGTCTCTGTTTACAGTGAATTCAGTGAATTGTGATTTTGCTAAAGTTAGAGACATAAATACACTTAGATAGTTCTCATTAGATGAATTAATTTTGATATGGTTATGCTAGTTCAAGGGACAGTTTTAGGAATTTATGTACCTTTTAAGTTTTAGAATCAATATTTATCAATGTAACAAGAGGTGACAATTCTATGTAACTTGCTTATCCAAACTCTATTCATAAGAGACTGCTGAATAGAGTATCAAGTGAAAATCCCATTGTTAAAAGTAGTAAGTACTAGTATGAGTGACAAATGAGGTATTAATGGAAACAACCACATAATGAGCTACATGCCAAGCACTGGCTAAGTATGGTGGACGCAAGGGTAAAGCGACCCTCCCTTCAAATGGTTACTCTAGAAGGAGGAGATACATGTTTGTACATGTAACTGTGGTAGGATATGATGAGTACTACCTGTGTGCAGGGCACAGTGTGGGGACTCTCTAGTGAAAGATCCTTTCTATCTGTGATGACACAAAAGGATGGTGATCGGGCAGATTCAGGGACAGGGGTCTCCGAGGCAGAGTCCTGGCAGATGACATGGAAAAGAACTCCCAGGGGCTTCGAGAAACGCCTGGAGGTGCCAGAGAGTCTCATGATCTTTGGAATACGGGGGAGTTGGTGGGCTAGTGGGGAGCAAGCAGGTGTCTTGGGGCGGGGTCTTTCACATCATCGAAGTCTTTGGATTTTTTTTCCCCTGTGTCAGTGCGGAGCCACTGCAGTCACAGAGCAGGGGAGTCGTGAGGGGGTGCTCAGGTTTTAGAGGACCACTCTGCTTGTGATGCCGGAGTGCTGTCATGATGCAGCAGGGATGGCATGAGGTGGTTTATGATAGGGAAGAACGGAGCCCAGAGTCGGCGTCTGGTGGGGTGACGATGGCAGTAAGTTCTTCGGAGAAAGAACTGACATGGGTGGAGGACAGTGAGATCTGCTTTGCAGGGGACTTCATACGTGACTTGCCTAGGAAAGGCTGAGGCAGATCTTTGACTTGGCTGTGTATACCCAGCTCTGATGTTTATTCTTTCACTTACCTATGCTTTGTGTCTTTCTCTAAATGACGGCTTTCTACTCTCGCCACGGCCAAATACATACAGTTTCTCTGCCACTCATAGCCACTTCTGAGGTGGCTAATATTTGTTACATTTTTTTTTCTTTTCCAAATCTATGCTCAGCATTATATGTTCACCTATGTTTCCATGAACAGGCTGCAACTAGAACAGAATCAGTGAAAGAGGAATCTGTGCATTAAATCATGTTTTTATGTTGGAGTCTCATGGCCTTGCCGGTTTTTTTCTTAGGTGTGTGGTTTTGCTGAGAGGTCTTCATCCCGGTAGCTATCATCTCCACTCTACAGAGGTCCAGATTTTATCTGACTGTGTTAAGAGGTGTTAAGAAAAATAGTCACAGACTATGGCTTTACCACCCTGAGCATGCCTGATCTTGTCTGAAAAGTCGGACAGCTACCTGAAAGCCTTGTGAAAATGCATGTATAATTTTTATTATAAATGGTAACATTAATGATGATGAAGCCCACTGTTCACAGCATACCCATAGTGCACTTTGTTGGGGAGGGACATTACAGTTGGCTGGGTCCACACGTTATCTAATTCATAGACTAACAGATTGGTTACTCCTCACAGTCCCTCTTTTTCTCTGTATACCCTCTCCGAGCAATCTCACCTGCCGCATGCCTTTACTTGTCTCTCGCATGCCAGTGATTTTTTAAAATTGAAATGTCTGAGCTCCAGACAATTTAGACCCGTGTTCATAGTTTCCTATAGTTGCCAGTGTCATTGGCGTCTTAAATTTAACCCTTCTAAAGTTCTATCATCATCCCCAAATCTACATCTCCTCCAAGAGTCTCCTTCCTAGGAATGACACAGTGGCATGAGTCAGAAACCTGGGGGTCACTTGTCCCTTCTTTGTTACCCCCCGACCCCATGTTCAACTTGTTTCTAGGTTTGGCTCCTAACTCTCTCTCACATGCACTCTCCTCTGCCAAAGCCTTAGTTTGGGTTCTTACCATTTGTGACCTGGATTATAGCAATAGCCTCCCAACCAACTTCTTTCCTGCCGTTTCCTTAACTGTCCAATTTCTTCTCTCTACACCCTTGACATTGAGCTTTGCAAATACAAAACCCTAGTTCTGCAGTTGGCCTCCTGTACACAGATGTCACCACCGTTCACTTCAGACACATTGGGATGACGAGTGAGGCTTTGTGTCTATGTTGTTTCCTGCTCTTTCTTACCCCTTGCTTTTTAGTGACATCTGACTTCCTGCATTTCCACACCCTGCTCTGAGTTCTCCTTGGAGTTCTCTCTTCCTAATCTCCACACCAAGACTGTGCTTCTATCCTCATATTGATGTTCTTCCTTTCGCCATCAGCCTGGGTTGTATGTTTGCTGGCATCTTTCCTCTCAGGCTATGCGGGGTGCCTCTCTGCATCCTGAGAGCTTCCTGGAATCCCACCACCAAGGCACACACCCTTCTATGCTCTACATTTCACAGAGGCAAGCAAAGAGTGTATCTTCTTCATCACTGCAAGCCCAGTGCCCATGTGACTTCCTGTCATATGGCAGATGTTCAGTAATTACTAACTAAATATAAAATGAATGAATGAGTGGATTTAACAGCTGGGTTTAAACTGGATTAACTCCTAAATCCATATTCTGTCTGCTCTCTGAATATCTTATTTAGAGTCTTTTATGACACATCCTCTTTGGGTATAATAGTAGCAGGGGTAGAGGAAGGCTAGAAATAATATTACATGTGATGCTAATCAAGATATTCTTGACTTGGCAGTAGATGATGTTTGTGTTGGCTAGTTTTGTTTTGTCAACTTGACACAAGCAAGAGTCATTTGGGAAAAGAAAAACGTTAATTGAAGGATTACCTCTGTCACATTGCCTATAGTCAAGTCTGTAGGATGGACATTTTCTTGATTAACAGTTAATGTGGAGGGCAAAGTCCACAGTGGGCAGTGCTACCCTTGGGTAGGTGGTCTTGGGTGGATAAGAAAACAAGCTGAACAAATCATGGCAAAAGAGCCAACAAGTAGCATTTCTTCATCTCCTCTGTTTCAGTTCCTGCCTCCAGGTTCCTGCCCTGGCTTCTCTCAGTGATGGACTATAAAGTATAAGGTGAAATAAACCTTTTCCTTTTCCAAATTGCTTTTGGTCATGGTGTTTAGCACAGTAACAGAGAGCAAAACTAGGGCAATATTAAATTGCAATTGTTTAAAAAAAAAAGCACAAGATATAGTTCTACCCCCAGAGCCAGATGAACAGCTGGATTGAGCCCTCAAACCAGCTGCAAATCTTGCACAGGAATCAGAACAGGCTTGGTGGTAGAAAGGGGAACATCGTCTGAGCACATTCAGTGCAATTATAGACACTCTTGGTGTATAAACATTAAGATATAAGCCCATTTCATAAAGTGAGAGGAAGCGGTATCTATTAGAAAATGAGCATCATGTGAGCAGCCTGGGAAGTGGACTAGCCTTTAGTGCTGCAGCTGCAGCTTGAACCAATTATAAGCTGGAAATAGAAAGCAGAGGAGGAGCTGAGAACAAACTAGCACAATAATCTAAGCATGTTGCCTCTGAAGCACAGGAGTGAGTTTTTAGAGGGAAGAGGCTGTTGAGGACCTGGGGATTATAGATGACGCTTGACCCGGACTATGTCATGCTCTGGTGCCCCAGGCACTGGCTCTTTTCTGACTCCATCAGGAATCTCATTGTTTTTCTCTTGTCTTCTCCTCCCAGCCAAGTATTCACTTATTAGCAGTTTCTAGGCACCAGTGTTTGTCTTCTATAGCCGTATATATTGCTTTCACTTTTTTTCTTGAGCAAATTGGTTTTAGATAGTCTGTATCTAAGGTACACAACAGGCTTCATGTTTACACACTTTCAGTTTGTGATGGCCCAGTGTGAACTGGAACTGAAGTCAAAAGTTCAAACAACCAGAAGTTAAACTACAAGTTATCATGAAATGAATATTCTGTCATAGTGTTTGGAATTCATATATGTAGGTAAAGCTCACAATACCTTTTGATGGGTCCAAACATGGCTAGACAGTTGGAGTACTTAGAGTCTGTATCTGAGTGATACACAGAGTGTGGGGGAGCTGTTGAGAGGAGGGATGTGAAGACAAGAACATGACTAAGTGTCGGGTGAATTATACAGACAACAGGTCTTCCATGGTCAGGAACCAAACTGTTTTGAGAAGGATTTCTGAGGGGTCAGACGACTGAAGGACTATTGAGTAGAAAAGTCGGAAGGGCGGCTTAGTGGCAGTGCTCATACTCAGCATGCTTAAAGCCCTGGCTTCAATCTTTATGTCCAGAAAATTACGAATACGAACAAGTAAATGTTTCGCACTGATTCAACTTGAACCAACAGCCAGTGACTGGGTTAAAATAGGCCGGGCATCTTTGAAAGGTTAAGGAAAAGGAGGGAAGAGGGAACACTATTTGATGGATGTTCTCGTCTTCTAAACACAAAGGATTAGAAAGGTACACAGCTGTAAAATGAAAACCGACCAGAGCATTCCAAAGCGGTTTATCAGGCTGTTGCACTTTCTGGAGACCAAGCTTTTTGTTTGTTTAACTCCTTGCATGGCTCAAGTGTCTTAGCAAGAGTGGTTCCATGATTTGTGCTCCGTTAGTTATTTACTATCCTCATTGTATGCTCTGCCCCCTCCACCCTGCGCTTCTTTTCTTAACTTTCTGGACACAACATAGCAGCAGAAAATTAGGTTTTAAGCAAGAAAATGGACCACATGTATCAGCCTAGACCTGTTCCACTTCAATTATGACTGGAATCTTTTGAGCTTTGGACCCATGTGCGGCAGGTGTGAGGCTCCTGTTAGTACTCTACACTCTCCTTTGATAGCTACTATAAACTCAGGAGGAAAGGTGTTTCTTAGTGTCCCTAGTAGGGAACAAACAAAACACAACTGTATCAGTTTTTATTTCCATTGCTATAACTAAGAACCTGACTCTGGAAGGCTGTGATGAGGTGACCCTATCCTGTCAGATTCTGGGGAGAGCCCCTTTGGCTGAATTATAATAGGGTAGAGAAGCAGAAAAGGATGCAGAAAGGCTGAGCTAATGGCCTGGCCTTGCTTTAAACAAACAACACATTCTTGAGAAATAACTGGGGTTCTGATTCCATTGCAAGACCGTCAACCTCCCACTAGACCTCACCCCTTAAAGGCCCCACCAGTTCTTTCATTTTACCAGACTGGGGGCCAAATTTCCAGCATATATAATGTTTGAAGTTAACCCACATCCAAACCATAGCAAAACCAAAACCGAGTTGCCAGTTGGTGTGGTGTTTCCTGGAGCTGTCCGGCCGCCTGCCTCCTTTTTAAATACCCTGTTTCACATCAGCAGTGTTAACTACCACTGCGTTTTGTTTTTGTTTTTGTTTTTTTTTTGATTTTTCGAGATAGGGTTTCTCTGTGTAGCTTTGCGCTTTCTGGACTCACTTGTAGCCAGCTGCCTCGACTCACAGAGATCCGCCTGCCTCTGCTTCCCGAGTGCTGGGATTAAAGGCGTGCGCCACCACCACCCGGCACCACTGCGTTTTTAAACCTGCCCTTTTGGGAAGGAGAGCCATTACTCATTGTTCCCCATGGAATGGTAGGTCAGGAGAAGCCTCCATTAGACGGATGATACATCTCCTTTCCAGAATACTACATTGCTTCTCTTTAAATCTAAAATCCCCCAAGGAGAAGTCGCCCATTCTTTCCTCACACAGCAGGTTAGCCCTCCATTATGCACTTGCCCTCTGGGTATTGGTTCTCCACTATCCCAAGTTCACAGCATTTGAATTCCTGGTACAGGCTGATCCATTTGATTTGCTATCAAAATCTAATTCAGTGGCTCTCAAGCCTTAGAGACCATCATAGTCCTGGCTGTAGATGGGAAGGGGGTAAGGGAAAGTGGGTACAGGGGTTTCCTTAAATGTAGATACCTGGCCCCTCCACCTGCGTTTCTAATTGTAGGGGTCTGAGGTAGAATAGACAATTTGCACTTCTGAAAATTTTTCTCTTGCCTCTCCCTGCAGTTCCTGCTCTGAGTGTTAGATTGTGAGAATCACGGATGTGACATTCAGATCTCTGTTACAGAGACAAGTACAGAGGAGTTTGTGGTTAAGGCTTACATGACTCCTGGACCATTTTCTAAGACTGCTTTCAGGTTTGAAATGTCCCGAGTATTTGTTTTGTATGGACTCTCAAGAATAAAGAAAAGGTTGATGATATGGCTGCAAAGGACCTTACAAAGGAGCTTCTTGGCAAGGTTTCCTGTTGCCCCAGAGAGAGCTACCAATGCAAAATTATGTTCCCTGGTTGTCATGGGCCAGGCATCACAGTGTATATTTGTATGTAAGAAGAAGTATTGAGGCAGTATGTAGAAATCATACCCTTCCATGCAAACATTAAAAAAAAGTGTAGATTCCCTGAGAATCAATAAAAAGCACAGTCAAGAGTTGGTGGGTTTGACTTCTAGGAAAGGACGTTAGCTTTAGGTCACTAGATCCAGCCTGTTGACTGAACCTGCATTATGTATACACTTGAGCTTTGATCAACAGGACTGCTTGATTTGATACATGATGGGGCTGCCATATGTGTACTATATCATAGATGTTGAAAGATTCACAGCAAATAGTACCTGATGCCATCTCGTGTGGTCACCAAGGGCAGATCATATCTGAGACGTTGTTTCAGCTATGAGTAGGGTTGGAGAGAGAATTTGACATGAGACAAAAAAAAAAAAAAAAAAAAAAAAAAAAAAAAAGAAAAATACATAGCAAGAATCAGTTCATATAAAACTTTAGGGATCAAAATTGATGTTTAATTTGATTGTAATCTCCTTTGCTGACTTATTAACTTTGTCTGAGCACCATTTTAGGATATGCCTAAGAAACCACCATGGTGTGTTTTTTACTGTATTCACATTATTTATGTAACGAATGAAGATTCCAAAGTTGAGGGTGTTTCTGAGGCGGTATTTTCATCTTAACAATATCTCTTCTTTGGAGACCAGACTTGAAGAAGCCCATTTCAATTATCCCCCCCTATACTGTAAGACATTGCCTACAGAAGTCTTTTCTTTTAAACTCCTACTGTGAAGACTCTTGCTATTTCATAGTTTTCAGGGGATCCCACAACTTTGCTAAGTCTCCTGATGTCTAACTGATTTTTTTCTGTTACAATATCATCCACTAAGCTGTTATCAGTAGAAATAATCATGTTCATGTCACTCTTACATTAGCCCTTTACCTATTTAAAGAAAATTACTAAGAGTCCCTTGAGCCGCTTCCTTTCTAGGTTAAATAAGCCTCATTTCTTTCATGTTTCCCTCTTGGGAGCATGTTTTTCATTTCTTTTTTTCTGGACCCCTTCCAGATTTTCAGTATTGTATTCCATCTGTAGAGCCAAAATATAGGCAATGACTAACCAAAGCTTTACCAATGGTAGTAGGTGGATTTCCTGGGCTGTCTTGAAGAGTTTCATTGCTTTAACTGACTTCTTTACATAGAACAGAGATGCTCAGGTGTGCCTTGGCTTGCTGATTCTAGATTCTGTTTATTCTGATATTATAAAAAAAGAAAAAGAAGAACATAAAGGCAGGCAGGCAGGCAGGCAAGAAGGAGACGGAGCCTTCCAGTCTATGCCCGTGTCCTGGATTCACATAGTAGTGTTCACACCTCAGCAGTGTCTCTCACCCCTGGGAGCCTTATTTCTTTTCTTACCACCCCTGAGCAGTAGACCTGGGGGAAACAGTGCTTTTCCTTGAACATCACCATCTGGAGGAACTTGGAGCCTGAAGCCCTGGCAGCCTCAGCTCCTCAGAAGCCACCTCTGTGCACGCTCAGCGGGTTCTCCACGGGACATTCAGTTCCTGAAGGGGCCTGTGATTTTGGTGTGAATTCAATTTCATCTGACCTCACTAACCATTTTCTACAGCCACGACGTGAAAAATCAAAACCATGGGTTATCTGAAAGAGCATTCAAACACTCCTCAGTAGATTTACTGGAAAAAAAAACAACAACAACATTGATTCTGCTAGTGCTAATGAAGACCCCTCTACGTAGCAAGCCCTGCCCTCCACGTCTCCCAAGGGTTAAAATCTTGGCTGCAAACTGTTCTTCAAGTTACTGCTGCTTTAGCATTTTTGTATTTCTGGAACTCTAAGTCTGACACTGCTGGTGAGATTATCTGCAAACAGCTGGAAAGAACATCTGTCTCACATATTGAACAACTTTCTCTGTTGATGAGTTCAAGTTCCTCATTTCAGATAACTTCATCATTGCTGATCTTTAAAATAATTTCTCTGTCATCAGACACTGTTGTGGAGGGAGGAACAGGGCGGAACAGAATGTAGATGTAACAATATTTTTCTTTGACTTTAAAAGGAAAAAAATCAATTTAAATTCACAGAATAACTGAGTAGAAAGTAGAGTTCTTTTATAGTCCTGACCCCATATATGTATAGCAAACCCCAATATCTGCATCGTTCACCAAAGCATATATTGCTACACCCAATGGCCAGGATGGTTATGTTTTTACCTGAGACCATAGTTCATGCTAGGTCTTGGTTTTTGGAGATATGTATACCCTATTGAAAAATACATGATGACATGGATCTATAATCACGATGTTAAATACAGTGTTTTCACTGCCCTAAAAAATAAATCTATATTCTAACTCTTCATTCTCCTCTCCTCCTCCAAACTCTGGCAACCACTCTTCATTTACTGTTTCCTCGATTGGACTTCTCCAGTATGTCAGGTAGGTGGAATGAAGCAGAATTTAGCCTTTCAGAATGGCTTCTTTTGCCATGTTACACGCTGTCACTGCCTTCGTGGCTTTCCATGACTTTCTAGCTCATGCTTATCTGCATACCACGTGAAGGTCATCCTGCAGGGACATGTGTCCGTTTGAGGTTCTGACAAAGGCGACTATAAAGCTGCTGTAAACCCTCATGTACAAAGTTTTGTTTGGACACACATGTTCAACTCCATGTGGAAAAATACCAGAAGAACAGTTGTGGGATTGCTTCAACCCTTTTAAAGAATTGTTTTCTTTTACTGTAGAGACTAGTATATGTGGAGACCTACTAAGTGTGAGACTTTTCTGTAGGTTGTGTTATCTTGTCTTAACTACTAACTTCCTTTTACACATGAAGAAACTGATCCTTGGAAAAGTTGAGCAATTTGGGGCTGGGGAGATGACTTCATAGGTAACAGTTTTTTCTGTGCAAGCAAAGGAAGCTGACTTTGATTCTCTGGAGCCCATATAAAAGTTGGCTATGTAGCTCAAGCATATGCGATCTTACTGTTCCTCCTGCATGGGGGAGGCAGAGACACAAAAGTTTCTGGCAGTCTTGAGGGCCAGCTATCATGACATATGCAATATAAAAATAAAAGACCCTGTTTCAAACAAGATAATGAGTACTGATACCTGAGTCAGATCCTCTGACTTCCACAGGAGTGCTATGGCGTGTATGCTCACAGTCACATGAATGCACACACATCATGTGTGTACACACATACACATGTGAAACAATTTGCTGAAGGAGAAATTTGAATAAGTAAAAGATTTAAAGAGAGGAACATATAGTATCAATGTTCTTTTCTTTAAAATAAATTTGACTTTAGGGATATATGATTTTGGACAGGTACACCTGTAACATTTGTAGTGCTTAGGGCAGAATATGCACAGCAGTCCATATGCTAATAGTTTTCATCTGCAGAAATGGTAACCATTTATATATAAGATATTCCAACAAGACTATTTTCACAGTAAATGAGGAGGCTATATTTGAACTTGGGATTTTCTGGCTACCCAGAGTTCAAGACGAAACTATAGGAGAACTATCTTGCAGCTGCCTGTCATAATTAGATTTAGCCTGAGACAGACTTAGGGTTATCTGTGAAGGGAGAAAACTCAACTGAAGAATTGCCTTGGTAAGATTGGCCTGTGGCCATATCTATGAGGCGTTTTCTTAATTGCTAATTGATGTAGGAAGACCCAGTAAGCTATGGGTGCTGTCATTCATAGTCAGGTGGGCCTGGCCTGTATAAGAAAGCTAGTCGAGCAAGCCAGAGAGAGCAATCCAGTAAGCAGTGTTCCTCCATGTCTGAGCTTTAGTTCCTGCCTCAAGGTTATTGCATGAGTTCCTACCCTGGCTTCCATCAATAATACAGTGTGATACAGAAGTGTAAGCCAAATAAACACTTCCTCCCTCAAGTTGTTTTTGGTCCTAATGTTTATCACAGAACCAGAAAGCAAACTAGAACATTGTCTTGGTCCTGAATTACAAAGGCCTTTGCAGAGATACGTGTGGATTTGCTTAACCATGCGTGCCAACTACCTCCTTTCTCTCTGCCAACTCTTGCCTTTTAGCTACCCTTCAAACCTATGGTAAACAGGATGGGCTATGCACCTCCTGTAGAGGAGTGGGCCCAGGAAAGAGGTGTATGGTGACCCAGAGAGCAGGAATATGGTACCTGGGTGGAGAATTTGAGTGCTCCTGGGTCCAGAGAACGACTAGACTGTGCAGGTGACAGTACAGATTTCTTGGGTCAGTCTCTATGACTTATTAGAAAGGGAAGAAGGGAGGCCTGGACAAGGATATCCAGACTGGGACCTAAGGCAAAGGCTGTTATTGGTCAAGTCTAAGGTTGGAGTTAAAATCCTGCGTCTTGATTCACAGATGAGCTGAACTTCTCAAGGTTACATGACTAGTTACTGATTGTACAGGGACATCCTAAGTCCTGGCAACTTTCATAAGGTTGACCTTATGGCTGACTTTTCCTGTATAGCAGTTCACTTTTGTCTATGGCTTTACTTTCTGCAATTTCAGATGGTCAGTTGACATCCAAAAATATTAACAGAAAATTCCAGAACTGAACAGTTGATGAGTTTTAAATTTTGCTGCAACTGACTAGTACGATAGAATCACATTATGCTTTTGTTTCCTGAGAGGCAAGTCATCCTTGTATTGGTGCTGTATTTGCTACCTATCCATTAATCTCCCAGTAGCTATCTTGAGTGGCTATAGATTGATTATAGGTATATAGTAATGCTTATCTCCAAATATTTTTTTTGACTTAATAATGACCTCCAGATGCAAGGCCAATGATTGTGATTATTCAAAAATGCCAAAATCAAGCTGTAAAATCCTTCCCTTTGGTATTTTTCCACATAATCACAAGAAGGGTAGGTAAAGTATAATGCATTATTTTGAGAAAGAAACATATATGCTTTTGAAGAAATTTTTATACTTATTTAATTATTGTTGATTTTTGTTTTTAATTAATATGTAGTAATTATACATATTTATGGGGTACAGTGTGATATTTTATTTATTTATTTATTTATTTATTTGAGGCATAGTCTCTTTCTGTACACCAGGTTGGCCTTGAATTCCTGCCTCTGCCTCTCAAGGGCTTGGACTAAAGGCATGCACCATCATACCTGGCCAGTGTGATATTTTAATACTTAAATAAGGGGGTTTAGTAATTTCTTCTCCTTATTGTTTATGCTAGAGACTATCTCAGTTTGCTTTCTATTGCTGTGATAAAACACTGCCCAAAAGCAACTTGGGGGAGGAAAGTGTTCATTTGGCTTACAGTTTTCAGTAGAAGGAGCTCAAGGCATGGACTTACGGCGGGGCCTGAAGTAGAGACCATGGGAGAATGCTGCTTGTTGGCCGGCTTTCCTAGGCTTAATCAGCCGCCTTTTTTTATACACTAAGGCCCCCTGCCTAGGGACGATACAGCCTACTGTGAGCTGGGCCTCCCACATCAACAACAAATGAGAAATGCCTTACAGACATGACCACAGGGCAGTCTGATAGGGGCAGTTCCTTGATTGAGATTCCCTTTTCTGAGGTGTGTCAAGTTAACAGGCACGATGAGCCATGGCAGAGTCCCTGAGCCCCTCTCCTCCAGCTTTATTAATCCAATAGTTAGGTTATTGTGAATAGTCACTCTTCTATGCTGTTCCAGAATTCACACCTGCTGTCTGTGTTTGGTGCCTATTATGAGACTTTCTTTTCTTCTGCCTCTGTATTCATCCTAGTCTCTAATTGTCTATGCTTAGACCATTTGGGGGAGCTTCTACACATGAAAGAGAACATGTGATACTTGTTTTTCTGTGCTTGGCTTATTTCACTTGACATAATGCCCTCTGGTTTCTCCCATTGTGCTGTAAATGATATAGTTTATTCTAAATATTGATAATTTTTTTTACTGTACCTGATCCATAAGTTAGTCTTTATCAGAAGTATGTTTTTTTTTTTTTTAATTAAAAGAAAAGAAATCATAGTCTGCTTAGAATTTGGCACAACCATCAGTTTCGGTGTCTACGTGAGACACACCTCCTTCGGACAAAAGATGACTCCTCCACGGGCATCTGCACAGCCCCATCCCGGCATGGCCTTTTGTTACCAAAGAGCTTAAAAACCCGCCACGATGTTACTTCTGTTCGCAGCCAGGTGCTCTGCCATGAACACAGAGCTATTTACTCTTTTAAGGTGACATTACAAAGTGATCAATACTTTAGGAGATTTCTAAAGGCTAATTTGAAACTTTGGGGACATCAATCACAGGACAGTCCCAGAATCATTCCCTAATTACTTCCTCTAGAGGTCAGCTTATTGATGTGCATGTGTGAGTCAACAGGCTGGCTAGGAAACCACAGTGAGAAATGTGATCAACATAAACTTGGTTGAAATAACTAGCAGATGTCTTTGACGATTTGCATATGAAGTTGTCGTCGTCGCCAGCTTTAGAAATCCAGTTTATTAAGGGCTGAGACTATTTCAGACATTTTTTTTTTTTCCTGCTGGAACATGCTGAAGAAAGCTGTCTATTAAAATGTCATGCATAAATGTCTTCCAGCATTGGGCTTCACTTGGCATGGGTAATTCCTGATAGTGTGTGCTTACACATTTATAAATAGCTCTCTGGATATATTAGCATTTGAACATTACTCATTTCCTCTAATGCACATTTGGGATGTCCCCCATTCTTCATCTTAAAAACAGCCTCAAGGTAACCTGGGCAAAGCTGTTACCATTTGGGGGTTTTCAGAGGAGGATGTTGAGGGGGCTCTCATAGCCTGTAGGTGCAAAGTTAGAGCTTGACTTCCAACTCTGTACATTTCACGATATGACACAGCCTTTCTTACTGGTCTTAAGACTCTTAAAACTCAGAGCAGAGTGGCTTTACATTCTGGGCGTCCCTGTGATGACCCAGCGACCAGCCATGCAAACAACATTTATATAAATCTGGGAAGATTTTCTTCGTTTTCCAACTTGTGACTTTCAAAATCACACAGTCCAAATATGCCGGGAGTTCTTATTTTATAACCATAAGTCAGTTAATAAAACACAAAATACACACTACCACTTCTCATTTGTAATTCAACTAACTATAGCTATCATTATGTTATTTTATTCCTTACTTTGTAATCAACGATTTCTCTGTCTGCCCTCCCCCTTTCTCTCTGCATGTGCATATGCATGTGTATGTGTAAGCCTGGCTGGCTCTTTGTGGGTGCTGGGGATCACAACTCGGGTCTCATGCTTGGGCAGCAAGCACTTTGCCTACTGAGCCGTATCCCCAGCCCCAATGAATTCTTACCCGTGTTTTTATGTTTTGAAAAGTGAGAGCGAAACCCAGGCATGATGGCGCATGCCTCTAAGCCTAGCTCTTGGGAGATCAAGGCAGAGGACAGAGTTCAGAGCTAGCTTTAGATACATAGTGGGAATCCAGTCTTAAAAACCTGGGGGAAACCTGGGAGGAAAAATGAATAGAAAAAGTTGCAGCACAATCCTCTCTGAACTCATGTGTGCCTGCTGTGAGGCTGGTTCTCTTCAGCCACAAAGAAAGAGGAGTGCCTAAAAAAAAACAGAAACAGAGGGAAGGAAGAGAGAAGGAAGAGAGAAGACTGATTGTGTTGGGAGCGCTGTTGGACTCGCCTCCTGTTCTTTTGGTTAGCTATTCATTTCTCCTTAAGCACAGCACCATGTTCCTGCCATGAAGAGGTTATTAGTATATGTAAACCCAATAGAGGGAAAGGAGCGAAATCTGAAGCAAAGGATCATCTCTCTAGTGGGATATAGTTCTGGCACTCCTTTAAGAAAATATGCTAAACATTTGAATCGCTTTGTTGAGAAAGAGACAAGTGTTTTCTGCCTTGTGCCTCCTTCTGATGGTTGAGTCCAGATTCAGAAGGTGATCAAGTAGGGAATGATTATTATCTCAAAGGCAAGGTGTGTGGGTGAAGAAGGGCCTCAGTGGACCTTTTTCTGTATGGGTTCAGATAGGAAATATTTTGACCTTGTGGTTCGGAATCTCCGTGATAACTACTTGACTCTTGCAGCACAGAATCAGACTTTTCCAGCAAAAGTTCATTTATATAAATAGACATCCAGCTAACTTGGTCTCACAGGCTGTAATTTGCCAGTCCCCATAACATACTTGAGCCACCCCATTTAGGTTACATCAATGTCTAAAAGGATGCTGTTCTGATACTGGGGCCTTCTCTCCCTCCTACTAATTATCATTGTTCTAGGCATACACCTGTCGGATTCCACATATACTGCCTTTGTTTCAGTTGACTAAGTCCAGATCCAGTAGATAAATAGACTCACCTCTTCAGTGTAACTAGCTGCAATTGCATATGGCAAAGAGGATGGATGGATATGGAGGTGAGTGCTTGGCTATTCACTCTACCGCAGTTATTATCTGGTAGATTTTACTCTCTGCCTTTCTACTTCTATATGCATGCTCTCTTCCTTCTCCAGACTCCTCCTGCCTGAGGGAGATGTACGATGAGATGATTCTCTTGTATTCTTTTCCCTGCTCTCCAGTGTTCCTTTTTTTATGGTTGAACTCTGGTGATATCAGTCCCATAATCAACATACTCCATGTCTACCTATAAATTTATCTTGGGTTGATTTCCTAAGAGTCCCCACTGGTGAGATCTATTTACTTTTCTGCTTTGGGTCACCATTACTCGAGATGGTTCCCTGCACCACACTGTCCCCTGTTCTACTTTCTAACCATGCTTTAACCTTCTCTTACCCCTAATCTTTGCTGAAGCTCTGTTTCTTTGGGAGTTTTTCTTTTCTTCTTATCTCTGATGGTTGAAGTTGTATCCTCCTTCAAGAGGGAGCTCAGATGCTGGCTTTTTTTTTTTTTTTTTTTTTAAGACTAGCTCAGGTCTCTCCCCCTGCCCCCCAATGGTGGGGTTACTGCTTGCAAACTCAGGATTCTCTCTCTCTTGTCTCCAACAGCATTTGGCACCTTGTGTCTTGACTTAGCACTCCAGGCAGACATGGAGATGTTGCTGGTACAGTAATGTCACAAAGGGGACATTCAGAAGAGGTCTGTGGAAAGACAGAGGGCTTGCAGGAAGGTGACAAGACACAGTGCTCCCCAGCCACCCAGTAAGTAATGCAGTATTTGGCTCTTTCAGAGTGGTGGCTTCTATCCCTTCAGCTTACAATGGAGAAGAAATAAACCACCCCTTCTCATTTATTTCCTTATAAAGCACAAAACTCAGCACACTACTGAAGCCAGCTTGACTTTTGCCCGAGGCCAGAAGGGCATTCATTCTCTTCTCTTTTCTCTCTCTCTCTTCTTTCTTCTCTGTCTCTCTCTCTCTCTCTGTCTCTCTCTCTCTCTCTCTCTCTCTCTCTCTCTCTCTCTCTCTCTCTCTCTCTCTCTCTTTGCATTTTATCCCAGACCCATCCTCTTGCTGTTTGGTTAACTTATCTTTCTCTAAAAGGACCGCTGGCGTGGAGGATGGCTATGACGCTCAGTTGCTGACTGCATTGTGTGTAATTTCATCTCACCAGGTTTTCCAGGCTGAGAATCTAGTGTGTGTGACCCTCTCCTCCTTCCTCTATCCTGCTGTGGCCCTCTGAGTGTCAACTGAAGTGCTTCACAGGGGCACCGTCCTTTGGCCGGCTCTGTCTTCCTCTGTCCTCACGGCATGGATTCCACCACTTAGGTTCTGATTGTATCCAGGGAAATCTGTCAGACACCTGTGTTTCCTGGTGTCATTGCTGAGTCCCTTTTCCTTTACAGAGTGGATGGTGCGGGGCCAAGGCTTTTGTCACAGTTTACGAGCCTATGACAGGATCCCTATGACAGGATCCCAATGGTGCCACTCCTTTTTGCTACCAGTGCTATTTTGGTATTTTCTTCAGTTTTGCCTTATTCTCATGTGAACAAAAATTCTATTTATAATCTTAGTTAAGCAACAGGTAGGCAAATAGGAATAGAACCAAAATGCATTTCTTGGAAAGAGGTAGATAGTTCTTTACTTGGATAATGTTGTCTAGGAGCTGTGACCACCCCTATCCCCAGTGCAGAGGATGTTATTCGTAAAATGGTGATAAGGTACATGGGAGAATAACCACTTTTTCTCTAGTTTGAAAATAGGTTTTTTTTTCATACAATATACTCTGATTATGATTCCCCCTCCTTACCTCCCATTCAAGTCCACATTGTTTCTTTCTCTCTCTCATTTGAAAACAAACAGGCATCTAAAAAATAACAAAATAAGATAAAATAAAAACAAACAGAAAAAAAATAGCCCAAGAAAATGCACAAGAAACACGTACAGACACATGAAACACAGGTCCACACACATATAAACCTCATAAAAAGACAAAATCAGATACTGAGATAAGCAAAAGATCTAGAAGGTAAAAAGATGCCTGGATAAAGGATTATGAGACAAAACAACCCCATAAATACCACTGAGCTTGTTCTGTGTTGGCCATTTTGCCAGACACGGGGCCTGCTCTTAAGAGTGGTTTGTATAGCCAGTAAAGACTCTGTTGGAGAAGAAATAACCATTTTTACAAAGCAAATAGCCTCTAACCTTTATGGACACAGCTTGTCCCTCCAGAACAGCCAAAGTATAGTATGCTTAAAATGAAGAGTCATTGTACAGTTCACCAAGGAATGCTAAATTTATATAAACTTAAAAAAAAAAAGTCCAATTTTTTTCAAGACAAGGTTTCTCTGTGAAATAGTTCTGGCTGTCCTGGAACTTACTCTGTAGACCAGGCTGGCCTTGAACTCACAGAGATCCACCTGCCTCTGCCCCCTGAATGATGGGATGAAAGGCGTGCACCACCACCTCCTGGCAAAAGTCCAATTTTTTTTTAATAATAGAAGTTTTACTAAAGATACTATTAGCAGTTATTTTAAAATTCTATTAACCACTCTTTGGACATATAACTTTTTATGCTCACTTACTGTTATATTTATAGAGAAAAGTACATTTTTTTTTCTGTTGATGGTCACTCCAGTTTAAACTCTCTCCCAGACTCAAGGCTCCCATGCAGCAAGATATTATTATCAGTCAGTACTTAGCCAGTACCTTCTGTATGTCCAGGGATGGACAGACAGAGTCCTCTGCCTTGGTTGTGTGGGGCATCTTAGGGAAAGAGAATGTTGCTGCTTACTTTTTTATGATCAGAGAGAAGGTGACTGTGTCTGTGACCTTTCAGTACTCTGAGAAGGAACATATTGAGGAACTGAGAAAAGACATTGCACACCCAGGCTCTGGCCCTAGGGAGAAGTGAAGTGCATAGCTTGGCCATTTGGATAAAGAATGTACCCTTCATGAGACGACTTCTGATTCTTTCTAAAATGTGAATTTTTAATGGGGTCCTACGCTAGAGTCTCTTACTGAAGCACACTTCCCTACTTCTACATTTTAAAATTGATCAAGTGGAAAGGCTGTTTGATTTGGTTTTCATTTCTAGAGGAGAGTGGATTTTCCAAAAATAACCATTGGCTGTATGATGCCATTTTTTTTTTTAAACTGGCAAAGCTGCTAAAATGGGTTTTCAACCTCCTCCCTTCACTATTTTAGGTTCAGAACTCAGGAAAAGTATAATGTAAATATAATGGGGGATGTTTTGGATAGTTAATGGGTTCTAGGGTGTCAAGCATTAGTTTGGGAGTTGATTGTTGACAAGATTATAACTATAATGTCGCACTTCTGTCTTCTGGATTCTTTGAAACATTGAATGTGGTATTGCAGCGGCATCTAACTCCCTCTTCAGGACACTCAGAAAAGCCTACGTTATATTTCACCTCTCTTCCCTGAGGACCCCAGCTTGTGGTTAGCATGGCCAGCTAATTGCAGTATTGTAGAAAGTCTGAAGATGGCAAGAAAAAGACGGCTTATTTCATTCCAAGATTCCAACAACCTGGGACGCCATCCACACATCACAGAAAAATGGTGAGGAACTAACAGAAAACGGCCCTTGCACCTAGTCTGCTTTTGTGTTCCTCCAGAGTGGGTGGGCTATGCTGTGTTTCCCAGCACACTGGCAGGTGGTCTTGTCCTGTCACAGACCCCTCACTATGATGAGCCTTCAGAGAAATCAGAGGGCAGACAGTCTGCCCAAAATAAAGGCATCAGAGTTGTGTGCTGGGAGTTAGCAGAATAAGGAAGGGCAGTGAGCACAAGTTCTGGTTACATTCCTAGGGTGTGGAGACCAGAGCCACAGGGAGGTGTGGCCTTATTTCTGAATGAGTGTGAGAGATACTGGTGGCAAGCTAGAGGTCTGTTGTCTAATGGTAGGAAGCGAAAGGGAAGAGGAAGTGAGCAATTCTGACATATCCTGAGCTACCTAAAGACTTCCAACTAGGCTCCACCTCTTAAAGGCTCTACTTCCTAATAGTGGCATTCTGGGGCCCAAGTCATAGCACATGGATATTTGGGATACAAGCAAGACCCAAGCCTTAAGAGACTGCCTGTTATCCTTTGGACTTAAGTGCCCCCCAAAGGTCCACATGGTAAAGGTTTGCTCCCCAAAGAGTACTGCTGAGAGGAGGTAGAGCCTCTAAGATGCAGGGGCCTTTAAGTTATTGAGGGTGTGCCCTCAAAAGGTATTATGGGGTATCTACCCTCTTCTTTGTCTTCTTTTGCTTCCTGGTCATGAGGTGAGTGGTTTTGTTCTTTCAGATGTTCTTGGCACATGATACTGCCTTGCCACAGACCCAAGAGCATAGCGCCAGCTGAACATGGTCCGGAAGTACCAAGACTGTAAGGCAAAAAAAATTGACCTTTTCTCAGATGTTTCTATGCAACGGGAAGCTGACTAAGAAACACAGCATCCTCAGTGGAGAAGCACCTGTGAGTGGCAGCTATCATTACTGATAAACTAGGAAAGACCAACAAGGCAGTGAATCAGCTGATTTACCTGGTCGCGTCCCACTCTATCTGCATTAAGTTTCACCCATCATGGTCATGATATCTTCTTGAACTTCTTTTCTCTTGTGGGGACGTGGAGCAAAGGCTGCTATTCTGATGTAACTGTGTCTGCTCAGATGCAAAGATGGCAGAAAGATGAAGGAGACTTTGTAGACAGTACAATATGAGGGAAAAAGACTTTTGCTTAAAACTGACTGTAATTCTAGCCTCATTAGTGCCTATTAATCTCCAGGCTCCCTCCTTGCGACTGCAGCTCAGGCCTAAGGAATGCAGTTGGTGAGAGGCACAGCTGCTCCCAAGCTCTTGGTCCTCCGTCTTCTCCACGAGACCTGTTCTGAAAAATGATCCAGTGAACACATTTCCAGGGCAAAAGAGTGCAGTTCCCATTAGCCTGTCACTTTGGGGCCTCCTGGAAGGGAAAGAAGAGCTTTCAAGACCTAAAGATAGCCTTGCTAAAGATTTTTCCCAGGACTTTTGTGCAAATGAGAACTATGAGGTTTGCATAACAATGACTGAGATAAATTGGGGAAAAAAAAATGCAGCCACTCACTGGAGAAAACCAACTCTCGTTAATGGACGGGATAATTGCAAGACACAAGGCTGGGGCCTAGCGGCCTTTTGTGTTATCTCCTGTCATCTGAACTGAAAAGTGCCTATTCACCAGCCCGGTGATTGGTGATTGAGGGTGGCTTTACTGCTTGCCAGCTGGGTGAACCTCATCATGTTACTCAAGCCTTGAAGTCTCAGTTTTCTAATCTCGTCTTTAAAATGGGACTGTTACTGGGCCTCTTCTCATGGAGATACTGTGAGTTATAAATGTGCTGTGTGTGCGCTACGGTTTAATTCAGGGCCGGACACACGTGTTCAGAATGGGGTTCCTTTTCTTTCTCATTGGGGTTTGCTTTCAGGATTGCTGGGTGCTCTGGTCTGTTTTATTTTAGTGTGTTGGCTTTATCACAACACCTTGGAGACTCCAACATAGATTCTGAAGGCCCAAGCTCATTTGCTTTTGTATAACAGTTATTAATTGTGGTTTTTTTTTTTAAATGATGCTTTAGGCAAAGCAAAAATAATTGAAAAATCCAGAGAGCCGCATATCTCAGAGGCTCAATTAAAACAGTCTTCTATCCAAAGGAACACAAAGTGGCAGCTAGTATTCGTAAGTAAATAGGCCATTGCCACACAAGGACTTTAATAGTCGTGGAAATGAAATACGTACCTTAGGAGCCCATACTTTACTCACTTTTTCACTCCTTTATTTATTCATCCTGCTGTGTAGTTCTGAGTTTGGGTCAAGTATTTGGATACATGTTGGGAATGCTGTGACGCAAAGCAGATGTAGTTACATTACCAGATTAGCATTTGAATGGGAGACATGGGAACACCCACAAAAGGAACAATGAAATTATTAAAAATCATTGGAAACTGCAATAAAAACAGTCATCTCTCAGTGTCTGAAGGGGGTTGTTTCTAGGACATCTCCCCATCATTCCTCATAGATACTAAAATCTACAGATGTTCAAAGTTCTTTATATAAAACACTGTAGTGTTTGCCTGATTCCCACACATCTGATTGCAGATCCGAAATCACCCCTTGATCTCTTATATTACCCAGTACAGTGTGAATAGTTGTTAGACTGCAGTTCTGAGGAGCCGGTGACAAGGAAAAAATGCCTGTACGTGCTCATTACAGACGCACCGGTAGGGGATGGCTTTGATCTGTGAGTCGTTGAATTTATAGATCTGGAATTCGTGGATGTGGGGAGCCTGCTGTGTTATAAAGGAAACCAATGGAAGTCTCAGACAGCAGTGGTGGAAAGGGGGAGAACTGTTTTATACCCGAAAAAGGTGGAAAGCGCTATTCACAAGTGGGAGATGGGACACACTATAGGAAGGAACAGAATCCTTGAAAACCAGGCAAAATACCCTGTGGCTAGAGCGACAGGGGAGGGAATTATCTCCAGGAAAATCCAGGTCAGGCAAGCCCTGCAGCCATGGAGGGAGTGTAGTTTTTTTATGCCACAGAAAGGGAAACCATTGAAGTTTTTTTTTTTTTTTTTTTTTTTTTTTTTTTTTCAGTTTATTGTTTTAAAAAGTTAGGACAGGGTCTCATAGAGCCCAGGCTGGCTTCCAACTCTTTATGTAGCCAAGGGTTACCTTGAACTCCTGATATTCCTCCCTCTACTGCTCAAGTGCTTAGGCTTATTGGTATGCTCCACCAGACTTGGCTAAGTAAGAATTTAAACAGAAAAAGCACACAATACCACTCTTGAGTAGGTGTGGAGACTGTCTGAACTGTCTCTGTGGCAGTTTGGAAAGAGCACGCTGGAGCAGTGTTCAAATGGGGTTCAAGTGGGCCTTGGCAGTAGAGGTAAAGAGTGTACTGAATTGGCCAGTCTGTTTGCTTTGGACAAAAGGAATCAGCTTCAGACCATGAACTTCATGTCATGAGTAGGCTCAAATACATGTTTATTAATCAAAATTGGAACCACTACAATCAACACATTTTTGCCAGTGAGAACTAGTTTGTTTATTTCTATAGCATAAAATCTGTGCTTTGGGGTTGAACAAACTTTTGGAAAGCATTTTCTACATCCCCCCTTTTCCCGGGAGAAATTGAGATGCTTGAAGCAGCAGTAGTTGGTTTGTTGCCAAAAGGTTGGGTTAATATGATACATGAGGCAGAACTTCATAATTTGTTCAGCTTTTAAAGACTTGATTGTGTGACACATGGTTGGAAGCTATAGTGGAGGAGAATTAGGCTCTTTCTGGTAACCAACGCTGGCTTCAGGGATTGACATTTTCAGTGCACACCTTGACTTGCTGAATGTACTTTTTAGATATAATGGTGTCCCCTGGGGTTCAGAAATTTGTGTTGGACCAGACTAGCTGCCCTGCTGATGGTCAAGTTCTTCTCACCTTTCCATTTTGCTCTAAAGGCTGGATGACAGGCGAAGGGTCCACACTGAGCTCCTAGGCAACATCTCCTACAGCTGGCTGTAAGAGGATTTGCTGTGAGGATTGTTCTCACTTGGTTGTTGTTGGCTTCTGATGGCTGACAGCCTCACTCATCATCTTCCAGGTTCACTTGTCTCCTTGGTAGAACTTCTGCTTGTACCACCACTGTACAGGTTCAATGCCTTGTTGACGTCATTCTATACTCACATGAAGTTCCAGGCCAAATGCATGATTGATATCATAAGCTGCCTCAGCTGCTTTATAACACATTTGGAATGCAAATGAAAGACTTTAAATTTGCCTTTTGTCTAACATTATTATTATTTTTTATTTTTTGAGACAAGGTTTCTCTGTGTAGCTTTGGAGTCTTTCCTGGAACGCACTCTGTAGCCCAGGCTGGCCTCAAACTCACAGAGATCCGCCTTCCTCTGTCTCCTGATTGCTGGGACTAAAGGCGTGCGCCGCCGCCGCCGCCGCCGCCGCCACCGCCGCCGCCACCACCACCACCACCACCACCTGGCTGTCTAACATTATTTTTATAATGTGAAATATATATGAAGTAAACAGAAAAGAATAAGTCATTAGCAGAAACCAGAAAGTGAGAAATTTGCATTAAACTGATATATGACATAGCCACACTTATTGAACAGATATTTTAATATCAAACAGCAAATTTCAGAAATTTAAAAACTATGTTTACTTTTGCACCAGCCTAAGGCATGTCTATCCCAGTAGCATGAATCTTAAAAGATTTTATTAATAAAAACAAACCCGGAGCCAGGTATTAGGGTGAACGCTGAAAGATCAAAGAAACAGAACAAGCCACATCCAACCTCACCTTGCCAACTTCTCAACTGATCTTGTTTCCTCAGACTGAAAGCCTCTGAGTCCTCATCTGAATGCATCTCAGCTGAACTGCTGCTAAAAGCTAAAAGCTTAAAAAGACTCTAGTTCCTGGTCCTCACGCCTTATATACCTTTCTGCTTCCTGCCATCACTTCCTGGAATTAAAGGTGTGAGTCACCATGCCTAGCTGTTTCCTGTGTGGCTTTGAACTCAAAGAGATCCGAATGGATATCTGCCTCCAGAATGCTAGGATTAAAGGTGTGTGTGCCACCATTTTCTGGCCTCTATGTCTGTCTAGTGGCTATTGATGTAACCAACCTTCTTATTAAATAAGAAACACAGAAACAATGGAAAAGAGAAAGCTGAGAGGTCAGAGCTCAGAGCCAAAATCTCACCCTTCCGCCTGCGGTGTCCCAGCTTCCCGAATGAGAGCCTCTCTTTCCCGTCTGTTCGTCTATTTAAAGAGACAGAACAAGCCACAGCTATCTCACCTCACCAGTTCCTCAGCTGGTCCTGTTTCCTCAGACTGGAAGCTTCTGTGTCCTCATCCCAATAGCTCTCAGCTGAACTGTGTTGCTCCAAAGCCTGAAAGCTTAACCAGCCAAATGCTTCTAGTTTCTGGGTCTCACGCCCTATATATCTTTTTGCTTTATATCACCACTCCCTGGGATTAAAGGCTGGCTTTCTGGGATTAAAGGCGTGTGCCACCACCGACACACTCTTGCTATGGCTCTAATAGCTCTGACCCCCGGGCAACTTTATTTATTAACATACAATCAAAATCACATTTCAGTGTAATTAGATTACCACCACAAGTGGCTGTTCTCTTCTCTGACCCCAGATAAGTTTATTAGGGTGCACAATATATGTAGGGACACAATATCACACATCCCTGTGTTGTACTTGGGTGGAACTTGCAGTTGTATACATGTTTCTGCAGCTAAAAGGAGAAGTTTGAGCCAAGATGTAATAAATTTGAAAGTCGCTGAGCCACATGCACTACAGTATTTAAAGCCACCCTAAGCTCCTGGGAAATTGTGGAGAGAGTAAATATTAGATCTTAGAACCAGCAAGCTTGAGAATCAGGGAAAGTGTCACAAAGGAGATCTTGAAGGAATAACTAGCAAGACAAGAGGAAATCCTGGGGACCATAGAACCCAGGAGATGAGGCAGTATTTAAGGGAGGAGGGAAGCAGCCTGGTTGAAGGCTGGGAAGAAGCAGAAGAAGTAGGTAGGGCCAGGTGCTAGTGTAAGCAGCATGGAAATAGATTTTGGCCATCATAAGAGGCCTGGTGGGTGGTAGAGTAGTGTATGTCGGGAGCCGATCAGAATAAGTTTAAGAGTAAATGGGGATAAGCTGACATTTGTGTGAGCATCTCTTTTAAGAAGATTAGAATGGTTAGGTCAAGGAAAAAGGAGGGCTCTCCAAAGACAGGTTTTAAGAGGGTCTGTTTCCACATAATGTTCTTCCAGGGAGGCAGCAACGGAAGAAGCAATGTCCTTGAGAAGGTGAGAGGGAGTTATATGCAGGGCACAAGTGGAGGGATTGGAATTCTGTGAAGCAGGGAAGGGTTAATGCATGAAAGAGTGTATATTTAAATACGTGAAGCATGTACATTGCTAGCTTATGGTATTTTTCTGCCCTTAAAGAATAGGCAAGACCATCCCATAAGGCTGTGAATAGAGGAGTGGGTATGGAAATTCTGAAAGAAAGTAGAGGGGGTAAAATGATGATCCATCCAGTCACTGGAGAAGAGCCGACAAAGAAAAGAGCCTGGACTTGTTGATTTTTCTTGAGTGCACATGAGTACATGCATTTCAAGTAAGATCTGTCCTGTAGGGTATAGGCTCTAGAGAAGAGCTGTTTGTTTTCTTTGGCACTATTGGCATGGTGCCTGAACAGGCCTAGAGAAATAGGAGAAGCTCAAGAAATGTTCATCAAGTGAACAAGTTCATTTGCCGACTCCCTAGCAGTGTTTAGCTGCTCAGGAAGGGACATGGAAAGGAAGAGGGTAGCATTCTAGTGGGCAGAGGTTTTAGTAGGCAAAAATGACTGGCGGTAAGCAGCCAAGGAGTGGAGGGTATTTGTGAGGGGGTAATTACAATGGGCTCTATCATCAAGGTTGAAATAAGAGGAAGGCTAATGGATAATTAGCTAATGGAGAGGGAGAAAGCGGTTTGTGGTTAGAAAGTTTGGCGGAAGGGATTGAAGTCTTCTCGAAGAATAAGAGGTTGTGGTTGCCAGGTATCAGGCTTGAATTGGGATTTGAGAAAGAAAGTAGGTGCTGGCGATAGCATAGGACATGGTGGAATGAGGGGGCAGAGCCAATCGTGCTTATGAGGTCAAAGAGATGACAGGCCCTTTCTATTTTCTCCTTACATCACTGGGTTTGCCTTGCTTGGGGTCCTATACTGTGGGAAAAGCAGGTAGACTTCAGGATAAAAAAGATCTCTTTCTGCCATCACCCTCAACAAACATCATAACCAAGCATGCTCATCTTGGGGATAAGGATATTTTTCATGGTCATTTGAAGAGCCAGAGGGCACTAAGCAGTGATTTTGTCAACATGTGCATGTAATTGAATTACAACGTATGGTGCCTAGAGGAAAAGCCTATTGGGACATAAATATAAATTTAGTTGCACTAAATAGTGGCTTGTGAATTATGTTGTTGAAATTGTAAGAGGGTTGCATTTTGCTAACTATAGGTACAATAGGCATTCCTTACAGTCAGGCGAATTATCACAGCAGTTGGCAAGGTCTTGCCCTTTTGGTTTGAAGTGGTGTGGGAGGAGGAGGAGATAGGAAAGACACTAGAGAATTTGTTGGTTCAAGAAAAGAAGGGAGCAGCCTGTGGTGTGCCTACTTATAATTCTCGTCCCTGAGAGGCTGAGGAAGAATTGTGAGTTTGAGTGTGGCCAGTCTGGGCTACACTATGCGTTTAAGGCAAGCCTGAGCTACATTGAGAAACCCTGTCTGAGAGAAGGAAGAAAAGAGGAGCCCATTGCTGCTGCTTTTGTTGTACTGTAAGAGGGCAGCAACCTCTTGGTACCACTCGACCATGGAGCAGCAATAATTGGAGTTCAATGGGAATCTCAACAGAGGAGCCTGGGGCAGAATTCTGAATAAGGTACCCGAATGTCATTTGTCTTCTTTGGCACCATCAATACATTCTCAGCTGGGAAGGCCTGTCTTGGAGGGGCTTGTAACTGTCAGTCTGTGTCTTTTGGACCTGAAAACCACAGGAATTCAAATGTCCAAACAATTTACAATTCAGCTGATGCCTGAAAAATCTTTATGATTATCACATTCATAAATCCTCTTTACTCCTGGTTGTTGTATGAACGAACCCTCAGGAGACCTGGGAGGAAGCAAAGTGAGCACCTGAAACTATTTGTGAAGAAAATCCTCATCAGTCAAGGATTTGACTTGACTGAGATGGAGTCTGGAAATAGAGATCAAGGGTAAATAATGATGCTAATTCACAGTTCTTACACATGTAAGGATTCACATTTCTTGTACATGATTGAAAAGTTCACATTCAGCTTGGCTGTGGGTCTCTGCATCTGTTTTCATTAGTTACTGGATGAAGGCTCTCTGATGACAATTGGGTAATCTCCAATCTCACTCAGGATGATTTTTCTAGTTCTAACCATTTGCCTTCAAATTTCCTAATGTCAATGTTTTTGACATCTGAGTAATACTCCATTGTGTAAATGTACCACATTTTCTTTACCCACTCTTTGATTCAGGGGCATCTATGTTGTTTCCAGATTTGGGTTGAGCTTGGGGAATCCTGCTGAAGAGAGGGAGGAAGGAATGTATGAGCTAGGGAGTCAAGGATATCAAGGGAACCCACAGAAACAACTAACTGGGTTCATTGGAACTCACAGAGTCTGGTATAGCTAGGGAACCTGCACGGGACCAACCTAGGTCCTCTACATATGTGTGACAGTTGTATAGCTTGGTCTACTTGTGGGACCCCTAGATTGGGAGTAGGGGCTGTCCCTAATGCTTTGACTGGCACATGGGAACCTATTCCTCATACTAGGTTGCCTTGACCAGCCTTAATACAAGAGGAGGAGCTTAGTCCTACTGCAACTTGATATGCTATGCTTTGTTGATATTCATGGGAGGACTGCCCCTTTCTGAACAGAAACAAGAGGAGAAGAGGATTGGGCAGGGGTAGAGGGGAGGCAATGGTAGGGAATGGGAGGAGAGAAGGGAGGGAAACTGTGGTTGGGATGTAAAATACATGAATAAATTTAATTAATAAAAAAAGAAAAGTTCAGGGTTTGGAGATTTAGCTCAGTGGTAGAGCACTTGCCTAGCAAGTGCAAGGCCGTGGGTTCAGTCCTCAGCTCCAGAAAAAAAAAAAAAGAAAGAAAAGTTCATACCTATTGTATTACTTGTGGACTAATACAGATACTATAATTCCAGCTACCACACCACAGTCCAGCCAGTGTGAAAGAGAGTAATTTGAAGGATACAACCCATATAATGCAAATATCACTTTCTCATCTTGTTAGAATATAGCCCTATGGAGCACATAGCTGCAAGAGAGGCTGAGAAATGTAAGTGTGAGGGGGCTAGCCACATGCTGTGTTACCACGTGAAGGAGTTATTAACCACAGAAAGAAGAAGAAAGTGTACCTTGCGAAAACCGAGTAATTTCTGGAACTTGATTCCACAGACGCCATCTGAGACTGACTTATTTTTTAAAGAGGCATGGAGTGTATGTTATCCTAGTCTTGAATAGCCACTCCTTTGGGGATAAGAGTGATTTTAGATGTTTATCCATGGGTGGGCCCTCTATCCCCTGGGCTGCTTAATTCCTCATTTCTTGAATGAGCTCATGTCTAGCACTAAGCTAATAGCTTCACTTTAGTGCTAAGTGATGGAAACACATCAAGGACTGCTCTTAAGTTTCTGGTGCTGGAGTTACTTTTCAGCAGCTTCAGGATAATGGATCTGTTTTATTCATATTATTGTCAATCTTAAAATCACGAAACTATCTTATAATTATGTCACGTGCTTATGAATTCTTGGTAGTCTACTTACACTCATGATTCAACTTGATCTTCACAGACTTACTATAAAGTAATTATTAAATATTGCATGTTAACATTCTTTCCACTTCTTCAAGTTTTTGACATCATTCATCAGCATATTCTGATTTTCCTGTTTCCCCAGTTATAAAATTTGAAATGTTCAGGATGAGCCTTTGTTCATCACACCTGGAATAATTCCTCCTCCTCCTCCTTTTATTTCTCCCCCGCTTCTAGACTGTTCAATAGGGCCATTGCCAGACTCTTCTGAATACACTGAATTATTTTTTATTTTAAATGGTTTTTCTGTCTTCCTTCCCCATGGTTCTCCTGGCTTCTACTCTGGTATGTTTCAGTATGAATCTTTCTCTGAAGTAGGTCTCTTTAATTTTCTTCATTCTCTGCCTCTTGTTTCCCACAATCACTTTCTACTTTCCTTTGATGCTTTCTCTATTCTCCTGAATTCTACGTTCATTCCTGAGTTCTACCTTCATCTCTGTATCTCCTGTACATATAATTATATGTAGTGACGTCTTCTTTTTTTGCTACTTGGAGGTGGCCGAAATACCTGCTTTTCTGATTACACTTCAGGGCTTTGTGTATTCAAACCAACAGTTTCTCATCACCACTCCAGATGCCCCATAAGGTCTATTCCTAGTATTCTCAAGCTGCCCTCCACATGGCTGTCCACATTTAGAACAACCTTCCAGAGTTGCCACGTAGTGGGTAGCCTCCCTCTTCATGAAGTGATAACTTCAGTTCCATTATTCTAATGAGTCAAAAGTTTCAAAGAATTGGGACCTGTACAGGGTCAAATAATAACTTCTGAGGTCTTGCCCACTACCTCAAGTTATTGAAGTCCTGGAGGGATGTAGCTCGAGGAAGAGTTGATCCTAAGTGTGATCCTAAGTCTGCAGACCTTACTTGGCTGTTCTGACACAGATGAGTTAAGATGGGGTCTGACCTTCTTTTCTTATTTCCATTGTGGCAGAAGCATAGATCCCAGAGATTACTTACTGTACACTCATATGGTTTTGACATGGGGGGTCAGATTTTATTTACTCCTTACTAAGATCATATAAAATGTTCATGAATTCAAGAAAAATTACAAGTAAAATATATAAACTGTCCTCTCCTTTTATGGAATAGCTGTGGACATTTTTGTTTTCTGGAAATAGTTGCTATAGTTTTAGTAGCTTTAGCAAACTGATGATACAGGATTTTGTGTGCCAATTACTGCTCAGGGCTTTTTCTTCCGCATCATGGAACCTAGGTTCTAACTGTTGAACTTAGCAATCATAAATTATGCCACACAGGTCACTAAATGACCAAAACAGTTTCCTCCTGCCTATCTTTGAGACTTGATAGTACTGAATGAAGAAAGGGTAAGCTCTAGGAAACTTCTCTGAGAACATAAATGCTGCATAAGTGCATACCACGTGTGCTTTGGAAAAATTATGTGTGAAATTTACTGCATTCTCTGTGAGTGCATTTTATTCTCTACACACTTTCTATTTATTTATTTATTTATTTATTTATTTATTTATGCCAAATGCTGTTTATTGAAGGAGGGAGAAGGTCTTAGATACAGGCTTATAGCACAATGGGAGAACCCCAGAGGGCAGAAGTTTGCTACCGATGTTTTACAATCTTGCATCTAAGCTGTTAATGACCATTATGCAGGATACACAGACAAGGAATTTCCCTTAAGCATTCAGGAGGATGGAACCTGAGAGGGAATTAGAATAGGGAGGATATCAAGGTCAAGGTCAGCAAGCAAGTCAACAGTTACTCAAAACAGGGGCCATGGCCCTTTTACTAGAAAATGAGCTTCTGACTTAGGTTGTGTGGGACATCAGCAGGTCACCTTACCTGTCACAGAGATGCCTGCCCAGGCCACACAGGCACTCTGTCTTAGGTTGGTGAGCGCCCCCCAGGCATTACCTGTCTCTGAATACTCATTATCATACAGGCTCAATCATGTGTGAGCTCTCTGCACACTTTCTTATTCTCAAAAGAACCTACTTCCCAGGGAAGATATTCTTCAATGGGAATTTAAAGAAAAATGAAATCCAAGGTAGAATTTGAAATTCAAATGTTTCTTCTGGGGAGGGGAGTTGTAGGAGCTGGGACCTCTAGAGAGTGTTATTTTAATCAAAATAAGGGCATGGAATCATAATGATGGTTCTTACCTTATTAGAGACGTTTTATTCTCAATGTTATGAAACTTTAAAGTATGCAGGAAAAAAAGACTTGTATATCAGTTTTCTAGAATGTACAATGAATATTTTACTATATTTACTTTATTGACACAGACTTATCAAGCTTTGTTTCTTATTTTATGGTGATTTTCAAGACTGGCAATATTACATTTTTCTCTCCAACACATAGTAGGGATATCCTTAACTGACATTCAATTTTGTTCATCTTTTAAAAATAATAAAATTAATGCCTAATGAGATGTTCCTGCCCTGCATGTGTATTCAGTAGGATCAGGCGGAGCACATGCCTTTGTGATCCTACATCACTACACTTGAGGTCATCACACCTGCATTGTTTCCTTATGGACTCCCCAGTAGTCTCCATCTGAGCTGGCCCTGGGACGGCTTTAACAATTTCTCCTGGTATTTCTAGCTTTGGGGCCATCTTAGCTCAGTTTTCATTGATATTCTATTCTTTGAGTAAGGTCTTTTCACATGTCTAGTACTTTTTGGATGGCATTCTTGACTATCCTGCAACAATTCTCTGACTAATATTAAATTTTGTTTCATTAACTTGAATTTAAATTCTGTTTTTTTTTTCCTGTGATAGTAAATGAAGCCTCTTCCCAGTCCCTTTTAGCCTTAGCTTAGTTCTTTACATTTTTTTCCCCCAAGTAAGCCACATTTGAGAGTGAAAAAAGCTGGATCTTATGGCATTTTGTCAATTGAGGTTCCATCCTTCTAGATAACTCTAGCTTGTGTCAAGTTGGCATAAAACTCTGCAGCACAGTGAAGTATTTCATTCTTTTAGCTAGCAGCTCTTCAGGATTTTATATTCATTTAGATGCTCTATTTGTGATCACTGCCTTGGATAAAAAAAAAAAAACCCAACATCCTTAGAAATACATATTGTTTCTTTTTTTCTAAATGTTGATTACCTGCCAGAATTTCATGACCCAAGTTATTTGCTAATGTATCCAAACAGTTCTTTTCCATACTTTGTCCAGAGTTGATGGTGTTACCTGCTGTTGGGTTAGTCTGTTAGGAGTACAAGTTACAAGTAGAATCTATGTGTCTTTTCTGTTTCATTTCCCTAACTAGGTAAGAGCTTGATGACTCCAATGAGCAAAACTGAAGGACAGAGACTGGGAGGAAACAATATGGGCGAGGCTGAGAGAATGGGTGTTTCAGAAGCCAGCCTGTCGGTCTTCTTATACCCCTCACTGTGAGCACGCACGGAGCAGGAGCCATGCCGTTCTATACTCGGACACAGAGGGCCTTAGGTTTCTTATAGTGGAGATGGGAAGAGGAGAACATTGTTTCATTTTCCCCATACCTGCTGAGACCGTCAGAGAAATCACCCAAAGTGGCAAAGGATCTGGGAAGCCTTTCACTGGAGTCAGGGGTCGGCGTAGAAGGCTGGCTGCCATGGAGAACCTGACAGACCAGGGTCTAGAAGCATGTGTGTGACTCTGCAAACATCTGTATGGGTGGGGAGGTACCATTTAGTGGCCAGAGTGATCTCGGTACCACAGTGGATGTCAGCATAAGCAGATGAGGCAAGGATGGAAGACCTTTTCTCACTCGGAGGTTGGGGGACAACTGAGGGAATTGGTTCTCCCTTCTGAAATATGGATCCTGAAGATGAAACTCAGCTTGTCAGTTTGCCTTGACTTGCTGAGTCATCTCACAGGCTCCAATTTTCCGTATTTTGAGGTGAAGTAGTACAGCTCTGCTTTGTTACTGTTCTTAGACCTTAGTTCTAACTCCAAGGAACGAGAGCTGCGTCATAAAATTCCAATTTGATTGAGTTTACTTAGAAATTTCTGATTTAAGTTATTTTTTTTCCAAAAGATACACTACAAAATTAAAGATAAGAATAGATGAAAAAACAGAAGAAAACTGTTGTCAGAGCAAAAATAAAGAAAAAAAAGATACAACATCTAGTAAGTCTGAAGGCAGAGGTCAAATGAGTGCACGTGACAGACAGGCAGTGCACGGTAGTTAGTTGTTGACAGAAGTAGTGTTAGTCAGAAGAAACTTGAAAGTTACTGAGAACGGACCCTCCCTAGTCAGCTCTGGGTCCCACTTGTGGCCCTGGTAATACTAACTTTACAGGTGAAAAACAATGACAGGTAAAAGAAAAGGGAAGTAGCACAGCTCTTCATTTTTGGAATTTGAAATATGTGAAAGGGAGGAGAAAGCATCCTTGTCCCTTCTTCCAATCAAAGCACCATGAGAAAGGAAGGATGGCTGTAGACTGGGCAGCAGAGAAGAAGGTAGAGGGAGCCAGGCTTTGTTGAGGTCTACTGAAGAAAGGGTGCTTCCTCCTCCTAAGGCATCGCTATTGGTCTTAGTCACTGTTCCATTGTGGCAATGAAACACCATGACCAAGACAAATTATTAGAGAAAGCATTTGATTGGGAGCTTGCTTACAGTCTCGGAGGGTTAGTCCATGGTCGTCATGGTGCAGAGTGTGGCAACAGGCAGGCAGACAGGCATGATGCTGTAGCTAAGAACTTCCTTATCTGTAGGCAGCTGTCTGAAAGAGAGTGAGACTGGGTCTGGTGTGGGCTTTTGAAACCTCAACGCTCCACCCCCAAGTGACACATCTCCTCCAACAAGGCCACACCTCTAACTCCTAATCCTGCCTAAACAGTCCATCATCTGGGAACTAAACATTCTATATGAGCCCATGGGAATCTTTGTCATTCAAACCACCACAATATTTTAGTAGACTTACTTATTATTTTAATTTAATTAAAAGAAATCAGTTATATAATGTTTGGTTAAAAGAATGGAATCTAGGGAGGCAGAGGCAGGCAGATCCCTGAGTTTGAGGCCAGCCTGGTCAAAAAGTGAGTTCTACACAGAAAAACCCTATCTTGAAAAACAAAAATAAACAAAGCAGTATGTTAAAAAAAGAATGGAATGAGATATAACTGTGGCCATGGATGGGGATATGACTGCTAGAAAGATAAGATTGCTATTTAATAAGAAACTTTCTGAAGAAGAGCCAAGAAATACCATTGTTCCCTCCCCTAAAGGTTTATTCAATAAGCCTGCCAATCATCTGGACAGCTAAACACCCCTCAGGAAACCCATCTGTTCCCAAAACTTTAAGAAATAGCATGGAGCTTACTAAATGTGTAGTTTGGCATGGTGTCTCTCGGGCATTGTCTAAGCTTTAAAGAGTATTTCTGAGACTACATGGTCTGCTGGAGATAGATGCAACGTGGGTCTAGGATAACTCTCTGTCTTTTTACAAGCTACTTTTTAAAGTACATCTATGAAAATTAGGAAGACTGATTCACATACTCATCCTTGAGAGAGCTTCATATTCTGAAGAAAACTCTGCCTATCTTTGTCCACTTCTAAATAAAAGCAGGGCACACCATGCTCTTGAATTCAGAACTCTCAAGTAGCATTGAGTAGCCAGTCGCTGGCCTGTGGAGTCTGCACGCTCTGTGTCTCCTCTAATGGGCTTCTTCCACACAGAGACTCTGGCTGTACGAGCGCTCACTATCCAGTCTGAGGTGATGTGCTAACCAACCATAGTCTATAGGCTTCTACTGTATAAGTGGTTGCTCACATATAGTAAAGCAGATGCTGTTCCCTGGAATCCTCACCCTTTACTTACCTGTGGGCACTGCAGTCTTGCCAGGGGTTTCCCCAGTGGCAACAGCCTATCTTCAAAACTACACTCTGTGTGTCTTGTTTGGATTCAATCTGTTACCAGAGAAGTTAGTATGCCCTCTTTCAAGTTCTAGCTAATAGTTTCAAGTTTTGTTAATAAAAGAATTTAGAAAGGAACTTGGGAAGATACTTGATGATAATTTTACTCGAGTTTGTGAGACAAACAGCAGGGAAGACAAACTGTGTTTCTTGTCAGCAGCCAAGAGGGGAGATAAAGAAGAGGAAAGAAAGATAGCCACACATTCTAGGTTAGAGTCTGAGAGGGCAGGCAGGCTCAACAATGGAGGTCTGCAAGCAAACACGTGACAGACAGGCAGCTGCACGGTAGATAAATAGTTGTGTGACAGAAGGTAGCTGTAGTGAGTGCTTTGGAGAAGGAAAGAGAAAGTCCAAAGTGTTGTGGAAAGCATACTCAGGCTTTGGTTAGAAAAAGACAAAAAGAACAAAACAGAAAAGTTGAAGTTTCTGGTAACTCAGGTTATAGCAGAGGCTACATAAGTCATTGCATAGAGGAGAGGTTTCTAGAAAGGGTAAGTACCTCATCTCATCCAGGGGAGAATTATTCTTTAGCCTGTCTTCAAGCAAATCAGATTTCCTGTGGGGTGGACTCCCAGCTAGATGTTTGGTAGGCACAGTTGGATTAACTTAAACATTATTTTTTAAGTTTATTTATTTTATGTGTATGAGTATTTTGCCCATATGTTTGCCTGCAGAGTTTGAAAAACGGCATAGGATCCTCTGGAACTTGAGTTAGGGATGGTTGTGAGATGCTCTGTGGGTGCGGAGAACCGAATCTTAGTCCTCTGCAAGAGCAACAAGTGCTCTTAACTGCTGAGACATCTCTCCAGCCCCTTGATGGATTAAGTCCTAAAGGAAGATTCAGTGATGTATGTTTCTCGTCTTTGGAATAGATCAGAGGGTCATATCTCCACCCAGGTCCACAGGACTCATTCTTTGGGCTAGGAGGCTCAAAGAGTGGTAAAGTTTATATTTTGTTTTCCAGAATTACCAGGAAATGAAGTAGGGTTGGGAACAAAGTCAACTGTAAGGGAAATGTGCATTCTCAGTGGCCTCTCACCACCTGATGTTTCCCCTAGAGAGCTGAGGTTAGGGAATAGATATCACTCATTTCCAAAGACCCAATTCCATAGCTGTTCACTAGAAGAGATGAGTGTCTGGAATTGAGTTCAATCACACCTTCCCATACAGCTTCCAGGTAGAGGTCCTCCTTAGGAGAAGACAGGGAAGAGGCCAGAGCTCCTTTCTGGCATCCCTGGCTCCTGTAGGACAGGTCCACAGACATTTCCAACTTCTGGCCCAGGACATGAATGGAGTTGTTCACTGTGGAGTTCTAGAGCCTCAATCTACCCAACTGGCATCTCTCCCCAGTTCTCGTCAACTCAACAGAGATGACAAAGTCTTGGGAACTGGGGGGGGGGGGGCTGATGAAAGTACATAGAAAATGTGGCTGAATTTAAACATTTGTGAATTGAGATTCTGTTCCTCCTCCACACATGCAGTGTTGATATAGCTGAGAGAAGAGAGTGCTAACCGGTGGTAGAGAATCCAGGTGGTGACTTCAGAAGTGCAGGGGCGAGAATCGGGGCTTGTTTTGGCCATGGCTCTCCAGGCATGGAGTTTGGGGTTTCATTTCAGGATTCAGCTAATGCCCCTCTAGCCAACAAGTAATCAAGGTTTCACTTTTCTGTCTTGTTCTCATTTATAATGTCCATAATTTGCATATATTTGCATTTTAATTTTTCTAACTAAAAGAATTGAATAAATATGCATTCTCTGCCTACCACTGGAGCAGAAACACATTGAACTCCAGAGGTATGAATAAAGGGCACTGTTGGCATATTCTTTAGCTCAAAATTATGTTTTAGACTGTGGGTGTGCTTTCCTTTTTGGCACTTGAATAAAAAAGAATTTCCACTGTGTATTTTCATGTTTCCTTATGTTGATGAAAGGTTCCAGAGAAGCAGGTAGGGGAAGTTTTTCATTATAGATGGAGAAACTGAGCCAGAGAGGAGACTTAGCTCTGTTAGAGATGAGGCAGTGTGAGCCCAGAGCTTGTCCCTCCTGTGTCCTAGCTCGTTTGACCCTCTGCCTCTACAGACAACTCCCTATATATCTATGAGAAAAGTATGAAGGCCTGTGTTGTACAGCATGATCCTCTGTGCCCAACAGCCACCATCTTCATGGATTCTGTTGTGCTTGCTGCCAAAAGGTCACCTCAGTTGGATTTGTTGACTGTTGATGCTCCCTCAGAGAAGAAGCGGGTGGGAAGGGTTATTGGAATCTCATCTGAATATCCAGCCACTCGTCCCAGAGAGTAGCATGCAGTTCTGATCTAATTGCACATGCTCCTGGGGTCTCGGGGCTAGATTATATAGGCTGAACCAAACAAGGGGAAGGAATCTCTATCTATGTGGTGAAGACTTTTCAATATGAGTGCTTTGGGGCACCCATCTCTGTAAGTAAGCCCAACAAATTTATTGACCCCCCAGGGTGAAACTTTGGCTTGTCGCTGGAAACTTAGAAGAAAGAGGTAGATATTTCCTAGTGTCCCTCAGGGAGAAAATTCATGCAATAGCTTTGTTTTTTGTTGTTGTTGTAGTTTAAAAACAAGTTAGAAAAGTTTGTCACCCCTTTTTGTGGTGACTTCTAGGTGGTCAAGATGAAGCTGAATATCTCCTTTGCAGCCAGCAGCTGTCAGAAACTCATTGGAGGGCATGATGATGGCAAGCTTCGTACTTTCTATGAGGCAGAAATGGCTGCAGAAGAAGCATCTCTGGGTGAAGGGTAGGTCTGAGTCAAAGGTGGCTATGGCAGACAAGGGTTTCCCATGGAGCTAGGTGTCTTCACCTGTGGCAGAGTGTGGCTTCTGTTTCATAATGGGTATTTTTATTATAGATCAAGGATAACTGGAGAGAAGTGAAAGTCTGTTCAGGATGCATTGTGGATGTCAATCTGAATATTCTCAACTTGGTTATTGTTAAAAAAAAATAGAGAAGGATATCCCTGGACTTCCAGACTCTCCTGTACCTCAGTGGTCCCAAAAGAGCTAGCAGAATTAGGAAACTTTTCACTCTCTAAAGAAGATGATATCTGCCAATATGTTGTAAGACAGCTCTTAAAGACAGTAAGAAGCTCAGGACCAAAGCACCCAAAATTCAATTTTTTTTTCAAATCTTTCCATGTCCCATAACACAACATCAAGGTATTGCTCTGAAGAACTGCACTAAGGAAAATAGGGAGGAGGCTGTAGAATATACTAAACTTTTAGCCAAGAGGATGGAGAAAGCCAAAGAAAAAACACCAGGAACATCTCCAGGAGACATAGGTAGTCCTGACTGAGAGCTTCTAATTCCAAGTCTGAGCCCAGGTAGAAATAAGTGGTCAAGAGTAACGAATGATCAGACCTGGAAACACAAGTTTGATAATGTGAAAATACAAAGGCCCCCCTGATGATGCTGAGACAATAGAATGTGTGGAAGGGGGAAGGAAGTAAGCACCCTCATCTTCAAAGTGAGGCTCAAGGGCTCTGGTGTAAGTTGATGAAGTGATAATCGTATCTATCTAATGACAGGCAGCATTGGGGGTGGAGACATGGTTAGTGTTGAAGAGCATTGGCTGATCTTTCAGAAGACCTCGGTTTGGTTCCCAGCACTCATGGTAGCTCACAACTGTCAGTAACTCCAGTTCTGGGGGACAACAACTACCCTCTGTGGCTACCAGGTGTGCACGTGGTACACATACATACATGTAAGCAAAAACACTAATACACACAACAAAAACCCTTAAAAAGGAATAGAACACATACTACATATAAAATAATTTACCTATCAAATTTACCTATACCGTTTATATATAGCCTAGTAAGGTGCTTAGGAAACATATTAAATATTTTCAGTTTTGTAAACTGTGGTGTTAATAAGTTAATATACAATTTAATAAAACTGATCAATAAAGAATTGAAGAATAAGTACCTTATCTCAAATAGTGGAGGTTACAAGCAGATGACTAATACAGGTGAAGTTAGGATGGGTTGTAACATTGCTCTGGGGATCCAGGAATGCTACAGCCCAGAGTGGGATGATGGGAGGTTGTGGCTTTTCAGCATAAACATTTCTCTCTCACTGTATAGATTTATGCACATGCTATTTTACCAAAAGTTATGTTTGATTTGTTTTTATCTTTTGATTGTGTTTGTCAATAGAGTCTTCAAATAGGCCAAACATACTGTAAATACATTCTACCAAGAAAGTATAGAACACACTTTTCCTTTACATACTTGCCCAAAGTACACAATGCTTATTTCATTTTCACTGACTTTTGCTATTATGTATTTATTTTCAAGTCTCTCCCCTTACCCCTCTCCCTTTTTAAATCCAGGATCTCATGTAGCCCAGGTTGGTCTTGAACTTGCTATGTAGCCAAAGATGATCTTGAACTTCTGATTCTCTGGCTTTCAAGTCATGAGTGCTGGTGTTAGAAGCATGCAGCACCGTGCCCAAGCAGTGTTGGGGATTGAATCTAGGACTTCCTGCATGGCAGATAAGCACCCTACAAATTGAGTTGAATCCCCAGCCCTGTCTTGTCTTTTATGTGTGATGAAGTACATTCTTTTGAATGATTAAAATTTACTAATGATGATGCTTAATTCCCCCATGTCATTATTAATGTGATTTTTGGTTAAATTATAAATCAATGAGAGAGATACTGGAACATTCTACTATAAATGTGCATTTATTCATGCCCTCACTTCTGTCAACATTTCTAATATATTCCACAGCTAATCCATTAGACAAACACAAATATCAATTGCTATATTCTCTTTGTGATCGACTTTATTATTGTATGATGTCTGATGACTAAGATAAGTCAGGGTACCTTTTGGCTTAAATCAACACGGCTCTGATTATCTATATAATAAGGTCAAAGCAAGGAGGAGTAAGGCTGTCAAAACGAGGCAGTGAAGGCCGTGAGAACGTGCCTTGTGGACCTCTAATCCTCAGAGAGCCTGATCTACCAACAGCCACAGCTGCTTTCCTCAGAAAGCATTTCCCCACAGCTCACGCTTTCTGTAGTCTGCACCCAGACAGTGTCTCTGCACAGCCAGGAGCCTAGGGCAAGCCTGTTCCTGGGAGACTTGGAACTCTTCTGACAGCTGCTGGTAGCTCATTGGTCCAGACAGCTTTGGCCCTGTCTGTCCAGCCTCTCTTCCCCAGTCAGCTGGCTTTTCAGCCTTTCTTGACCCACTTTCTCTGTCTCCTTAAGAAAGTCCCACACATTTATTCTTGCCCTGCAACTCCTTTGCGCAGGTGTCGTGGATTAACTCAGCGGAGGATATTCTCTTGGGTTATTTATTAGGTCTCTATGGTTGGGATTGGGATTAAAGGGGTGTGTCACTGTGCTGACTGTGTCCTTGAACACACAGAGACTGTCTGCCGTGTGATCGGATTAAGGGCGTGTGCTACCACTGCTGGACTTCTGCTAAATGGCTTGCTCTTAGCTCTGATCTCCAGGCAACTTTGTTAACATACAAATAAAATCACATTTCAGCACAAATAAAATATCACCATAACGATAGCATGGGGAACTGGGTTCCCTCGCTGTGTGGGCTCTGATATCCCAGATACCTGTTTTGCTCTCTGGTTATCTATTTTCAGTGCCCACCATAGACAGCACATTGAGGCACTCAAGTGTCCAGAGGGGAAAATGGCCTACAGATTTTTTTCAGTGTGTCTTAACTTGAAAACAAATTTTCCAGAGTCACTGCCACAGCCTCTTGTCAGCCTCCCTGGCCAGAAAGTTGTGCAGTGCCCACGTCTCAGTGAGTCATTAGTGAGAAAGACTTCAGAGATGCACAATGCTTGTCCCCACGGTAGGAAGGAAGTCAGCCATCGCCTAACTTCCATGGCATCTCTACTAACGGAGCAAAATCAGAGCTCTGGTCTTGGTGTTTAGATGTTTATTTTGTTTTCTGTCTGAGTGTTCTCCTTATGAAGGGTGGAAGGAAGGTGGAGATTGAGTAGGCAGGCAGTACTTTCAACTTCATCTATTTTCTCAAACACAGACAACCTTTTGCTTTAGTTACTTTTTGCTGGCGCCTTTTTCTGCTGCTGCTCTGGGCATTGATGCATTATTTTCTTCCGGTTGTCTTTGTAGATAGTGGATAGTTCTATTTTGTGTAATATTTTTTAACCTGAAAGTATTTTAACATGAATGGTATATTTATGCTTGTTTGGATCATTGACCTGTTCAAATCTACCTTTGCCATAAGGTTTTCTGTTATGTATTTATTGTGAGATTTTTTTTTTGTCTCATTCATGGCCCATGGTTTTTCTTTATAATATATTTTATTAAAAATTTTCAGACATATAAAAATAAGAAGATAATTATTACATCTCCACAGAGTAACAATGGTGAATGTTTTACCACATGCACTCTATTTAGCCATCCTCTCTCTTTTGATAAAGGTTTTAAAATCAATAAAAAGAATATATTTTACCTTAAGTGCAACAGTGTTACAGGGCTATGATGCAGCTTGCTGGTAGATCACTTGCCTAACACATGTCAACTCCTGATGTCAATCACTAGCAGCACATACAAACACATGCATGCACATTCTTAATATAAGTATTTTCTCTGTTTTCCTTCCCCAATGCTTCCTTTCAATTATGATTTTTTTCTATCAGTTTTTTCTTTTTTTAAAAGATGGGTTTATTTTTATTTTTTACAAAATATAGTAAGATATAACAAATTCCATCACATAGAAGTTAGACAAGACAAAGCAACTGAAGGAAAGGAGCCTCGAAAGAAGGCACTAGAATTAGAGACCTCCTCATTCACACACTCAGGAGTCCCATAAAGTTACTAAATTGAAAGCTATAATATACAGAGAGAGAGGACCTGGTGCAGAGCCATGCAGCCCCTGTGCTTGCTGCTCCAGTCTCTGAGTTCATATGAGCTTTGCTCAGCTGACTTAGAGGGCCTTGGTCTCTTGGTGTCCTCCATCTCTCTGGCTTTCACACTCTTTCCATCTCCTTTTCCACAGGATAACCTGAGCTCCGAGGGTAGGGATTTGATGGAGACATCCCATTTAGAGCTATGTGTTCTAAGGTCTTTCTGCATAGCATCTGGCTGTGGGTCTCTTATTTCTTCCCTTAACTGCAGGAAGAAACTTCTCTGATGATGTCTGAACAATGCACAGATCTATGAGGATAGCAGAATATCATTAGGAGTCATGTTATTATTATTTTGTTACTTTTTTTTTTTAAGACTGGTAGTATTTGGTATTATCCTATGTCTCTGGGCTATCTGGTCTCTGTTTCCCAGTCACCCAAGCAGTGTTGGGTCTGGGTTCCACCTCATGGAGTGGGCCTTAAGTGAAATCAGACATTGGTTGGTTACTTCCGCAAACTTTGTGCCACTATTGCCCTAGCATATCTTGCAGATAGGACAGATTTTAGATCAAAGATGTTGTGGATGGGCTGGTGTTTATGTTTCTCTTTTGGTAGCCTGCAGAGTTCCTTCCTGTACCAAAGATGGGGATCAGGGTCCTATGTAGGCACCAGTTCAACCTCTCCATGTTCAATGAATTGTGTGTGTTATCACACAGCTCCTATTCTGAACACTTTAAAATTCTTTCACTTTCACACCCCGCATACTGCTTTTGTTTGGTAGTCGAATTCCATGTTGGCAGACTGTGAAGGTTAGACTCAGCTGCAAGTGGAGACAAATCCAAAAATCTCAGTTTCTAAAATAAAAGTGTTTTCTTGTTCACAACCCAGTCTCTTCTGGATTGGGAATCTCTTCTTTAATCAGGATGTCTGGCTGGCCTGGCTTCCTGTGTCATCTAGAATGGGTGACTTCTAAAATATCTAGGGTAGAGAAGAAAAAGCTGGAGGAGGTGGGGCATAGTTTTAAGGGCCTGGGTACCAACACCCTCTTTAACGGCACTCACTCGGACACACAGTACTGTGGGTAGATTATGAAATGGCCCCACAGGCTCGGGTGTTGGAACGTTTGGTCCCCCAGCTACTGTGCTGATTGGGAAGTGCTGTTGGGGACCTTTGGAGATTAGAGCCTTGCTGGAAGAAGGATGTCACTGGAGATAGGCCTTGAGGTTTGATAGCTCAGCCTCACCTCCTGTTTCCTTTCTGCTTCTGAGTTGCTGATGAAATATGGCAGGCTGGCCTCACGCTTCTGCCACCATGATTTATTTCTCCATCATGGCTGACTGTAACTGTGCATCCCCTCTGCAACTGTGAGCCAAAACAGACTCTTTCTCCCTTAAGTTGCTTTTGTTAGGGTATTTTATAACATGAACAGAGATGAAAATAAGACAAGTAGTCTTTAAGCTGTTTGTGACGGGAGGTAGGAAATGTAGGTTCTCTGTTAAAAAAAATCTGTAGTACACATCAATTCTAACTTGTTTCCTTTAAAAAAGGATTTTATTTTATTATTAATTTTGTGTATATGTGTGTCTCTGTGTGGACTGTGCGCATGAATGAAATGCCTGCAGAGGCCAGAGAGGGCATTGGATCCCCTGGAGTTGGAGTTACAGGCGGTTGTGAGTTGCCTGTTATGAGTGCTAGGAAACAAACTCAGGAAGCCTTCTAAAAGAGCAGTACCTGCTCTTCACTCCTGAGGCATCTCTCTAGCTTCCAACATTCAAAATAAATGGCTTCCTTTCCTTGCCACTCACGCCAGGTTGTCATAACAGAGTACCAAAGACTGGGCAGCTTAAGCAGCATAGCTTTTCTTTCTCATGGTTATTGGGATCAAGAAGTACAAGGTCAAAATTTCAGCAAAATTAGGTTTCATTCTAAGGCTTCACCTGTCTTGTAGGTTGCTCCGATCTGTCCTTGTGTTCACAGGGCTTTTCTTTGATATGCTCATATGGAGAAAGAGTCCTGCCCTCTCTTTCTCTTGTTATAAGACCTCCAGCTTCATGGCTTTAGGGCTTCAACCTTCTGCCACCATGTAACCAGTATCACCTGGCAGGCCATACTTCCAACTATTGTCACGTTAAGGGGACACCATCCAGACTATAGATCACTCTTACATTGAATAGGACTATGATCAAAGACATCTGATCCCTTTCAGTGATTTATATAGATGCTGATATAGAGGGCATGTTCTTTGTACTTGGCATTAAGAAGTATTTAAAATTGGCCAGGTGTGGTAGGTAGTGCACTCCTTTAACCCCAGAATTTAGGCAAAGACAGGCAGATCTCTGTGAGTTTGAGGATAGCCTGGTCTACAGAGTGAGTTTCAGGACAACCTTTGTCAGAACCTGTCTCAAAAACAAAAGCAAAACAAAGAAACATTTAAAATGGGACTGGTTGGGAGCTGTTGATCTGCTGGGTATAAAGCCTGACTGATAATGCACATAACTGAATGAAAAACAGAATGGAGAGGGCTGGAAAGGCGAGGCAGAATCCTGACACCATTAGAAACTGAATTTAGAAGATGGCGGAGACAAGCAGACGCAGGTAGGCCTGTGGCAGCGGCCCGAGGAGGTGGACGGGACCGGCGGCAGCGGCCAATGGGGACATTTAGGCCCAGCAGCAGCTGGCGGAGACATTCAGGCCCAGCAGCGGCCCACAGAGGTGGACAGGCCCTGCAGCGGAGATAAGCAGACAGAGGTGGACGGGCCGGCGGCGGCGGCAGCCGACAGAGACATTCAGGCCCGGTGGCGGCGGCCCACAGAAGTACACAGGCCACGCAGCGGAGACAGGCAGACGCAGGTCGGCGACCTGCGGAGGTGGACAGGCCCGGTGGCAGCAGCCGACAGGGACATACAGGCCCAGCGGCAACCGACAGAGACATACAGGCCCGGTGGCAGCCCTCAGGTGGATGGGCCCGGTGGCAGTGACAAGCAGAGGTAGGTGGGCCCGCGCGGCGGCAGCCAGCAGAGACATACAAGCCCGTTGGCGGCCTGCAGATACAGACAGACCCAGAGACAGCTGACAGGGACATACAGGCCCGGCGGCGGCGGAGACAAGTGGACGCAGGTGGGCCTGTAGCAGCAGGCCACAGGGGTGGACAGGCCCGGGGACAGAGAGGGGCGGACACGGCTTGGAACGGGGACGCCCCTAGCCCCAACACCTGGGGAAGAGGCTATCTCCGTGGGTCGGAACCGGGGCGAGTCTGGGCACTCCATCTGGGGACAACCCAGGGCCCAACTGCTGATCCTGTGAAACCCAACAACTTGGAGGTGTTGGTGAGACTACCCTGCTCAGCTGAAACCCATCTGGGAGAGGATTCAGATGCCTACAGTTTAAAGTCTGAAGAAACAAGATCAGCTGAGGAGTTGACAAATGAACAAAACGTGACCTGGGAACACAGAAGAAGGCGCTACCCAGACACCAAACCAGATCACCAGAATCATAGTATATAATTCACCGACTGAAATCAGCGGTCCCTGAAGAAACAGCCCAATAGCACCAATTTAACCAAGAACCCCTACTAAACCAAGACTAAAAATTAGAACAAGAGAGGCACTCTCAGACACAGACACCACCTGCACCGCACAGAGGAAAAGATGAGTAGACGCCAGCGCAAAAATACAGGCAACAACATAAAGACCTATATGGCAACATCAGAACCTAGTGATTCTACACCTGCAAGACCTAAACATACCATGACAGAAGAAACAGAAGAAATCAACCCTAAAAATGACTTTAAGAAGATGATAGAGGCCCTTAAAGAAGAAATAAAACATTCCCTCAATGAGGAAATAAAAACTTTCCTTAAAGAGGAAATGAAAAACTACCTTAAAGAGGAAATAAAAACTTTCCTTAAAGAGGAAATGAAAAACTCTCTTAAAGAGGAAATAAAAACTTCCCTTAAAGAGGAAATGAAAAACTCCATTAAAGAGGAAATAAAAAACTCCCTTAAAGAAATGGAAGAAAAAATGAACAAAAAATGGGAAGAAATCAAAGAAAGCCAAGAAAAAGCAATTAAACAGATGAAAGAAACATTCCAAGATCTGAAAAATGAATTTGAGACAATAAAGAAAACACATGCTGAGGGAATGCTGGAAATAGAAATCCTGACTAAACGAACAGGAACTACAGAAACAAGCATAACCAACCAATTGCAAAAGATGGAACAGAGAATCTCTGACACTGAAGACATGATAGAGAAAATAGATTTGTCAGTCAAAGAAAACACTAAAGACAAAAAAGTCGTAACACAAAACGTCCAGGAAATTTGGGACACCATGAAAAGACCAAACCTAAGAATAATAGGGATAGAAGAAGGAGAAGAATACCAACTCAAAGGCACAGAAAATATATTCAACAAAATCATAGAGGAAAACTTTCCTAACCTAAAGAAAGAAATACCTATGAAGATACAAGAAGCTTACAGAACACCGAATAGGCTGGATCCAAAAAAAAAAAGTCCCCACACCACATAATAATCAAAACACTAAACACACAGAACAAAGAAAAAATATTAAGAGCCGCAAAGGAAAAAGACCAAGTAACATATAAAGGTAAACCCATCAGAATAACACCAGACTACTCAATAGAGACTATGAAAGCTAGAAGATCATGGACAAATCTCATGCAGACACTAAGAGACCACGGATGCCAACCCAGACTATTATACCCAGCAAAACTCTTAATCACCATAGGCGGAGTAAACAAAATATTCCAGGATAAAACCAGATTTAATCAATACCTGTCTACAAACACAGCCCTACAGAAAGCACTAGAAGGGAAAATTCAACCCAAAGAAGCTAAACACATCCATGAAAAATCAAGCAATAGATAATCCCACACCAACATACACCACAGAAGGACAACACAACACAACCACAAAAAATAACAGGAATTAACAATCACTGGTTATTAATATCCATCATTATCAATAGTCTCAACTCACCTATAAAAAGACATAGGCTAACAGAATGGATAAGAAAACAGAACCCATCCATCTGCTGCCTACAAGAAACACACCTTAACTTCAGATAGACACTACCTCCAAGTAAAGGGCTGGGAAAAGGCTTTCCAAGCAAATGGACCTAAGAAACAAGCTGGTGTAGCTATCCTAATACCTAGAGAAAAAGGATGTTTCAAAAGAGAAGAAGTCTTGTGACAATGCCTCAGTGGTCCAGGTAACTACCAGAACTTGGAAATCCGCGACGGAGACTAAGGCAGCAGAGATCTAGAGTGGAGTGCTGAGTTCTGGCAAACAGCTGCATCTTTCTTCCAGTAAGTACCTGAACAGGGCTGATATGAATTATGTACAGTCCAGATTTTAAGAATCATACTCTCTCAGGGATCTCCACAAACTAGTGGGTGTCCTCGCTGCCCCTGTGAGACAGTCTCTGTACGGGAGAGGCCTCACGTGACTTTGTCTCTGGTGTTCCTCTGGGGACACCTGTGTGAGAAACTGTATGCTCTAGAACCAGCTCTTGTGTCCTTTGGCCAATGCCGGAGTGTGAAATAGTCCAACATGTGAAACAAAAGATGATCCCAATCGGGAATCGTGACATTTTTTTTTTTTTTTTTTTTAGATGATGGTCATGTTCTGTTTTGAAATAACCTCTGTGTATTTAATTTATTTTCTTTTACCTGGCGATCTCTGAGCAGGCTTCAGATTTTGACAGTTGATGAAAGATACGACAAGCATTAATATGTGGGTGAAAAGCTTGGTGAAATTCTGAGTGAAGTTTTAGTTAAAGTTGGTTGAACTTGGGATTGACTGGGAGGCCAAAGATTTAAAAGGCAGAAGATTCTCTCAAGACACAAGTTGTGTGATAGTAGTGTGTTTTGTGTGTGTGAATGAGAATTTGTAAATGTTGAATTCTAGGCTTCGACAATCATTGTCAGTGCAGATCAAGCTGCAAGTATTTATGTTTTAAAACTTAAATTATAAAGCTAGTTACGTCTTTCTAACAACTAGTTTTAATGTTTATGAGCACTTTTTACCTACATTACCTTTTCAGGATGTTGAGAAAGATGCATCACAAGCACAGACTGGAGACTGGGGCTAGGTGGTTTTGAGGAAGAGGTCTTGGTGGACTCTTTCATAGAGCAAAGGGAAGCAATGCCTTCTGGGAAATGAGCTAAGTTTTAATCTAGTCTTTAAGATTAGAAGTCAAAAACAAAAATATTAAGGAAAGGAAAACCTAATTGATCTTTGAAGTATTGTTATGTGGAATTGAGTGGGACTTTTGAGGCCTTTCTTCCAGAAAACAAGGACTTGGTTGTCAGGCCTATATTAGGCCTAAACCTTGGTGCCATGTAGTTGTACTTAAATCATCAATGGAAAGTGTCTTAGTGATTGGAACTTCTAGTGCAGTTTGGAGTTCTTTCTTCCATTTGAAAAATGTGATATTTGCATGGGATTGTTTGAATCTTGTTTTCTAGTCCCTCCCCATCACCACCCTCATAGTCTGAAGGTAGATTTTTCTCTTGATAAAGGAACAAAAAAAGTGAACATCTTGTTTGTAAATAAGTATCTAGTAACTAGTGGTAAACTTGAAATGGTAGAATTCTTTAAAGCCTAATTCTAGGTAGCCTTAAGAAAATGTATCTTAATTATTTTTGAACCTGTATTCACCTTGTTTTTTTCAAATATCTTAAGTTATATTTTCTTTTTCAGAGATGCTTCTTATTTGTGGCTACTTTTTTTTTTTTAATTGAGGCGTAATTCATAAAAGGGTATATTGTTTTGATGAGACTTTTTACAACTCTGGCTGGATGTCTTTCTTTAGTCTTCCAAGAAGGGCCATTTTACTTTTTTAGAGTTACTTTTTAAAGTCATGAGGTCAACAACTTGGACTACTATGCATGTAAGTGCTAATGCAAATTAAAACCCAAGTTGACCTCCAACAGCAGTTCATTCTATGTTGACAGTGAGAAAACACTTTGCCTGTTAGGATACTGTTACTCGTGGACTGAAATGCTGAAGAAACCCCTCCCCCTATTTTGTTTTTTGCAAAAATCAAGGTATATTCCAGGGTTTCCTGGTTGACCTCAACAGATAAACTGAGATGATAGTCTTAGTTCAGAAATGATCTGAATGTAGATTTACAGTCTATGTGTACAGCTGGCTAAGTGAGATCGCTTTCACAGTTCTGCATGTATCCCATCGGCTCCCCATTAGTCACTGAACTCTTAAAACTGGTATTGTAACATTATCACAATGTTTTGCGCCAATTTTATAAACTTTACAGTGCAATATGTGTTCCTTTTCTGAGGCAAACCAAAGGTATATTTCTCAAGGTTCTGCTGCTAACAGCAGCGTTGATGGAGGATTTTTTATACATTTGTAATAGAAATAAACCAGAAAAAAAGAAGAAAAAAAAGTGATGGAGGAAAAGGTGAACACTGCAAGAATACTCAAAAGGGCTGAGAGTTGCAAACGCCAAGAATGGCTTTGCATAGTAAAGGGAATAGAATAGCTCTGAACTATAGCTTACTTTTCCTGGTTTGGTCTGACAGAATGATTGAATGTTTTTGTACAAAAATCAGAGTCTTAAAAACAAGGATTTGGTGAGATTGTAAAATGGTGTGCCACTTTGGCAAAACAGTTTGGTGGTTGGTCAAAATGCAAAACATTGTTACTCTGTTACTCAACAATTCTACCCTTAGGAATATATCCTCAAACTACTGAAAATGTGCACCTATGAAACATGTACATGAAAGTTTACAGCAGTATGTTGCTAATAGTAAAAAAGTTAAAACAACTCAAATAGCTATCAAATACTGGAGAGAAATAAAATGTGGCTTATTCATACAATAGAATATTATTAAGACATAAAAATGAGTGAGAAACTGACAGATTAAATGACTTTGGTGAACCTTCATAATTTCATTTGTAGATCTTTCCATTTCTAATTTATAAATACATTTGGGGTTATAAATTATAAATGTACTGCCTCCTGTCAACATTGCATACTTCTATTTGATGATTTCTGTGTCAAACATTATATGGAAATGTTTCCAAGTATTTTCTGTATTAACTGTGAATGAATAGAACAAAATTAATTGCCTGTGATGGAAAAAAATAAAATAAAATAAAATTAAAAAAAAAAAAAGAAACTGAATTTAGGTGTAACCAAGGGATTCCATTTTTTTGCTTAGACTTTTTGACATGAGTATTGGCAGAACTCTGGTATATGTTGGTAAAACAGGTAAGTTAAGTGAGTCCTATAGCTTGCTGGCTCACACTATGTTGGCTTACATCACCCGATAGAATATTGTCTGTCTGTGATTTGCGGCTCAGGATTTCTTCTCCCACAGTAAACCAAATGGTTGGTAAACTACCACTCCACTACAGTGCTACCCCATTCACTGGATCAAAAGCCTGCTGAACAGAGCCAAGGCTTGTCAGAAAGGTTAAGCCATTGTTTTACCTTTGGCTGGCTCTTCCATTCTATAGTCAGTGTTTGGTGAGGATACTTAGAGCGTCAGAATCAGGATATCTGGACTCAACATGGTTACCCAGTAAGCAAATGTATTACCTCATATGTTTGCTTTAGGTGCTGGTTTATCACAATGGCTTACTGATGCCATGAGGACCTATGTTTTGCTGGACATGGAGTTGGTTCAATTTTAAGACTGTTCTAGCATTTACTTGAGGGTGGCCCTCAAGGTACCTGTGCCACCACTGCCTTTCTATGTCCACCTGCCTGGCCAGGAGATACTATTTTCTGACTGACTTAGACTAAAGAGGACCTGAGTTTTGTGTGTACCAGGCAGGCTCTCAACTGGTTTTTGCTGTTTCTTTGAGCACCCAACTTTTTATGGTAATGGCCGGGTCATTGTTGAGGTTCTGCTCTTAGGGAAAGAGAAGACAATGGATGTAGGGTTAACACTGTACAATCCTCTATACACTCTGTTGTAACAATGAAAGAGGAAAGCAGGATCTCCCCATGAATTAGATGCAGAGGCCCGATTGCTTGCTACCCAGGCCATTTCTGACAAGTAATAGTATCACTCTGATAGTTCCCATGGCAACCTGAATTCTGGTGAGTCATCACAACTTATACTTGTCTGTAGCAGGGGAAGAAGATGATGATGCTAAATATGTTCTTAGTGAGCATTAAAGTCTCAGATCTAAATTTGGTGGCAGAATGAATTACACAACAGCAACTAACTCCACACAAAGGTAAGACTTCAGCTATTCTTGAATGGACTTTGGGAATGTGAAACGGCTTGGGAATTGATGGGATAATGAGTGGGAAAGTCACTGGCAGGTCACCCTGGATAGACAGGTTTGGAAATCCATGGCGAACAGTTTAGTAATTTAGTTAGGATTATACAAAACCGATGTCAATAGTTTATATATTAATTGTGTTGGTAGAATAATAAGTCAGCCAAGTGTAGTGTTTCCATGATACCTGGACTGCAGTGGTCTTGTGGCTGTGGGCATTTCTTTCCCCAAATTAGAGAAAGCTTTCGACGCATAATGTGGATAAAACAGCTGTTCCGTCAAGCTGTTTTCCAAATAGGCTCTCACCATTATTGTTGTTGTTGTTAGAAAGGGAAGTGATGTCAGCGTGAATGTGAAAATGAATTAATGTTGCCTGTCAGGAAACAGAGCTTCTGCACAGCTGAGAGATTTCAAGAGAAAACTGGGAAACCACAGACCCACAAAGGCCTTGTTCTGGAATCCACAGGAGGCATGGGAAACACAGGCGTTCGTGTCCGTTCCAGGGAGGGGACGGCTTTAGATAGCACATCTCTGATCACCACACAGGCAGACTCAGACGATGGTGATACAAACAGTATATCCCATTCCCCAGACTGAACACTCGATAGAGATAACCATTTCTTTCTTTTTTTTTTTTTTTTTTTTTTTGGTTTTCGAGACAGGGTTTCTCAGCTTTGCACCTTTCTGGAGCTACTTTGTAGCCCAGACTGGCCTCGAACTCACAGAGAGAGATTAAATTGAGATTCTTGAACCCAAGTCAGTCTGGGAGAGGGTTGCCAGATTTAGCAAGTCAAGATTAAGAATGCATCACTCAATATGAACTTCAAATGAATAATTTTTTTGGGGGAAATATTTCCTAAATGCTGCATGGTAGTTACAAAAACAAAACAATAACCAAAAAAAAAAAAACCCAAACAAACAAACAAAAAAAACCCTCAAACTAGGCACTGTTTAAGTTCAAATTTAACTAAACGCTCTATATTTTGTCTGATAACTATACGCTGAGATAATGGATACTTTTGGGCTAATTCTCAGACCATTTTGATATAATTGTGCTTAAACTCTTCCTTGAAATGCCAGTGTTGACTCTTGTAATTCCCTGTGGCAGAATGTATTACACATCTCACCCCACTCTGACTCTTTAGAACATGACATTGACTCCTTCGTTGAAGACTGTGATCTGGGTAGGCCTCACAGCTGGCTTGAACAATAGAGTGTCATAAAAGGGCCATGGAGGCTGGTGAGAAAAGGTGCTATTTCTATCTGATTTTCTTAAGATGTACCCCCCAGGAACTGTGAGCTGATATGTTGATGTCATCAGGTGAGAGACCATGTGAGAGGTTACACAGAGAGGGGATGATAGAGACCAGTGGTTTCCAGCTGTTTAAGTGTTCAGATAACCCACTTTCAATGCCACTCCATTGAAACCGTGTGGAAGATCCAGCTGAACCATCCACATGCTCTACCCCTCCATTTCTGATGGCAAGATAAGTGGTAATAAATGGTTGCTTTTACCCTTTGTATTTGATTTGATTGATTACCTACCTGCATAGAGCTAATAAGTTTGGGCATGAGGAATACTAGCATATTTTCAAGTAACATTTTTATGTCTTTTACAATAACTAGTTTTTGTGGCACTGTGTATCCCAGACTGACCTGGAATTCACAGTAGTCCTTGAGCCTCAGGCTTCTAAGTGATGAGATTTAGGCATTGGCTACCATGCACAGCTCTATAGCTTTGTGTAGAAATTTTCACGTAATCGCACATAATAGCCAAGATCTTTATTTAATTTGGGCTATTGATGCTTTTATTTTTATGGCATCTCAGATACCTTTTGTTTTATTAATTAAAAAATGAGATTTATACATATAAAATTGAATTATATATAAGAAGACAAAAACCAAATAGTATCTGTATACCCTATGTCATCCCCTAAACTCAATCCAGAACCAGCTGTGGAGGAGTATGCTTATAATCCCAGCTCTCAGAAGGTGGAGGCAGGAGGATTTTGAGTTTGGAGCCAGCCTGGGCTACATAGAGGGACCCTGCCCCACTCTCCATACTCCCCCAAACCCTCAGCCCAGTATTTAGTAATAAAATGAGTATTGCTATATGCATTGGTTGTTTTGGTTTTACTACCAAATAGCTATTGAACTTTGAACAAATTGCTTATTTAAAGAAGTTCTTCACAACAGGCTCTAAAATTAACATCTAGAGATAAATAGGTTTCATGGCCACAAAACAGAATGAGTCAGAAGTAGTAAAGGTAGAGAAAATCTAACATGGTAGAAATAAGAAAAGAAAAATGCTTTAAGAAACTCCACAAGAAATGAGAAAACCGTGTTTGGGGACATTTTAATGTGCTCTTGGAAGACTCAAAAGAATACTTGAGAACATAGCAAAACACCCCCTGTTGTTGATATGATAACTCCCAGAATTTATTCATGAGTTTCTTGTAATCTCTGTAACAAAGCCAGTAAGTGTTCCCATGAGGTCCCCAAGTTCCTCCAGAGGATCCCTTGGAAAATAAACATACACAAATACCTAGCAGGGTAGAAAGAACAGAAAGCTATGAGGGGAAGTGACCTCACCAGACATTAAAACAATATAAAACAGCTTGATGTTGATACATGGGTACAATTATACTTTGGACCTACAGGGTCCCTTAAAGTCTCATATGTAAAAGGCTTAGTCACCAGCCTACGGTGCTATTGGAAAGTGATAGGAATGTTGGGGTGGGGGCTAGTGGAAAGAAATTAGGTCATTGGGTATTTACTCTTGACACTTTTTTCTTTCTTTAAAAAAAAGCAATATTTATTTAGTGTATGTTCATGTGGTGTGTGTGTGTGTGTGTGTGTGTGTGTGTGTGTGTGTACATGTATATGTGGAGTGCCTGTTGTGCTACAGCATCTATGTGGAGTTCAGTGGACAACATTCCAGATTCAGCCCCTTCTTTCTATACTGTTGAGGCAGGGTCTCTCCCTTGTTTCTGGTGACGACCTACTTATTTCAGGCTAACGACTCATGGGTTCCCAGAAATTCTGTCTTGGCTGCCCATCTGGCCAAGGTGTGCTGGAATCTGGGATTACAATCCATGCCAATGTGTGGTTAAAATGAGTTCAGAAGAAGATTCAAAAGTATTTGGAAATGAAATATATAATGTAATTATGAGAGGGCTAGGTATAGTGGCACACATTTTTAATAACAGCACCCAGAAAACATAGGTAGGTAGATCTTTGAGTTAGAGACAGCCTGATCAACTCAGTGAGTTCTGGGCTATCTAGAGCTATGGAGTAAGACCCTGTCTGAAAAAAAATTATTACTAGATCAAAGATGTACTTTTAACGAATAATGTTGAAACCAAACCTTTCACCCATTTAGAGATTAAAAAAAAACTCATATAATACACATAGGTATAAATTCCAAGTATAAGCAAGTTTTTTTTAAAGACATAAAACATGATACCATCTAAGCAGTAGAAAGAAAAGTAAGTGAATTGTTCTATAATTTGAGTTACAAGGGAAGATTGTTATTGAAAACCTAGAAACTAACAGTGTGTCTGGTAGGGGTGCCTCACTCTTTATACATGTCCCTGTACACTAAGTAGATATATACATGTAAAAATGTTGCTGGAGGGCTTCTCTCCAGGCTCCACCAAGGCCCGCAGTCCCACAATCCACGTATAAAATAATCACTCAGACGCTTATATTACTTATAAACTGTATGGCCGTGGCAGGCTTCCTGCTAACTGTTCTTATATCTTAAATTAACCCATGTTTATAAATCTATACCTTGCCACATGGCTGGTGGCTTACCGGCGTCTTTACATGCTGCTTGTCCTGGCGGTGGCTGCAGTGTCTCTCCCCTTCTTCCTGTTTTCCCAATTCTCCTCTCTCCTTGTCCCGCCTATACTTCCTGTCTGGTCACTGGCCATCAGTGTTTTATTTATATAGATCGATATCCACAACAAAAAAATGGTTAAAAATTCAGAGACTATAAAAGATGACTTTTACTTTCGATAACTTTACTATACCAAAACAATTTAAATGTAAAAATATCATAAAGTAAAAGGAGAAAGGATAGATGGTCATATACTACATATGTTACAGATGAAGGGAGATATTGCTGTAGTATATAGAACGCTTAAAGATTGAGTGATTGGCTCCAGAAAACTTGATAAGAAAATGAATTAATGATATAAAAGATGAAAGAGCACTCACTATTAAATATATAAAAAAAGTCTTCAACTTCACACATTATTATGGAAATAATTGAAATTAAGTGTGAGACTACTTCTTACCTATAATATTGGTAAAAAATTACAATGATATGGCTAAAAATTTTATTGATGAGATTATAGAAAAAGCCATTTCTATAATTACTTATGAAAATAAAATTTGATAAGGTCTTATTGTAGCAAAAATTGAAATTATTATTATTATTGATATGCATTTTTAAAATATTTTATTTTATAATTAATTTTACATTGGTGCTCCTCCCTGCACCAAGGCTGCGCAAAGTGTCTCAACATAGGCCTTAGGTTCCAAAAAAGCTGCTCATGCACCAAGGACAGGTCCCAGTCCCACTGCTTGAGGGCCTCCTAAACAGTTCAAGCTAATCAACTCTCTCACTTGTCCAGAGGGCCTGGTTCAGTTCCATGGGGGCTCCTTAGTTCAGGTGTTTCCACTAGTTTGGCTATTTATCCCTGTGCTTTTTTCCAATAATGGTCTTGATATCTCTTGCTCATATAATCCCTCCTCTCTCTTGCCAATTGGACTCCTGGAGCTCCACCTGAGGCTTGGCCATGCTCTGTGTCTGCTTTCATCAGTCACTGGATGAGAGTTCTATCATAACAGTTAAGGTGTTTGGCCATCTGATCACCAGAGCAGGTCAGCTCAGGCACTCTCTCAACCATTGCCAGTAGTCTATAGTGGAGGTATCTTTGTGGATTTCTGGGGACCTCTCTAACACTCTGCTTCTTCCTATCCCCATGGGGTCTTCATTTATCATGGTGTCTCTTTCCTTTTTCTCCCACTCTGTTCCTGATCCAGCTGGGACCTCCCGCTTCCCTAAACTCTCTTTCCCCTGACCCTTGCACTCCATTACCCCCGCTCCCCAGGTTGCTCATGTTGATCTCATCCATCTCTCCGTTGCTGGGTGATCCCTGTCTTTCTTAGGGTCCTCTTTACTAGGTAGCCTCCCTGGAGTTATAAGTTGTAGCCTGGTTATCCTTTGCTTTACATCTAGTATACACTAATGAGTGAGCACATACCATGTTTGTCTTTCTGGGTCTGGGTTACCTCACTGAGGATATTTTCTAGTTCCATCCATTTGCCTGCAAACCTCATGATGTCATTGTTTTTCTCTGCTGAATAGTACTCCATTGTGTATATGTACCACATTTTGTTTATCCATTCTTCAGTTGAAGGGCATCTAGGTTGTTTCCAGGTTCTGGCTATTACAAATAATGCTGCTATGAATAATGTTGAGCATGTGTCCTTGTGGTATGATTCAACACTCCTTGGGTATATGCCCAACCAAGAGTGGTATAGCTGGGTCTTAAGGGAGGTTGATTCCCAATTTTCTAAGAAAGCGCCATATTGATTTCCAAAGTGGCTGTATTATTGTTATTATTATTATTATTATTATTATTATTATTATTGATATGCATTATGTTTTAAAAAGTGCTGGGCACAGAAGCCAGGTGGTAAACTATTGAGATCCAACACAGTTGGCCATTTTTATGTGTTCTTTGCAGAATTGTCTATACAGATGTTTTGTTCATTATGAAAAGAATGGCTCTTTATTTTTCCATTGTGGGGTTATGTTATAAAAAGAGTAAAACATCTAAGTGTTGGCTATAATTCTGTATCTGACACATGATTTTCAAGGATTTTTTTCTGAATCCATGGAATGCCATTTCATTTTGTTATTTCCTCTGTTGTGCAGAGAGCTGTGTAGTTTGGTATTGCTAAAGTTACTTATTTTTTTGTGGCATGAGCCAACATCCATTACCAAGGCAATGCTCTGGAGATTTCTCTCCATGCTTTCTTTCTGGCTTTAAATAACCTGGTTTTACACACAGGTCTTTCATCAATGGGAGTAGACTTCTGTGTCTCCTTCAAGGCTCCGGTTTCGTTCCTTTGCACATAGAATCTGGTTTTTACAGCACATTTATTAAAGATATTATCTTCTTTCCTAGCTGTGTCCATTTGGTCCTTTCATCAAAAATTAGTCAACTACAGATGTTTGAATTTATTTCTGAGCTTCCTGTTTTATTTCACTGGTCCATGTATCTGGTTTTTATGACAGTTTTACCTTATTACAGCTTTGTATCGAAGTTTTGTTTTTTAGTGAAATTTTTTTTTTGTTTTTTGAGACAGGGTTTCTCTGTGTAGTTTTGGTACCTGTCCTGGATCTTGCTCTATAGACCAGGCTGGCCTCGAACTCACAGAGATCTGCCTGGCTCTGCCTTCTGAGTGCTGGGATTAAAGGCGCGTGGCACTGCCGCCTGGCTTTTTAGTGAATTTTTAAGCTAAGGTGCAGAATCCTGGGCTTCATTGTAATATATTCATGCACATGTCTCCTTATAGCTTGCTTATAGTTGAACCATTACCATTCTCCTCTCCTTTTGCCCATGTCCCTAATGCTTCTGCCTCCCCCAAATAGTCCCCTTTTGCTATCTTGTTTGTGTGTGTCTCTCTGTGAGTTCATGCACATATGAAAGATAAATGTATGATATTTTGTCTTTCATTCCCTACCCTCTCTTTTTCCTCCTCTCCTTAGTCTCTTTTATTTCCCCTAATGTGTCTCATCTACTTTCATGTTATCTATCATCTGTAAATCATCTATCCATCTGTCTGCCTGTCTGTCTACCTATTAATCATCTATTACCTGTCTTAGTTAGGGTTCCTGTCGTTGTGATGGAACACCATGGCCAGAGAAACTTGGGGAGGAAAGGGTTTATTTGGTTTACATTTCCATCACTGTTCATCACTGAAAGAACTCATGACAACTCAAACAGGGCAGGAACCTGGAGACAGCAACTGATGCAAAGGCCAGGGAGGGATGCTGCTTACTGGCTTGCTCCTCATGACTTGCTCAGCCTGCTTTCATAAATAACCAAGGACCACCAGTGAGTGATAGTACCACCCACAATGGGCTGGGCCCTCCCCCATCAATCACTAATTAAGAAAATGTCCTTCAGCCATATTTTTTTTTTCAGCCATATTTTATAGAGACATTTTTTTAAATTGAGTTTCCTTCCTTCTAGATATGACATAAAACTAGCCAGATTTCTTTCTCTCTCTCTCATCTATCATCTATCTATCTATCTATCTATCTATCTATCTATCTATCTATCAATCAATCATCTATCCCTATCTCTTCACCCATCTAGATTCTGTATATTGAAAACATATCATTTGTCTTTCTGAATCTGGTTTATTTTCTCAGCATGAGGATATCTAATTCAAACTACTTTTCTGCAGGACTGTGTCAGAGACTATAACTATGAGGAAGTAGTGCTTTCCAGGAACAGTGGGGCAGATTCACATATAAACTTAAAGTTGTGACAGCTGCAAGAGCTTTTCAAGAAGCCAGAAAAGGGATCCCAAGGTAGAGTAAGTGGTTTAAGAGTCCTACCCTTAGCTAATGAGCCTTTGGCAACTGACAGCTGCCAGGAGATGGAGAGCCACAGTTTTCTTTGAGGATGTGGTCCCTGGTAGGTTTACCATGCTCGAGTGGAAGGCCATACATCCAAGAGTATATGGGTTGCATCAACTATACTTGATGGGGTTAAAGAGAAAATAGAACACAAATTGGGTGATAGGCAAGGCTGGGTGTCTGTGAGGAGTTGGGCATGGGTGATACATGTAATGAATTTACATTGTATGTTATTCTCAGAGAACTTATACAAATGAAAAAATTAAAAGGAAGGGAATATAAAATAAAAACAGAAGTGCTTTTGTAAATAGTAGATAAAAACCCAAATACCAGGGACTAGAGAGATAGCTCTTGAACTTATACAAGCATGTGAAACTGAATTTGGATCTCCCAACCCAAGAAGTGGTAGCACATCTGTAATCTCATTAATCCTAGTGCAAGATGACAGGTCAGCTAACTTAGTCTGCATAGCAATGAACAATAAGAGATCTTGCCTCAAAAAAACAAGGTAGAATTGAAGGATGACACTCAGTACTCTGGTCTCCATGCATGTACTCTTAATGAGTCCTTGGGTATGGTAAGCAATTATTTTGAGAAATGTGTCTTTGTTTATTAGCATTTTAATAGTTTCCTATTTTTATTATGTCTTTATCCAGTTTTAGTATCAGGCTAATGCTTGACTAATATAAGGAGTTTGGTAATGTCTCTTTCCTTCCTATTTTATTGAATTTTGAGCTTTATTGATAGCATTTCTTTAATGGTTTAGTAGAACTCAGCAATGAATCTATTCAGTCCTTGACTTTGTATTTTTGCTTTTAGGTAAGAGACTCTTATTTGGATCTGGTTGGACCTGTTTAAGTTGGTTATGCATACTTGATACTTACCATAGGCCACATATGTCTAGGAATTTATCCATTTCTTATTGGTTTCCTAGTATTTTGGAAGTTTTTAAATATTCCCTGTAATCTGTTGTAATATGCCCCATTTTCATTTCTGATTTTATTCTTTTGAGTCTTATCTCTCTGTATTTTGGCTAATTTAGCTAATGGTTTGTTGACCTTATTTATCTGTTCAAAAAACCAGTTCTATTTTTAGGTATTATTCATTTAATGTCCATTCCATTAATTTATGATCTTTATTATTTCTATCTACTGCTTTTGGGTTTTGCTTGTATTTGTTTTTCCAAGGCATTGAGATGTATTACTAATTTTTTATTACTAGTTTTTTCTTGTCTGAGATCTCTCTGGTTTTTTTTTAAAGGAAGTATTTATAAGCTTTCATAGAACTATGTTAGCTGTATCCTAAAGATTCTTATAAGTTGTGTTTTCAGTTTTATTTGATTCTAGAAATGTTTAATTTTATTCTCCCTGGATTTTTCCAATCATCCACTGGTCATTTTAGAGTATATTGTTTAATCTCCACACATTTGTTTAATTTCTGTGGCCTCTTTCAGTATGGATTTCTAGTTATATTTTTATAAACATTTACAAGCTAAAGTAAAGTAAATTATTTCAATTTTTTGGCATTTGTTTGAAATTTGTTCTATGGCCTAAAATGTTTTTAGAATGTTCCAAGGGCTGTTGAGAAGGATTCCGTATCTAACTGATGGAATATTCTGAAAATAATTATTGATTATCTACTACTTGATCCATGGCACATATTCACTCTAACGGTTTTTGTTTTGGTTAATTGTTAATCTGGATGACCTGTTGCTTGATCAGCTTATTGAAGTTCCTCCCTATAGGACCTATCTATTCATTAGTGTTTGTCTATGAAATTGTGTACACGAGTGTTAGTGCATGTTTTTATCTTGCTATATCTTCTTGATGGATAGTTGTCTTTAATAACATACCATGGCCTTCTTTATTTCTTCTTACTGAATTTGGTTTGAAGTCTACTTTATCAGTGATTAGAACATTGACACTACCTTGTTTTGGCTTCCATCTTCCCCTTAAATTGTCTTCTGTCCTTTCACTCTATCTGTGACTTTCTTTGTCAGTGAGTTGCATTTCTTGGAGGCAACAGATAGATGGATCTTAGTTTTTAATCCAAGTAGCTACTCTGTGTCTTTCCTGCATTCTCTTGACTGAGACTGTCTTTTTTCCTTCACACATTTAGGATTCCTTCAAATACCTTCTTCATGTTGGCTTGCAGGAGATGAATTGCTTTCGTTTGTGCTTATGCTGAAATCTCTGTTATTGCTATGTTAATTTTAACAGATTAATTTGCTTGCTATTTCAATCATGGTTGGCAGTTATTTTCTTTTAAGGCCTGGCATATATTATTCCATACTTTCCTGTCCTTGAGGGTTTTTGTTGAAAGCAATGGTGATATTCTCATGTGTTTGATTTTGTGAATTATCATTTTCTTCTAGCTTTGGGTTGATTTTCTTTGTTTTGTATTCTTGAAGCCTTGGCTATAGTATTCTATGACTGTGGCTAATGTTTTAGCTGGGAGCTAAGAGAGGTATCTTCCAAGGGTGTTGGGAGTAAGGGAAGAAAACACAACATGGGTATCCTTGCAGGTAGCACTATCTCCATAGTTTTTATAATCTGTTATGCATTAAGCACCTGCTGGAGGGAATGTGGCTGAGTATTCCCAGTAGTTAGATGGAGCTCCTGAGTTTTCGGAGTCAATCATCATGAACTTCATTGCGGATTAGTTGGCTTCAGTGGCTTCTCTATCCTCTGATCTGAGACAAACTCTAAAGTTACTCTCAGGTGACAAGGCCAGTTCCTGGCTGCCCAGGGCAAGGTGCCTTTTCCTCTACACTTCATTATTTGAACTGGACCTCCTACCAGGGTACAGTTTTCATCCTGTTAGCACTCTCCCATTTACTTTTCCTGACTGCCTCTTGTGAGTATCTCATGGGTTGGGACTGTGGGAACTGACTTCAGGTTCCTTGACTTCTCTGATAGATCAGTGTTCCCAGGCCCACTGCGTGGCTCCATTTTAAACAATAATTTCCTTCTCAAGATGGTGACAAACCACAGACCTCTAAGGAATAGGATGTAGCATAAGGAAATTTCTCTCTACTGTTTGCACATTCCACAAGAGAAGTCACTGTCTCAGCAAGCCCACAACTGGATTTGAGATGATTTTAGACTGCTGCGGGCTTGTTCTATGCTACAACCTTCATGCTCTTTGTGCGAGGCTTCTGCTTATCCCAGCCTCACTAGGGAGCCACAGGCTGGGACTGTGTGGTTTCCTTTGCTTAGTCACTCTTGTTTCTCCACGCCTTTTATTTTTCCTCATCCTGTTTGTGAGTACATCTGTAACTGTTCTTTTCAGTCCCTCTCAGGAATAGACTCCATTGTTTCTTATTGCTGTGTCATACTGATGTAGTTTCAAATCCACCATCTGACCCAACAGCCTCTAACACAATTTAAAAACAAGAAGTATGCTATCTCCAACGTTGTTTCTCCTTCTCAGCATTCATTTGACTGTGGATCATCTCTTGTGTTTCCATGCAAATTATTTTTTCTACTATTGTCAAGAATGTCATTGCAATTTTGATGGGAATTTTGTTGGATATATACATGGCTTTAGGTGGTATGTAAGAATAAAGAGATGAGTTCTTGGGTAGTGTGTGTTTGCTGTTTATTCTTTGAGTCATGTAATCTGCAAATAGAGAAATTTTTAATTGTTGCCTTGATTTCATTTTCCTGTCAGAATGCTCTTGTTGGTACCTCTAGTACTATGCTGAATGGAAGAGGTAAAAGTGGGTGTCTTTGTCTTCTACTGGGTCTTGCTGGGAAGACTTTCCCCATTGATAATAGTTGTTATTTGTGAGTTTTCAATAAATGACCTTTATTATGTTGAGAAACATTCATTTTGTACCTATACAGAGAGATTTATAGAGTATTAGACATTGTCAGATATTATTTCTTCCTTTTTGGGATGTGGTCTTTCTCTTTTTGATACTGAGATATACAGTACATTAATGAAGTTGCATATGTTAAACCAGAAATAAATATCTGCCAGTGATAAATCCCACTGGGTCAGTGTGTTGTTACATTTGGTTTGCGACAATATTATTAAGGATTTTTACTAATATTTTATTGAAGATTTTTCATCAATATTCATCAGAACAATTGGCTTGTATTTTTTTTTTAAAAAAAACATGGTTTTGCTCATTCTTTTATTTTATTTGCATGGATATTTTGCCTGAGTGTGTATCTATGCACTATGTGCATGACTGGTGCTTTCTAAGGCCAGAAGAGGACATCAGATCCCTGGAACTGGAGTTGTAGATGGTTATGGACTTCCCTGAGGGTGCTGGGAATCAAGCTTTGGTTCTCTGGAAGAGTAACCAGTGTCCTTAACCTCTGAGCAATCCCTCCGCCCCTGGCCTCTGGTTTTCCTGTGACATTTTCCTTCTCTGGCTCTACATTAAGGTGGTGCCAGCTGTGATGGTTAGTCGTCATTGTCCACTTGACTGAATTTAGACTCACCTTGGAGGGACCTTTGAGAGTATGCCAGTTCAAAGTGTTTCCAGAGAACTTCAGCCGAGGAGGGTAGGTTCATTCTGCCTCTAGGGGGCGCCATACCCTGGGCTGGTGTCCTGAACTGACAGAAGGAGAAAGCAAACGGGGCACCGACATGTTTCCTGAATGTATAGGCAGCGAGATTCGTCATCTCATCCTCCTATCGCCATGGTACCCGGCCAGGCTGGACTGTACTCCCTCTGAATGGTGAGTCCCATACACCCCTCCTAAGCTTTTGTCTCTTTAGACTTTATGCTCACTTCTTACTCAGTCTTAGTGAGTGGCATTCTTTAGGGATTTCTCCTTTCCCCCCAGAATGCCCAGTTTGTTAGCCTTTAATTTCCTGCTTTGGCCATAATTTCAAAAGACATTCTCTCAAATATTGTAATTTAGAATGTTAAGTTTCCGTAAGCTCACTTTTCTTACAGTCTAAAATCCATAAAGCCTAAAATCCTGAAAATGTACTTAAAAAAAATTTATAAAACTTAAAAAAAAAACCCACACATTTATATTTTAAAGGCACTTAATTTGAGAAACAAAACCTCAGAAAGTCCACAGCTATCTATATAGGTAATAGTAACATTCTGGCAATCGTGCACTCAGGTATAACAGTTATGAGCAGATAAACCATAGTCCATAAAGAAATCCATCTAAAAATGTGTAAGTGCTGGTTACTATACCAGCTCACTATGCCCAGCTGCTGTAACTGTGCTCATCTGAAATGCTATTGATTGTAAAAGTATGGCTTTTTTTCCCTCAGGGTGTACAGGATGATCATCTCATCGCCATCTTGGAGCAGAGCTAACCTTGGCTCAGTAGTCATGGAAATGAATCAGTCAAATAATATAATGATAATTCGGTCTGTGGTGATGCCAGTGGAGCCGTTAAGATGCTCCAGTGGGGAAAGATGAAACTCCTATCTCAGAGTGAAGCCATTGACCCCTCCTCCACCCTACAGCTGTAAGCGACACGAGCAGTGATAGGCTATGTTAGAAGTGGAAGTTTAACGGAAACCGAAACTGTGTAATGCAGCTTCTGTGAGGTCACCATGCATGATGGAGTAAGATCTTGAGGGGATGCAGCTCCGTTGGGGTCACCCATGCTCCTGTAACTATGCCCTCCATGACATCACTGGTGCACCGAGTTGGACTTGGATTGCATCTTGACTTTGGTCTGCCGTCCGTGTCCTAGTTGAGGTGAATAGATGTTTCTTTATCTCTTCCCAGGAAAGGATAATGCAATAATGACAGAAAAAAAAAAAAAAGGACTGTCTTTTGACAAGATGATCAAAATCAATGATTGTCTAACAACATACATTTCCTAAAGAGCTGAGTGAGATATGGAGAAGTTTTATATAATTACAAATACATAAAGAGGATATCTTCATTTATTGAGGAGGTTTTGGATTTTTTTTACATATATACACAATACTTAATATAGATTTAACATTGTGAGAATGCATTTTCCTGGAGTTCAAATGATAAAAGAATGCACAAAGCAAATTAGACTCTTCTTTGAGTTTTACACAATTTGTACCTCTACTTTTGGAAATGATGCAAAGTTGAAGTACATATCATAGAGAAGTCCAAAAAATAGTGCTGACAGTTGGAGAGAAGGGAAAAGGAAATCAACTCAGCCATCTTTTCCTAAAATTATGTTTATTTTTATTATCATAGGTAGTATGTCAGTGTTCATTATATATATATATATATATAAATATTGTTGCACATTAAAATTGACGTTATTGCAAAAGCAACACTTAAAATTATACCTTCTTTTAAAGCTGGAAGTGAGCCAGGAGTTCTTGTACTTCTAGCCTTCATGTTACCATTCTGCTCATGCTAAAATCTTAATGTGTGCAATAAGAATATAATGCAGGATCTGTATTAATGTTCGAAAGGGCCTCCATAGAGCCCTGTGAGTAGTACCCCAAACAATTTCTTACAAAGTTATAATAGCAATCATTTTACTCTCTGTTCTTTTAATAAGGAAAAAATAACATAAACTTGCAGATGTTGTGTTTTCTATTTCAAAATGAAAATAGAATCTGGCAATATACAAATAGTACTTCAGAGAGAGTAAATCAGGCTGAATGTAGAAAACCCACAGCTTTTCTATGTGTGATCAACAAGCATTTAGGAAATACAGCAGGTTGAGAGGGATTGGGGAGTGAGTGGGGAGGAGGTTGTAGAGACTTTTGAGAGTGTGTGTGGGAAGAGCAGCAAAGCCTGGCTGAGTGTGTAAGAGAGGGTAGTGCATGTGTCTCCTGCCTCCTCATGAAAAATGTCCCTTTTGGGATGAGAAATGGTAGAGCACCCTTGAACACAGCTCAAAATAATGTGGTAGAGGGGGAAAGACTGATGAAACTGGATGCTAGAGTCGACATCCCTGGGAAAGCATCAAGGCTAACCATAGCAAGGTTACTTCCACAAGTCTAACTTAAGAGCCAATGTGTATACCTGATTGGCTCATGGGAGGTACGAAGACCTGGTGGTGATATGATGAGGGAACGGCATGAGGTCAAGCTCAGTATCTGAGGCTGAGAGTGGAGCAGAGGAGGAGAGAGAAGACATCAAAGTCATAGAATCAAAAATCAAGGTTGCCATAGAAATCAGCATTTCTGGATAGCTGGAATTAAATTTGGAATAAAACTATTAATTAAAAGATGAGCATTTTTCCTGACTTATTTGAAATTGTCTGGCAGTATTAAACTGCTTGGGTACAGGCACAGGAACGCTGAGTTGCTTTGCATTTGAGGTAGTGAGTTGCCAGGTGGGCTAAGTAGAAGAAAACTGGGCAAGGGAATTGATGATGTTTGCAAAGATATAATTTAATTAATTCATCTAAGCCAGACAAGGAGGAAGGTGACAGGGTGATGGGTCTCTACATAGGGGAAAATACTTTAGGGTAATGGATTAGCAGTCATATTGAGGCTGCAACGTGTTTAGTGATGGCACTTAAGGGAAGGAGGGCCACTAGAGAGTAAAATTTGGCACTTAACATAGCAACGGTTGTGTAGTTTATGGTGATGACAAAGTCTAAAATAGTGTGAGTCTCAGAATTTGGGGGTGTTGTTGAAGTGATATCTGGTCACAAAGTGAGGCCATCAAAAATCTGACCACCTCTGAAATATATATATACCGATATAACAAAAATCATACAGGAGTTGGGTAGAGAGGAAAAAGTTTTGAGCCAGGAGAAAGGTGCTCCAGCTAGGTGACTTAGCCTCAAAGGATGAGAGCTTTGCAATGGAATTGATAAGGTCACAGAAAATAATGATGATAACTTTCCCAATGTGAGACTGGAGTAAGAAGAGCTTTTTTGGGGGAAGACTACCCAGGGATTCCTGTTAACAAGACACACCAGATTTAAGTTCAGTTAGGAGGTAAAAGAATCATTCTTGAAAATGCTTGAGTATGTGGGATTGTGTGATGATACCAACCGTGGAGTCCAGCTGCAAGTGGACAGCTTGAAAAGTAAGAGATTAGAGGGGGATTGTCTTAGACTGAGAATGATACAGTTGTAAGAATTCTGGTAAAGTAGCCAGGGAGGCGTCTACAGGGATTTGAATCTTGATAGGGACATGCATTTAATATGCAATAGTTGGACACAAAAATTGTAATGTTTATTTTTCTCTTATTGAATTATTCTTCAGTCCTCATCTGTCTATCTGGTAAGAAATGAAGTTTTAGACATTTTGGGGGATCCCTCTCTATTCTTGAGGTTACAGAAGAACAAGGACTTTCCTCCCTGCTCAGAAAACGGAGGAACCTTTTGACTCCTCATCATCATTACTGCTTCTTTTACAGGTCATCTCTTGATGTCACACAGCTGACTTTACCATCATTGATTTTGTGGTCTTTTTTTCCCCTACATAGTAGTTTAACACAAACTTCTGGGCTTGTGTTCCATGGTTCAGTTGGGGAGAATCCACTTTTCACTTTCATGAGAAGGTTCTAGTGCTCTTGAAGCACTGGATGGGGTCAGGTCCTGATCTTTGCCACCAGCCGGGAACTACTTCCTGGTCAGTTCTCCACATCTTCATGACATCCTTCTCAACGTTTCAATGGGAAATCCATTTTTAGTTATTTATTTTCATTAACATTAGCTTTGGAAACAAATAGCTCTGGGCTGTCTTGGGGGTTAGAGCTAGAGATGAGAAACACTGCTCTGCCTGCTGAGTAGGACAGTTAGAAAAGGATATTTCCCTTTCCCAGTGCAAGACTGATGGGATGTTTTCAGTTGTCTCTCAAAGTTGAGTGATCACTGACATCTAGTCTGGGATCTGGATATATTACCTACATCGTGGAAACCTATATCACAGCTGCTCCTTCTCCTTTTAAGGATGCAAGTGATTAGGTAGTGTAGGATAACAAGGGATATAGCTCTCCAGAACCAGGGTGGCTCCATACGGGTTCAGAATCTGACCTCCTTGCTCTTGGAGCTGCATGGAGAACTGTAGATAGGACAGACTGCCTCCAGACACGACTCTGGAGTTCTCCACCAGCATGCAAATCAGCTAACACTAAACAGTTGCTTTCACAGTCAGACTGTCATGGTGCCCAGAGTCATCATTTCCTTTCCTGCTGTTGGGTGGGTGTGAGAACGAGGCTCGTCTTAAAACATATGACTAATAAGCACTTATCTAGATGGTACATCTGGTATTGATGGGGATGATCTGACAAGAAGGCAGTGCATCCGAGACCTGGGAACACAGCTGACAGGCAACCGACCGGGTCTTTGTGGCTTTGTGCTTGTGGGAGTCAGTGGGAAGATTTTCGGTGTTTCCTGTTTCATTCAAGCATTTCATTTTAGCATTTAGCTGGAAGCGTTCCTGGCAAATTTGCTAAGAAGTCATTTGTGTTAGAAAATTGAAATTTTCTGTTCTCTGAAAAATCCAAACAAAGTGACACTCAAATGTTTTTTTATGTATATTCAGACTATGGTCATTCCACATTTCACATACTGTGTGTCTTTTGTTTTGATTTTATGGAGTGAAGAGCATATGAGTGTTTATTTCATTGACCCTCAGAAAAAAATGGCTAAAGGACTGTATTCATGAAAGAAAATGCTATGAATATTCCTCAAAAAATTAAAAACAGAACTACCATATGACAGGAATATACCACTCTTGCATATATATAATCTGAAGGTTTTGAAATCATCAGGTTATAGATATATACATCAATGTTTACTGCTGCACTATTCACAATAGCCAAAGCATGGGACTAGCTAGATGCCCATCAACAGATAAAGACAATGTAGCATGTTTACAAAGCAGAATCTTAGTCATCTGTAAAGAAGATTAAAGTTAGGGCAGTCACAGGAAAATGGATGGAACTCAAGTCCTTAATGTTAAGCAAAATAAGTCCAAAGCAGAAAGACAAGTATCACATGTCTTTTCTCATATTGGAAATCTGTATTTAAATTTACACACACACACACACACACACACACACACACACACACACACACACACACACACACATGGCGTATGTGGAAAAGGTTCTAAAGGGAGCTAGGAGGAAGGAACAAGAGAGAGTAATGAAATATATTTGTCATGAAAGTAAGGGATAGGGAGAAGGGAATGAGAAATAGGAGGCCTGGAATGGAGGATGGCAGTATCAGGACTAAAAAAAAAAATTATATGTATATGAAAATGTCACAGTGAAAATCATTTCTTTGTGTGCTAACCAAAAATTAACTTAGAAGGAATAAATGCATGTCTAATCATCTAATTTGATATTTAAAAGTAGTAAATGTGAGGCTTTATGTGATTTAATGAAGCATACCACAAAAGTGTGCTTTGGTTTTCTGTTATGTTACTTACATGGCAGAGGATAGAAAGAAAAACTATAAATGAAAGAGAACTAGGGATCGCTAGAGAAGGGAAAAACAATACATTATACTCACTGTCAAATACCTATTCATCATGAGACCGTATTTTATAGATGATTAATGTTCATATAATTCTATTTTTGAGGCATGGTCTCCCATAGCTCAGGCATGGCCTCAAACTACTGTGTAGTTGAGGATGAGCCTGGACTTCTAATTCTCTTGACTTTACCTTCTCAGTTCTGGGACTATAGGCATATGTTACTCTGTGCCTGGCTATTTATATTCTTTGGGCCTGTTTTTTCTTTTCTTTTCTTTTTTCTTTTTTTTTTTAAATTTTGCCTGCTTGGCTTAGATACTTAAATTTGAACATACTAAATGTATTTTGATATCAGTAAAATGACTTGTTACTTTTTCTGCCTTATATTATATATTTGGTCTGGTCTTATGTGGCTGTTATTAGGATAGTTCATATCCTAATCTGTGGTATTGAGAGTGTCTAGAAATGGGTAGCATAATATACCTCATCAATGCTTTTCTATCACAGCCATAACAATTTCACACAAACTAAGTGGATTATAACACAGCTCCATTATCAGGTGATTCTGAAGGCCAGAAACCAAAGTAGTTCGTGGGTTAAAATCCTGGTGCCTTGGCTCAAAGTGTTGGCAGTTCTATGTTTTATTCCTATTTTCTAATTAATTTATCAGTTAATTTTGTTCTTGTTCTGTAGGCCATAGAGGAAAAAAAATCCATCTTCTTGCCCTTTCTGCTTCTTGAAATCCTTCATATTTCTCCAATAGGTGTCTCTTTCTACCTCAAGAGTTAGCAATATGATATCTCTAATCCCTTCTTCACTCACCCCTCTCAGTTACTATAGCCCAATGCTTTTACAGTTCATGTGGTTAGATAGGGCTCATCTGGGTACCGTAGCTGATTTCCTCAGTTCAAGGACATTTGGTGAGCATCATTAGTGGCCTTGGCAACCTTAATTCTTGTCGTCACCCAACATAACGCAACCATGGGTTCCAGGACTTAAGATGTTGATATTTTTTTTCTAAAGGGGTCGTGATCATGCTCAGGTCTGCATGCCAACCACAATTATTTCACAGGACTTAACTGCCCCTTTAAGAACATTTCTGACTGCACCTACCAGAATTTGTCTATGAGACCTTTAGACAAGGGTATCGTGTTCCCATAAGTGATTTGTAATCATTTCTGGAGATCTTACTGCTCTTAGCCAAAATTCTATGTATGCTTAAAAATATTCTCAAAGTTTTAGTCTACATGAGTCAGAGTAAACATGACTTATACCATATTCAACAAGTGCATTCCTTACTGTTTATCACCTCATGAATTTGGAATTATTTTCTGTGTTTAGATAGACAAACACTCAGCAGACTTTTTTGTGAGGAGGGGTACACACACATCTACCCACCCCAGAGATGGAGCCCACAGAGGACTAAAGTCGTGATTTCATCCAAGTGCAACTTGGTGATCTAATGAGTTCTGTTTCTTTGGCCACTTATGGAAGTTGTGTGTGTGTGTGTGTGTGTGTGTGTGTGTGTGTGTGTGGTAATTTACAGTAGCTGGGATGACTCCAGGAAGCAACTAAGTCACTGGAAAGCCCACCTCTACATGAGCAATGACTCGGGAAAGCTGTGACCCTGGAGCACACAGCGGGACTCACAGGCAGCGCCACAGTACTGGACTCTGTCCTCTGAGGTTCCTCTGGTCAGTGTCTCCTCCTCCATTTCTTCACTGCTTTTATAAAGCTCGGGAGGGGCCTTCAGGAATCTTCCACATTTCTACTTTTGTAAACATTTGACCTTTTGTTTACCCTCGCAAGCTCTCGAGCCTTCTCTTTCCTCCTGGAAGAAGTTGTTTAGTCAGGAGGGAAATGCCCTGCATCAGGAAGAGAGAGGGAAGGGTCTATGAGGTGATAGATTTCATCTAAACTTCAACTTTCTGACTTGGCATTCCTGATATCCAGTGTGTCACACTGTTAGTGGAGAAGGTAGGTTGAAGAACTTATTGGGCCTGGGAAGATAGCTGTCAGGAATGCACTTGGCACTTAAGCATCAGGACCTGAGTTCAATCCCCAGTACCCACCCGAAAAGCCAGCTGCCTCAGGGACTACCTGTAATCCTCAGCTAGGAAAGGCAGAGACCATTGCCCAGGGCTTGCTGGCTGCCAGCCTAGCCAATATAGGAGCTCAAGGTCCAGTGAAAGACCCTGTCTTCAAAAATAAGGTAGAGATTAATTGAGGAAGACATCAGATATTGTCCTCTACATGTGCGCACGCGTGCATGTGTACACACACGCACACACACACACACACACACACACACACGACACACATACATGAGAGAGAGACAGGGAGAGGGGAGAGGGGAGAGGGGAGAGGGGAGGGAGGGAGGGAGGGAGAGAGAGAGAGAGAGAGAGAGAGAGAGAGAGAGAGAGAGAGAGAGAGAGAATTTTCTGTTAACACTTCAATATAAACTAATCTTCCCAAGTAGAAATGTTAATATTAGTGATCTGAATTAGAGGTTAGTGACATTATTTCTGGTTCAAAATACACCTGGAGTTTTGAAAATTCTTCTAGTCCCCACCTCCATCATACCAATGTAGTGAGATAAATGAAGATTTGCATGGTCTCTGTCCCTGTCTTCTTTTAAGTGTTACATCCTTCCCTATCCTAAGGAGTCAGGATGACTAGTGTAGGGGTGTCTATCATTTTTTAATTAAAATCATGGCCTGTTATTTGACTTTTGCATTCTACCTCTGAGTCAGAACCTACGAGGAGTGTTTTGCACTATACCATGAAAATTAAGCATATCAGAAAGGGTGGTTAATTCCGCCCAAGGACTAATGCCAATATTCATCTCGAGCTCAGCCACCGTGAAGGGTGCAATTGTTCTTCCCACTTCACACGCATTACAATCCAGTGTGTATGGTCCTGGGAAATGACCTCCTCTCATCTGTCCAGTAGCAAATGGCCTGCGCTGGAGATGCAGTTGTAGAGTGCTGTTTGACTATGGACAAAGAGGTGAAAGTGGATGGTATGCTCCAATTCTTTCATGAACTGTGACGTTTTGTAATCAGAGTTTTAGAAAAGATTGGATACAGAAGAGTGCACTTGGAAAATAATTTTCCCGTGATTACTATTTCTAAATCCACCTCTTGCTCCTGTTTCTAAGATAATATCTTGGGGAGATGCCATATTTTTTCAGTTGCGTTTGAATTGTCTTAGAGGAAATGAACACCCAAACTTCTCATACATCAAAAACCCTTGCCTTTGTTCAGCTCAACCCTACCTAGACTTTTCTCCACCAGAAAAAGTACTGACAGTCTATTCATTTTTTTTCTTCGGTTTTCACTATACTCATGCTTGGCTGGTGTGGAGAAGAAAATGTGGTCTTTCAAAGTTTTGTCTAAATACTGGCTCTTCCTCTGGTTTAATTTGCTATTACTATAGCAGCATACTAGAGACTGGTTGGTTTAATAATGAACAGAGATTGATTTGGCTCACAGTTCTGAAAGTTGGTGAGTCCACAGTTGAGGAGCTGTATCTGGTGAGGGCATTTTTCTGTCTCAAAAGGAGATCTTACAGTGGCATCTCAGGGATGAGAGAGGCAGAAGAGGGCTGATCTCAGTCCTGTGATAAGGAACCCAGTCTTGTGACCATGGCATTCACCCCTTTGTCATGGTCGAGACTTCATGAACTAATCGTCCCCTTAAAGGTCTTCTTCTCAACACTGTTGCCTGAGTGGCCAAGGTTTCAACACGTGGATTCAGGGCACACACTGTAACCATACCCTGTCTTATGGTTGTTTGCTTGACTTTTTGATAGATTTCTACAGTAGATTCTACACTGGGCCTTTCCCTAGCAGCTAACACATACAACAGACCCTGTCCTTGAGCTCTTGCTCTTGAGAACAGTTCTGCTGACTAATACCCAGCTGATGTGGATCTGGACTAGATAATTCATTGTTAGCTGGAGTCTATTGGAGTGCTGTCTTATTGTATTTAAATTATTCCCCAGCCTCCAGCCTTTCTTCCTCTGGGGACAGTATTCCTGAACATAAAGTCTTCATGGCTGATCTCTTCTCAAGAACATTCTGCCCAGCTACCTTCCATGGAGTCCAGTTCATACAGAGGAACTGCACGGACATCTTCAAGATGGAACACACAGCTTTCTAGAATGATTCTCACAGGTACAGTAAGGAACCAGTCTCCAGTGTCATGCCTTCCCCACACCTAGGGAACTGGTGTGAAGTCACTCTAGGGATTTTATAATCTCATCCTTCTTTGGGGACATCAAGGCCAGAAAAGCTCCTCATTGGAGCACACAAGGAAAAGGACAATAAAAGTATGTCACTCTCTGCTCTTTGGATTTTTTAAATTTTTTCTTTATTTATACATGTGTATGTGTGAATACATATATATGTATGAGTATGTAGATATACATGCCTGTGAGTGTGTTGAGGCCAGAGGAGGGTGTCAGATGTCCTCCTCTTTAACCCAGGGCAGGTCTCTCTTTGAAACTGGGCTTTAAATCTCAGCTGGGCTAAAATCTAGCAAGCCTGTGTAATAAAACTGTCTCTACCCTTCTCAGAGCTGGGGTGACAGACATGTGTGGGACTCCTGGCTTTTTATGTGGGTATTAGAATCTGAACTCTATTCTTCATGGTTTCCCACTGAATACTCTTAACTACTGAGTCATTTATGTAGCTCCTGCTTTTTGGAATTCTTGAGAAAACAATCACTTCCATTCTTAGAGGCTGACTAGTCACCTCCTCCTCCTCCTCCTCCTCCTCCTCCTCCTCCTCCTCCTCCTCCTTCTTCTTCTTCTTCTCTCTCTCTCTCTCTCTCTCTCTCTCTCTCTCTCTCTCTCTCTCTCTTTTTCAGACAGGGTTTCTTTGTGTACCCCTGGCTGTCTTGGAACATACTCTGTAGACCAGGCTGGCCTCAAACTCAAGAGATCTGCCTGCCTCTGCCTCCCTGGGGTTATAGGCATGTGCCACCACTGCCAGGCTGCTTAGCCTTCTGTATGTATGAAGGAATATCAACTGCCAAGTCTGTTTGGCCATATTAGCAAGTTCTATTAGAAAACTCAAGAAATGTCAATTTATAAATTGTGGATATTTACCATCTATAAATCTCAGCTTGGAGCTCAGTCAAAACTCTAAAGCAGTGGTTCTCAATGATCCTAATACTGAGACCCTTTAATACAGCTCCTCATGTTATGGTGACCCCAACCATACAATTATTTTCATTGCTACTTCGTAATTGTAATTTTGCTACTGTTATGAATTATAATGTAAATATCCGTGTTTTCTGATGGTCTTATCCGACCCCTGTGAAAGGGTCCTTCAGCCTCCTAAGGGGTCATAACTCACAGACTGAGAACAACTGCTCTAAAGATATAACAAAGAAAATTCCACTGACCCCTGTCACAACTAAAGGTGACCTCAGGGCTCAAATCAGGTTATGCAGACACACTTACTCTGTAAGTAGAGTGCTGTCTTGCCTGTTGGTTGTTTTGATATTCACCGTTGAGTTCAGGTCTCTCTTTATCAGGCTCTGCAAGACCATTCACTGTGAGCAGGAGGGTGTTATGCTAGGGGAAGATGGTCCTCAATCTTGCAGTGAGATAATAGGCGGGACACGGCAAGAATAAGAGATAGACGCGGACACCTATGAAATAAGGAAAGTGATAATTATAGTAGTCAAAGTACAGCAGATATACTATAAATGTCTGTAATAGGGACCAGATGAAACATAGAAGTTTTTCATAAAATGATGGGATCAGATTGAATAAGATTGGAATTAGGGGTTCTTAGTCGAGTGATATATGCCTTTAATATCAGTACTTAGGGGACGGATGTAAATAGATCCCTGTGAGTCTGAAGCCAGCCTGGTCTACATAGTGAGTTCTATACAATCAATGTACCAATCAGTGTACCATGTAGCCATGAGACCCCATCTCAAAAAACCCAAAACTAAGCAAACAAGAAAGAAAGTAGGGGTCCTCAATGTGAAAACCAGCAGCAAGCATTACTGGGAGCTGACTTGTTGATTCTGTGCTACTTACGCATATTTTATTTCATTTTCACAACAAGCTTATAAAAACATGTCATTATTATTGTGTTTGGCTACTGAGGAGCCTGAAGGTGGATTATGTCAACTTGAAGGTTTCACAGTTAGAAAATGATAAAGCTGGGCTTGGATACCAGGTTTTCTTCTGACTTTGTAAATAACAGCTTACAATTTGTGTAAAAGGTAAGCATGCATAAATTAATGCATGTGAAGAAATGCGACCTGATGAAACCCATCTGGTAGTGTGGCTGTTGTGTCTACACTCATGGTCCTCTTGGGACAGTCTGCTTCCAGGCCTCTGCTCCCATTGCGCTCATGTCTAGATGTTCTCTCTTCTTCTCAGTCAAATCCTACAGCTCCTTCAAGGTGCAGCACAGGTTTAGAGGCCCTAAGCGGAAATTATTAGGACCAGAAATGTTTCAGCATTTGGGACGGACACACACACACACACACACACACACACACACACACACACACACTTGTGATGGGAGTGAATACCAAGTCTACACCCCAAATTCACTTACTTATGATTCATGTATAACTCTATACATAGTCTGAAGTATTTTTAAACAATATATGTGTGTGTATGTGTGTGTGTATATATATATATATATGTATATACATATATATATATATACACACATATTTGTGGTACTGAGAATTGAACTCAGAGTCTTTCAAATGCTAGGTAAGCATTCTATCTCTGATCTATATCTGTATCTTAACAATATTGTTAAATAATTTTAGGTGTTGAACCCTCAGACTTGTGAGACTGTTTTAGGTTTTAGAAAGTTTGGGTTTGGGGCCATTTCTGGTTTTTGAAGCCTAGAGACTATGAAGGCAGCCCCAGCTCCAGTGTGTTCCAAGGCCCAGGTTTGTCTGCCTTCTTGGTACCTGTTGTAACTCCAGTTCAGATCACTGACCACTGGTGGGCTTCCTTGATTCCAGTTTCCATCTCCAGATGAGCTATAAACTCTTGGAAGATAGAGCCGATTTGTTTTATGTATCTGACAGTGCCCGATAGTCCTGCTGATTGGTTTCGGAATGGGGTCACTTTCAGGGTTTAGAAGGTTCTTAGGAAAGGCTTGACCTTCTGTTTTTGACTCATGTCAGGATGAAACTACAGAGCTGCCTGGCACCGTGTGAGTTTCAAAGGCACCGGGGCGGAAGGCAATGGAAAGCAGCGTGCCTGGGCTGCTGATGAGTCATTAAAGAGGCCCCCAGGAGGGAGAACACTGGGCTTGACGGGCGCCAACACGACAGCAGGGAGAATCCAAAGACTCCGAAGATCAGTCTGCACCGAGCAGGGAGAAACACTCCTTGTGTTTCTGTCTAATGTGTTTCCCTTCTTAGCCAGCCAAGGGAGTCTGTGGCTGTAGAGCCCCCGTCTGTTCTGCAGCTTTTGTGACACCCCAGCAAATGCGAAGCATCGCGCAGGCATGAGTTTCTCAGTCGAACAGGAAGAACTCAGGAGGCAGTGACAAATGCCTCGCAGCCCTTCCTTGGCGCCCGAGACGGTTTTCTGAGAGAGAACACAAATTCCTACTCAGTGGCTTCTTGGAGGACATCTGTGGGAGGAGTTCTCCACCGCAAATATGTACACTCTCACCATCTCCCCGGTACAAATGCTACAAGACGGTAAAATCTGGGGCAAGGGAGAGTCAGGAGGAATTCATAGGAAAGCCTGTGATCGCATGTCTTGTCCAGAACACTGAGTAGTAAGTGTATCAATCATATGTGCTATTTTCAGGAAACCACAGAACACCGACACGGTAGAGGATACTCATGAAGGCAGAAGGTCAGAGTAAAATAGACTCATCGTTATCTTAAGTAAGACGCAGCTTTTAGGGACTGTCATAATCAGGCTTTAGGAAAAAAAAAATGACGGTCCAGAATGTATCAATCTTCAAACAGCAGTGGAAACTTGGCTGTGTCGCCGTGGGTTGTCCTCCCACCCCCCCCAAATGAAATCATAGTTGCCTATCTGTATAGCGGAGCAATGGAGGCTTATCTTCTTGGCTGATATATTTAGATTTTGTTCAGCACATGCTTGATGAAGTGATGCTTGCCAGCTTCATTCAAGTTGTCTTGGATAAGAGCGTGGTCATGTGGATCTCAAGCTGGGTAGAACTGATTAATAATGAATGTCATGATTTTAAAATACCAGAGTGAGATGCAAGAAATAGAGAGGAGAAGGGAGCCTTCTGATGCACATTCTCACCTTTCGGAGCAGTTGGCACCGCTCTGACCAAGGAGTCAGGGAGGGGGTCAGGTGCAAGGCGGCTGGAACACAATGGCTCTTTTATGAGTTAGTCTTGCTCCCTGATCTAAGCATGTCTGTAGGATTAATGCTGTTTTCTAGGAGGCTCAGTTTCCTGTGTTTTGGGACTGCCATTGTTGGGTCCCTTTTGTATGCTGCATAGCACAATGTGAACGTTCGAGGTAGGTTCCTGCCATTTCTCCCATTGGCCCAAAGGGCGATGGTGTCCTCCTCAGGGATAGAGTGAAGCTATGCTCAGCCTGGAGGAGCAAGGCCGTAAGTGGATAGCTCTCTCTGTGTTTGCTCTTGGCCATGGCTCGGTTCTTCGTTCTTCCTTTGATTATTTCTGTGTGTCCATCTCCTGGCCTGTTTACCAGGAGCACGAGGTGCTGTCATGATTTAACAAATGAATATATACATGCTTATAGTATGCAAGGAAGGCAAAGACAAGAAATTCAGGGTCAAAGGGAGTCCAGATCCTGTATAGTGAGGCACATTCTGTGTTCACAGTATGAGCAAGATGCCACGGAGACCTGATGGCATATGAGGTCAATGCTATGATGAGCATAGCATGTCCTGGGGATGTGGGAAAGCAGCTCGGTGCTCACTCATGAGATACGGACTCAGTGTCTATAAAAACATCACTAAACAAGAGCAGATATGGCCGACCCACTCAGACAGCAAACCCACCAGTTAACTCCTAACACAAGAAACTTGAAATTTTCAAGTGAATGTGTTCTTGCTCAGAAAGACCCCTTTCTCTGCCGGCAGAGGTGGGAAATAGGGGGTAAACTTGCATTTAAAGGCTGACATTTCTTTCTATGCAAAATAGCCTGTAATAGGTTGGACTCAGCGTCTGTGGGACACTGGTCTGCCTTTCAGAGTGTTTCTGTATGCAGCCACACAGAGAGAAAAATGTAAAGCCTGAAGTTTCTCGCTACCAAAAAAAGTTTCTTTTGGTCCAGAAATGTTGCCTGACCAAACTGTAAACTGGAGTTTCTCTGAACCTGTTCTCATTCTGATTAGTGACCCACGATACACTTAGCCACTCCCTGCTAAACTTGCCAAGGCTTTCCTTTCTGTTTTATTTGTACTTGTGTGTGTGTGTGTGTGTGTGTGTGTGTGTGTGTGTGTGTGTGTGTGTGAGAGAGAGAGAGAGAGAGAGAGAGAGAGAGAGAGAGAGAGAGAGATATCTGGGGATTGACATCTGGTGCCCCTACCCACTGGCTCATCCCACCATCCCAAAGGATTTCCTCTTTACCACAGTTAAACTTATCACGGTACCTGCCCATGGTATTTTATTTTATTCCTCTGGCTTCTTTTAAATTATTATCTTTGTCTTTAGTGCTCAGTTTTGTGGGTACTTTTTTTTTGTGGGGAGGGTGGTTACTGTGAACTATTCTTCTATATAAAATGATATTTTGGTACCAACTTTCTGTGTCTGAATTTGGCTTAAATAGTTTCTATTTTTCTGTAAGAATAAAAAACTTCATCATCGAAACTCTTTTACATGTATAATTCTGGGCCCATAATTAAGTCACTGCCATCACCCACTTTAGAAAATTGTCATCTTCCGGATGTGGAACTGTGTCAATCAAGCTCTGACTACCCACTTCCTGCTCATCCTTGTCTATTAGGACCGCTGTTCTACCTTTTGCCCTCATCACTAGCTGCTCTAGGAAGATCATGTGGTGTTTGTCCCTTGTCACTGACTCATTTCGCTTAGCACAGTGTCTTCAAGGGTCATCCCTGACGCCGCGTGAGTCAGTTTCATTCTTTCCTAAGTTTGAGTGATACTCCACCGTGTGCCCGCATCACATTTCGTTCCTCATTTATTTGCTCTCCCTTTGGAGAATGCTGCCATGAATATGGATGTGCAAATATCTCCTTGAGACCTTGCTCTTAATTCTTCTGAATATAAATCCAGAGATGGGTTTGCTGGATCATATGGTAGGTTATATTTTTAAGTTTTGGAAAAAAATCTTCCTCACTGCTTTCAATAACATTTAATTTAATTTCCTACTGTTGTAATAAATTACTCTGACCAAAGAATCTGAAGGGAGAAAATGCTTGTTCTGGCTCACAATTCAAGGGCATACTCCAACATGGCAGTGAAGTCAGGCAGCAGGAGTTCAAGGCAGCCGGTCATAGCGCATTCCGAGTTGGGAACCAGAGATGGATAAATGCTGACTGCTATTCAGCCTCCTTTCTCTATTTACACAATCCTGGATGCAGTCCAAGCCAGGGAATGGAGCCACTCACAGTGGACAAGTCTCTCTACTTCTACTAATTTACACAATCAAGACATCACCCCACAGGCATGCACAAACGCTTGTTACCGTCTTTTGATCATGGTGATCCTAAAGGGTGTGAGATGAAATGCCATTACAGTCATTATTTGCATTTCCAAATGATGAATGACATTGAGCATCTTGTCCTGTTTGTTGTAGTTAATCTTCTCTGGAGAAAAGTGTCCATTCAAGTTATTCATCCCCTTTTATACTGTATTATTTGTTGTTACTGTTACTCTTGGTGAGGTGAAACTGTCCTTGATACATTCTGGATGTTAACCCCTAATGAAGCACGTAGTTTGTGTGTATTTTTCCCGGTGTTATTGGTTGCTTTTCCACTTTTTTTTTTTTGATAATTTCCTTTGGTATGTGGACATTTTCAAATCTGTTCAAGTCCCTCTATAGAGTGTTGCTGCCTTTGCTGCCAGGGCCCCATTTGAAGCCCAAGAACACAGATCTGCATTCTGTGATGGTGATGAACTAACATCATCAAACACATAATTCTGCACGCAGAACTCGCCTCTGTGCCCTGTTTTCTGAAAGGAAGTCGTTTGTCAGTTTCTCAGCAGGGCAAACGATGTTGTTCATCAGGGTCTCGGCAGAAGAAGCCTCTTCACCTTGAGTGACTGAAATACCACTGAGCTGCTCAACTAGTCTCATTCCACAAAATCAGCAGTGTTCGTATCTGGAGACCTGGATGTTGGTCCTGCTTTGGTGAGATGATTGCGGAATATAGAAAGTTTGGACATGGGGAAAGGTTGAAGGGACACCAGCCCACTAGAACTTGTGACTCTGGCCGGCCTTGCCCTTCTCCCCATTCCCTCTGCCTTGCTAAAAACCATTAGATTACATTCCTGAAGCTAGCCACCAAGGTCTATTCCCTTATTTGGCCATTTCTTCCTCCTAAAGCTGACTACCAAAGTCCAGCACTCAGAAGACCCCTTTGACTCACCTAATTCACACGCCCAATTCAAATTAAACACCTCATCCTAACAGGAGGTTTCCTCCATGACCTTTATAAACCACCATTTTTCCTATGTGCCACGTCTGTCTCTTCTCTATCCAGAGGCCGTCCTTTGTCCCTCCAGGACATACATGCTCGCCTCTTTCCCTCGTCCCCTTCCCCTCCCTTGTCTCATCCCCTGTCTCCTTTACCACCTCATCCTAGTCCATTCTAACACAGACCTCCTCCTTTTCCTTTTCAGAATGACACCTGCAAGGTCATTTGCTGCTGTTTTCTGCCTGAGTCAGAAAGCAGCCACTTTAACTTTTCTTCCCCATTAGCGCTTAGTAAAGGATCTCTCTGGGAAAACAGGTGTTCGGGTGTGGCTTGTGTGGTTTTGTGCCCAATTCGGGGTCTGGAAGGGAGTCCCCACTGGGCAGGAGTTCCCTTCAAAGGTACTGATGTCTTTTGTTCTCCTCTGATACCTGAGACTCATTCTCCTTGTTTATTGGTGTCCGAACACATGGTATCTACATTTCCATTAGGAGAAAAGGTTGTTTCTCTATAGCTAGTCAGTTAAGTTGACAGCAGATCTGTGTCTAGGACAGAGTTTCCTAAGCCTTAGTTGCATTTTTTTTTAATGCTGCAGATTGTCTCTTGATCCACACATCACCTCTACTATGTATTTTCTTAATTAAAAATATGATTTTAAATGTTCTCCTGCAATCATGCCTGGATATAATATCATCTTATACACATTAAATTATACATATAACTATTATCTGAATACTTAGAAGTGACCTAAAATGGCTCAATGCATTTCAGACTCTTTTCTCCATTTGTACACAAACAACACCTTGATACCTCAAAGTTGTCTTGGACACAAAGAAAAGCCCATGCTCTACTAAGGCCAGCCACCTCCATAAACTCTCCCGTATGTCTCATCATGATGAGCAGCATCTTTCTCTATCCAGGTGCTCAAACTGAAAACTAAGGAGTCACCCTTAACCGTTCTCTACACACTCCAACGTACCCAAGCCACCTATGAATTTTACCTTCTAATTCTTCTTTCCTTTTTTTGTATTTCTTACTCTGAATAGTCCAGGTTGACCAGAAACTCATTCTGCATCCCAGGCTGGCTTTGAACTCACTATGTTGCCCAGGCTGGCCTCCAATGTGCTGCAATCTTCCTGCCTCAGCCTTCTGTGTGCTAGGATTGCAGCTACCATACCCAGCTTAATTGTGCCTTCTAAAATTTTACTTTCTAAATCTGTCCTAGGCTTATAGAGGTTTATGTTTGTTCTAGGTCACCTCAGTTACCTCTTGACCAGTGATCCTTGAGACACTCCATTATGACCACTAAACACTGAAAGAAGGTTGCTCATTTCAGCGAGCAAAATCCTGAGATACTCCTGCACCTCAGCGCAGTTCCCCGCCCCAGTCTCCCTCTCCCTAGCATCCCTCTCATCTCCCTTGTGTCTTGCACTCTGGCCCCCAGAGGTACTGACTCTTCCGCCAACCTTTTCCCCCTTCTGTGGATTTTGAAGCTCTATTGCTTCCTACTCCTTGAGATCCCAGCCCAGCCATCACTTCCTTAGGGGAGCCTTTTTGGATTCCAGTAACTGGGTCCAATTCACTTCTTTCCATTTCTCCTGCATGCATTTCAGAACCTTGTTTCATGTACACTACAATTTTACTTACACTTGTGGGATTTTATCAACATTTGATTTCTCTAAACTGTAAGACAGGATCTATATCTGTTTGCATTCTTTAAAGTCATGGTTGACAGTGCACAGACTGGTCTCAACATTTATTTTCTGAATAAGTGGGTAGGTTCATAATGGGTCAAGAGGCTGGGATCTGGAAAGCAGACAAAAACTGCAGAATTTGCCAAAGAAGAAACTCAGCAGAAGCTGAGTTTTAAAATTTCCTCTGAGCGGGTTCCAGAATAAGGAAGGAAGTGGTTGGGAAGCTTCCTTCGGTAGCTCTTTAAAGATTGATTACAACACCGCTGAGCATGGTGATTGACAGATGTCTCGAGGAAAGAAGGGAAGCAGAAGTAGACAGGTATTGATTGGCAAGAGCAAGGGTGAAGAGTTGGAGGAGGCCTGGGAGGAGCGCTGGGAAATAGGTTTGAGCTAGAGTCTTAGAATAAAAGCTGAAATTCTGAGTTTCTTTAACCTGATGAATCAATGGCCAGGGTCGCATTTAGCAAATACCCACAATGTTCCACTGTGCAGACCCGAGTAAAAGAAAATGGAAAAAAAATCGCACCTGAAGACTTCTTTTTGATGAAGGGGCTCTTCCAGTCTGTATGGATGACTGAGCCATGGAATAGATAAGCAGGAAGGACTGGTACTTCTTAGCTAGAGATATTGAAGAAAAAGCTCTCACACGAAACCAGTGGTACCTTGATAAGGATCCCCATCCCGACATTTCCTGCTGAAATCTAAATCAGCAAGAGTTTTACCAAAGACAATACTACAGTAAAGGAAAGTTCCCAAGGCACTCCATTGTGCATTCATGAGGGTCCACATGACTGTTACGTTCAAGGAAAACAAACCTCTCTCCTCATTAGAAGCTGATGGGAAGGGCTTGATCTCCACTGCCTGCCCCTCCCCCTTCACCAGCCTTTGCTCGGGATTACTGCTGTTTCCGTCCCTCTTGTCTGATACCCTAAAGATGTCTCCTCTCCACACGCTCAGCTGCTAAAAAGTTTTTCGTCGGCAGCATCCCCTTCAGCATCCACCGCAGCTCTTCCAGACAAGACTTTCTAAAGACTTGTCTCTGTCTGCCAGCCCCACTTGTCTATGTCTTCTTCTGCTCTCTGCACCCCAACTCACCCTTTCCTTTCTCCTGTAAAAGGAGCCAACACTGGTGTCCTTACTGCATTCAGACTTTCCTATCACCTCTCACTTTCATTCTACCGTCTCCTTCCCTTCCTCCTTCCTTTTTTTTTTATTTTTAAATTTCTCCCCTTTGAGGCAGGGTCTCAACATGGACCAGGATAGACTTGAACTGTGTGTTCTTCCTGCTGTAAGTTCCCAACTGGTGGGATTATAGGAAGGTAGTACCACATCTGGCCTGTGTGTGACTGCATCCTACTCCTTCAGCTACTCTTCTTGAATTTTTGTAGTTTTTTAAAACTTATGTTTATATGCATACACTTGCCATTAGCCAAATATATAATTCCGTAGCATAAGTATATTCAAAATACTATCTAATCTTCAGCACAATTTCCAGTCTCTGATCATGCTAAATTTGTTTCCTCTCTGTTCTTAAGTTTTATGCCACTGTACTCTTCCAGCGGAGTATTCACCAGAGAAGCCAATGAAAGTCTGTATTAGCCCGCCAGCAACTACATTGGGTGTTCAGAATCCCAGGGTAGCACTGAGCCTTTCTCAGGGTGAGCTTTTAAACACAAAAACTATGTCCTGGGTTGACACACTTCAGCTAACAAGAACGGTTAGCCAGAAGCAGAACTACAGAAGCTAGAAAGCAAGGTGACTCCATTTAGAGACTTTCCCAAACTGTGGACTTTGATGGATTAGGTCTTTGTTTTAGTTTTGGCAGGTGGTGCTGTCTACATGCTGAGTTTTACAGCCTGAATGGTATTTCTATCATGGAGTCAGTGGTGCTAAGGTCTGGGGCCCAGGTACAGTGTCCACTTCCTCTTCAGGCTTCTTTGAAGACATCTTTCAGTTTGTTCAACACTTAAAACTAATTGTTATTTTCTGTCTGTGTCTCCTTTAAAAGTACATTTATTTATTTGTATGTGATGGTGGTGGAGCAGTGTTCGTGTGCGTGCATGCGTGCCTGCTCACCCATGTGCCATAGCACACATGGACAACTTGCAGGAGTCAGGTTCTTTCCTTCCACTGTGTGGGGCCTGGGGACAGAGGCAAGCGCCTTTACCTGCTGAATCATCTCATTCGCCTCCCTTCTTCTTCCTTATCTTGCGTGTTGTCTTTGGTAAATCTCAGCCTACCTTCAGGTTTAATGGCTGCCCAGGGATCTTTGTCCTGAGCCCTTGGAAAGGATCTCTCGTAGTCTTAAGGGATTATGTCTCACCACTCACAAATACCATAGCCTTTTCCTCTCACTAAAGCTTCATAAGGTGATTCATTTTCTACGTATTTCCAAGTGTACTTCCTTCGGTTTGGAATCTTCCTTTCTTTGTTTACTTCTTCGTGTTTCCTCCAGGAGGGTTGGACCCCCCCCCCCGGCCATCTTTTCTCACCATACCATCGTGGTTGCTCTGCTCTTACTGCCTCTGTGATGGTGGCCATCAAACTATTCCAAGAAGATGTCTGGTGGAGTCCTCTCCGCCTTGCCATGTGATTTCTCCCCCTGACACCAAGCACTCTCCCACGCTATTACACAGCCATCGGTGCCTTCATCAGGCCAGGCCACATCTAGTACTCCCCTCTAAACTTCCAAAATTATAAACTAAAAAAAAAAAAAAAAAAAAAAGTTTTTTTTTTTTTTTCCTTTTGTAAAGTACCCAGTCTCAGGTATTTTATTAGAGTAACTCAAACCAGACTCAAAAGGTGTACCATGTCAAAATGTTTTACATTTTATTGAGAAACAGGACAAATATTTATAAGGCTTTTATGGACATTTGTAAGACAAATTGCCAAATGGTCTTATTAATAAAGAACCTGGAGCCAGATATTGGGGTTAAAATCAGGAGATCAGAAAAGCAGAAAGCAGCCAGCCATGTTCTCACCACACGGAGATCCTCAGCCAAAGAGACCCACTTCCCGTATACCCATGCCTATATGCCTTTCTGTTCTGCCATCCATCTCATTTCCTCTCTCCACCCAGTTACATCACTTCCTCTTCCTGCCCAGCTGTCACTTCCTGTCTGTACAGATCTCCACACATTTATGATTAATGCTGGCATTAAAGGTATGTACCACCAAACCTGGCTCTGTTCCCATTGTGGCCTTGAACTCACAGAGATCCGTATGGATCTCTTCCTTCTGAGTGATAGGATTAAAGGTGTGTGCTACCATTACCTGACTTCTATGTTTAACATAGTGGCTGGCTTTTCCCTCTGATCATCAGATAAACTTTATTGGGGTGCAGAGATAAAATATCACCCAGACATTTAACTAGACATTTCAGAACCATAGTTGAGATTTAGTTTAGGTGGGTATATTAGTTTAATTAATATTTATTACTTAAAGTCCTCTCTAGCATTGTTAGATTAAAGCTCATTCTTTTTAATTAAAAAATTAAAAAGAAACATGTCCTATGAGAAAAGCCCCATTGCCTGGGCTCTGTTACTCATAGAAAAGCATGCATTGCTCCTGAGCGGTTCTGTCTTGAGTGTGTAAGTGGCCTTCCTGCATCTCAGTGGAGCATGGACATGTTAGAGAAGCTAACACACTGAGTTGGGTAAGAAAAGGCAGAGTGAGGGCTGGAGAGATAGATGGCTCAGAGGTTAAGAACACTGACTGCTCTTCCAGAGGTCCTGAGTTCAATTCCCAGCAACCACATGGTGGCTCACAACCATCTGTAATGAGATCTTGGCACCCTCTTCTGTATACATAATAAATAAATCTTAAAAAAAGAAGAAAAGGCAGAGTGATGTTATATACTTCTAACATCTCATAATTTCAAATACTTCCCAGCCAGTGGTTTTTTTGGAAGTTTTATAAAAGGAACCTGGAAGTATTTTCTAACATAAATTATATATATGTTTTTTTTTAGATTTTATATTATAACAAGATTTCAGTCATATTTAGAATGACTCTAAGGACCTTGATGTTGAGATGTATTTCATACATGGTTTATATCTGAAAATATATTGTTTGAATTCCAGTTGTCTGAGAACATAGATTTTTTTTTTTTGTTTTTTTTTTTTTTTTTTTTTTTTTCGAGACAGGGTTTCTCTGTGTAGCTTTGCATCTTTCCTGGGACTCACTTGGTAGCCCAGGCTGGCCTCGAACTCACAGAGATCCGCCTGCCTCTGCCTCCCGAGTGCTGGGATTAAAGGCGTGCGCCACCACCGCCCGGCTGAGAACATAGATTTTTAAAATAATTAGAAAAATCTTAATCTTGGGGTAATGCCTGCCTATAAATCAGCAGGAAAATGCCATGTGGGGAAAAATTGACAAGTAAAATGAACCACTTCTAAATAAAGAATTATAAACAACAATTTCTAAATAAAGAATTTTAAACTACTAAAACAATGTTAAATGTTTATTCACACATATAACTACAAATTAATGATATAATTGAAGTTGGAAATATCAAGATGTTTGTATATACTAAAGATAATTTCCATAGTCGACAGTAAAATGGCTAACATTCATTGGGTGTTGTGTGTCAGATACACTATTTAATGGTCTTTGATTATCTGCCTTGGCCATGAGAAGAACTATGTATAACTCCAAGCACTGAGAAGAAGTGGACACAAAGTCCACCCCTAATCAAGAAGTTATTGGCAATTGTTACCAGCTGGCAAAGGGAAATGAGTTTTCACCAATGGAGTATCACTGAGTATATCAGCCACATTCCAGGGCAGGCCTGGTGCCTAGGAGTATTTGGTTAACACAGAACAGATTCTCATTCTCTCTCTCTCTCTCTCTCTCTCTCTCTCTCTCTCTCTCTCTCTCTCTCTCTCTCTCTCTCTGTGTGTGTGTGTGTGTGTGTGTGTGTTTGGTTTTACTAGTTTTTTTTCATTTTTGGTTTGGTTTGGTTTTGAGATACATACACACACACACTCTCAGAGAGAGAGGGAGAGAGAGAGGACATGAAATTGGGTAGGGAGGTAGGGGAGGATCTGGGAAGAGTTGGGGGAGAGGAAAACACGATCAAAATATATCAAAAAATTGTTTTAAATAAGAAAACTACATTCAAGAGATATTGCTACCTCTAGTTTCAAAGAGGAAAGTAGAATGGTCTTAAGTAATTGTCCAAGGATATATAGCAAGTAAGCAACAAGATCAGGACAGTTTGGAACAATGACCATTTTACATACTACACTGCTTTGCATGTTCTTAGCTGGATGGAAACTACCAGAGAGATGAAGACTTGTCTTCACATAGACATTCTGGAAATCAGTCTTGACTGCACTTTGGGTTATAGAACATCTGCTTAGCCTCTGTAGTAGATGCAGTAGATGACAGTTTGTTATTGAATCCTTTTACCTGTATTCTCTTGTTTTCATAGGTTTCATAATATTCACCTAACTAGACATTTGTCATTGTTAATGCTCATATTGCAAACAAATTTTACCTTCAGGTATCAGTTTCTTTTCTGTTTGGTCACACTTAAACACACAGGTTTTGACACAGTTATTCCTGTGTAGATATAAAACTTTAGGCCACATCAGTCAGTTGCTTCTCTGTGGACTGGCATCTTAGGAAGCAGACAAAGGATGAGAGACTCTGGGAACAGTCTCAGGATGGAGGAGCAAGAGGCAGTCAACACATCTGGTTCTGTCTTAGAAAAGGCAGCCTGCATCAAGAAGGAAATGAACAGTAGACACTCAGCATACAACAAAGGAGCCCTGGCTCTTGAGAAATCAGGGCAAGAGGAGAAACCTCCCTAGTGGTCTGAAGTGATCATCATTAGAAGAGATGGAACCAGATCAAAGACAACATTTACTATTGCATCTACAGTTAGTCCTGCCTCCGGCCAGGCTATGTATGGATAATTCAGAAAAAAGTCTTTGCTTGGGACAGTGATTTCAGTATCCTGGTGCAAATGACAAGATTAGATAATCAGTGATAGTGAAGTGCATCCATACCTTATTTTTTGTTCTCATGCATGGCGACACCTGCTCCTTGGACAAAATGTACCTGAAGTTATGAGTTATTCCTTCCAGCTTTCCCCCTGCTGAACTACTGGACATATATTACATGCCTTTTTTTAACCTGTATGTGACTCCTATACCATCTTTCTAATTCCTGCTCTAAATAAAGAGAAATAATTTTGGAAAAACCATGTTACCCTTTATTTCATAAAGTCAGGAATTTAAGAAACCTGAAATGAAACAAAGCAAAACCCTGGCAGCTTCATCTGCAGAGTGAGCATGTTTTTCCCTATTATGCTGGGATGAAAGATGGCTTTAAATTGGTTTGAGTTGTTCCCAGCATTCTAGCCAGCATCTGCACTAGCATTCTTTGCAGTGTGGTTTTACTGTGTCTTAGAGTTTCTGTTGTTGTGAAGAGACACCATGACCATGGTAACCCTTTGTGTTTTGTTTTGTTTTTCGAGACAGGGTTTCTCTGTGTAGTTTTGGTGCCTGTCCTGGATCTCACTCTAGACCAGGCTGGCCTTGAACTCACAGAGATCTGCCTGGCTCTCCCTCCTGAGTGCTGGGATTAAAGGTGTGTGCCACCACCGCCCGACTGACCATGGCAGCTCTTATAAAGGAAAACATTCAACTGGGCTAGCTTAAGATTCAGAGGTTTGTTCCATTATCATCATGGTGGGGCATGGCAGAGTGCAGGCAGACAGGGTGCTGAAGAAGGAGCTGAGAGTTCCACATCTTGATTTGAAGGCGGCAACAGGAGACGGTGTGCCACACTGGGTATAGCTTGTTCATATAAGACCTCAAAGCCCATCGCTACAGGGACACACTTCCTTCAACAAGGCCACACCTCCTAATAGTGCCATTTCCTTTGGGCCAAGCACTCAAACACATAAATCTATGAGGGCCATACCTATTCAAACCACCATACACTGTATTAATGAAACTGGAACCCATGTTATTACATTTCTAGGTAAATAAACAATCCAAGAGTCTTCCCACAGGCTTGCCTATTACTTCATCTATAACTGTAATATTCGATGACTTACCTTCAATGTCTATATGAAAAGGGCCTCTGAGTTCTTCACCAAAGGCAGGTTAGTTAACTGTAGCTGGAGAAAGGCACACACTGAGGAGCCTGATGTGACTGAGAGACAGTTGCCTGGGGGAGAAAATACAAGTAGGGATGTGTTGGCGTTCTAGAAAAAAAAAAGTGGCTTCTATAAACAACACAGCAAAAATACTTCCCAAAGTGAGACAGGATCAGATCAAGAAAATTTGGACATTGTCTCTATTAGGAAAGTTTAATAGTAATTATGAACAATTAATCATGACAAAATGTTAAAACTCAAAATATATGGATTTTGACAAATTGAGCTTACTGGCACCCGGAAGTCCAAAGCCATATTGTAGAGACTTGTTCCCATTTTGTATCTGGAGCCCTCTCCTAAGTTCTCATGGTTTGAAATTTAATGTCCATTGTGAAGTGTAGAGAGGGTAGAAACTCCCTTTAATCATGATATTTATAGATGGGCCTAAGTATAGACGAGATGTCAGATGAATTCCTTCATGATGCATACCTCTGTTTTCTTTCTTTCCATGGTGTTATCTGAACTAACTCAGCCCTCTGTCAGTAAGAAAGCTATCACCAGATAGAGATTGTAGACCTTTTAACTGGTGCTGTATGCCAAAAGAAACATCTCTTAAGAAAAGGAAGTCACTCTGCCTCTGTTATTTTGTCGTATAATAGAGATAGACCAATAGCAGTTGGGATGTTATGTTGATATATACCGTCAGAGAGCAGTAGATAGCATTCGGAAGCCTAGATTAGTGATTCTGACTTAGTTCTGCTGAACCCTGACCAGCTGTGCCACACTTGATTTGCATATGAATGCTGACTTATCCTAACTAGGCAAGAGAGAAAAGGAAAAGCAAGAAACAATGTTTTTTGTCAAGCACACAGGGAAAGATTGTCTTTTGATGCTTTTATCTAATAGAGGCTGTAGAGTTTATTCTCTTAGGGACCTGACCACTATTCCCAGCAGTGGGAAGGCCGAGTCTTATGTTGACCTTATGTTCTCTTATATAACTACACCATTGCCAATGGTTTGCTAAGGCACAGGACACCCTAAGATCAATCTATATAAACACTTTTTGCAACTGACTTCTCTATACCAAACCTTGTTCTTATTCCCATATTCTTATTCTGGAACATCTTGAGCCTGAATGTCTGCCTGGATCCTTAACCTAGGCTTTCTGTGAAGCCAGTGCCTGGGAGGGGCTGTGGGTACAGTTCTAGGGAAGACTGGGTGCATCATTGACTGTAGACTAAGCTGCCTAGGAAGCATACAGTTATGACCCACTCTTTCACTGTTCCAACCTCAATAGTAGTGTCACCTTTGGTTAAAAGTATAAAATTTACATAAGAATGTGAAATACTGGGTGACAGCAGTCTGGGGATTCTGAAGACTTGGGAAGGTTGAGTAAAAATATCCTCTTCCCATCTACACATGCACAGCATAAAGGCTTTGTACTAAAGAAGATATGTCTACTAACAGACTACAAATGGGTGTTCTCAGGTATTGTCGTAACTATTGTCAGCATAAGAAAAGTAGGAGTCATTTTTTATCACTTTGTGGCTTTTCCTGGAGAGACAGTAACAAAAACTTCTATTTACACCAGACATGGCACCAACTACAGACAGAAGATAATGTGATTCTACTCAAATATATATAGACTAGTGGATGGACTTAAAGGAACAAGTGTGAGTGGCTACTTGTAAGACCATGAATGACTGACTCAAAGGCAGCTGCGTCATCAGAAAGGCCACCCTAGCATGGCTGACACAAAAGCTATATCCCTGGAACTTCCTATACAGCTTGTTGAATCTCCTCTCCCCAACAATGGTTATTGCTTATATCCACTTAAAGAGGGGGCTTGTGAATCTGTTAAATTTCAAGAACTTTCTGAGATTTGTGGATTGTTTATTTCCTGAGCCTTGTAAGTTTTGTTACCTTCCTGACTCATAATGATTCTTTCTCTAAGATAGAAAGTTTCAGTTTGGATAAAATAGCCATTAAACACAGTTTTGGTGATCTCAGACTAGTACCTCTGCTAGAGAATGGTGAGAATGATTGTGGATAACTTGTGGGTGGAGATTGCTAGCCTTTCACAGATCTTGGAGCAGCTTGACAAAATGTTAAGTTATCCACAAGACTGACTTTACAATGAGAGGTGAGCCTAAAATGTTCTTATATGCTGTGTGTTTTAGAATAATAAGGGCCTTGATGGTTCCTTAAATTATCTTTGGCTTAGCTCTAAGCAGTACCAGAAAAATTTAAAAGTTAATAACTTTATAAAAGATTAAAATATTATACACAATTGGAATTGCAGAACTTTTACCAATGTGTAAGGAATGCTACATTAAAAGAGAATGTAACACTCCCAGCCTTTACTTTACCTACATATGTTTCCTGGAGTGTTAGTGTTAACATTTATTGCTAAAATCTTTCAAGACTCTAGGTATTAAATATCTTTCTATGGATAACACACATACATTTCCAGGGCATACCCTTACTTGTACTTTTTCAAGCATAAGATTACATTGTCCATATTAGAATTTTTAATTTTTCATTCAACACGTTACAAATAACTTGTGTGTGTGTATATCTGCACATTGCTGACTCTGCCTAATGACCATAGTAATCCTAGTTTGAACATTTCATTTTTTATTTAATCAGTTTTAAACCGATGTTAATTCCGATTGAATTTTTACTTTAGTAAAATTTAGGCTATAGTGTTTACTACTTATTAGTCAGCTCTGCCTGATAATTTATTTAGAATGCTTTCTTGAAATTAGAATTGCTGGGTCAAAGATTGAGTATTTTAAAAGTTTTGACAGATACTAAGGTTAGAAATACAGAAGTACCTTCTGGAATCTCCTGCTCACTGGAAGGGATGGACCCAGGATGGTTTGCCAAAGTCATGCTCCATTCCAGGCTAAGGTATCTGAGGACAAATCAATTGCATAGAGAACCAGTCAGCCAGTTTTCCTGCTTGGTTCAAGAGATTGAATTTATAAACCAAGAGGGGATATTAAATTTGTTATTTATTAGTCAGGTTGCTATAAAAGCAGTTTTCCCAGATGTTAATGTTTTCCTAGACAACTTAAGTGGTGCTGTCCTTACATGCTGTTGGAAGATGGTGTCAGAAGTTGAGAACTTATTTTCCTGTTGGTCAAGAGCTGCCTCTCTCTTTTTTTTTCTTTATTGAATCAATTTGTCTTGTTTCACTCTTATTTCCTAAGTAATGACTTTGCTAACTTATGGCTTGGACTTCTTTTTGCAGTTCCCTGCCTAGAAACTTTAATGACTTCTTAGAACGACGGTGATGATGAAAGTCTAAGAGTGTTTTACAATGAAAGGAAAAACGTTCCCCTTCTGTGCAGGCTGTCTTAAGTTTTCTTCCCTACAGCAATCCCAATGAAGTTGGTGACCTTGGTTTATTCCCTCTGGCCATGGCTTTAATAGGTTTGGCATTCTTGTTAAAGCCAGAATGGTGTTTCTACTTATACATGTAGCTCAGACTCATAAATTGAGTTTTAGTTACCTCATCAATTACAAGCTAATGTCTTCATTGTTTTCCTCAGTGACCTTTAGCTCTCTGCAAGCATTACTGAGTCACTACACAGAATATATATTTCTCCAAGGTGTCCATTCCCTAATTGTGTGATTTTTCTTTTAGTCTGTTTTATTATGAAACTAATATACCTTTATCATAAACAATTTAGAAATTATATGTATAGAATTTAAAAAGCAGACACAATTTCTCAAAAAGATTGTTAATATTTTCTCTAGAATATTTACATTTTGCCCTACATAATTTTCATCATCCTGTGTATAATTATTTTCTTTAGTTTTTATTGAACACAGGACCTTGCATGTGCTAGGCTTGCACCCTGAGCTACATCCCCAGGCCTCTTTCTACTTTTTCTTTTGAGACAGACTCTAGTGAAGTTACCCAGGCTGACATTAATCTTGTGAACCCCCTACCTCAGCCTCCCAGGGAGCTAGGATTACAGTCCACCACCACCAGGCCCATGCTAAACAGAGAATAACCTTCATATTTCACATCTCCTTTCTTGCAGATATATATGCAATGTATCCCTTTCAATGTACTGTTCAGTGATCTTGTGTGTCCACATACTGTTGAATGACAGCTACCACCATTCACATACTCATGGAAATTTTTACCTTGAAAAACCAAAAACCTGCACCTATTAGAAAAATGGCTCCTATCCCCTCTCCTCTGGCACCTCAAGAATAGCCAAATAACCACATAAGTTTGACTGTTATAGGTACGGCATGTGAATGGGTTCATAACCAGCATAATGACTTCAAGCTTCATCTGTGAGAGATGTGTGAGAATTTCCCTTTTGAAGCTGCATATTTTTCTATTGGATATGTGAGCTACATCAGGGGTAGCCATCTTGTTGATGAACAGTTGGGTTATTCTTTTGGGCATTGTGAACATGAGTGTATAAATATCTTCAAATCCAGAACTCCTGTTCTTGAGACATACACTCAAATATAGAATTGCTCTATCTTATGGTCATACTGTGTTAAAGTTTGTTTTCCGCAGCGGCTGGGCTGTTTTACATCCTCAGCTACAGTGGACATTCTTTACCTCCTCATAAATACCTGTTCTTTTCTATATGTTTAGAAGTAGGGATCTTTACAGATATAATATACTTTTTTTGAATTACCTTTTCCCAGTGATTAATGATGTCACTGAGACTCTTTTCATGTGTATGTTGATTATTTGTGTATCTTATACCCTACTCAACTCTTTCACTCATTTTCATTGAGGTTGTTTAATTATTGTGTTGTTTCCTTGCACGAGTTGATCACAGTGTCCTTTGCTAGGTATCATTAAAAACTTGTTGCTGTCCAGTCTATTTTTTTATTTTGTTGCTAATGTAAAAAAATGATTGCCAAATTCCCTATCATGATTTCCCTCTATGCTTCTCTAAAATGCATGTATAATCTTTTTTGTTGTTGTTTTTTTTGTTTTTAGAGACAGGGTTTCCCTGTGTAGCTTTGCGCCTTTCCTGGAACTCACTCTGTAGCCCAGGCTGGCCTCAAACTCACAGAGATCCACCTGCCTCTGTGTCCCGAGTGCTGGGATTAAAGGTGTGCGCCACCGCCACCCGGCCCTAATCTTATTTTTGAACTTATATCTTTGATATATTTTGAGGTAATGTTTGTTGATGGTATAAGGTAAGGTTCTAACTTCATTTACCTGCATGTGTACATCTGACTTTCCCAATCCCATAGATGGAAAGGTCCACCTTGCCTGTAGTTGATGGTTTTTTATAATCTATGGGAAGTTATTTGATCACATATATGAGATGTTAGTCCTGAGTTCTGTATCCCATTACATCAGCTCATGTTTCCACCTTTATATTACTAACAGTGCCTGATTATTGAAATTTTAAAATAAGTTATAAAGTCATAAGATGTCTGCCTTGTTCTCTATTTTCAAGACCATTTGTGATAGTAAGTGCCTTGAGATGCTATATGAATTTTAGGATGGACTCTTCCATTTCTGGGGGAATAAACATTGGAATGTTGAAAGAACTACATTGTATCTTTAGATTTCATTGGTTAGTGTTTTTATATTTTAATGTGGTTGCCTCCAATTTAAGAACATAGGTTATCTTTCCAGTTACTTATGTCTCAGTAACATCTTAGCACTATTTTAGTTTTTAGTGTACACATCTGTAGCAGGAATCTTAGAAGGTCTTATTAATAACATCAAACCCAGAGCCAGGTATTGGGGTCAACGCTGGAAGATCAGGGAAGCAGAATAAGCCACAGCTAACCTCACCTTGCCAATTCCTCAGCTGATCCTGTTTCCTCAGATTGGATGCCTCTCAGCTGAACTGTGCTGCTCAAAAGCCTAAAAGTTTAACCAGCTTTGGTTCCTAGTCCTCACACCTTAAATACCTTTCTGCTTCCTGCCATCACTTCCTGGGATTAAAGGCTCTTGTTACTATGCCTGGCTGTTTTCAGTGTGGCTTTGATCTCACAGAGATCCAGAAGATCTCTGCTCTGGAATGCTAGGATTAAAGGTGGGTGTGTCACCATTTTCTGGCCTCTATATCTAGTGGCTGTTCTGTTGTCTGACCCAGATAAGTTTATTAGGGTGCACAATATTTTGGGGAACCAATACCACCACACACATCTTCCATCTTCTTAGTGAAAGTTATGCCTAAGTGTTTTGTTATTTTTTAGTACTATGGTAAATTATTTTCAAAATTTCTTTTTCAGATTGTTTACATGAGCACAAATGATTTTTGTATATTTTAAATCCTTTTTTGTGACCCTGCCATTTTCCTCAGTTCCTTTACAAGTTTTAGTGTATGTGGATGGGTCTGACTGTCTGTGGTCTTTATTGTTTTCTAAGATTGTGTTAGATTGTCTGAAAATGGAGGCCATTCTCATCATTTTAATGGTGATCTGAAGTTTCATAATAGGATGCATCCTGTTGCCTTAACCACAAAATTATATCTAGATGAGGATTTCAAAGCATTCTTATAAAAAATCATTTTCTGTTTTTCTGCTGAAGTCCCATATCCCTTATTTTTAGGGCAGTTTTAGAGGCACGGTAAATAGAATGGGGAGGACAGAGAGCCCCCACATACTTTGTGTCGCCACACATGCCCAGCCTCTTTTATGAATATCCCACTTCACAGTGGTGCACTTGTTACAATGTAGTCACTTACTTTGCCATGTCATTGTCACCTAAGTTTACATAGAGTTCCCCATGGGGATTGTATATTCTGTGACTTTGGGCAAGGGAACAATGGTCTGGATCCATCGCTGTCATTGCATAGAATAGTATCCGTGCCTTACAATCCTTGCACCCAGCTGACTCACCTGACTCTTTTCTCCCACCACTGGCAACCAGTAATTCTTTTCCCTCCCCATACTTTTGCTTTCCCCCACTTATCATATGGCTGTAATATCTAGTCTGGAGCCTTTCCCACAGGCTTCCTTAGCTTAATAGGTGTAATCCCTACAGTGTTCTGAATGGCTGACTAATTTATCCATTTTTATTGAATAATATCCCACTGTCCAGATATACCATAGTTCACTTTCCTGCTCACCTACCGAAGGACATCTTAATATGTCCAAGTTTTAAAATTCATAAACAAAATTGCTATAAGCATTAACGTGCAGGTGTTTATGTGAACCTAAGCTTTGTCTTAATTTTATTTGCATTATCGTATATGTCGTATTTGGGGATTGGTATACGTGTGCCATGGCAAGTGTGTAATGGTCACAGGGCACCTGTGGAGCCCGCTTTCTCCTTGCACCTTCTTGTGAGTTCTGGTTTTGAACTTACTGCAAGGCTCACATGGCAAGCGCCTTTACCCATCTAGCCATCTGGCTGGCCCAGACCTAAGATTTTAATTCAGTTGAGTGTGTGTTAGAATCACCACTCTTGAACTACATGGTCACAATAGTTTAGTTTGGAAAGGAGCCATTGGACTTCGCTCAATGTAGCTGCACCTCTGCATTTATACCTGTACTGAGTATCATATCCTAACGACCTCCCAAAGTAATAGCTCCTAATACCATCGTGTTAATGAGTAGGATAGAACTTCAACACACGAACGTAATGCAGAAGCCAATATTTGTCTGTAACATTTATAGTGATAGTATATAATAAATTTTATACCTTCTAGGCTTTGATTAGCTAATATCTTGCTGAGAATGTTTGCATTTGTGTTCATGAAATATTAGTGTATAGTTTTCTTACTTTTAATACTTTTGTCTTTTTTTGGAATAATTCTGGTTTTGTAAGAATAGGTTAGAAATTATTTCCCTTGCCTTTTATACTAGAAGAGATAATAGAAAATTGGTCTAACATCTGTTTTATGTATTTTGTAGAATTCACCAGTAAACCCATGTGGACCTAGTGTTTTCTGTTTTAGTGGACATTAATTATGTATTTAATTTCTTCAGCATGACTGTTTAAATTGTCTAGTTCTTCTTGTTTGAGTTTTAGTAGCTCTCATCTTTTAACAAATTGGTATATTTCATTTAGGTTTTCAAACTTGTTGGCATTTGTAGGGTTATAGTTGCACATAATCTCATTTGTCATTTTGATGTCAATGGGATATGTACAGTACTCCCTTTAATTTACAGCATTTCTGTTTTCTCTCCCCCACTCACCTCCTTTTCTCCCTCTTTCATCTGTTATGTGGCCCAGGCTGGGCTTATATTTGTGCTCTTCTTGCTTCAGTGCTGAGATAAAGGTTTATGTCACCCCTTCTGGCCTTATTTTTTTGCTTTATTTGAAGTAGACTGACTTTACAGATCTTTTTAAAGAACATTTTTTTTTTTGTCCTGTTGGTTTTCCTTATTGACTTCTTGTTTTCAACTTCATTGATTTCTGCTGTATTTTTTCCTTGTTTCCTTGGAATTTTATTTATCCTACCTTTTCTGTTTGCCTAAGATGGAAACTTAAATCAATTTTATTTGGTTGATTAATGGGAATATTTAGTTTAACTGTGCCTTTGCTGATTTTTCTGTCTACTTGATCTTTCTATTTGAGATAGGTGATTGTTTAACTTCCCAACAATGGCTGTTTTTCCTACTGGGTTTTGTCAGGTATGAGCGGATGGTCTGTGGTTAGGCATACATAGATTCAAGATGATTATGTTTTAAAGTAATCATCTGTTTATTATTTGTTGTCCCTGTTTATCTCTGGTAATCTGAAGTCTGCTTTGTCTAGAATTAATATAGCTGCTTTCTTTCTTTTGATCTGTGTTACCTTATTTCTTTACCCTTTTAATTTTATATTCTAAATATTCATAGCAGATATTTTGTAGTTTGTTGTTATATTTTAGGAGACATTTTCACAGAACATTTGCCCTTCTTCCACTGTTTGAAAGGAGATCTTTGCATATTGTTCAGGCTGAAAATGAACTCATGGACTCAAGTATTCATCCCACCTTAGTCTTCTGGGTGTCTGGGATGACTCATGTCACACTGTGTCCTGCTAAGTTTATGTATTTAATTCATATATAATACTACTTACATTTAAACTGTCTATAGATATCTACCATGTTTGCTGCTGTTTTCTGTTTATTGTTCTTAGTTTTCATTCACTTTTTGCTTTTCATACTTTTTACGCCTTTTATGGTTTTAATCAAGAATTTTGTGTGATTCAGTTTTCTCTCCCTTAGCAAGACAATTATTTGAAAAATAATTAAAACTAAGTTTTTAAATTGATTTATTTGAAAAACAAATATTTTCTCAGTAGTTCTTCTAGAGGCTTTCTTTTTCTTATTAAAAATTCTTATTAATTAAATTTGTGAGTATGCACATATGTAATGTGTATGTGAGCACAAACACATGTGTGCCACAGTGTGCTCAGGAGTGTAAGAAGACAGCACTTAGGGGTTGGTTTTTTCCTTGTACTCTGGAATGTGGCGATTTGAACTCAGGTCAAACTCAGGTTTGCATGACAAATGTTTGGTCTGCAGAGCCATCTTGCTGAGTATAAACCAAATGTAAATGTTTATACTGTACACTTCTACTTATCCAAGTCTACATACAAATATCATTATACACTGTAAGCTAGTACAGATGTCTTATAATGATAAAATATTTCTGGTTCTTCCATCTTTCCCCTTATATATTTCTGTCATTTATTTCACTCATACACTAGTGCATGTTTATATATATATATATATATATATATATATATATATATATATGTATGTGTGTAACACATATACATATATATCCATTAGTCATTATTTTTGCATGTCAATTAATTTTTCCATTAAGTCCCTATACATATCAATCATAATGAAAAATTCTCATCTAATAATTCCAATATTTTTTATACCCGATTCTTGTACCTGGAGTTTTCTCTCTGGGTCCTGCCAAGCCCTAGCAGTCCAATAGCCCACTTATAAAATAAACACACAGACGCTTATATTATTTAAACTGTTTGGCCTAATGGCTCAGGCTTCTTGCTAGCTGTTCTTACATCTTAAATTAACCCATTTCTATTAGTCTATAAGTTGCCACATGGCTTATGACGTACTGGTACCTTACATCTCACTTGTCATGGTGGCGGCTGGCAGTGTCTCTCTGCCTCAGCCTTCCACCTCCCAGAGTTGTCCTGCCTACCCTATCCTTCCTGCATGGCTACTGGCCAATCAGAGTTTTATTTATTCACAGCATACAGGACATACCACAGCACTTCCCCTTTTCTGTTTTTTTTTTTTAAAGGAAGATTTAAACTTTAACATAGTAAAATTACATATAACAAAACAGTTATCTAGTAAGAATTACAGTTACAATATCTAGTCTATTTGTATTTGACAAAATTAAAGAAGATATTCTATCTTATATTTGTGAGTCTAATGTTTCATATCTAACTTATCTCTTATCATAACTAAGAAATTATAACTATGTAGTATTCAACTACATCAAAGTCCTTAGAAGGATATAATATTACCTGAGAAATGGGAGAAAGACACAAGCAATTTTTGGGAATCTTGTGAGAGTAGACAGAGACAGCTGGCAGCCTGGGCAGTCATCCAAAGTTCTTTTGTAAAGTTGGGGCATCTGTCTTCAGCCCACAGGCCTAGAGTCTCTCAGTCACTTTTCTCTGTGTCCTGTACAATGTCTGTGAAGCAGGAACCTGAAGGACCATTTTGCCAAGCAAAGTTCAGTGGTTACCTTCCTATGGGTCCTACATATCCCGTCGATCAAGCAGTCCAGGTAAGAACAGTTTCTTGCCCAAATAGCTATTTTTGCCAAGGAGAAGATAAATTCCTTATGGAGTGTCTTCAATGCTCATCTTTTTCTTTGAAGTAAATCGGTGCTGCCAGGAGCAGACATGTCTCACTGTTCAGAAAGTCTAAATTTTAAAAAATATTTTAAATGCCATATTCTGTAGGTCTTTGAAGTGTTTGAAGATTACCTATCTATCTGAAATATATCTATGTATACCTAGAAAACTCAACTAACATGGCTATAGATTCTGGTTCTGATGCCAGTTCAGTTTATGTAAATATAGTCTGTGTGTCAAATCTTTTAGCATGTCTTGTGATTATTTTGAGTTGGAGGGGTGGGTACACTGGATAAAAGGTAGACAGTTAGTTAATGTGGCAAAGTGTGGGCTGCATAAGCACTCTAGTTAATGATTAGTCTCAATTTTGGGTTGAGTGTATGTCCCTGGATTAGAAACTTCATAATTACTTATCATTCCTAACCCCTAAGATGGGAATGGCCACTGATGAGTAGAGTTGGGTATGTCTCTTTTCTTAGGTCAGTTAGGTTCTAGAAAACCAAGTACTCCAGGCCCTGATTAAACATTTTCTCTGGAAAGAAGGCTTTGTTAAGAAGACCCAGAATGCAGTGATATACTTCAAACATGGTTCCTTGCCCTTTCTCTTGTGGGGGCTGCTGGGTATTTTCCTCAGATGCTTATGGTGACATTGTGGATGAGCTGCGGGGGCTGCAACCCTGTTGAATACTCCTGAGTAACCAGGTCTGCTTGGATTTAACTCTTAAAGTTGTCCACACTGAATGTCCAGTAGCTCATCAACTTTGGTTCAGCATCTCCTGCTGCAGGACTTCATCTTGCAGAAATTTCTCTACAAGTGAATTATGATTCTCTGAGCCAGCTTGTCTTTCTCTCTCTGGTTTCTGGGTAAGCAGTGTTCCCAATGGCCTCATTTCTCTGAAGGATGCAAGAAAAGTTATTAGTTTTATGGTTCTTTAGGTTTTTACTTGCAGTAAGGATGGAAAGGCGTCTTCTGAAATCCTTACATCATAGATTAAAAATGTCCATTCTTCTATTAAATATTTATAAGTATTTAAGAACATTTTGTGAGGAAAAGGCTAGACTAAACAGTGTGGATCATTTTTTTTTTTTTTTAGAATCTTGATAATCTTGCTATCTTGACATTCAGGAAGGCTATTCTTGGATTAGAGCTGTGACTCAGTAAAGAGTTTCTCTAGCATGTGCAAGACCCTATGTTCAATTCCTAACACTGAAAGAAAGGAAAAAGTCTATTATTACAGATTGTAGCGAAGGTTCTTTATTGCCAGTTTGACTGGATTTGGAATAACCTGGGGGATTGACTTTGGGAAGATATAGATGTATCTCTAAGTAAGCCTGTGAGGGAATTTCCAGAGAGGATTTACTAAGTGAGGAAGAGACACCCTCAATGTGGACAGCATGGTTCCCACGGCCTGGTAAGCCAAATGTGATAATAAGTGGAAAGAGAAATCCAGCTGACCACTGGGATCCCTCTCTTTGCTTTATCCCAGCCTTCCTTCCTCAATGGACTGACACAAGTCTGTGACTCTCCTCCTCCCTGCCCCTAAGCTATTTCTGTCCGCAGTTTATCATGAACAGAACTTACTTCATTCGGCTTCTATTCCTCTCCCATCACCTTCTCTCTAGGCTGTGAGCACACCAAGTTCTTTCTCATCTGAAAGCCTGCTTCTCTGCTATCCCCCACCTCTTGGAGGTGCTCTTTGAGATTGCTCCAATTCCACAAGTCCATGTCATAGATTGAAGGGGGAAAATGATGGCCATAGGGTGGTTTGTTGTAGCAGTCACTTCTGGGGGAAGAGACAGAGCAGAAAGTTGGGAAGTCCAGACTCCTCACTCAGACGAAGCCCTCTTATCTTCTGCAGAGTGCTATGAAGACATGAGATTAAAGTAGATATTTACAGTGATTTTCCAAGATTTATCTGCAAGGGCAAAAAAGGCAAGCCAGTCTTTGTCAGAGACTAGAAAGGCAGAGACCATGTTATTTAGTCCTTGAGCTCTTTTTCATAGCGGCAGGTATTTCTTAGAACATTTTGTAAATGTTTGCCATGAATATTATGGTTATCATAACAAATATTTACTGGTAGCCTGACTTCTGTCTAAAGAATTCCTCTTGCTTTAAGGCAAGTAGATCGGTCTACTACCTTCTGGAGCCTCTTGCAATGCATGTATGACCAATTCATTTATTCATTCAACCAGGCATCCATATAACACATTTATTGAGATCTCCACATAGCAGGCAATGTTGTCAGTTCTCAGTTTGGTCAGAGAGATAGATTTGCAAAAAAAAAAAAAAAAAAAGTCCTTCATTGTCTGAGATGAGAACTAGGAAGGACTGTTAATTAGGATCCATTGAGAAGACTCTATTGGAACAAACAGTCCAGGCAGGGTGTGCGGGTGCTGGCCAGGACAGAATATGGAGGCACTGTCCAAGTCTAGGGATCTGGGAATGGCTTGATGCCAACAGGTATAAATAGTGGATGGCTAGTGCAAAGGATAAGGCAGGAAGCTCTGGGCTCGGAGATGGAAGTCTGGAATCAGGGGCAGGATGTCTTGAAATTGTGAATACTATGTAGTGGATATGCCTCGTTAATCGCCACTTTAATACTACTTTGATTGAATTACCTTATTTGTCTCCCTAAGGCATGAATGTTTAAAATCACTTGTTTCTGACTTAATAGTCACCCCCTTTCCATGAAGAAGAAACCGAAGGGAGGAGGGGGTGGCTGAGAAAACAAACTCCATCAGCCAAAAAGATTTATCTTTATTAATTTATTATTCAGTTATTTTTATCCTATGATTTCACGATAATTTTAGATAGATTTCCCCTAGAACAGTGAATGATTGCATGCTTCTGGCAAATATTTTAAACACGCCCAGGCCTCATGACTTGTTTTTGGCAGAGAAGAAATAAATTTAGCCACTTGGAGGCTTACACCATAATGCATATGTCAAGAACGAAACAGCGGAAACAGACAGGCTCTGACAGAGGTTTTTAAGTTGAACCAGTTTCTTTTCTCTGTGTCTCTCCATTCAGAACACAGTTGAATAAAGTTAGATTCACAATCACCCTGAATGTAGTCATTGTCTGCGTTCATGGGCCTAAATGAAAATCAAATAACTGTATGAGTTACAACCGGCCTTCTGTAAGATCAGGGCCTTGCAACTATTGGAGCACAGCATTTTGTTGCTCTTTTCATGTGTCACTGGATTTGAGTGGAAACAATCATGTTGGTTGGTGCTCGGAAGTGTCAATCATTGTGAGAGGGTGGGAAACATCAAGACTGGGTTTGAGTTTTACAAAAGGTGACTCTGATCTGGTGATCTGGAGTCTATTTTGAATGGGCTGATTATTTATTTATTTATTTATTTATTTATTTATTTATTTATTTATTTAATGAAAGAACAACTTGGGACTGAATAGTTGGAGACATTCTGTACAGCCATGTATAAAGAAATAAAGAGAAATGCCTATTGCTTTTCTGGGTTCTCTATGATCATATTTGACCAGGCAAAATGGAAATTCAGTCTGAAAGCAAACTTAGACTAATGTCTGAATGTGAGTGTACATGTTCAAATACCATTTTCTGCTTGATTTCTCTGTCCAATCACTCTGCATTGCTGTTTGGCTTTCTGTTTCCTGTGTGTAACTCATAAGTAGGACCGCCGTTTTGGTTTCTAGAGAGAGAGGTGTTGGGTGCTGGACTGTAAAATAGAACTTTCATTCAGCTGAGCAGTTGCTGTACCGGGGCCCCCTTGGTGACAGCCCAGAGTCCTGGCTTCACTTTTAGTCTGCCAGTCTCTTCCCTGAGGAAATCCTCCTCTTTTCACAGCCAAGGCAGCTGCAAACTCCCAGCATGAAGAGTCCTTTTCTGCTTCTGGGATAAGCGGTATGTGAGGTCTCTGTGTTCACTTAGGAATGAGCAGAGATTCTCTACCCAGGAGCAATTGAGGAGAAAGGGTGGCCTCTCTAGAGGGCTTGCTTTTTGTGATTAGAGACCAGTGAACACAGAAAGTAAATCCTAGCTGAGAATCTTTGGGTTGTCAAAGGCTCCCACATTGGATGGCCAGTTTTCTCCATAGCACTTCTCATGGTTCCTCCTTGAATTGGTCTTATGCCTTGGAGGGTGCACTCTCCATCCCTAAGCTCTGGTGACTATTTTAACATATACTGTTCTTTTCCTTATGTCAGTCTCAAATCTGTACTTTTTATTTTCAGTCGGTTTTTTAAGGCTGGAGTGGACATCTGGTCATGTTGAGTATTGCCTTTCAGCCTTTAGCATGCCTGAGGACATCTTACAGGGTAATCCTGGACTTCTCAAAGGTGTTCTGAGTCAGCAGGTCTGAGATGCTGCTCATGAACCACCATTTGTAACAAGTGTCTAGACCTGTGGTTCTCAACCTCCTTAATGCTGAGACCCTTTAATACAATTCCTAGTGTTGGAGTGACCCCCTCTATAAATTATTTTCATTGCTACTTAATAACTGTAAATTTGCTGTTATTGTTATGTAAATACTGATATGTATGCTTTCGAGATTTAAGGTTAAATTACATGTGTATGGGAAAGCTGGAGGGGACAGGAGCAGCATATCAACTGTTCTGAATTTTCAATGAAGAGCTCAGCCAATTGTATCAGAAAGTCTAACGTGAAGACGGTCCTTCAGAGTTGTGTGAGCAATGAGCTGGGCATGTAGCCACCTCTAAGTCAGTTGTGGGATGTTGTTGGAGAGCGATTGACCGTGGGTCAGTTTCTGCACACTCCCTCTCTGATTGTGGCTTCTACAGAGGTCCTTGGCCAAGAGCTATCAGATAACCACACTGGTCCAAAAGTGCTCAGCAGGGGTCCTGATGGGGAGCTGGGTAGGCTGCCCTGTTTCCACTATAGGTTATGGTGGTCTCAGTGGCTGCCTGGCAGGTACAGGTGGCATAGAACTTTTCCTTTATGGCAAGGATTTTGACATATAATTGGAGAGGGGAGGGCACAAGCAGGACAGTAGATCCCTTTCCTCCTTCAATGACTTGTTTCAAGATGTTTCCAAGACTGTGCAGTTGCTAAGGTGTCCCTACCTTGGAAACACAATCCCATGTCTATGCTTTCTTTCCTTCCTTCCTTCCTTCCTTCCTTCCTTCCTTCCTTCCTTCCTTCCTTCCTTCCTTCCTTTCTTCCTTTCTTCTCTTCTCTTTCTTTCTTTCTTTCTTTCTTTCTTTTTTTCATCTCATTTCCCTTTTTCTTCCCCATTCTTTTTTTTTTTGGTTTTTTTTTCGAGACAGGGTTTCTCTGCGTAGCTTTGCGCCTTTCCTGGAGCTCACTTGGTAGCCCAGGCTGGCCTCGAACTCACAGAGATCCGCCTGGCTCTGCCTCCCGAGTGCTGGGATTAAAGGCGTGCGCCACCACCGCCCGGCACTTCCCCATTCTTGATGTCTGAGAATGTACCTTTTCTAGTAAGGTGCCAACATGGTAACTGTGTTGGATAATTTTATCAGACACTTTGGCTAGGCTACAGTGTTCAGCAGCTTGTGCAAACACTAGTCTAGATATTGCTACAAAGATGTTTCATAAATGTAATACAGCATTTACAATCAGTTCGAGTTATGGTTTGGACATAAAATATCCCGCAGCAACTGCTGTGTTGAAGCCTTGGTCTTTAGTGAGTCAGTATTCAGGGCTGGGTAGGATGGCTCTAACCTCATCAGTGGATTAATCCACTAATGGATTCAGAGCTGAATGGACTATTGGGGCATGGGTGGAGACTGTAGGTTGGGCCCAGTTGAAGGAAGTATGTCACTTGGGCCATGTTCTTGAAGGACCGATCTTATTTCCAGGCTCTTCCTTCTCTCTGTTTTCCGGCTACCATGAGGTGAGTAGCTTTGCTGCCATACTTTCTTCTAGGATGTTCAACATTTTCTTGGACCCAAAAGATTGACCGAGTGACCATAGAAAGAAAGTTTTGAAATCAAATCAAAATAAATATTTTTCATCTTTTAAATTGATTTTTTTCCAGGTATTTTGCCACAGCAGTGGAAAACTAGCTAACACAGTTTAAGCAGGCTATATCCTTGATAATGTGGGTGGATTTTATATAATCACATGAGAAGGCTTTAGGGTCAAAGCCTGAGGTTTGCTGGAGAAGAGAAACTCTTCAAGACTGAGTTTCCCATCTGTCAAGCTATGCCGTAGACTTTGAACTTGCTGGTCCCCACAATCATGTGAGCCAATCTGTTAAAATCCCTTATATAGCTTATGTCTGTCTTTATCATAATTTAAGTACTTAACTCTCTACTCAGATGATTATATCTTAATCTCTGCTGTTTTCTATAGGGAATATGCCCAAATGGCCTTATTGTTATCTTCAGAACTGCACCATTTAGAAGATACTGGGGACATTAAAGACCATCTGGAATTTTCCTTCCTATTTTATGGGTAAGGAAATTGAAGGTCAGAATGTTTCATTCTTTGACATAACCCCCTGACTAAGAGCCTAGGCTTCTTAACACCTGATTCTTTGCCTCTTTTACATGATCATGTCCTGTCTATATTAATCCACTCAAAAGTGACTTGAAAGAGGGTATTTTGCTGGGATAGGTTGGGCTATGAACAAGCAAGAGTTGGGGCCTCTCCTAGGTATAAAAGCACTTGATATTTTTATGGGACATCAGGTGAATGCTTCTCAGAGACTTTCAGTAGTATGGTGTCTGCACTGTCAGAGCTGGTGAGAAACAGGAAGATGATTAAAAGCCTTGTTTTTTTTTTTTTTTTTTTTTTTTTAAATCCCATTTATGGTTAAGCTGTCTCTTTAGTGTTTTTCTTCATCTCTCTTTCTAGTCTTCTCATATGTTATTTATATTAATTTGTTTATTATGTAATAGACATTTTTCTATTTAACTCAAAATGTAAACCTCCCATCAAGGGTGATGATATGGGAAGTTTATCATGCTAGCTTTATGTATTAGGTGATAAACCTGTGGCTTTTAGTATGGAGATAAATCTACTATCCCATTCAGCTCTCTATCACTGTGACAAAATGCCCAAGAAAATCAGTCTATAAGGAGGAAGAGGCTTATCCTGAGTCATAGTCTCTAGTTGGCCATCTCTGTTACTTTGGGGCCTGTGTAGAGGCACAAAGGGACCACAAAGATAACCAAAGGCGCTATGTCTGGTAGTGAAAGCAAAGAGAGAAAGAGGGGCCTGTGGCTCTAGTGTCCCTTCCAGTGCATGCTCCTCCAACCCAACTTCCTTCTAGAACCCACTTCCTGAAGGCTCCATTTCATCTGAGCATCATGAGTTGGGATGCTCTCGGAGTCCTTCAAGTCATCCCATCGTTGCCTCCACTTTCTCTTGCTCTCTGGTACAAGCCACAGTGACGTCTTCCTGAAGGACTCCAGGCAGCCTCCTAGCTCATTCCACTCTTGCTGCTCACAAAGCCTATACTCTACAGAAAAGTCAGAGCCATATCTGAGAATGCAAATTTTGCTGCACTCTTCTCTGTGGTGGCTTCCCATAGATGTACAATAACATGACAGCGTTTTGTTGTGACCTTGTGTGATTCAGTTTATTTCCCAGGCTTTACTTCTCTGCTTCCTCTGCAGTACTGTGTTCCAGTCATATTGATGCCTTTGGGCCTTTGCACTTTCTTCCATTTGGAATTAACACACACACACACACACACACACACACACACACACACACACACACATACACACACACTTCCAAGAAGCAGTTCCTGATCATCTCACTTTAAGCAGTCTCTTATCTTTTTTATTCTATTTTCCATTATCATTATCTATGATCACCCAGCATAAATAAGTAAATAATACCTTTAGTCATCTTCCCCATAAAATGCAAGCTCTATCAGACCCATTTAGGCCATTGCATGAACTATAGCCCACTGGAATTGCTCATTAGTAATGTGGGAGTGCTTCTCTTCATTCCAGAGAGGGTAGTCATTAGTCATACCTTGAGTGCATTTGTTCATTTCATGGTATGTGGAGTTCCCACTTTGATGGGTGTGTCTCTGGCATGATGATTACCAGGAAACTGTACAAAGTCTTTGCCCTCATGGAGCATATAGTCTATTATATCTGGTTTGGGGAGATGTCAGAAAGTAAAACAAACATACATTGCATGTCATAAAAGCTACAGAGTAAGACAGGACAGAATAAAGGCTTTTGAGTATCAAGGATGGGATAGCACTTGGAAACTGTTGAGGCAGTTGAAGTGGGGAGGATCAGAGGGGCTAGGAGAGTTAGAGGAAGTAGGAATTGTGTCAGACTAGCAGGCTTTGCTGGGCCATATAATGGCTTGGGTTTAATTAGGAATGAGGTGAAAACCACTAGAGGATCCAAAGTGATACAAGATGTGCTATGTAAAAAAGGATTTTTCTGTGCATTGTTGTGAGAATAATCATGGGGATGGTAGCAATGAAAATAGGGAGATATTTAGGCTACCTAGTAACCAAGGCAGGGACAGTGGAGTCAAGGTGCCTTTTCAGGCACAACACAGAGGCCCTGGTAAATGAGTGGAATATGTGGTTACCTTGCATCCATTAGCAGAGTGATTCCTAGCTTAGGATATAGGCAACTGAAAGAATGGAGCTGCTGATGAAAAAGAGCTCATACATACAAGTAACATTATATAGACTGAGCAGGTGGTATTTATGTATTTAGAAATACACATACACACACCACCACCACCACCACCACTACCAACAACAACAACAACATAAATTTTATGAATTTATAAAATTAAAAAAAAAACCAAGCCATAAATTTTAAATAGTCTGTGGGAAAGTTTGGAGGGAGAAAAGGAAAGGGGAAAATAGTATAATTATATCATAATATCAAAATATAAAAAAATATTATTTAAAAAAATAAAAATAAAAGAAATAAGAAAAACAATCCTGTTCACATAACCCCAGAAATAAACAAAACCCTAGATATAACTTACTTCACTTAACATTATGATGTTAAGTAGGTAAGATAGAACTTAGCCAAAAATATTAAAAACCTACACATTGAAAACTATAAACCAGTAAAGGATGAATCTGTAGAAGACAGTAGAAGATGGAGACACCTCCCACACTCATTGATTAGCAAAACTGATATGGCTAAAATGCCTATATTTCTAAAAGTCATATACAGATTGAATTCATTCCCTATCAAAATTCCAATGACATTCACAGAAATAGAAAAAAAAATCCCAAATTAACATGGAAGTTCAAAAAATTATGAATAGTTAAAGGAACACTGAGCAAAAAAAAAAGGAACAGTGCTGGACATGTCAAAGAACATGGCTTCAAACTGCATTATGGAGCCATAGTGACAAAACCAGCATGCTGTTAGGACAAAATAGTCACACAGACCAATAGAAACAAAAAGAAGATCAAGCAGCTGCAATGGTAAGATTCTTGGAAAAGGTGACAGAAATATATATTTGGAAAAATAACTTTAACAAAGTTGCTGGGAAGACAGGATATCTACATGGACAGGACCACAGGATCCTATCTCTTGCCCTGCACAAAAATCAATTAAAGATAGATTAAATTAGGATTTCCTATAAGATCTGAAACTTTGAAACTACTACAAGGAAACAGGGAAAATTGAAGATACAAGCACAGAGAATGAAATTGTGCATAGGATTCTGGTAGCCTGGGAAATAAAAGCAAGAGTTGATGAATGGGAGATGGTTCAGTCAGTAACATGCCTGCTGTGTGAGCATGAGGGAGGACCTGAGTTCAGATCCTCTGAGCCCATGTGAAAAGCCAGGCATGGCAGTAGGTGCCTGTTGCCTGAGCCCTGGAGTGGCTGTGGGGAGAGAGGTGGGTCTTTGAAGTTCATTGGCCAGCTACAATAGCAGAATCAATTAGTTTCAGGTTCAAGGAGAGACCCTCACGCAAAAAGTTAAAGGTGGAGAGCTATGGAGGGAAGCACCTAGTGTCAACCTTGGGCTTCCACATGTACCTGTGTGTGCGTGCGTGCGTGCGTGTGCACCCCCCCACATGCACACACACACACACACACACACACAACACACACCACTCAACACCACAACATTCACAAAATAAAAGAAAATTAAAAAAGTACAAATGGCCAATAAATATATGAAAAATTCAACATTATTAGTCATCAGGGAAATGTAAATCAAAATTACACTGAGTGTCCACCTCACTTCAGTCAAAATGTCTATCATCAAGCAAATAAGAAATGGACAAACCTGCCGAGGGTGGACTGGGGAACCCGGGTGTATGGCTGGCTGTAAAGTAGATTCGTTCAGCCATCGTGGAGGTCAGTGTTGAGGTTCCTGATAGAACTAGAACTTACCTACCACATAATCTAGTCATACCTTTCCTTTGCATGTGCTAAGGAGAACTATAGTCAGCGCACTGTGGAAACACTCATTCACCTGTGCTTATTATTGCACGCTTGATATTGCTAAGTTAGGGAGCCAGCCTAGGAGTCCATTAATGGGTGAATGATAAAGAAAATCATGTGGAGTTTATCATCCATAAGGATGGGTGAGACTGTGTCATTTGTTGGAAAAATAGTTGGAACTGGGATCATAATGTTAAGTGAAGTAAGGTATCCTCACTGAGACAACTAGTAATGTTTTCTTTCATATAAGAAATTTAGAAAACAGCAAGAGACATGAAAACCAATCCAAGATAACTAGGATACAGGAAGAGAAGAGAGGGAGGGGTCGAGGAGGAGCAATCCGATCAAGGTACATGCATAGTATGTCATAGTAAAGCCCATTACTTTGCACGATTCATAGATGCGAATGTAAAAAGAGCAGGCTTGCCGCTTACTCAGATGGAAAAGTTTTGTGAGAGCAAGATTGAGAGAGAAATCTGGTAACATTTTTCTTTAAAGGAAACACATACTCTTATGGTGATAAATTCTAGAGCTTTTAAGATAAAAACTGGTGTTTTTATTTAATGTGTCTGTGTGTAAATGTGCACACGTGTGTGGGTGCCCACAGAAGCTAGAAGAGGGCACTGGCTCTCAGATATCCTGGAGCTGGAGTTATGGGAAGTTGTCATTCACCTGATCAGTGCTGGAAACAGAACTCCAGTCTTCTGTAAGAACGGCAAGTGCCCTTCACCACTGAGCCACCTATTCAGTCCCAATTCCAGATCTTCAGAGGTCTTTCAGAGTCACTCAAGTTTTTTTTTCTAACAGCACTCTGCTTTCATTTACTCATTCTTAGTTTAAGATTTTCATGACAATTTGTGCATGCATGTGTATATGCACATGCTATCCATAGTCATATGGATATAGGTCAAGTAGCTCTTAGGTGTTTATACTTTTCAAATTCTCTGGACTATCCTGGGGATTAGACTCAGGTCTAAAAGAGAAACCCACATGTTTCATACCTACCTTATACACACAGTCTGAAAATAACTGTGTACAATATCCTTAATGGACTTGGGTTTTGTTTGAAACCCATCACATGAGGACAGGTGAGGTTTTCTTCCTACCTTTGGTGCCATGTTAGTACTCAGAATCTTTGGTTCTAAAGCATTTGGATTTGGGGTCCTAAGATGAGGGATGTAAACCTGCCACTACCCGGAGAAGCTGGTTTAGACACATACGCTGGCTAAGTGGTCTTCTTTGTCCTCTCATTTTCTCATTCTGGACAGAAGGAATTTGAAGTACAAAGCTCAGAGACATGAGTTGGTTTGTCTGAGGCCAAACAACCAGTAAGCTGTTGAACTGGCCAGGGGACACAGATCTCTGCTCTTTGCTCCCTCAGCAATACCACAGCAGTTCAACCACTCATGACAGGTGGTATCTCTCAGACAGCAAGGAGTAGAAAGCAGGTTAAACCAGACATAGTTGTGCACTCTTATGATTCCTGTACTCTGGAAGATGAGGCAGAAAGACCTTGAGTTGGAGGCCAGCAGGGCCATACAGTGAAACTCTGTCTAAAATGAAAAAGAAAAGAAATGCATACTACTGTTTTCTTAGCTAATGTTCATTACTGTGAAGAGACACCATGACCAAGGCAACTCTTATAAAAGAAAGCATTTAATTAGGGGGCTGCTTACAGAGAGATAAGTTAGTCCGTGATTATCATGGTGAGGAGCATGGCGGCAGGCAGGGCAGGCAGGGCAGGCAGGGCAGGCAGGGCAGGCAGGGCAGGCAGGGCAGGCAGGCATGCATGGTGGCAGGCATGGTGCAGGAAAAGTAGCTGAGACCTTTACATCCTGATTAGCAGGCAACAGGCACAGAGAGGGTGGGGGTTTGGGGGAGAGAGAGACAGAGACACAGAGAGAGATAGACACAGAAAGATGGAGACAGAGACAGAGAGATACCGAGAGACACTGGGCCTGGTATGGGCTTTTGAAATCTCAAAACCCACCGCCAGTGACACCCCTCCTCCAACAAGGACACACTTCCTAATCCTTCATAATCAGTTCACCAATTGGGAACTCAGCATGCAAATATGTGAGCCTCTGGGGGGACAGTCTCTTCAAACCAGCACAATTGTGTTCTCACAAGTACTGAGTTTCACAAAGGCCAGGGAGAGGGAAGAGAAGGCAGCGGGAATGTTATAGTCTCGAAATGGGAAACCATAAAGCATTTGCCTATAACCTACACAAGCCTCCTCTGTGTCTACGAAGCGGCAGGAGAAGACAAACTGTACCATTCCGAAGCCACAGAAGACTGTAGCTGCCATCTGAGGCTGCCAGGAACATATGGAGGGCATTCTTCAGGTTTAAGATGCAAACGCCGCCAAGCATACGTCTTCCCTCCCAGAATCTCTGCTTGGGAGCAGTGAGCCTCATGGAAGGAAAGCCCCAGAGAGTGCTTCACGTGGCGAGGGGATATTGAATGCACCCCCGCCACCAGCGGGGGAGGGGCAGGGGGGGGTTGCCTTTCCAATGTGTGAAAGACAAGAAAAGAGAGAGGCAAGCGTGGCTCTCTGTTTGGATGTTTCTTAGGGTTTGAAAAGTGAATGATATAAATGTCTAATTAGAGAGGAATGTCGCTCGCACATTTAATCTTGCTGGGGGCTGGGATCACAGGGCTCATTATCGCTCCTGCTCCCCACTTCCCTGTCACTTCTCTTATTACTTTCCAGAAGTTGTGCCAGGCCCTCCCCTGGAGCGGCTGAGCCTCAGTTTGCTTAGGGCTGTCTTTGATATAGAGGTGACGTGAGGACCAAAGCCGAGGTTCAAGTTTCTTTTATACTCTACTACGGGGGAGGGGGGGGGGAGCCACCAATTCAAATAGGGTCCAGGATCACTATTGGAGTTTTGGCCCTGGTCAGTTTAGCTATGGAAATCTCCCTAGAAAACATATAGGCACTTACAGGAAAGGTCCACCCATCACCTCCAGCCTTTCTTGCAGAGAGGCATGATTTTAAAAGCAAATTAGCCACATCTTGATGAATTCATGTGAGCTTCCCCCGCTTCCGTGTGGGAGGATTTAGCAGTGTATTTAGTGGGGATCTTTAAGAGCAAATACCTGAGTGTCCAGTGGCTGTTTGTAATACCTCATCTGTAGGAAGAAACCACTGGAGTGCAGGAGAGGTGTTAAAGACACAGACAAGGACATAGCTCGAAGCAAAAAAAAGTGTTTGGATTTCTCCCCTACCCCATGATTTTGGCTAATTAGTGTCAAGAACCACATGGCAGTTTGGAAAAAAAAAAATGACAGTTAATATCAGAGAGTTCACACTGGTTAAGGGCTTTCAGTCCAAACAGTAGACAACATCATTTAGAGTATAAAAACCTTCCGCTTCCTTCACAGGGCAGACATGGCTTCAAGCTTAATCAGCTCTCATCCTTGTAAGGAAGAACGGAGGATTTCCTTACAGGTAGTTGGCATTTTTAAATCCAGGCAGGGGATGTCGCAATAATATTCTGTAAAGCTACTGATGGCCTCAGTCCTTACTTCACAGCCGTGGGGAAGTCCCTACTGACAAAGCTGTATCCAGAACGAAAGCCAGTTTGGTTCAAGAACCAACCAACATAGTGTAAGTAGAAGAAAACCCTTATGCTGGCGAGTGAGGTCCCTCGTCCTGTGACCAGTGTCCTGTGAGTGCCCACTGTGTCTGTAGAGACTACAGGAAAAATAAGGGGCAGGGGGAGGCTAGAACACCCAGAGGCAGTGGGCCCAGCTATGTGGCACACTGGAGACCTATCCCCTGCCAGCAGGCTTCAGAGCTGGAGAAAGATCCACCCTCTTCCATGTACACATATACCCCCCCCCCCCCCCCCCCGAACCACAGGCGGCACTCATACAGGGAACTAGGAGAGGCCAGTGCTGGTTTGCTCCATGATGGCAAGGACTGACCATTCTGGCAGAGCAGTGTCTACCTCATGATGCCAACAAGTCTGTTCCAGGGACTGTGGGGCTCATCTTAGCTCCGGGAAGCTTTCCCTTAGAACCCCCTGAGCTCATGGATGCTCTAGGGGCGCAGCCACAGGAATCCACAGAGAGGATGAGTTAATCCCTGCTGGGAAGCCAAGCTCTGAAAAGCATTCTTTATCACACGTCCTCCTTCTCTGGGCCTTCTGTGCAGATTTTTATCTTAATTTTAAAATAAGAGAAATTGTAGTAGCTAATGCTGCCAAACTGTAGAGAGCCGAGAGGAACAGTGCCGTATGGGGGCTAATAATTAGTGCCACCAAGGAGTCCAGTAAGAGGACAGAAGTCCAGGATGGGCTCTGAGGTCTGTATAAAGGCCTTACTAGGTGGAGAGTCTCATACCAGGTGACATCAAGGTACAAAGGCAGGAACTACCTCTAATGGTGCTCACTCTTCAGGACATGCTGTCACTTTTCAGGGTAGTGCACGCACGCACACACGCGCAGATTCCCTCCCATAAACCACCTCCTCCACTTCTAGATTCCCTTAAACTGGGGGCAAGGGTTCAAATGTCGCCCCCCAACACACACTGCTGGGGATCAAAGCCAGTCCCTCCCCCCCACGCCAGGCAAGTACTTTATCATGGCTACCCTCAGCACTTCAAAGTGTTTTACACTGTTTTTTTTTTTTTTTGACCAAGTCTGGGACAAGTGCTTTTTTCTCTCCACTGAAACTCTAAGTGCTGCCCCCAAAGCCATTGAACAATTACCTTATTAATTGGAAGATTTAGGTTTTGGTAATTGGGATCCAGCATTTCTCCCTGCCCTTCTCAATTAACCCAGTTTCATTTGGAAACGGGGGAAATCCCCAGGGTAGGCAACCCCTGCTAGCACAGCCTTTCTACGGTGTGGGCACACGTTTCTTTCCTTCACGCTTTTCTAATGAAACAAAGCAAATGAACCCCATAGTGGCGGTGTCCAACCAGTCTCTGAGACAGTGTGGTGAGTGGGTGGTCCCTCGCCCACTGCAAGGCTCAGTGGCTGCTCTAAACTGCTCCTGCCTCAGAGATACTGGCCCTGCCAGAAGCATTTCCTTCCAAGATGTCCAGATTTACAAGATGGAAGGCAAGGGCAGCTGAGCAGGTGTCAGCCTCCTGCAGGCTCTGCAAAAAAGGCTTCTAAGCAGCTGGGTCCCTTCCCCCTCCCTCCACTGTTACCCTGTCCAGTTTCTAGTTTTTTTTTTTTTTTTTTTTTTTTTTTTTTTTTTTTTTTTTTTTTAAACCTACTTTCTGGTTTGGTTTTCAGTTCACATATCTGATACACACACGTCTTGGGCATGGGTCCTTTTTTTTTTAAAGTTTACCTAGGCTTATTTTTGCTTTGTAATGTTTTCCTCCATCTCTGGAGCCACCCATAACTACAGGAAAATTATTTCTAGAACCATAAGATCTCGGATATTTGGGGGCATGGAGGGGTGTAGCATGAATCTTAAAGAGTCTTATTAATAAGAACAAACCTGAAGCCAGGTATTGGGGTGAATGCTGGAAGATCAGAGAAGCAGAACAAACCACAGCTCCCTTACTTTGCCAATCCCTCAGCTGATCCTGTTTCCTCAGACTGGATGCCTCTGAGTCCTCATCCAAATGGATCTCAGCTGAACTGCTGCTAGAAGCCTGAAAGCTTAACCAGGCCAAAAGCTTCTAGTTCCTGGTCTTCACACCTTATGTACCTTTCTGTTCTCTGCCATCACTCCCTGGGATTAAAGGCTCACTTCTTGGGATTAAAGGCTTGTGTCACCATGCCTGGCTGTTTCCAGTGTGGCCTTGAACTCACAGAAATCTAGAGGGATTACTGCCTCTGAAATGTTAAGATTAAAGGTATGTGTGCCTCCATTTTCTAGCCTTTGTATCTAGTGTCTGTTCTGTCTCTGACCCCAGATAAGTTTGTTAGGGTGCACAATATTTTGGGGAACATAATACCACCACAGAGGGGTCTTCCTAAAACTTTTTTTTTTTTTGTTTGTGTTGAAAGGTCAAGCTTATTCACTGGTAGAAATGACATCACCAGTATGAATTCATGAAACAGCTAGAAGGTTCTAGTCAGTATTCAAAATGCCAAGAACCACCAATGAAGAAACTGGTGGAAGCAGCTGGCCCTGCTCAGCAAGTCCTTCACTCTAGCATAAGGCATAATGTTTCCGGTTGGTTCCCTCTGCTAAACCTCACAGCCTTTTGTGGAAAGTTCAACCTCTCCCCTTTTCAGATCTTAGCCATTAAGCATTGTGACCACAACCTGAACTCAATTAATGGATTCCAGGTCGTGTCTCTAATGCCCTTCCACTGCCTGATTGGCATGTAAAGTGCAGAGTTCTGCAGCAGACTGTGGAGTGCTGTGCTAGGCTACCAGGTACAGGTTTACACGGCACCTCGAAGACATCCTGTTTGCTTGGCATAGGCAGTATGGAGGTTTGGAGGATGAATCAGAATTCTCAAGTCAGGGATTTTAGGGATTATTTGTTAGTCTAGTTCATGCTTGAGTTGATAGCAGATGTTTAATGAAAATATCTAATTTGAATAGAATAACTGGAGTGATCTCTTAATGTTTTCTTTCTTTTTATCGTTTGTATTTATGTTTAGAATTTTCTGTAAAGTGGGTGACATGGTGCTTTGGTATGCATATGTGGTTTAGTATGCATATTATAAATATATCAAACTTGGTAATATATCCATTATTTTACAGTTACCTTCTCTTTTCTTTTGCAGTGAGAGCACCTAAGAATCTACTTGGTTACCAATTTTCAAGTATACAATATGATATCACTAAGTATAATCCCCATTATTTTTTTAAGATTTCCTCATTTTTATTGTATGTGTATAGGTGTTTGGCCTTCATATATAGCTGTGCACCATGTGCAGAGAATGCTAGAAGAGGCCAGAGGGGAGAGTGTCATAGGCCCTGGAGCTCGGGTTAGAGATGGTTGTGCACCAGCATGTGGCTGCTGGGAATAGAGTCTGAATCCTCTGGAAGAAGCAGCTGGTACTCAGTTTGCTAAGATGTCTCTCCAGCCCTCTGACTCTCATTCTTGATATTGTCTCTATCAACTTATTTATTCTAAGTCTTCCCATCAGAACCGGCAGGTTCCTTAGAGATGGTAGTCATTGACATTTGTTAGTTCCCATTACCTGTAGAGATCAAGTTTGTTAAAGAGTTTATGAAATATAAAACTGTTGATATCTTTCTAACCTAGAATAATTTACTTTAACCACATGAGATTTTCACCAATGCTATGAAACAGAGAAAAAATTATGTTTGCACTTACCACCTTTTTCCTAATTTCTTTTTGAAGTCTTTTCATCAGCTGAAAAGATGATTTTTAGTGATTTAAAACAGTATTTCATTAGCATCTCAAATTCAAAGTAAGATTGTAATACCTTGTATATGAATTAATAGATGTAAACAAGAGCAAATAGTGTGCCTGGGAGATTTTATTTCTCACAAGCAAACTAACTTCAGTGTAGCCAGGTAGGCTAGACCTCCAGAGCAGAACTTCCCTCTTGTAACTGTTAATGTCTAGTTCCCTGCTGTACACGAAAAGGGCACAGGGAATAATTTGCATTGCCTGATGTTGCTTCCAGATGTCATCAGCTTTCTTGTTCTGCAAGGAGCATTGCCCCTTTGTGCTGTATCAAATCAGGTAGTTTAGTCGACAGTCAGTGATTTCAGTCTGTGGTTATATTATGTGCTTTTCTCCATGGAAGGGCTCATGGTTCATCATTTAAGAATGGAAGTTACCAGCGAGCAGTGCAGAGGACATGATGCCTGCCTGAATTTTGGAGCACCAAATCCTCTGAATGTCATTTAGTCTCTACCGCCTGTGCAGTTTCCACAGAGTAACATCATGACCGTACCATCCTGACAGGATCAGTATAATGCCAACTATCTGAGGAATGGATGAATCAAGACCTGAGTCATTCCGTGAAGGTGGCTTGGTGACTCTATGTGCATTTGACTTATTTAAAATGCCAGTTTCTTCCCCTGGGTCCTATACACTTATTTTTATATATCAGCAGGGGTATCAAGGACCATTAAAAAAATCTCCAGTTTTGTCAATCTTGCGGGGCAAGGGAGAGTGCAATCCTCATACCATTATCCCCACCTCTGCCCCCTGGTAATTCAACAGGGTCTCCTGTATTAATAACTGTATCATTCGAGCCTCCTTCTATCCCACAGGAAATTTTGTTAACATGCCTTAATTATCAGCCATCCAACTGTGTAGGAGTTAATGACTCTGTTTAGGTAAAGTACAAAAAGGCGTTGAGTCAGGACAAGGAAGACAGGTCCACTGTCCCCTCCTCTTGGTTTCTCGTAGTGTCTGTGTTACACAGGGACTTGAGTATGGCAGGAGCGTAGAGCTCTCCTTGTTTGTCCCCAAGGGCAAAGTAGCACACATTACTATTTGTATTTGTGAAATTAGAAACTGCAGCTCAAACCATCAAGGTAAGGGAAGGTCAAGAGAATATGTCCACATCTTTGCTTGCTCTGTTTTCCCAGGTCTACAGTATATTTGTTCAATCTTGAAAACAAAACAAATATGGTTTTATAGAGAAATTCTGAGTTTAGATCTGGTTTTGTCAGGGGATGAGATGGAACTTCACACTGGCTTCCAAGGTACTGAGCAAAGCTGACCGGTAAAGCTAATGAAGCCGCAAGCAGGAGAACCCTTCATCCTCTACAGCACGTATATATTTGCTTTTTGGGTAAATATGACCCAGGAGGGTGTGGGAGGTTTCTGGTGAGGAGCTGAGGGGTTGAGTCTAGAGGAAAGGTGACTCCCAGGATAAGCTCTGGACCAGAATGGAATTGGTAGTATATTCTGGTGTCTCTAGAGCATGTCAGTTTGCTGTTTTGAAGTGTGTATGCTTCTGCCAGCCTTCCATTCTTTTAAGTGGTGCTATTAAAGATGAATTAGGATAGCGTCAATAGATGAATTTGTTCTGTGTAATTTGATTGGCTTGCCTTGACACCACCCCCAGTATCAACATCATCATCCCCACCACAATCAAGATAGTTACTGTAGGATTATATATGACCTTTATTGTGTTCAGACATGGTCCCTCTTCTTCTAGTCTCTCTAGGCTTTTATCATGAAGGGATCATAGATTTCGTCAGTTTTTTTCTACATCTGTTGAGATGATCTTATAATTTCTGTTCTAAAGTCTATTCGTGTGGCGGATTACATTTGGATTATCCTACATCTCTGGACTGAAGCTGACTTGATCATGATGGCTAATAGTTTTGATTATTAAAATTCATTTTGCAAGTTTTTTTGTTTGTTTGTTTTTCGAGACAGGGTTTCTCTGTGTAGCTTTGTGCCTTTCCTGGAACTCACTTGGTAGACCAGGCTGGCTTCGAACTTACAGAGATCCGCCTGCCTCTGCCTCCGCCTCCCAAGTGCTGGGATTAAAGGCGTGCGCCGCCGCCACCGCCACCGCCGCCGCCGCCGCCGCCGCCGCCACCCGGCGTTTTTTGCAAGTATTTTATTGAGATTTTTTTGAATCTATGTTCCTTGGGAATCTATGTTCAAGGTTGGTTTATAATTATCTTTTTGTTGTATCTGTAGCTGGTTTAGCTATCAGAGTAATGCTGGCTTTGTAAAAGAGATTAGAAGCATTCCTGTTCTGTTTTATAGAATAATTTGAGAAGCATTGATTGTAGATCGTCTTTAAAGTTCTGGTATAATTCTGTATTGAATCCATTTGGACCTAGGCTATTTTTCAGTCAGCAAGTTTTTTTTTTTTTTTCAATATTGTTGCTTGTAATGAATCAATTTAAAAGAATTAAAATTTATTTTATTTTATGTATGTGAGTACTTTGCCTATACGTATATATGTGTATAATATGTATGCTTGGTGCCCGCAGAAGTTTAAAGAGGGCATTGGAGCTCCTTTAACTGGAGTTACAGATGGTTGTGAGCCACCATGTGGGTGCTGGGAACTGAATCCGGGCCCTCCACAGGAGCAGCAAGCGCTCTTACCATTAAGTCGTCTCTCCAGCTCCTTGTTTATATTTTTATCTCTTCTTGTTTTAAGTTTGACAGGTTACATGTATATAGAAGTTAATCCATTTCTTTTAGATTATTCAGTTTAGTGGAGTATAGGTTTTTGAGGTTGGTCCTTAAGACCCTCTGGACTTCATTGGTTTCATGTCTTCTTTTCCATCTCTAATATTATTAATTTTGTGTTTTGATTAATCTGTCTAAGGATTAATTTTTTTCAAAGAACCAACTCAATTTTTAAATTCTTTTCTTTTTGTTCTTATTTCATTGGTGTGTATATGTGCACACACACACACACACACACACATACATATATATGTGATGTGTGGTCATACAGGCCAAGGTACACATGAGGAGGACAGAGGGCAGCTTTGTGGAATTTGTTCTTCCTTCTACCTTTGTGTGGGTTCTGTGGATTAAACTCAAGTTGTCATGTTTTCATGACAACTGCCTTTACCTGCTGATCTCTCTCACTGGCTCTCTGTAATTGATTTCTGCCTTGATCTGAATTATTTCCTTCTGTATATTAGTTTTGGGTTCATCCGTGTTTGGTACATATATATTTAGAATGGCACTGTCCTCTTGGTGGATTGTGCCCTTAATCAGTGTAAAGTGTGAGGTGACGTTCATTGTCTCTTCTGATCTGTGTTGGTTTGATGTTTATCTTATCAGATATTAGAATAGAGAGTCCTATTTTGTTCCCTGGAATTAGCTTGGAATATCTTTGCCCATCCTCTCATTCTAAAATGATGTCCATCTTGAGTGGTGAAGTGTGTTTCTTAGAGGCAGCAAAAAGAAAGATCCTGTGTTTTGATCTAATCTTCTGGTCTGTATCATTTGATTGAATAGTTAAGTTCATTGATAGTCAGTTATTGAAACATTTGAATTGACAGCCATTTTGCTGACTTTGCAGCATTTGATATTTTTATGGTATTCCTTTGCTTACCAAATGTCTTAGCAGCTTTTTTTCTCCTGTAGTTTCTTGATGCTTATGATGGTTTGAATCAGAATGGCTCTCATAGGTTCATATGCTTGAACACTCCGTCTCCACTTCGTGGAACTGTTTAGGAAGGATTAGGAGGCATGGCATTGTTGGAGGAGGTATGTCACTGGGGGTGGGCTTTGAAGTTTCAAAAGACTCACACCATTGCCAGCGTTTTCTCTCTGCCCCCTCCTTGTGGTTTGAACTGAGAGCTCTCAGCTGCTCCTGACACCATGTTTTCACTCCACCCTCTGAAACCATAAGCACAATTAAATAGTCTATAAGTTGCCTTGGTCATGCTGTCTCATCACAGAAACAGAAAATAAAACTAAGATAATGTTTATCCTTCTTTTCCATTCAAAAGTTTTCCTCTAATCTAGTCTATAGAGCTAGTATAAAATGCTTTAGCTTGTTTTTGTTTTTTGTTGTTGTTTTTGTTTTTGTTTTGTTTAGAGAGTATTTTTTCTTCCATTCTTAAAGATAATTTTGCTGGGAACAGTAGTCTAGGTTGGTAGTTATGAGCTTTCAGAACTTAAAGTACATTCTTTGGTGCCCTTTGGGCTTCTAGAGTTCCCATTGTAAAAGCCACAGTTTTTATGGTGTGCTGCCCTGATATGTGGCTCAGGTCTCTCTGCTTGCTGCTTCTAAGATGTTTCCTTCTCTCTCCTGAATATTTCATGCTTTGATGGTAATTTGATGTGTAGAATTGTCTTTCTGCTTATTTGGTGTTCAGTGTGATTCTTGTACCTGGATGGGCATATCTTCCTCTGTATTTGGGATTTTTTCTATGATTTTACTAAAAAACATTTCTCTGCCTTTGTCATCGAGTTCTTCTCATTCTTTTATGCCCATGATTCATAAATGAATTCATAAAGTTGATATTTTCACAGTGCTTCACTAACCTGACATTTTTGCATATGACATAAATTTCAATATCCAACGACTATGCCTGTAATCTATTTGGTTTAATTTGTGTATGATATAAATTTTAATAACAAATGTTCAATATTTTGATTATGATATCCAGTTGAGCAAGTATCATTTACTGAAGACTATCCTTTCCCCATTGAATTACCTTTGCATCTTTTTCCAAAAATCAATCAACCACACCCACATGTAGCTTTATTTATGGAACCATTGTTTTGTTTTTGAGAGCTATTCGTCTCTAAAATAATGTCTTTACTTTTCCATCTCGGTCTTAGAATTAACTTGGCCATTTTAGTGATGAACCCTCTAAGGACTTTGATTGGAATTGTGATAACTCTGAAGTAATTTTAGAAAAATGAGAATTATTTATTTACTAGAGTGTGAGTGTGGTATAATTTTGTGTAGTGTATATTAAAAGCTAATAAAATGACAACTCATAGCTCATTTATGTAAGAGTCATTGAGCTAAGTACTCTCTCCATGGGGGCTCAGCAGTGCTAACAACACTACTAGTACTTCTCTTCTTTTGTGCTTTGTTGCTTGAGGACATGATCTCTTGATTTCCCCTTTGAAAGCTTGATGGCTACTAGCTGCTAGAGGTCCAAATTTAAGGCTAAATGTAGCACTGTTTCATGGATTCTCCCCTTCCACCACAGCCATGACTGTAGACTTTGTGTTGTCTCAGAGCCAAGGCACACTGCTTTGGGGGGCAGTGATGGGACACTCATGACATTTTAGAGAAAAATTCAATTTCAAGAAATTTCAGAGCTAAATGGTAGGTTGGTATCCATTGTAATGTCTAGTGAATGTTAATAATTTGTTATGAATAATTATATATAATAAATGGCTTATTAAATTTGTTATTTTAAATGTACTCACATGGTAGGACAGATGGCTACTGGAACAAACTGATTATGGAGTAAGAAAGAAATTAACATAGTGATTAGATAATTATTATATAATTAATTTTCATCTTTAAGTATATCATTCATATAGAAACCATATAAGGGATCTAAATATCTAAGTTTATTTATTTAAAAACTCATCAAACTATTAAATATGGAGTTGGTTTTGTGCTGTTGGGATGGAGTCTGTCACGATTTGGAATTTTCTACTTTTAACTATAAGAAGTGTATTAGGTACTGAATTGGTTTTGTTATCTATCAAATATTCCAATATTCTGGGAACTGGAGGCATCTAAGTTTCCATTTCCTTCTGGATACTGCTGTGTGGGCTTGGGAACATTATTCTTGCATTCCTGTGGTTCCATTTCTTTTCCTCATGAATAGAAAAAGGATCATGATGTCTTGAGTGTACTTTAGAGGAAAGAATGGGCATTTCTTTCACATTTCTGCTTAATGACAAACATTCTTTTTGTCCTTGAAAGTTGCCAGAATTATGTCCACCAGCTAAATGAACTTGGCGCATATTCAAGAGGCAGGACCTGTGTGCTGTGTAGTGCCATGCTGTGGCCAAGGCCTCTTTGTACCAAGTCACCTGCCAAGGTTAGCCACATTCAGCTATTCATCTGACTTCCCTGCTTATGCAAATAGAGCCTGGCTCTTACCTCCTCTTCTAGTGGAGTTCACACCGAAGAGGCAGGGTACTCCCTTAATCAAGGTACTTAGCACAGGGATTCTGGCTCCTCCACATGCCTTTGTTTTTCTGTGAATACCACCTGTAAATTTTTATATTAAATAACTAACTAACTAAATATATTCTTTGGGAGTCTCTTGGACAACTCAGGGCTTCTCCTGACTGGTGTTGGGTTTTTGTTAGATGATCTTTGACTCTTGGAGGAGCATTGTCTGTCCAGAGACCTATTTGTAATATATATATGTGTGTATATATATAATAAGGAATCACTATTAACAATCTACTATATATATACATATAATATACATATATATATACTTATTTAGACATCCTTATTTATTTTTTTATTTGCCTTCTGTACTTTACTCCTGCCACCTCTCGAACTAGAGCCCCCCCCATGTTTCCTATTTTCCCTATCAGACCATTTGTATCAAATATCCCCTCTCTATTGATCCTCCCATGCCTCTGGCACTGGTCCCCTTACTTTCCTGATTTCTACAGTTACACCAGTGTATATGCTCACGTGAGAAGATTTTGAGCTAGGAGACTCCAATGAAAGAGCACAGGCAACATTTGTCTTTCTGGCTCTGGGTTCCCTAACTCAACATGATCTTTTCTAGTTCTATCCCTTTACCTGAAACGTTTGTGATTTTTTTTAAGCAGTTAAATAGTAATCAATAGTATATTTGTACCACATGTTTCTTATGTGTTTGTAGGTTGAAGAACATTAGGTTGTTGCCATTTCCTAGCTGTTCTGAATAGAGCAGCAACGAACATGGCTGAGCAAGTATCTGTGGAGGAGGATGCCCATGTCTCTGAGGATACGCCAAGGAGTGGTATATCTGGGTCATGTGGTAGATTTGTTTTTATCTTTTTGAGAACTCTCCATGATGATTTCCAGGATGGCCGCCCAGTTTGCTATCCCACCAACAATGAATGAGGGTCCCCATCCCCCACACTTCCTCCAGCATACATCATCATCTCTGCCCTTCTGACTGTAGTCAGAATTGGAATCATATTTACCCAATTCCTAGGGAAAATGAACAGTTTTGGGAATATGTCTTAGCCACTCTTTTTATTTCTTCTTTGAGAACTATTTGTTAGCTCCCAGGACTGCTTTTGAATTTTTTTTTGAGTTCTTTATATATTCTGGATATTAATCCTCTGTCAGATGTATAGCTGGCAAAGATTCTTTCCCATTCTGTGGGTTTCCTCTTGACCCACTTAATTGTTTATTTAGATGCACAAAAGCATTTTAGTTTCATGAAGTTCCATTTGGCAATTGCTGACCTTAACTTTGGAGCAATTGGCATTCTCTTCAGAAAGATTTTTACTATTCTGCCCTTGGTTGACCCTGAAGTGGAAGGTAAGTCTCAATTGCTGAAGACATCAGGCACTTCAGATACAGGGCCCAGAGGCCCCTGAGCTGGAATTAACCTGAATGCATCTTCCCTGAGGACTAGCTTTCATGGCACATGCTGTGAGCTCCCAAAGGAGGGAAACAGCCAACAGTCCACTCAGCTATGATACCTACAAACCACAGCAATCAGCATGGCCCAATAACCTTAAGGGTACAGTAGTGGCACACACACCTTGGTAGTAACCAAGGGCTCTCAAATTGGACTTAAGACCTACTCAACAAGAGGGAAATCATGCTTGATACTTAGCCAGCTACCCAGGCTAGTGTACCATGGATCTTAGAGGATGATCTACAACTTCTGCTTCACTAAACCAGCATAATCCCTAACTATCCTCTAAATATTTGCTCTTATCCCAACGGATAAGTGTAGTCCTTAACCCTCATCAAGGAAACTTCTCTTTGCAGCAGAGAGACATTAAAGAAAGCTACAAGTGATCAAGATACAGAGTTGTGTGATACAACTCCCACACCTAAGGCTCAGGAATCACTGTGGAAGAGGGGTCAGAAGGATTGTAAGAGCCGGATGAATGGGAAGTTTGCTGTGAGACTGTATCTCCTAGGAGTGTCAGAGCCTACACCCATGAAGTCTCATCAACATGGCTCCCTAAATGTGACCAGAACAAGTATAACACCAGTAGACATGCAGAAGGGGGAAAACTCACAGGGCCTTAACCCTAGACAAGGAGCTCCAGTCAATTTGAGAATACTGGGAGTGGGAGAAATAGTTTTCCCCAGGGAAGAGCACACCAATTGGTTTCCCAATAATAAAATCGTCAGCTCTGAAAGCGTACATATAAAGTAACATTATACAGACTGAGCATGGTGTGTTTATGTATTTAGGAATATATATGTATCTATATGTACATATATGCATGTAACAACAATTGATGATGAAAGAGGCCATGAGCTTGAAAGAGAGCAAGTAGGGGTTTTGAATGGAGGAAAGAGAAGAGGGAAATTATGTAATTATATTGCAATCTCAAAAATTAAAATAAATAATAAAAATAAAAGCAAAAAGGCAAGAGAATTTTAATTATGTAGGATTGTTGTCAATCCATGATTCTAGCCATAAACTTAAGAGCAGATAAATTAACATTAAGAATGTCACATCATCTTTTTAGGTTAGCTCTCTGACTTCTGCTTGTCAAGTCTGTCTTTGCTTTCTGAGTAAATGGTGAAGATTCTCCAGGGGAACAGGAGAAGACAAAAGTGGAATCCAGGGTGTCCTGGGGCTCCTGCTAATGTTGTCTAGCTGGTGCTGTGTGTGGGGAAGCCTGGCCTGAGAGAAGGAAGAGTGGCATGTCCTCAACTTTTTCAAAGGGTGCACACTTGTCTTAAGAAGTAGAGCAGTGTCGCCCCTAGCTGTGTGGCAGTTACGTGCCTCCCAGTCCTCAGTCCTCTGATCTCTAAAATGTATGGGTAGTAAGCTTCCTCTTGGGTGATTGGTGGAATGCACTGGCTGAGATCCTGTGGAGAAAAGAGTTAGCTCCATGACTCTTCAATAAATATCCTACAAGTCATCATTTTTATTAGCGTGAAAATTTTTACTTTTTAGTCAGCTCTAGAAGAGCTCAAAATTAGTTCTCTTTCTGTGTTTTTTTTTCCAAGTTTTTTTTAAATGATGCTTTTATTATTCTTTGACAATTCCCTGCCTATATAATGTATCTTGGTCATACCCACCCTCATCTTGCTCCCCCCACTCCCTCCAGATCCCCCTGTAAGAAGCTACTCCTCCCACAGTGTGTGGGAATTTCTTTTACTGTTTAAGTGTGTGTCCTGAGTTTGTGGTAGAGATAAGGATGGCAGTGATGGTAATAATGATGCTGTTGATGTTAGTAGATCATTATGGAGAGCACACTCGCAATGACTTCAGATACACCCATTGGGCCTTTCTGAGGGGTCCTTAATAAACAGATAAGTGGTAAGTGGTCATTCAGCCTCATCTCTCCTTATTAGAGGAAGACGAAATGACTTCCTCTACTTCAGACAGTGAGATAATGAGGATTAGAAAGACAAGTCACTTTCTTATTGTCACCCAGTGAGAAGAGGCAGAGGTGACTGCCAAACCATCACAGAGGAGAGGGAGCTTGGGTGTTCTTTTCTTCTGTACTGTAGCTTTCACACCAAGGCTGTGATTGTTCTTGGTAACTTGGAGCCAGTGAACTATCTAGCTGAGGTTCCTAGTTCCTTCTAGATTCTTCATAGTCTATGATAATGGAGTAGACACTTAATTATGGTTTCTATTGCTGTGATGGAACACCATGACCAAAGCAACTTGGGGAAGGAAGGGTTCATTTGGCTTATGCTTCCACATCACAGTTCATCATCAGAGTCAAGACAGAAACTCAAACAGGACAGGAACCTGGAGGCAGGAGCTGATGTAGAGGCCATGGAGGGGTACTGCTTACTGACTTGCTGCCTATGGCTTCCTCAGGACGACCAGCCCAGAAGTGGCACCACCTGAAATAGGCTGGACCTCCCAGACTAATCACTAATTAAGAAAATGCCTTATAGCCAGATTTAATGGAGACATTTTCTCAGTTGAGGTTCCCTCTGTTCAGATAACTTTGGCTTGTGTCAAGTTGACATAAAACTAGTCTGCACAGCAGGAAACCAGAACATTGTGCCTTCCTTCTTCAGTACCCACATTGGTGCTGATTTACATGGATGTTAACCCATTACTTAGGGCTGCAGATCTATGGAGTCCATTCTCCCCATTGTATATCAGAACATTATTTTGGGGGTTTTGTAGAGGTCACTACCCAACTCCTCCTCCACTTAAAATACTTAGGAAGAAGTTTTAGAGGTATGTAGCAAGATTTTGGGCTTTTTGTTGTTATAGTTGACTAAAGGTATCTCAAATACCTGATTTAAAAACACGTGAGTCTGTGACATAAATACTAATGAGATCGGTTCTTCAAAACAGAACGCGAATTGGCTTTAAGAAATAATGTTTTCAGTTTCCAAGCTGTCTGCAACCTTTGTCACACTGCTGTCTCTAATTTTTGAGATGCTTACATGAGGCAGATATCAGCCTTAAATGTAATTCTTAGCGGGGCTCTTCTGGTATCACTCAAGTCTGTGTCCTGAGCCTCTTGCCCAGAGCCTACCATGCGGCTGCTCAACATTATTTTTATAAATACATGAATGCTTTTCCTGATTTACAAACTAGAAGACCAAGACCCTGAAAAGACAGATTTTTTTATTTCTATTGCTCTCCAACATCTCTAATAACAGTGCAGTGAGTCAACAGGAAACATCACTTTCTGAAAGGCATTGCTGGCATCAGAAAGTCCTCTATAGGAAAGGTTTTTAAAATGTTTTTGGGGAAACATACAACTTTTGCTTTTCTTTTATGTTTGTCAGGGAAGGCCTTTGGAGATACCAGTAAAACATAATGAGAAGATGTCCCTCTTGTTGGCACTATGATTATGTATAGACTTCCAATTGAAGACATACATCTAGAGGGAAATAGCTTTGCCATGGAGGTGCACTAAACTTGACTGCTTTCTTTGACCTCATGTGACTCAATAGCAAATAGAAAAGGCAAATTATCGGCCCATGGTGACATTACCATAGTGGGATCACAGGGTGGGTGATCCTAGTTGCCTGACTCCACTGGAAGGAGACTGTTAGTCTTCCTGACTAAAGAAGGGAGGCTCTGGCTATGGTGGTAGAGCAGCCAAGGACCAGCCTGTTGGCCTTTGGAGAAAGAACTTTTGACTTAAAAGCTGAGAGGCTGATGACAAAGACAGCTATAGTCATTGGTGGCTAAGGACTTTTTAGCCAGTGTCTCCTTTAATTTTATCCAGTAGGTCTTGCAATTCACTCCATGGATTGAAAAAGTGAGACATACACACATCACATAATTGGCCCATAGTATTATAAACAACCACCAGAAAGCCAGGATTCCACCATGGATCTCTTTGCCTCCTGAACCTCCCTTCACCATGCGGCTGTTGAATATTTAGCCCCCCCCCCCAAAGAAGAGCTCTGTCCTTAGGAGATGGGACTACAGGCTGCATTGCATGAGTGTGAAAGTTGAGAGCAAGTCCAGAGGAATTGGTTTCTTATATTTCACATTCCCTAGGACTGTTTTAGGCTTCTGTTCTTTGATTGTAGTTTAAATCTTTATAAAGATAACCAAGGATGAAAGAAAACCAGTGTGCATCTCAGTTAGTCTTTTAAATAATAGAACCTATAGGATAAGTGACTGCTAAACTTTGTAGTGTAGGGGAAAAAACAACACCCAAAACCAAACAGACTCACCCAGACCACATTGCAGTGAACATCCTCATTTTTTTTTCCCCAGAAACTGACTATGCAGGCATGAAGACCTGGGTATCCTGGTATGTACAAGGATCACCTGGTGGTTCTGATGTCTAGGGACCACACACGATGAAGCACTGACAAGCACCACCCATTGGCACTGCCCTCCAATTGCAGGGTTCACAGAGCTGCTATAAGTCAAGTTTACCTTTGGTTGAACAGGCAATCTTGACCTCCAAAGACAATACCTCAGCAATAAACTGTTGAGATGTGGTGAGTGTGATGTAAAGCATTTCTTCTCACCTGTGGATTCCACAAGCTGCTTGCCAGAATGATTTAGGGATTTTAATATTTTGCTAATATTTAAATGACAGTTTATATGCTCAGGGGTAGATGAAATTCCATGAATTTTCCAGCCCAAACAGATACAAATCAAAATCCTTCCAAATATCTAAAAATTTCTTGGCTTTGTGTGATGAGCTTCTAGCAGGGTGGATGTAGTGTGTTCCATTTCACCTATGTGAGGTTGCAATGGACAAGAGCTTTCCCAGCCCACTAGAAGGAAGGGGTGCCTCTTACTATGAGAGATCATTCCTAAGCCATGTAACACCATTCCAGAAATGACAACAAAAGAGACTATGACCTCAGATGACCTCTTATTATAGTTTGCCATGTGTGCATTACAGTGATAGTCGTCTTATATTGTAGAGAGGATGCAGAGAGGGTACCTGTGCCAGCTAACTGTCCTGGGACCTAATTGTCTATGCTTCATGTCTGAATGAGAAACAACATTGGTTTAGCAATTTAGTCCTTTGGCAGAGAGCTTACCAGGGCCCAAGGGAGCATGGTCAGTAGCTGCTATTACTAATTTAGCTTAGTGTCCTGCATTATAGTTAAAGATCATCAGCACTCGGCAGATGAGTATTAAAAGGGAGGGGAGCCATGTGTACAACTCAACAACAACTGGAGCTTTCGGTCATATTATATTGCAATGATAGAAGAAACTGGTGTAGCATTTGCAGGTAGGATGCAGCCCAATTACATGCAATTAACTAAGGACTTCTTGGGCAGCAGCCCAACATGAGGCCGTCTGATGAAGTTGCAGATAAAACAGGAGAAGGGGAGAGGGAGAGAGAGACTAATTCTACCTGTGGTCTGGGGAATAAAGGGCCAAAGGTCAAAGCAGATTGAGGTAGATAATGTTTAATGAGAAGTCAAAACCATTGGAATAATATGAAAACATCACTTCTTTTAACAGTCTATAAAATATTTGAGGACCGAGTTTTCCATTTGCTTGCCTGATCTTGTGATTCTCATCTGTCACTCTTCTAAATGCTTCTCCTCATGCTCTGAGCCGGAAGTGTCACCTCTGTGCCACAGGATCCCTCGTAGTTTGCTCCCTAGCTCACTCTCTATTGCTGAAAACATGCTGGATGGCGTAATTTAGGATTTAGGACTTCCACCTCTCCTTCCTTCCTTCCCTTCCCTCCTTCCCTCCCTGTTTCTGTCTCAGAGGATAAATAAACACGGATGGCCTTTTAAACCTTATGTCTCCTAATCCCCAGCTCCCTCAGTACAAATGACCGCCATTGCCTAGGAGCCGTTCTTGAGGGTCGGTTATTTGTGTTGGCTCTTGCTTGGGATTGTCCATACACCAAGTTTTCAGTGGACAGTCAATGAGCCCGGCAGTGGAAGGCACACAGGCTGGCAGCCAGTGCTGAGCTCTCCTCCTACAGGAGAGAAATTTTAAGGTTTGGGTAAGCCTCCCCTTCCCCTTCTCCTCCTTTCCCCTCTTTCCCCCATTCCTTCCTTTTCCTCCCTTTTCTCCCCTCCCTTCCCATCTCATCTTGTTCCCTCTACTATCCGCCGCCCCACCCAGCCTCCCAAACCTGACACAGGAACCTAAGGTTTAGAGAGGAGCCTACACTAGCTTCCATGCCCAAGAGATCATCCCCCGCACCCCCACATCCCCCACTTTCTGTTCTTGGAATGAATTCATCTGGACTTTCAAATTTCCAGGCTGCTTTCCTCTCTTCCCTTCTCCCTTCCTTCTTTCCCTTTTTAAAGATCTGCTTTGCTAGGCATCCATCTTTCCTTTAACTGGTAAGTCGCTCCTCAGGGTCTGATGCTCTACAGTGGGGAGGCAATAGGGCTGTGGCTACCGGCTTTCTAAGAGCCCCGCTTGCATGCTTAGGACTCTTCTGTATCACTAGCCTTCTTTTCCTTTGGCCTGATAGGTCTTTGGGTTGATGGCTGCGCCCTTCAAAATTAAGTACGGGCAGCAGATAGGACTTTTATTTCAGAGCATGGAAAGGAGCAAGAGAGTGAGAACTAGGCTGTGGCTCTTCAACCTAGAGACATGTGGGCAGGTCAGTCTGGATAACCCAGGAATAATTTGCTAGGATAACCCGTAATTCACAAGTGAGGGAGATGTCCGAGAGTCGGGGTTTAACCAAGGAAGGCCCTGGGAAACAGCAAGCCCTTGACCATCTCAACCTGCGTTCTAGCTTCCCTTCCAAAGGCTAGCCAGGAGACCTGCAGCCACAACTGCTCCAACTTCTGAAGGCCAGACTTGCTTCTAAAATAATGGTCTGTTGAAAACAAACAATAATAAAACAGAATGTGCCTTACAGTGTGTGCATGGGGGTAGAGTGTGTGTGTGGAGGTGGGGGGTAGGGTGGGGTAGGGTGGGAGCGGTGCTGAGTCTTTGAGGCCACTCTAAGATTTGATTTTATAAGTGAGAAGTAACCTTGAAGAGACATTGTCAAAAACTGTGAAAAGGCCCGAGGCACTATATTATCCAAGAATTAACAAAACAACTGCCTGGGTCCAAGGTTTCAGAGCTAAAAAGTATACCTTTGTTCTTAAAATAAAAAGCACACCCCCACCCTCACCCTCACATCCTATCTCTCTATATTATCGCATGGTACTTATAATTAGAAATGAATTGATTTTTGAAGAAAATGGGTATTTTTTTTTTCTGCTTCTCATTTGAACTTGATACAAAGTTCCAGGCATCTGCAGAGTCTCCTTGAGCAATTGGTCTGTGGGAATTGGTTTATCTTCTTCCTGGGGGAACCTCTGAGCTGCAAGGTGCTGTAGGCACTGGGCAACTATAGAGAGTGTTACGGGTCTCATGGGCACTGCTGCCCAGGCAGTACAGGGCCCATCTCTAAGCTCACTCTGTGCTCTGCTTTCTCCATTGCTGATGTGTTGGATGCCTCAATGGTTTAATTTTTCCTTATTGTTCCAACTGCAGCTGCTGGGAAAGGAGTGAGGAGATGAGGAGAGCCACCATGATGCTTGGGTCATTCTGAACCTTTATTCAGGGGTCAAGTTAGTTGTGTTCCGGTGATGACCAGCTCTCCCTGTCCTTTAGAACTGAGTGGTGTCCCTGAAGGGAGGAACTACGGTGTTAACTCCAGTGGTCCCAAGTAAGCCTGGACAGGCGGCCATCGTAGCAGCTGCCTTTAGACATTGTTTAGAGGTTGGAGCCTTTTGCCACCTGGAGAGCTCAGCCACACCTGCAACTTAGATTTAACTATCATTGCTGATTTCTGTTTTTTTTTTTTGTTTTAGAATAGTGCCTGCGTTTCTTCCTTTCTCTGTGTTCAAAGCAAACCACTGGTACACTACCCTCAAAGAGGCAGCCCTCTTCCCATGCACACTATCAGAAATCATAGCAAGTGTTAAGAACTAATGAACCCCTACAGATAGGTATGGAATGTCTCTGGGGTTCCTGGCTAGACCCTCAGCCTCCTTGGGATCAGTCAGAACCATCTGTCTTGAAACAGAACAAGAATCTTTACTATCTCTATACCCTTTCCTTGGAAGTTTCCTGGAGACCCAGGTTTCTTAGTTCTTTTAAAATAAAATAAAAAATAACAATATTGGTTTATGTAGTAGCACCTGACAATTAGACCCTAAATGGTAAAAACCTACAATGATTACTCAAAGTCTGTTTTGGTTCTTTTAAATGGTGTGAAGGTAATTTCACCTGCTGTTACTTGTAGTCTATTTAATTACAATGTATGTGGATGTGAAGACAAGTAGAAACATAGGTCTCAATTATGGTGACAAATCAGAGCTACCAAAGGTGTCTCTGATCAAGGGACAGGATGGCACAAGCCTTGCAGGTCATCGGCTCATTTTATTATTGAGAGGACATAATTCCCCTCTTATATGACACCGTTTTACACACCATGATAAAGTAGAAAGCTATTATTTACTGGAAGTTCACATCGATTCTTTAGCCACTGGGTACCGGACCCAGTCTAGGAAGATGAAAGATGATTTCCTTTCATCCATCTAAAGGCTCCACTAAGAAAGCACATTATTTCTGTCTATAGGTGGACTCAGAATGCTGAGAGAAACAATGGTTTTCTCAGTTCCCGAGCTGGTCCTATAGGATGGTATAGGATGAGCTGAACTCAGGTCTGTTTGCTGTGGTACCCACTCTCCACCTAGAGCATCAACTGTTCTTCTGTTCTCCTCGGGAAGAACTCGAGGCTCAGAGAAGTGGCTTGCCCCAGGTTCAGATGCAGAATTTGAGACCCCACGAAGGCATCTGAGGTTATAAAGCCCAACTTGCTGATTCTCAGAGAAGGAGTGCGCGGTTCAGGGAAACTGAGATCAGCCCAGTGGCCTTTGGGGTGCTAAAGCCAAAGCTTGCCTCAGATTAGAGCCATGGTGGCCAGAACTGAAACTGCTTGCTCTCTGCTGTTTTGGACCTCTCACCTCTCAGCATGCTACTCAGGGTAATTATAGTTGCTACCCAGGCTGATGCCTGGAACTTCTACTTTCTAAAAGGAAAAAGTTAGAAAGTAGGTGATAGAGAGTTAAGGTATCTCTCTGTGAGCATTGTTTTTTTTTTTTTTTTTTTTTTTTGTTTTCTTTTTGGTGTTGGTGCCAGGGGTCAAATCCAGGAGCCCAAGCATGTGAGCCCAGCAATCTACCACCGAGCTAGTCCTCAGCTCCTTTGATTATTCTAATGCTGAGGACTTTGCCTTCTTGACTTGGGCAAAATCTGGCCATTTTCTCTTCCCAGGTGCAGGCTGAGCTTGGTTAGACTGTGTGACCCCCCCAGGACAAACCACAGGTTGTCCTAGGTTGTGTTACTAGAGAGTAGGTGGGACTAGAGCACGTTAGTTTGTAAACAATGCTCTGTTTGGTAGTGCCCCTCCAACCTTGGCACACGAGGCAGCTGAATTGCTGGTTACACTCAGATTCCCGGGCCTCGCCTGCAGGGGTGTTAACTCCACAAGTCTGGGTTGCAGCCTCAGAAGCTGGGGATGTTGATGCATGCTTGTAAAACTCACCTCTGGGAGAACTCTGCTCTGGGATATGCTGCCCTCACCTACCTATGGTCTTGCTTTGCATGGTTGTAATCACTTGGGGCCATCTGGAAATATTACACAGAAAAGTCCCAAATGAGCAATTCATGTTTGAAATAAACCATTAGAGTACATGGTATCGTATATGGTTACGTTTGTGCCTTTTTGTTGTTACTGTTGTTCATCCTAACTTGTGGAGTAAACTTTATTGTAGGTCTATGGGCCTAGAAACAAACAATATATAGAAATTACATAAGAAATTATTTATATTAGTTGTTTCACACATTCACTGCGGATCTTAGAGCACATCCCCATCAAATAGGGGATACCACTGTCCTTACTACAAGCAGTCTCATCTTCTATAGAAGAGCCAGTTTGTCACCCTGACGACCTTGGACATTTGAACATGGCTTTGTAAAGCCTAACATTTTTTTTTTTTAACCAAAGCGTTAATTTATCAAGAAAGCACAAAGGATTGTACTGGTTAAGTCCATCTGTTGCCAATTTATTTTCCATTGTAACAAAATAAAAGCAGATTCTGCAATTTGTTCTGCATAAATTTGGTGAGGGTCAGGTGAAATCAAGTATGACAATTGCACAGTGACGTATCTATAGACCAATGACATATCTACACAGTGGGTGTTACTTTTACCCTCACAAGAGGCACTGCTGTGTTCCTGGATTTTGCAGAGTGAGTTCCGTGGTCTTGATACCTGGACCAGCTGAGTCTGACTCTCCCTAGTGACTGGGTCTCTGAGCTTCCTTCCTTCCTTTGGTACAAGGGAAACTGAACGTCAGAGGCCTAAGTGTGTCTACACGGATTCATTCCTCTTCCTGGAGGTCTTCCCTGGCTAGAAGGTGTGTGATCCTGGCAGCACAGCAGAAACTCTCCTCGAAAAATAACGAATTGATCAAAGGCTCCACAAGCGGAGGTGTGAGGAATCACCTTTTTCTTAATTTGCAGAAGCGAGCATTTGCAGCGTGAAACCCGTCCCGGGGAAGGAGGCGCGTGTTGTTTTCCCTGCACCTCCACAGATAATTGTCTGTGCTGATGTGTCGTTTATTTCTTTCACAGGAAACTTCAGGGAAAGGAATGCATTCGGTGAAGTGGAAAAAAGAGAATGCAAAGATGTGTTTTTAATTACTGCAATGAAATAAGTTGTGCGGAAAAGCCTCTTAGCAGCTTTCATGATTAAATTTGATGAACAATTTCGTCAATCTGAGGAGGGGGTTATTTACAGATCTATAAGAGAGCACACTTCCTTGGAAAGGCATCATTTGTCAAGTTGCAAATCTCACGGAGCTTGGAGCAGGGAAAGTGATTGGAAGGCGGCTGGGCTATGACCTCTCCTTGAGCCCACCCCTCTCTGGTCTCTTGAATTATTCCATCCAGTTCTTAGCTGCACTCTTCGCACCCCAATAGGGAAAAGGAGGAGGAACAAATGTTCCTTCCTTTGCAGTCTGCTGTTTTAGGAGGGACTCGAGGTTGTCTTTGAATATAATTTTATTTAAATTGCTTTCCCATGCAAATCTTTGTTCTCTGTCTAATTTTGGTCACTTCTCTGCAACGCTCTTTCACAAAACAAAAACAAAAATAGATGCCACTGTCACTGAGAAGTTTGGTCTCCCCAGCATCCTAACTGTTCTTCACCCTATTCTCTTCTCTATCTGAGAACTATGGTAGCTTGGCCTATTGAGATAAGTACCATCCCCCACCCGTATGGGGCACCTCTCCTAAGAAGTCCAGTGTAACTGCATCCTGAAGTTTGGTTTCCTGACAGAAGTGGTTCTTAAAACAACTGTATTTTCTTCTGGCTTCTCATTGTTTTGCATTCTTCTCTATTCCAGTTAGGTTGGATGCTTTCCAAGTTTGAATAGACTTTCCAAGTTTGAATGACCACTCAAAGTCCTTTGAGTGGACCTGTCACACTGGTTATCATCATCCCTTGCATCTAAATATTTTAAAATATCCCTTCATGTAGCTAAGGTTTTTTTTCCTGTGTCTACATTCTTTAATCAAGAAAAGTTCCCAGGAGTGAGTATATCAAGTCAAAAGCTATTAGTATTTTCAGTTCTTGAGATAGTTTGTAGAGCCAGTATGTTCTAGCATATGAGTGCCATGTTCACTTTTAATGGTGTCTAAACCCAGTGTTTTCATTACTGAATTCTGCTGACAACCTTAAAAGTTACAAAATGGTACCTGTTCATTTGAGTTTGCATCTCTTTAATAACTGGCAAGGTAACACTCTTTCCAGTACATGTATTGCCATTTGACCTATAATTTTTAAATGCCACTTTATATTAGTTGAAGGAAAATTGGACATACTCTAAACAGGGAGGGAGGGAGAGAAGAAATAAGGAAAGGATAGATGGAAGGAGAGAGAGAGAGAGGAGAGAGAGAGAGAGAGAGAGAGAGAGAGAGAGGGAGGGAGGGAGGGAGGGAGGGAGAGAGAGAGAGAGAGAGAAAGAGAGAGAGAGAGAGCTTGTGTTCTAACAATAGCCATTGGCAGCTTGTGACCTTGCTCAGATATGAGCCCATCTTATAAAATCTGTCCCAATTTAAAATTAGATTAATGTAGGGGACAGTCCAAATGCATAGGCTTTAGGAACCAAAGCCTTCTGTTTAGCTCTGCTCTGCTCCTTTGTTATGAATGTGTTTAATGTTACCATATGTTCTTCTCCCTTTGAGATGGGCACCTTGCCATGCATATAGCGCTTTGAGACTATTAATTACTCTGTATGAAGTAAGTTCTTGTATGGTAAGTCTCTTCTCTGAGGACTCCAACTCACCACAAGAACTGGGTTCTAGTTTTGTAAGGGTTTAAATGGGCTGCTGCTTATTTTGAGGCATATAGTGGCAGCACATGTGGCCATGGTAAGACTTGAAGATAACTCAGTTCTCTACAAGGGCTGGAGCATTTGTAGATGACATTAGTCATTGGTGATACTCCTGGAAAACTTAAAATTGCTGCATGCCTTCAGTTGTGCTTGGGGACATTTATTATCTTCAGCATTTTTTTTTTTTGGTGTTGATTGCTAATGAAGATCCACAGCCTTAGAGAGCTGAGCAGTATATCCTCTGCCTCTAGGTAGGGCAGTCAGCGGGTGGATTTGTTCAGTCACTCACTTCTTCAACCATTCATTAGTTCATGTATGACTCTAACTCATGTTTATGGGAAAACTGTGATGCTGGGCACCCTGCTAAGAACTCAGGTTCAGGATGGTGGAGAGAAGGAATTGCAGCCAATCCCTGCCTGTTTCCTGCTGCCGAGTCTCCTATGGATGTCTATCAAATAGCCTCTCCCAAAGGAAGCAAACTTTCTTTAGCAAACTAACTGATCCAATGCCCTACTGTTCCCCATTACTGGGCACACACAAGCTGATAAGATTCTTGAGAGAAGAAAGGAGTTGGAGAAACACAAGTGGCTTTAGGATATGCGCCTGGAGGATCTGGAGCAGAAGAGAGAAGGCACAGAACCAGTACTAGCCAAAGGCCAGGTCCATTAGACCCCTTGGGAATTGTAGAAGACAATCTGGTTAATATCTTCTGATGGCTTTCCCTGTGTTATTTGAACTGTAGAGAGGTTGAGGGCCAATCAGAAGCTCCTGGAGCATTAAGTGAGTGGGGGTGATACAGTATACCTTACAACAGGTTATGAAGGGGGGAACAGAATCTGGATATCACCTGAAAATTGAATTGATTGTAGTTGGTGAAGTATTATGGGCTGAGGAGTAAGAATTAATTATAGCTACTGTTTTGGTTTTCCTTATAGGTTTTGGTCTTTGATGAAGAGAGAAGGAAAGGGAGGATTATGAACTTATTTATGTGTATGGATATTGGGGACCAGAATATATGAGACAAACCATTTGTAAAACTTAAATGAAGTTACTTTCATCTTGAAAAGGAGGAAGAAATCAATTGTATGGTTTACTAAATGTATGTTTTATTGGCTGATAGGCTCTTCCTCACTGTTAGATTCTTAAAGATGTCAACCTCCTTTAGAATGATGTGTGTCTATTCAGACTCGGGAGAAAGCTATGACTAAGTAACAGAATGGTATTGTAAATGTCAACCATGGAATTTTTCTTCTCATTGCTGGGATGGTGAGAATCACAGTTAACACTCAAGGAGTTCTCACTATGTGTCAATCGCTGCTGGGAAAACTGTGCAAACAGATATCATTTAACCCTCACAACAACTACAGCACATAAAATCTTCTACCATCTCATTTTACAAACAGGACACTGAAGTATTAGGAGGCTGAGCACTTGTCCAATATACTGATGATGAGTGGCCAAATTAATATTGGAACCCTAGCAGCTTTCAATTCTAAATCAAACAGTACAAAAGAAAATACTACAGAAGTAAGTTAGCTTTTATCCATGCTGAATATTTAGTTTTAGTAAAAGCTTACTGAATTTCTTAACCTATAAGCACTTGATAATCTTGGTACCTCTGGAGTCTAATGTTAACAGATGCTATTGTACATATTCCAGGCAGGGGTTTGGGGGAGAAGGGGATGAGAGAAAAGGGAGGTAAATGGCAAAAGCTAGAGAATGAGAAAGGTTTTCTATTTTTTTGAGGTTTGGGGAAGTCTGAGTATGTCCACATAGCAACACACAATCACTCAGAAGTCCAATGAGATGGACTGATGATATCGATAAAGAACCTGGAAGCCACATTTCCAGGCTCTCCCTAACCCTTCAGGAGCAGGGGTAGCTCTGCAAATGGGTTCCACTGTTCCTAGGCCACCAATATTGGCCCTCTTTCTTGTGTGTTCTGTATCATCTCCCACTGTCCCCAACGATGCTCCCTTCTTGCCTTAAGAAGTTTGGAGGAGGGGGATGGCTGTGATTGTAGATGCTGTGGATCTGGTAATGGAGAAGGCAGACTCATTATAACTTTAACTTTTTTTTTTTTTATATAAGAGATTTTCTAAGTTGTTTTACATATCAGCCACAGATTCCCCTGTCCTCCCTCCTCCCACCCCCAACCTTTCCCCCATAGTCCACCCCCCCATTCCTACTTCCTCTAAGGCAAGGTCTCCCCTGGGGAGTCAGCCCAGCCTGGTACAGTTGAGGCAGGTCCAATCCCCTCCTCCTTGCACCAAGCCTGAGCAAAGTGTCTCAGCATAGTCCCTAGGTTCTAAAAAGCCAGCTCATGTGCTAAGGACAGGTCCTGGCTCCACTGCCTGGGGGCCTGCTAAACAGTTCAAGTTAATCAACAGTCTCACTTATCCAGAGGGCCTAGTCCAGTTTCATGGAGACTCCTCAGCTGTTGGTTCACAGTTCATGTGTTTCTGCTAGTTTGGGTATTTGTCCCTGTGCTTTTTTCAATCATCGTCTCAATATCTCTTGCTCATATAATCAATCCCTCCTCTCTCTCTCATCTCCTGAGATGTGTCCTCCTCTCAATCCTCTTCAGTCAATTACTTCTGCCACTGTCTCTAGGTGGCAGTATTTCCCCTTTAACAGTGCCCTGAAAGACCACGTATCTGTAATACCCATAGTGTGATGAGGTAAGTCTAAAAATTGGACATAAATCTTTAAAATGGGAGGATAACCAGAAGAAGACCTGCCACACGCACTGTGTAATGTAGCTGTTTATCTTCTAATTTATGGCCTTGACTTGCTACCTGCAACCTATATTCGCAGTTGAATCTGTCCAGTGGCCCCTTGTCAAAAGGCCTAGGAGTCTGTGTGTTGCTAACCTAAAGAAACAGAGAGTAGAATATGTCCCTCCTGGAGACTAGTAGAAAAGACACGCCTAGGTTGAAGGGGCCAAAGGATCCTACTTAGTGCGTTGGTCACGCAAAGGCAATAAAGCCAAGTTATTCTTTGAGGTCCAAAACCTTAGAGAATTAAAGAGGGAGGTTGTAGCCATAGTAGCAATAGAGTTGGAAGCAAAAGGATGTGGCTGTGAGGATATGGGGCAGTGTGGCTGTGAGGACATGGACAGTGTGGCTGTAAAGACATAAGACAGTGTGGTCGTGAGGACATAGGACAGTCAATGAGGTCTCTGTTTTAAGCTCTTAAGGAAAAAAGTGATATGTGTTCAGCTTTCTTTCAATTTCTCTTTTTACTTTTTCCAAGCAGAAAAGTGATTCTTTAAACCAAAGAGGAATTTTGATAAACATCCCTCATCGGATGCATGCTCATTGAGGTAACACAGGCCCAGAGGGCTCGGAGGCAGAGCAGGGAGCAGCAGAGCCCTGCCTCAGGCGGCACCTCCAGACAGTATTGAATCAACAGTCTGCAGAAGAAAGCTGCACCTCCATGATGTATACTGGGCAAGTAAAAACCAAACCCAAGACAGTAACAAAGACCTGGGGACATTAAGAAATTTCCCAGGAGAGATTGCCACTTGTCATAGGAGGTCGTAGGCAGACCAGCAGAGGGACTGTCCCTTCAGGTCTGAGAATTCTATACAGGAAAAAGCATGAATACTTTAATTAGAATCCATAAAAAAAACTACCTTTTTATTACAGGAAGATATATTGTGGAAATTTTCAATCGCTCCTAAAAATAGACACCAGCATACCCATAACTCAGTTCCAAAGATGATGTGACCAATTTTATCTCCTCTGTATTCCCCATTTCCCTACATCATTTTCAAGCACATCCTTGTTGTATTATTTTTATCTGCAAATGTTTCAAGATCTTTCTACCAAGTATCTAGCAATCATTCAGCCTTCTAATTGTCTCATAAATGTCACTTGTTCTTCCTTTAAAAAAAAAAACTGAATTTAAATAAGGTATACCCATCATGACTGGTTTCCATGTCTTAAAATCCATCGGTTCTTCCTGTCTTTTTTGTTTATTCCCTTCATTGAATTTGTGGAAGAAAAATAAAGGATGTAAGGACCTCTCTACAGCAGATTGGTAGAAATCTCCAAATCTGTTTCCTAGGCACACAACTACATTGCCTTTCTCACCTTCTCTGTAGTTTGATGTAGCCAGGGGACTGGCTTCTGGCCAGTGGGGTGTAGGAAGAACAGGTAGAAACCCACATGCCTGCCCATAAAGACCTCCCATGCACCACCACCATTGATTTTCTTCCTTTGCTAACCTTGGAACTCACGCATGAGTTATGATGAAACCATACTTTTCAAGGAGTCCACACTCCCAAAGCAGTACTCAGGAGAGAACTCCTGTCTGTTCAAGTGGATCTTCTGTGTTATTACTTGATGCATTAGTGTATTTGTAACACGGGTTGACATTTCTTTAACAAATAAACTTTTATATAAATCTCATTGTAGAGTAGTGGCTCTCAGTTGTCGCTACATGCTAGAAACCTCATGTGAGCTTTTAAAATAGATGGATGCCAGGATTCCACCCTGGGCCAATTTAATCTGAATCACTGGAAGAGGTTCAGAGCATTTATACATGTTTTTTTTTTTAAAGCATGGCGTGTGATTCTAATACATCAGTGGAATTATTATTGATTGTGGGGTCAGCAATTAAGGATCCCTCTTCTCATCTTCCTGAGGTGCAGAGTTGAAAAAACCCCTGTAGGTGTTTTATTTTGCTGAGTAAAGATGTTAAGTGGTAGAAGGGTACCTGATAGGCAGTCAGGGTTCCTGTAGATAGCATCATGAAATTTGGTGCATGGCCTTTCACCTTGCGGTGGCCTTTACAATACACTCTGGTGGCACTTGTTTCTCGGTATGTGGTCTCAAAGCCCTTCGTTGTAATCCTCAATGGAAAAGGGTAGTTCTGCCAAGAAATGAGGATATTCTGAAGGAGCGCTCTGTGTCCCACTGCCTGAAATGGCAGACGTACAGTAGTTTTCACTAAGTGCTTTTTTGATGAACGCACAAGTAATTGAACACAGCAGAAGATTATGGAATCCACTGTGCAGAGCTATTCTTCTAGGTAAGAGAATAAAGTGTGAAGAGAAATGAGGAATCAGCTGCCTTCCAAGAAGCCAATGGGAGGCAGCTTCTTGTAGACTGGGTCTGAAGAGGAGGAATAGGCAGGGGACAGTCAGAACCACAGTATTATCTGAATCTCCAGTTCCATGTAGTGCTTAATAGTAAGCGACTGCCCACGTTCTGCAAGAGTAGAGTAGAGTTGGCCGAACTTGTGAACTAGTCCAGCAATTTTCAGTGTCATCTGTGACTTCCTGGAAGTCCCCAAGAACTCCCCAGGGGCTCTCCTACTACACACTATCTGCATTTTCCTCGCATTGACCGACATTTGTGTCAGTGACACAAAAGACAATGATGGAGGACTTTGGTGCTTCAGCAGTTGACACCAAAGTAAACCAGGAGCCACCAACTGTGCTTTTCTTGGCTGTCTTAATCATTGTTCTATTGCTACGAATAGATACCACAACCAAGACAACTCATATAAAAGAAAGCATTTCACTGGGGCTTGCTTATACTTTTAGAGTCCATTATCATCATGGTGGGAGCTTGGCAGCATGCAGGCAGATGTGGTGCTGGGAAGCAGGCAGCAGCAAGAGAGACACACTGGCCAGCCTTGGGCTTTTGAAACCTCCAAACTCACTCCCAGTGACACACTGTCTCCAGCAAGGCCACACCCACTCCACCAAGCCATGCCTCTTAATCCTGGTAAGTAGTCCTACTCCCTGATGACTAAGTTTTTAAATAAATGAACCTATGGGGGCCATTCTTATTCAAACCACTACACTGGCCATGTGCTTATAGTATTTTAAAAGGCAGTTTTATTTTTAGAATGTCCTTGTAGAAGCTATGCAAAATATTCGTTCTTGTAGATCTTTGCCTTTGGATGCCGATCTTCTCTATTAGGTACCTGTTGCATACTCAGGTACAATGACGATAAAAGCATCTCTGAGGTCATTTGAGTTGCAAGCTGAACTAGCAACTTTTGTGCATGATGAGCTGTCATACAGACTTGAGAAGCAGAAAGGCATTTTCTAGAGAGTAAAAGGAAGCCTACTAACTTAAAAAAAATAGCAGACAACAAAAACTCACACACAAAAACACAAACAATAAAACAATACCCTGAAAAATAATGGTTGTCAATGACCAACGTTGAACTTACAAGCACAGGCTGGAATCTTGGAAATTATGTATCCTTATTGTTTTGAATGATGCAGCCTACGTTAAATAAAAGACTTTGGGTTCTTTAATCATCCTGAAGAGTGTAAAAAGGGTTCTGTGATCAAACAAAGGATTTAAGACCATTGCACCAGCACATTATCTCATTGCTGTAATGGGAAAACTGAGGTAGAGAGGTCAGGCATTAAAATCACTGGAATAAGTTATTAACATTAGAAGTGATGCTGATGCTGCTTTATTTTTCCCCAGAAGAAAGCACTCTTGGACATACCCAATAAGTCTGTCTTAGAAATGTTTCTGTCAGATGTTCTCCTAACCTGTCAATGCTGCCGTTGTCAGTGACATTCGAAGCTTGAATAATGTATAGCTTGGTGCAAGTTTGCAGAAACAAGTGATGTACCTTAGGATTTCTAAACTAAAATCTTCAGATTGGTCTCAAGACTTCACTGTTTTGGAAAAGCAAAGAAGAAAACAGCAACCAGAAGAGGGTAGTAGCCAATAAAAAGCTTGCAAGTGAGAGCTTGTGAGCAGCTGAACTGGGGTCGAAAGTCAGAATCCCAACTTTCAGCCTAGGTGACTTCGGGAAGCAGAATAGGGATGACAACATCTTTGTCATAATGTGCTGAAAGGGATGAGCACTGGGATAGGGGAGGGGTAGGTACTTGTCTCTTGATTTTTTTTTTTTTTTTTTTTTTTTTGTTTTTGGTTTTTTGAGACAGGGTTTCTCTGTGTAGCTTTGCATCTTTCCTGGAACTCACTTTGTAGACCAGGCTGGCCTCGAACTCACAGAGATCCACCTGCCTCTGCCTCTTAAGTGCTGGGATTAAAGGCGTGCGCCACCACTGCCTGGCGAGGGGTAGGTACTTGAAAAGGCCAAATCACACCTGGGCTGACCAATGTAAGACTCTGTGGGATGAATGATGCCCAACTCAAGTCATACAGAACTGGTAGGTGCTGGAGTAGAGAAACAGAAAGCTGAGTGAGGAAATGGCAGAAGGAGGGTGATGTAGGTTTTTCAAGTTAGCATTGCTGATGTGCTCATACAGTGTATTGTTCACCTGCTTACCAGTCATCTTAGAAGACAGTGATCTAGATCTTCCAGATAGATCCAGAACAGAGGCTTCCTGCGCCCTATAGGCTCCCACTCTAGCCACATTTCCTCCATACACAGCAGACAGAGGTCGTTGGGACTCCTCTCAACATCTAGGTTGCACTCTATGCAGAGGTCCCCAGATTTCTCTCTGCAAACAACCTCCAGTCTGTGTACAGTCCAGATTTGTCCTCCTGAGAAGGTGGGCACCCGTGTGTGACTTCTGAGTGAGAGAGATAGCTGCTAGGGGTTGGCTACTTGAAGGGCATGTGGATGGAACGTGGTCACGTGGTCTTGAAGTTCTATACTCAAACACACAAGGTTCCCTCTTGACATAGATGGGGCCAAGAGTCATGAACTGGCTAGCCTCACATTGTCTTATTCCTCCAAACTCTTGAAGGAGCCGGATTCTAGATATAAATTTGACCTTCTCTAGTTTATTGCTTCATTCTTGCCAGGGTGAGAAGACAGAACATACTCATTTGACAGTGGGATGACATTTGTACTCTTGTCTGGAGTTCTACTGTGTTAAGGCACAATCTGTCCCAAACTGTTGACAGGCATTCTGACTAACCTTTAACACTGCAATACTCAACATGAACCTCTGTCCTCAATTACTCTTTATCTAGAAACGGAAATTGTAGGATCGTAACCTGGTTTTGCCTTGTGAACTCTTAGAAAAATAAACATGCTTGTCTCTAGGCATTGCATTAAAGAATTCTGTGAGTCATTAAAGTAGTCACAGGGGTCAATTAGGTTCTCCCTGTTGGGGAATCAGTTGGGCTTTGAGCAGAGCCTGCAAACTGTGTTCAGAGCCACTGGGCACAGAGTGGACACCCTTTTAGTAGTATCCAGGGTGACTGCATGCTGCTGCTGTTGGAATTGCTCCTATCCCTCACTCCAAAGAGAGGCTACCCCAGGGGATAGCCTCTGACTCATCTGCAACTTGTATGGAGGCAAACCCTGCTAAGTCAGTATCAGATGCAGAGAAGCAGCCCAGGAAAGCAGAGATCTTCAACCAGTACGCCGGGTGCATACCATACATTGGAGACATGCCTGCTGACTCACCCTCCTAAAGGCAGATGGCCCAGTTAGCAGTCAGAGTAGGAGCTGCTGTCGGGAATACAGATATGGCCTTCTGAATCCCTGCAAGTTGCTCACAGATATGGCTGCCATTGTGCTTCTAAAGTGTCCCTAAGCACTTTTCATCATTCACTCACTGAAACTTGAATGTCTACAGCACTGCTCAGAGACAATACTATTCTAAGTAATTTAACATGCTAGTGCATATAATCATCATATATGCCTTGTGCCATAAGCATAATAACTAATTCTCTTTTACAACTGAGGACACCAGGGCATGAAGTACTTAAGAATGAACTTAAGTGTACACCTGGCAGGTAGTGGACTGAGGACATGAGCTTGGACCATTTGCCTGGAGGCTCCCAGATCCTCTTAGGCTTATTCTTTCTGAAAGCCGGTGAGTGTGGACCTTGTTACTCCATTTTCTGGAGGAGGAATGTAGAGCCACGGCTTCTAGGTTTACCAACTTTCCAAGGTGAGCATGTTGGCTCAGTCACGTAGCTGGTGAGAGCTTGGAACCACTTTACTAAATGGGCTGCACTGTTGAGTAGCTCTGGATCCTTTTCTGAAAATTCTAAATGGCCAGGAGTTTGTCAAGAATTGAAAGGCGTTGACATCGCAAAGGTCAGGCTTGACACTGGCATTTCCATCCTAAGGACTGACTAGATGGAAAAAGCTGAGATCGCGCCTCAAAAGACTTGAGACCCGTGAGCAGGCAGGATGGAGATTTGCAAGGAACAGAATCACCTCTGTTCCCTGCTGATCTTGGGGACTTTGGGTAATAGCGTGCTAGGTTGACAAAGCTCCTAGACATGGCCGGGCTACATGAGATAAATAATTTATTATATAGTAGAAAGATCCCAGGATTTAGAGATCGGCATCCCTGGACCTAGGCCACTGCCACCATTTACTTCACCACCTGGAGCCCCCATTTCTTGAGTGCAGGTGGGGCTAACAGTGCGGGTGGACACAGAACAATCTATCCAGATGAATCCTAGGTTCCTTTCTCTTTCTTGTCCAGAGTCTGATGTGAGCTTCAGAGGGACCTTCCAAAAGCTTTCCTCTGCAGGTATTTGGCCAGTACAGAGGGTACCCTGCCAGCTCTCCATCCCCTGGTCTCCGGAAAGCAAAGACCTCCCTGGCACAGCCTGCTGAGCCCACTGACGCAATGGCTCTGGATGAAGGCCCGGCTCTGCCTGGCCCTTAGCCTGGCCTGCTTTAAGCCAAAACACAGGAGCCAAGAGCTTGCCTGGGGATGTCCAGAGGCTTATGGCCACTGCTCCTCTTCAGAGCATTCTTCTCCACATTCCAGGGGACACTGAGACATGTGCAGATGCAAAATGGGACAATTTATGCTATATTTCTCCTCATTTTTAATGGTTTAGTGTGGTTTGTGATATAATGACAAATAGGATAAATAACCATTCCGAGAGACATCAAACTTGGCAACTGGTCCCCTGGGTTAGGGTTGCACAGGGGCCAGGGCGTTACAACTTCTCAGGTGTTTTGTGTTTTGTCTTGTTTATTCTTTAGAGGGGAAACAGGGACTCTGCTGTAGAATACTTCCAAAAGCCTCTTTGCTCCCATCCTGGCTCGAGGTTATGGAGGGACCTGGAGCATATGTTCCGTATTGATTCACATTTACATACTTTCCTGCATCCATTATCTCACCTCATTAGGGCTTGGAAGGGGAAGCGGACCCGAGTGTGTCAGCAGCATGTGCTTTCCTGAGCCCTGTGGAGAATTGTCCCACACGGTAAATGAAACGGTTGCAGAGGCTGGCCAGAAACCTGCAGGGGAGCGGGCGTCTCCGGGCCGAGGCCCAGCCATGCCTGGCCAGTTTCAGAGGGTCCAGCTGTGCCAAGTCACATGGCTCAGTCAGGGAGCATCCCAGGCCAGGCGGCTCTGTGATTGATGAGCCTGCCTGAACTCCAAGTGCCTTACCGGGCTTCGGTTCCCCACATGCCTGCCCTCCCTGAGATGTGAAGTAAATGGTTAAAGTAACTCGTATGCTTCCCTCTTTGCTAGGAGAAAAGGCTAAAGTTGGCTATCCTTGGGAAGAGGGCATGGCCAGTTAACTATCATTTATTTCTTAATGAAAACAACACAGGGGGACCTGTACGGCCAAGGTTGAGCAAGAAGTATACGGCACGGTGTGGGGAGGGATAAGTGGAGACCCAACTTGCCTGAGTCACTTTTGTAAAGGTCTCAGATGTATGCACATGCTAATCAGCCAAATCATTACCATCCAGATAGAAAAGTGGCCCAGGTTTCACTCCATATCGCCCGGCAGCCCTGCCGAGCACCGTCTCAAACATCTGTGGCCAGCGGATCCTCAGGGGCCTCTTTCGTGTTTCTCCCCTGAGATGCGAGATGCTTTTTCACCTCCTTTAGTGGACTTGACTCTGTCACTCATGTGTGAAGATGAGCAAATTGACCCCTCTGGGGCTCAATTTCTTCATCTGTTAAGAAGATGGCACTGTACTGACCTGGTTCAGCCAGGAGGTTACTGTATATAGCAAGGTGACCCAGTAATAACAGCCAGTGTACTTATGGTGATGAGCTGTCATGTGAAGTAAAGTGGTGTGATGGGAACATGAATAAAGTCATTTTCCCCTTGACTCTAAAAAAACTTTCTCTTTATTGATTACCCATTGATTTGGTGGTCTGATAGTTTTGGGGTGGCTGTAGACCAGTGAATCCAAATGGTATATGGAATAAGAAAGAAATGGGTGGTGTTTTCGTTACAAGCATGTCTAAAGTATAGGAATTAAGCGAGTTCAGTAATTCCTGAGGGAGGCTGTGAAACAACATTTGGTGCTTGGTTTCCTTCCATGCAATAGATCACTTACCAACCTGCTCACTGGGTGTACAGAGAGCAGAGGGAAATTCCAGGCCGAATATAAGGAAGTTGCAGAGAGAATCCACAGTGAGAGGTTAGGTCATCCAATCATGGCGCTGCAGCATGACTCAGGATGTGAGAACACCACTTTATAGGTTAAAAGTTGCCAGGACATTTTACCCAGTGTTCTGAGAAAGGGTTCTCAGGGGTTTCTGTTCATCAGCTCTGAATTCAGTGGCTCACAGTGCCATTTGCTTTAGGGAAACTTGAAAAGAAATCATTAGGCCCTAGAACAGGCAGTACAGAAAGTGGATGGATTAGAAAGTAAAATCAGGCATCAGGACAACAGTTTACCCTCATGGAAAGGAGTATCCTGCCAACTGTTCCCATACACTCTCCTTTCAAACCTCCCCTCATTACCATTTGAAAACATGTGCTTATTCAGCTGCTCTCTGAGTCTGCAGTTTGGCAAAGCAAATTGATAGGATTAGCCCTGTGTCCTAGCTTGGGGGCAAGGCATGTTGGGTCCTTGACAGCTCAGAACCTGGGAGTGTTTACAGGGGCAGGTCTACTTACAGTATCTGGAAGCTGTTAACACCAGACACTCAGTGGGGAATGGGTTTGGCAATGAGGGTGCCAGGTGATGGCTGAAAACCAGGATCAGCCTGGTTGTGGCAGCTGTTCCCTGACAGAAGGATACTTCTGCCATCATTTTAAAAGAAGAGTCTGGAAGACAACTTAGCTGCAGAGCATCCAGACCCAGATACGCAGGCTGTTTTCTGAGTTGGATTCAAGTACTAGACAGGGCAGCTGGCTGAACAAAAGCCACTTGGGCCTGTAGCCTCCTGAAATCTGAGGGCTACAGAAGCCCTTAGTTTAGAGCCATGGAGGAGCCTGGACTTTGGCTCATTATTCATGAAGTAGAGGAAGGATTACAGTACACTGTCAGGCTGGTTCAATCTGGCCCAATTGGGAGGCTGCTAGTTACAATTCTAATCCCTCCAGGCTAGCCCTGACAATTTAGTGATGACATCAGGGATTGGAGATGCCTGAGTCTCAAGGATGGAGATTACAAGATATGACATTAGCAAGGACTTAGAAGATAGAGACCAAGATCTGGAGGATAATATAGCTCCATTGACTATTTGATGATATTCAACAGAGTTACAAGGCAGAAGAATGTCCCCTTTAAAGTGAAGTTTTGTAACTTTGAACTCTCTTTAAATAAAATAAGACACATATGGCTCTAAGATCAAACTACTTATTCCAACCTTGGTCATTTTCTTGTGTTTACTAGCAGGAGGCTACACTTTATAGTCACAATTGCACACAGCACAACTGGTGGGTTCAAAAGGGACTTTTAAGGCATTTGTGACGTGTTCTCCAGTGGGCAGGACGTGGTTTTTCACATGAGCTGTTGCTTTGAGGAGGTAGATTCAGCGTACACGGTATTCAAAGACGGTTACAACTGGGGAAGAGATGTGGTGGGAGCCAAGATGGGGGTGGTACACAGGGGACAGAAATACAAGGACTTTTTGGGGGCGGGAACAAGCAGGGAACACAAGACAGCATAGCCCACCAGGACTGTGTTCTTCACAGGTGAAGTCTTGTTTAAGAAGTTTTGGGGTTCTTAACAGCATCTTACACATGAAAATAACAAACTTCCCAGATCAACTCCCTGAGTGAGACCCACACAAGCACTTGAACTATATATATGTATTCTTTGGGATTTGTTGCCAGTAACTAACATGACCTATAAGTACCACTGAACTCACACTGATTTTAATAATCCTTGAGGAATTCCCTGGATCAAAGGTAGCATGTCATTCTCCTGTGAAGAACACAGGTTCCTGGTAGGTGGCTATGCTTGTCTTTGTATTGTATTCAGGGCACAGTGTTTAGTGGTACACTTCTCTTTATAATTAGTGGGGTGATTAGTGAAATTGCTCAGTGATTTGGTTCTTTCAATTTAATACACATTCATAGGGAGTCTGAAGGTGACATGCTGCTTTTGAGCAGAGGAACATTTGCGGTTGGGTCATAACATTTCCACAAGATGAAGAGAAATGGAAATCTTCTCCAGAGATTATCATCAATTATGTCTGTATAAATATGCCACAAAATGACAATGGCTGGTCTATTTATGTTTGGGAAAACAGCAGTTCTTCCAAAGTGCAGGGACCTAGACGGGGATTGGGTACATCCCATTCTAAAACATTGCTCTAAAATAAGATTGTAGAGGGCAAAAGAACATTTGAGTGGCATCATTTTTAGATATTTCACTTGTAAAAGGGGCGTGTGTGTGTGCATGCGCACGTGTGCATCAATATATGCATCTAAATATGTTCTCATATATATGTGCATCAATATATGGGTCTCTATATATTCTCATACATATATGTATATATATGTGTGTGTGTGTGTGTGCATGCATTAATACATGCATCTATATATGTTCTCTACTGTTACAGGCTACCCATATCCTTCCGTTCAAAACTACATCCTCATATGAAGTTGTTTGCTTGGTAGATGCCACCCAGACTGCAGCTGATTGGCTGAGTCAAAGCTCTGACTGTGGGGTCTGGGAGTGGGAGAATGTCCTCCTCAGGCTCAGAGTAGAGAAGGCTTGGTTCCCAGATGCCGGTATTATTTTGTGAGGTAGTTAAAATGAGGAGCCACCAGCATGGCATTGAAGGGCAAATTCAGTCCTCTGCTCCTCCATCTCCTTTGCTGTTTTCTGGCCTCATGATGTGAGCAGCTTTGCGTCTCCCCACCACTCTAATATGGAGAGTGGAAGAATGCCCATGTTAGAACTCCCTGCCCCAGCCTCAGAGAGCTGCAGTGAAGCTAGGATAAATGTAGAGGCTACTAAGCTCCATTTACAAGTCAGCCTTTGGCATTTTGCAAATGGGCACACTGGAACCTTTAGTCTAGTCTCGTAGTTCTTGGTTTTAACATACAGGCTCCCTCAGCTTGTTGCTTCCAAATTCATAGCCTCTAAACAGCAAGGGACACAGTAAAAAGTACAGAAGAAGCATGTAAACTTGAGACAGTATTTGTAAACCCATGTATCTAATGAGTGATAAATATAAAACAATACATCGTCTTAGTTTGATTTCCATTGCTGAGATGAAGACCACAATGAAAAGCAACTTGGGAAGGAAAGGTTTTACTTCATTCTGGCCTTGACAAGCCTGTGGGGCATTTTCTTAACTTAGGTTCCCTCTTGTAATATGGATTTATCTTGTGTCAAGTTGACAAAAGACTAAATGACACATATGTCAAGAACCCAGACAATTCAACAACAAGGATAGCAGATGACTGGATTTATAAATATACAAAGTACTTGAATAGTCATTTCAGAAAAGAAGATACACCAAAATGCATGTGAAGAAATGCTATTATGAACAATAAAACAATGAAAATCAAAACCTCAGTGGCATCATTTGGTTAGTTACTTTTACTGTTCACACAACTAAATACTTGTTGGGAACAGCATAATGGAAGAAGGCTTCATTTTGGCCCAGGAGTTAAGAAGGTCCAGAATGATGGGAAACAGATGGTGGCAGACGCTGTGTCTGGGACTCCTTGCATCTTGGTGGCCAGGGACTAGAGAGAGCTTGGCCAGAAAGTGGGGTCAGGCTATAACCACCATGGCCTACTGTTAGTGTCCCATATCATCTAGCTAAGCCCTACATCTCAGAGGTTCCACAACCTTCTAGAACATCACCAAATCATCTTTAGGTTCAAGTTGTAAAACACACAAGCCTATAGGGAATGTTTCACACTTAAATCCATTAGAATAGCTATTATTAAAAGGAGGAAGAATAGCAGTGAACCATGGTTAGGGAAAATGTGAATGAGTAGCATCATTATGGAAACCAATGTGGAGGGTCCTCAAAAGATCAAGACTGGAACTCTTGTAGGATCTGGAAGTTCACTTCTTAATGCATTTCCAAAGAGTATGACAATATCTTGGGATATATTTTCATTCCCTTGTTTATTGTGGAATTACTTACAATAGCTTAGATATGAAATCAAATGAAGTGTCTGTAGGCTGTATTACATTGGTTTTCTATTACATATACATACTACATATATGCTATATATGTATAATTATTATATATCTGTGTGACTATAGTTCATAGTGTGCTATACATCTAAACTTTACCAATAGATTGGATCTCAAATATTCTCACTATCTTCTTCTAAGTCAGAAACCATATTTTAGTGTGAAGGCGTTACATGCATCGATGGATCCAAAGGTTCCTGTGAGGCTATGGTTGTTGGCACCATGCTCATTCATGGAAACATACATAGGTACATAGTACGGCGAGCAGAAAGGACAAGAGCCTTCCCAGCTCAGTGTTCCCCGTTACACAGTTGCAGCCACTCTTCATTTGTTATTCACAGACCTTACTTTCCTGTGGCGCAACTACAGCAGTCTAAGAGAAGCCACTTATGTTAAAGGTGACATTGCTCGCTCTCTTGGAGCATGCACTTGCCAAGGAACTCATTAGCCAGACAGGTGTTGATGTCACTGTCAAATTGCGATTGCTAATTTTTTTTTTGTTTCTACTTATGGGAGTAACAAGCTATTAGACATTAATAAGCAGCAAGGAACTCTCTATGACCCTCTCTAAATATAGGTGACCTGAAAGGAATGGCAGCCATTATTACAAGGGCAGCTTATTGTCATTGTGTTCTTAACTACAAACTTAAAATGACGGAAGTTCGTAAGTAACCTGGGATTCATATGCTGAGAAGATTGGTTGAAAACACTTTCCTGGGTGTATAAAACTGGTTCTGGAGGCATCTGGGGTCGCTCATGATAAGAAAAACCACCACATAACACACAAAGGATTTCAATGTTACTTTTCCACCACGTACGGATGGTTCAGAAGGCAAAAAAAGAAAAGAAGATAAAAGGATAAAGGGCGGGGAGGGGGGGGAGTAAGTGGGTTAAATTATCATAGAAGCCTGAGTTTATCTGGAGAGGGATAAGTTTCAGGGCTGCTGTTCAGAGGAACTTGGCTGTGTTGGTCTAGTTGTGCAGGCAAAACAAAACAATAAATCAAAGAAATTTCCAAGCTTAAGACAAACTGGAGGTGACAGCCTCTGTGGGGAAGACAGAAGAGGTAGAATTTGGAAGCAATGCTGTTTGTAGCTTTAAACGGCACAAAGATTCAGAAATGAGAAATGGAGGGAGACTGCTCATGGTGGAGGGCAGGGGATGTGAGAACACCACCCCATACATGGCTGAGTCACTGACTCTCCTGGGATGGCTATCCATGTTTCTTGGATTGTGTTCTGTTCCAAGGTGTCTTGTCAATGCCCCACAGACAATATGTTAATACAGGAAGGATAACCTCACACTTCAGGCCACACTAGACCTCATGATTGTTATTAAAGGATGGACACTAGAAATTTGAAGATGAAGTGATAGAGGGACAATGCCTCTCGAGAGTCAAGTTGCAAAGATAGAAGACAATGGAAATGATATTTAGGAAGAACAACTCACTCCAGGTTCCATCAGGATGGCATACAGCTTCTGGTCTTAAGGGTATGGAAGGTCCTAGATCCAGCTAGAGTCCCAATTTAGGCTTAGGGGAAATCTCATCAGTATTTCATAGTCTTATGTCAGAGGCCTCCTTTCTCTTGCTTACCCTATGCAGAGATGTAGAAACTAGCTTGGCAATCTTAAGGGTTCCCATCAAAGCTTCAAGCAGTACTGGAGAAAAACTCGAGGTCTCAGTTCTGTGTTCTGGTGAGAAGCCAAGTATGACTGTTTGAAGGGCCTCTTAGGAGGGAGGGTTACTTACAGTAGACAGTGACCCCAAAGGTTGAGCATGACTCTTTGGAGATGATTGGGCAATTGGAGTTGCAGAACATCCCCCAGGGCTTCTGATGACTCTTTTCTCTGTGAGTCATGGCTGAGAACAGCTTTCAGTTTTGCTTAGTACTCCGAGCAAGCTTCCCTGAGCTAGGTCTCCATATTTCATCTGAAAGCTGGAGCATATGAAAGTGTTCTGTAGGTACACTCCATAGTTATGTAAAGGTTCAAGGGATTAGGACTGATGTCAGAGGATGTGTTAAAGATGGAATTTCAGTGGTCATATGCCCACTGTCTAAGCGTATTCATCCTTGTTGGGTACCTCCTGCTTCCAGGGTCATTGGGTATGTAGTGATTTGGGGACCCCCTGTATCTTAGACACTCCATCTGTAGAGGGGATGTAATAACAAATTCCCATGCTGCTGCATTTTCGGAGATGGCTAAATGAGCTTATGCTTATGAACACTAAACACTGTGCAGAACTCATTTGGAGAACCCACTGAGTCAATGTTGCTGTTGTGACTTCCAGTGAGGGATGGGGCTGGGTTGTCTCTGTTGATGCTCTTGAGACTCTCAGCCCTGGGGTACAGTGACTCATCAGTCAGTGGCCTAGGATTTTGAAATATGAGAAGAAAATCTTCCCAGGCCCCAAGAGAAACCAACAGACTGAAATCTTCAGAAGGAATAAAGAACATGGAAGAAAAAGGTTGGTTTGACTGCAACTTTACAGAAATGGGGTCTTCCTATAACTGGGAAGCTCTGAACCCTGGAATTAAGGTCCCCAACACTGTAACAATTTAAGTTCCAGGGTGCCGATCTTGGGGAACAAACTATGGCAATATTTAGGAACAGCCCAGGGCTTGACTTTGTAAAAAATTGCTGAAATTTCTGCTGTGTGGGAAGTGTTCCCAGAGACTCCTTCAGGGTGAAGTGTGCAATGCTATTCCAAGCTAACAGGCTTGGTTGCAGGAGTGGTATTGTGACTTGGCGCGTGTGTGTGTGTGTGTGTGTGTGTGTGTGTGTGTGTGTGTGTGTGTGTCGCCTTTGGCATACAAGAATTCAGAATCACAGGAGAGGGCTATGGAGGTGTTTAAACATCAGTGACAATGACAGTGGCTGCGATTTGTCTGGCACTTTATAAAATACCTCTTGTTGAGGAGTTAAGAAAAACCATTTAGAGAAGGTCATAAGGCAGATTTACTATTTAACTTTTTAAGGATCTGCACACTGATTTCCAGAGTGGCTGAAACAGTTTGCAATTCTACCATCAGTGAATGAGGCTTCATTTTTCCCCACATCTACTCCAGCATTTGTTGTCAATTGTTTTGTTGGTCTTTGTCGTTCTTACTGGAGCAGGATGAAATCTCATTTGCATTTCCCTAAAGGCTATTTTTTTTTTTAGATATTTTTTAACCATTTCTATTTCTTCTTTTGAGTATGCACTGTGTGGATCCCAAGCCCATTTTCTGAATGGGTTATTTGTTATTTTGATTCTTTATTTCCTGAGTTCTTAATGTGTTCTGGATATTAGTAATATGTCAGGTGTCTCCCATTCATTTTCACCTGATTGGTTGTTTCTTTAGCGGTTCAGAAACTTTGTAGTTTTATGAGGTCCCACTTGTCAATTGTTGGCCTTCATTCTTGGCCAAATGGAGTCCTATTCAGAAAGTCCTCTCCTATACCTATGTCTTTTGGGATACTTCCTGTTACGATTCTAGATCTCAAGATACAATACAGAGGCATAGCATAAAAACAATATTGTACTGGTACAAAAACACAAATGGAATGAAAGTAAAAAACCCAAATGTAAGCACACATAAATTCAGCCATTTAGCATTCAACAAAGGTGCCAAAAACACATGCTGCAGAGAAGACATCTTTAATAAGAAGTGCTGGGAAAAGTAGATAGCCACACATAGAAGAATATAATAGACACCTTGCACAAAAACCGTATCTCCATATGGACCAGAGACCTAGATATGAATCCCAAAGCACCGAAACTGCCAGAAGTACTCATTTCTTAATATCCTCCAAAGCATTTGATGTAATCTCCCTTGGGTACAGGTACCAATTCCAAATGTCAACTTTTCTAAATTTTTTTGTGGTTAAACCAAGCTTCTCTTTCTTTTTCATTTATTGTGCATTTGTGACCACCCTTGTTTTCCTCTTAAAACAAGATTTCTAATATTTAGAAGTACCAGTGATATGAAAACCAGAATTTCTGTTGGATCATGTATCCTTATAGATATAATTGTGTTAGATGCTTGCCATTGGAGCTGGGGTATAACCTAGTAGCAGAGTTCTTACTTGACATATATGATGATGGCCTTAACATACATGATGCAACTGCCAGTGCCGAAAAATAAAACTCTAAATCTTTCCATGATAGCATACCAATAAAAAATTCCTTGAAAATTATAAACTGGAACTTTAATGTATTACTCCTTTTGTTTCTGGCTATAAAAAAATTCTTTGGTTATTTATTTTTCTATTTAAAAAAATCAAACTACAAGTAAAAACTTTAGAAAGCCATGTGTCCCCCCAGTTCTTAGCTTCTCCTTTCTTTAGGCCCATTTGTTACAGTATTCTTTTTATCAGATGCCTACGTGACAGTTTCAGTGGAGACGGAATGTATGGTGTTTAGCTTGAATTATTACTGAATACAAGAGCTAGCCTTGAGTCTCAGAAGAGACTTTGGACTTTTAAAGTGTTGAGACTATGAAAGACTATAGGGATATTTGAAGCTGGACTAGACACATTTTGCATTATGATGTGACTACAAGCCTATGGGGGCCACATAGTGACATATTGTAGTTGGAATGAGAATGGCCACATAGGCTTACATGTATGAACACTTGGTCCCCAGCTGGTGCAACTGTTGGGAAGGAGTAGAAGCTGTGTGCCTTGGTGGAGTTAGACTTTAAGGCTTCAAAAACCTCCTATCATTCTCATTGTCTCTCTCATTGCCTTCTGGTTGTAGATCAAGATGTGAACCCTTAGCTAGTCCTTTGCCCACCATCATGGACTACAACCCTCAGAAACCCTAAATCCAAATTAAACTGTAAGTCCAAATTGCGTTGCCTTGGTCATAGTGTTTTGTCATAGCAATAGAAATGTAGCTAGGTCAGTTTCTTCCCTTTTGAGCGACAATTGATATTGGTTGTCCTTTGAGAGGCTGTATGAGGACTGTCAGTGAAAACACCGAAGTAGGACCTCTTTACCTGGCCTGGATACCATTTCAACATGGTTGCAGTATTTCAGGACAGCTGTTCTAAGACAGAAGCTGAATGGTTTTTATATTCTAGCCTCAGAAGTTTGTACAGCTCCAAATATCATAGCCTATTGGTTTGGACAGTCACCAACTCCAATTCAAGTGTTTAAAAAAAAATACAGATATCACTTTTTTTTTTTTTAAAGATAGGGTTTCCTTTGTGTAATCTCGGCTGTCTTGGGACTCACTTTGTCGACCAGGCTAGCCTTGAAACCACGGAGGTCCACCTGCCTTTGCCTCCCTGAGTGCTGAGATGAAAGGCATGCACCACCATGCCTGACCATATCCCACTCCGTGATGAAAGGAGTGTTAGTCACATGTAAGAACACGAGGGATGGGATAAATACACAAGTATGTCTGTGTTTGGGAGATACACTGATTTAGGCCATTCCATAGTCACAAGTTCACGTTCTTTCCACATGTAAAGCACACTCATTCTGTTTCCCTGGACCTTGAGTATTATCTCATTATAACAGTAGGCTCAAGATCGAGGCCAGAGCACAAACACTGGCATCCAGCCTCGGAGACTCTCCTACCACAAGCCTTGCTTGCTGGTAGTTATGCCCTTGAAGAGTTTCCCATGTTGGATCAGGGCTGACTTCTATGAGCAAGAGAGTACAGCAAGGCTGGCAGCGAGTAACTTCCAAGAGCAGATTGTAAAAGGTACCAGAGCTTCTGCTAAATCTCTTCATGCTCTCTCTGGAGGAATCTAATAAGTATGCACCAGCATAACTCAAGAGTACCATGAGATAGTCTACACAAGTGATTCTCAACCTGTGAGTCAAGACCCCTCTAGCATGAATGACCCTTTCACAGGTGTGGCCTAAGACCATCAGAAAACACAGATGTTTGTATTATGATTCATAAAAGTAGCGAAATTACAGTTATGAAGTATCAATGAAAATAATTTTACAGGTGGGGTCACCACAGCATGAGGAGCTGTATTAGAGGGTCACAGCATTAGGAAGGATTGAGAACCACTGGTCTAAACAGAGAGGAGCTGGGGTTTTCTGAGGTTGGCCAGCCTGTGAATTATACGTGCCCACTCTAGCCTTTAAAGGACTGTAGCCCAACCAGTGCCTGATTACAACTCCCCAAGAGACTGAAGCTGAATTACCAGGCAATTCTCTTCTGATTTTTTGTCCTTTAAGCCACAAAACTTTGGGATGGTTCACTCTGGGGCATTAAATATTATATCATTCTGAAAAAGTATAATTTTCACTAAAATTTGAGAATCTTGGCTTAAGAATTTACTTGATCATGCTAGTAGAATTCTGAACTTAGGGTAAATACCTTTCTCCATTACAGACTTTTTTTTCTCATGAGTATACTCTGCCCACCTGAAGTTGAAAGTAAGAATTCTGGGTTATTTTTGAGATGTGACACAGAACAAAGTGAGTCTGTGTTGGAAGAAAGTGGGACATGTTAGTCACATTTTCGTGTTTGTGGGAAAAGCTTGGCCATAGACACTTCTGAAAGAAACTGTGATATGTGAGTTTGGATGATGATTAGAGTTTGCATGTCTCTTGGCATGCATGAGTCCTGGATTCCTTCAAAAACAGAACTAATGAACACCATGCTTAATTATGTCACCCCTGAGATGGCATCTTTTTTCAAATAATGGTTTCTACCATTGTTTTTCATGCAGGTTTCTTGCCTATTAGTAATTACTCTCCCAAGGGAAAGCCTAGCAGGCTGACTCAGCTCTTTATATCCCTACTATCTGGCACACAGTAGGACTGTCAGTGTATCTTCAGAGGAATTGAAACAATGTTCTAGAATGATACTGGCATGATATCAATGCCATATTATTGATATGGCAGTCTGTCAAAGTTTTAAATATCAAGCAATCCTTGAATAGGCCATGTTTTCTTCTTGTTCAGAATGGAGTGCTCATGTCTGGCATTGCATTTGCCTACAGCTGGCTTGTGAAATATGTGTGTGAGTTTCTTCTGGAGAATGAAGGAAACAGGTATGTGTTCAGATTACTTCTATGGCCATTGGTCATTGTCCTTCTTATCTCCAGCCTATATTTCTTTCACTATTACCTTTTAATTCTTCAGCGATAAGTTAGCATTTAGCTATTTGAAGGGTTGATGAGTCCAAGGTCTTTTGGGGACATGCTCATGGTCACCAATGATGAAGGTCTTATAGGCTAAATAGACCTGCACACAGCTAATGACAGCACAAGGTCTTAGATAATGAAAGTGATACATGAATGGAGTGCTTAGGTGTCCAGAGAGGAGGGTGCTTGGGAGTTGCTCTTCACACACAATCATGATGACTTTTCATCCATTGGCAGACCACATTGCCACTCATTATAACGGAGATAAAAGATTCCCATACTCTAGTGTCATAGCCATCTGGAAGTCATCTCACAATGCATCACTCAGACTTATGTGACAATGCTGGTGCAAACTGACCCCCTGAACAGAGAGTAACATAAAGGAACACACATTAAGTTTGCATGGTACATAGTGATTGATAAGAAATGATTGCCGCTGGTTTGTTTTCCAAACAGAAGACAATCTGGCTGTGCAGAAATAACCATTTTTTTTGTGTGATTTCTTCATCTATCTCATCATCTAGATGTTATCAATCTATTAATTGGACTTTAGAAACAAAACTGGGCTTGCTTTTGCTCAGTCTGTTTTCTTATACCACCCAGGACCACCCCTAGGAGTGAGTTGGGCTCACTCACATGAATCATCAATCAACAAAACAGACCCCAGGCTTGCCTACAGGCCAATCTGGTAGGGGCATTTTTCTCAGTTGAGGCTCCCTCTTCTAAAACCACTTCAGTCTGTGTTAAATTGAGATTAAAAACTAGCCAGCATACCTGGCAACAAGGAACACATCAGAAATATAGAAATTTAAATGGATTAAGAGTAAAGACAATTTTGCATGCTAGCACAGATCAGAAGAATATTGGAATGACTATATTTAAATATCAGGTGAGCAATACTGGATTTTAGAGCAAAGGATATTATTATCATAAGAGAGGGTTGTTCTGTAAAGAATGAGATGATAAGGATCATTCCTTAAAGATGTAGCCAGTCATCAAGAGGAAAAAATTAACCTATTTTATATGATGGGGAATATACAGGCTCCACATGTGTCTCTTTTAAGCAGCTCAAAGCTATCATACAGGATTCATATGGTCCCCATATTTCACCCTGCCACACCTTAGACATCCTCAGACTGGCTCACCTTATGAATAAAGATGGCCACTACCATTCTAGGCATCACAGCCTGATGGCCTGTGGAGGGAAATATTTTCCTCCAATTGTCTCCGGTGAACTTTTTCAATGCTGTTTATCAATAGCAGATCACATGTCCACTTTAAAACCGATGGCTAGGTCAGAGGTCAGCAAACTCTCCACAAAAAGGCAGATGGTAAAGACTGCACATGTTCCCTGAGACAACTGCTCACTTCTGCTGTTGTGGCAGGAAATCATCCACAGACAATATGTAAATGATGACATGTTTATTAGCACTTTTTAGATCCACAAAACAATTATCTAGATCTCACACACTGACCTCACTTTACTGATGCCTGACTCAGAATAATCAGCTGAAGTGGGTTTGCCTTCCCTGAGGGTTGAATGCTACACAGTTTATTTTATCTAAGCAACAAGCTGGAGTGGGTAATGGTGGTGGGTAAGCAGTCCACAGCATCTATCTGTCACGCACTCATCCTCAAAGCCTCCCAGGTGCCTCGTAGGTATCAGGTGACCAGTGACTCTTAGAGTGAATGATTGATTGGTGAATGACATTCCTACTAATACGTTGCAGACTATCCTAAGCCTTCATAGTTTGAGGCTCAGGGAAGTTTTTTTTCCCCCACCAGTTCTCATCTCTTTGCCCCTGAGATAAAATTTATTGTCCTTTATAGTTCTTGCATATTACAACACACAGGTGAGTGGGTGAGCTCTAGGGAAGCCAGGTGAGGAGGGAGACCACTGAGCCAATGTAGCATCCTGCCTCCCCAGGACATCCGTGTCTTGCTCTGCTCCATAACATCAAAGCTTGCCTGAGACAGCAGCAGCACAAATAATAAATTAAAAGAAAGCAACCATCCCCAACCCTGCAGCTGAAAGGCTGAATTCCAATGTTACCGAGAAAGGGAAAGGAAGGCCTGTTTTTTTTATAACCTAGAGTTACGCTTTTCCCCTCAGCTAGTGAACGCAGTACTGTTATTTCTGCAAATGTGTTCTTTCTGAACTAAGTGTACACATGCTGTGAAAATATGTGGGTGCACCTCCCGGGGTGATTCATTTCCCCAAAAGCATCCAGCAAATGAGGGAGGCAGGCGCTGGAGTTAATTGCAGGGTTGGGACACCCCTTCATGCCGTATGCCAGAAGACTAAAGCGTCTGAGGCAGGAGGGCACCTTTCTTGAGAAATAAGAAACCTGCATCAGCTTTTAAGTGACTTTTTATTAGTAGAGTAGATGCTAAGGCAGCGGCCCTTGGGGTCAGTTGCGAAAATAGTGCTTATTCAAGTAAGGGCTCTCAGCAGTTATGCTTTCCATTTTAGCAAAAGAGAGAGAAAACCTTCAAGCACACTGGCTATGCCATGTAGCTTCAGCCTTTTCACAATTATCGTCAAGGCATTTGGAGTAAGACAAAGCTAAGATGTGAGAACACAGTGGCCTCTAGGCTCAGGCCATCTGGATTCAAATCTGGACTCCATTACACTAGTGCTAGCTGGATGACCATGGGATGAGTAAATTCTTTTTTATCTTTAAGACGGGGATGATAATGACATGTACCTCACTGGGTTGATAAGACTGGAGGATTCTGCCTTAGTAAAGTGATGAGCACAGGCACCATTCTTACAAAGGAAGTGGTGCTAGTCAGAGGTGTGGGCCAGGTAGAGCTGGAAAAGGTATTCTGGGGACTTCACCCCACCCTCCCATCCCGACTCTTCACGACAGGCTTCTGGGAAACATGGGATTCTCTGTATAGAGAAAAACCTAAGTATATTCCCTGGGAAGGCTGCTCAGGAAGAAGCGGGTGTGAGCAGCTCACCTCCCTGTGGTCCCTAGTTCATGAAGCCCACAGAACCAAGTTCCCAGAGTAGCGAAGTTGGAGTCGCACCGTGACCGGCTGAACCAAATCTTTGTCTTAGGCTTTGGAAAGAGTTTGTTTGTTTCTCAGTCTCCTCAAAGTTGGGCCAGCTCAAGGAAAGCAGATCTCTCAGAGTCTGTGTTTTTCCCTAGTGTAAACAATGGTTTTCCCAGACAATAAGAGGAAGTGTGAGCCAATCTGGGAGAAGTTTAGAAGAAAACCACAAGCCTTACTGTGAAACACTTATACCAAGTTAAATCTTATGAATATGGTAAATAATATTCAAATTGTGCTCTAGAGTCCTTTAATTTCAACCTATTTACTTAAAGCACATTCATTTACTAAAATACATAAATGTTTGGTTTCTTGAACACACGGTTTTCTTCTGGCTGGGATGGGTATTTTGGCTACTTTTTAATATGTGGGCTTCATATACTTTCCATAACCTGAGTTCTGAAGACGTGACATGTCTTTCATGTTGTTCTGTCTAGGATTTTGGTTTTGGTTTTTCAATTTCTGGAGTCCATTCACTCTAGTTCCCAGTGGCCACGGTGGAGTGCTGCCCTGCTGCCCATGGTGAGATGTTATAGTCCGCAGTCTCAGCGTGTTCCTATTATAGCTGAATAGTATGTAAATTATATGCAAATAGTAGAAATGTACTCTCCATAGTTCTGGAGCCCAGGAAGTCCAAAAAACCAGGGCAGAGACAGTTTCGGAGTCTAGGGAAGACTGTGTCTTTGCTTCCAATGAAGTATTTCATTGTTGATCTTGACATGGTAGAGAGGTGAGGTGTTTTCCTTTGGCCTCTTATTCAGGGTGTGAAGCAGGTGCTGAGGATGGGGTACTCAGGGCACCCACTTTGCCAAAGGCTCCTCTTAGCTGTATCACATAGTATTCAGTTACAACACACGGGCTTTACGGAGCACGTCCATTAAAAGGGCAGCCTCTGCCTTCCTCTGACTGAGGAGTTTCAGGTGAGTCCTGAGAGGAGAGCTGTTCTCCTTACCATATTCTAGAAGTTCCCTTTGTTCATTTTCCCCCTTCATTTCTGGTCAGTGGTGGAAGCCTGAAGCAAATTTCATAGACAAATTTCTATCCCTTAAAATATGAGGGCTTGTCATGTGAGGTACAGACAGGGAGAGTGAATCTTTAGGGCCAGACGCCTGCGGGTCCAAGCCAAACCTCACATTTACTGATGGCCTGTTATCAAGGTCACTTCCTGTCTCTCAGTTCTGCCTATGAAATGAGAGCAGTTTTAACCCTTCCATGGGGGATGTGTCGAACAGATCAAGCTAAACCATTCTAGATGGAACTCCAAGTCAGTGTCTTAGTCACATTGGCTTCTGTCTTAATGATAACCCAGAGCACCAGCTCCTTAGTATGGCTCTTTGAAGCCACAGGGAGAGAAGCTCTCCTCCCAAGGGCCTGGGTTCTTTGCTGCCAAGGCTGTTGCTTCTCACTGGGCCATCACTGCGTGGCTATTAAGTGCAAGTGTAGAAAGACCACTTGCTCACACTTCTTCCTACTCGGCTTTCTTCCCCCTAGCTTTGTGAGTGTGGTCTGCCTGCCCCTGCCACTTTCGAGCTGGCGTTTGCAGCATCATTGAAGTATCAGGATTGAAATGGCAGCTGTCCTCCTTTGCTCCTTTCCCGGAGGGAATGCGGCTAGCGGGAGGTCAACTGAATCCAGGATCAAGCTCTGTTTGAGTCAATGTCTGTATTTCATGTTGCTCCTCATCTATCAGCGACATTTCATGCAGTCTGCACAAGCAGCTGTGTAGAACAGGAAATTGCAAAACGAGCACAAATCAGGACCATCAGGCCTGTTGCTAATTTATGCATGTGGGCTTCATTTCCTCTGATGGAGCTCAGGACTGGAAGTGATGGATGCCTCCCAGAGGCCCTGGTCCATTACCAGACCAATACCCTGCCACCTCTCCAAGGAAACGCCTAATCTTTGAGATACTCCATTCTCTCTTGATTTCCATTATTGGTTCTTATTTTGTGAGTGTTGTAATAATCCGGGTCTTTTCAGACTCTGAATAAGAAAAAAATTGGATGGATTTACACATTCAATCACTTAGTCAATAAAAATGCATTGAGACCTGGACCCTCTATAATATATCAAGAATAGAAATATTAATGTAAATTGACTCAGCTAATCCATGCAGTTTTTGCTTTGCCAGGCATTGTTCTTAGCACTTTGTATGTATTAATTCACTAAGCCCACAGCACAACCTTAAGGGGCACATATAATTTTATCAATTCTCCTAGCTGAGAGAAAAATAGGCAGAGAGAATTTAAGAAACATGCCCAACACCACAGAACTGAGTCACCTTTACTATTATTATTATTAAAGACAAGTAAAATAAATGGAAAATCCCCACTATTGATGTGGGTTAGTGAATTCTGCTTAAACAACACCATGGTGTGGTTTGGGCCTAGGTCTGTGCCTCAGGGGAGAGGATATTTACACTAGTGTTCATCTGGGATTCAGTTAGAGCCTAGGAAGGAAGGCAATCCTGGGATCTGGAAGAGAGGTCATTGCTGTCTTTCCACAGGCCTCAGCTTGGGGGGCTCAGATTCATAAGTGCCTGCATACAAATCATAACACTCTACCAGATAGATCCACTGTGTTTCCCCGTCATAGGGCATCCTGAGGCAAGTGGCCTGGGTCATTGGCTTCCAAAAGAGCTTTTCTAAGGATAATGATAATGATGATAGTGTACTATTTATCTAGTGCTTCTCCAGTCAAAACTATTCTATGCATTGCATATATAAGATCCAACCTTACAATAGTTTGATGACTTGCATTGAGTTCCATGGATGATAATTGTGATGGGTAGAGGAGTGAATAAATTTTTTCTATGATTATTATAATAAAGGAAATTTCCCAGTCATCTAAGGAAACGTCTTGTGAAGGATGACCAAGACTGTGCATTAGTGACTGCAGTGGTGACCAGAAATAGTGTGGACATTACATCAGCTGTGGGGGTAAGGTTTGAGAACAGAGGTTCCTCAAACACTCAAGTGGGCAGTGGCATGGGTCCAATTATAATGTAAAGAAGGTCCTGAATCAGAGCAGGGGATTGGGGCAGCTGTGGAAAGATGGTCTTTTTGAGACTCTGCAGTGAGAAGGAAAGAAATCCTCAGACCAAAAGATGAAGCCCTGAAAGAATGTAGGATGGAGCCAGAAGCTCACAACACGTTGATGTTTCTCAATTCCACATCTACTGACTAACTACCTATTGTGATCTGGGGGCTTAGCAGTGAATTAGGTCAGGCAAAAATACTTGTATGTACAGATCTTAACTAGAGAGGAAGTCACATAAAGAAGAAAAGTAAGACAAAATATATGGTATGAGAATTACTGATAAATTCTGCAGATAAAGCAGGAGGGGGATAGTGTATGTGTGTGTGTGTGTGTGTGTGTGTGTGCGCGCGTGCGCATATGTGTTAAAGATTTTTCAGTCTTCGATCGAAAGTAGTGGGGTGTTTTCATTAAGAATGTGGGTGACATTCTAAATGAAAGGGGTGAAAGATGAGTTGTAAGTACGGTGGGAGGGAGTGCTAGGAAGTCAGGGCAGCTGAGTGCCAAAGCTTAGAGGTCAGAGGACTCCAAGTCTGTTTAAGGAAGAGCAAGTGGGCAATTTCAGGGGCTGAAGCAAAGCAAAGGTTGGCGGGACAATAGAGGATGAGGTCAGAGAACGTGGGACAGGGTCTGGCTGGATGTATAGATTCTAGTATCTACTTTGTCCTAGTGAAGAGCATATGGGAGGTCTTGAGGTGACATTATTTGGCTTGCATTTAACAGGATCATGTGAATGCCGCATTGAAAACAGAAGGTCAAGGGAAAGCAGGTAGAAAATTCTCTAAGTTGATGAGTAGTCAAAACAAATTCATGCTCACAAGTTCTGGTATGATAAATTCATGGAGGGGAGGGTCTTGACATGTTAAGTCCCTAGGAACAGTGGAAAGCATGGTGTCCCTGGAGAAAAATCCCTTTGATAGGGAATCTCTGGGAGTCACAGCTCTCAGAAAGAAATGCTAATATCATGCACTAAGCACCCTTCTTTCCCTGTGGCATCAGCAACTATTCTGAAATTTCACGAACCTTTTTAATTTCATCATCTAAAAGTTCACAGTGAGTGTGATGCTATTTTTGGTTGTCAACTTGGCTACATCTGGAATTAACTAAAACCCGAACATCTGGGTACACCTGTGAGGGAACTTTTCTTAATTAAATCATTTGAAGTGGGAAGACCAACTTTTAATCTGGTTCTTTTGAGGTTCGAAGATCCACCTTTAATCTGGGCCATGCCTTCTGCTCACAGTCTGTATAAAGACATGGAAGAAGAAAGCTTGCTCTTTTTGTCTGTTTCCTCTCACTCTTGCTAGCAAGTCCATTCCTTCACTGGCCTACTTCTTTGGGATTTTGGCATATACTAAAGACCAACTGAGACATCCATCCTTGTGGTCTAAACAACTACTGGCATCTCGGAACTTCAATTGGTAGGCAGACATCTTTAGACTAACTGCACCACAGTCTATAAGCCATTCTGACAAATCCCCTTTCTCTCCACATATAGATTCATTCTATAGATTTTTGTTTCTCTAGAAAATCCTGACTAAAACAGTGAGTTTTATTTGTATTGACTATGTTGATAAGAGATACTGGGTAGAAACTTCTGATGAATCTGGCTTTACAGTTTACACTCCTTTCCACCTTTGGATCTGCTGCAAACAACTTCACAAAGAGAAACTTTCATGCAATGATTTTTGCCCGCTGGAATGAACCTGACTGTGGATGTAGGGAGCACAGGACAGAATAAGGTAGGACTCCACTATCAAGGATCACACTCCTTACTTGAATCAGATAAATTTAACTACTTTAGAAGCCCAGAAAAATTCTTGCATATTCAGCCAGAAGAGCTATTAGTCAGTCCATAGAGGGGATATATTAATTATGTGGATTTTTGAGGCAGCTAATTATGATGTATTGTGGGTATCACTGTAGCTGGAGGCAGAGGAAGTCTCTATATGATTAAAGATCTCAAAAATGTCTCCAAGTCAAAAGATGTTTTTTGAAAATTGATACAAGGTGTATAATTTGAAGTATAAAATAAGTTAAGGCCTAATTTCTGCAGCACCATCATACCTGAGTGCATACTTTGTTGATGAGATTCAGGTCTCAGGGATGCTGCTTTTATTAGCAAGGTCTTAGAAATTGCACTTAGGGGAGATGCATTTTGGTAACAGGAGACTGTTAAGGGCTTCCAAATTGTGAACCATATATTTAAGGTAGGTGCTGTGTCTGGGTAATGTGTCTTAAAATGAGACTCTGCCCAGTAGGAGGCAGCTAGATACTTGGTGATGGACATTTAATGGACCTGGATTGCTAGCAGAAGAGAAGAATCTACCTGAAGATGAGCTTCATTTGCTTAAGTTTGCATTAACCAGCCTTGGTCAACAAATACAGCTTGTTGGAGAGAAAATTTGAACTGTATCTTGGCTTTTTCTCTTAGATCACTGGTCCCACACAAACCTAGACCAAAGAGGCAGGGCATTTGATAGAGATGTGTCATTTCCAGGTTTTACAATGAATTTCAGAGGGCCACTGGACATGGGATGGTTTGGTGACTATTAGGGGGTTAAGGCAAGGGACAACTTAACTAGTGACCTTGAGGCAGAGGCTAGAGCTGTCTGTGCTATATACAGAGGCCTATGAACCATTATTTGTCACTCGTAAGAAAACAAGAGGAAAGTTTTTAAAACAATTTGGGGGCTAGAATGTTTCTTTTTTTTTTTTTTTTTTTTTTTTTTTTTTTTTTTTTTTCGAACAGGTTTCTTTGTGCTTTGCCTTTCTAGTCACTTGTAGCCAGCTGCTCGAATCACAAGATCGCTGGCTCTGTCCGAGTGTGATTAAAGGCGTGCGCCACCACCGCCCGGCTAGAATGTTTCTTTTTAACAACATCTTTCTGTTGTCCATGTGTGCCAGTCATTAAATTGCTAACAGGAATGAGAAGGGTGAATGATAATCACTTATGGACCAATCTTCATAGCAGCATGTGTGTGTGTGTGTGTGTGTGTGTGTGTGTGTGTGTGTGTGTGTGTGTGTTGATGATGGGGTTTTCTAGGTATACTATACTGCAGGAAGGAGGAACATAGGTGGAGACACAAGGATTGTCCCATGATGCTTTGCCAGTGTGAGCACTGAGATTGACACCAAGTGCTGGAGGGAGAGTCAAGTCCATCCCACTGTATTGCTAAATCTTAGTAGTGGTAGAGCTGGGGCGGTACCTGTAGTCTCTGAAGAAATCTGTATGATCCCAGTCTGTTTCAGCAGTCCCAAATCTAATGAATTTGCATCCCGGGCCAGTAATATTTTAGCTTGCTAGTTCAGTCTGAGAAGTTTTCAATTTTAGTTCAGCTAAAATCTTCAGTGTAGAATTAGCAAATGCTTTGGGGAAACCACGGATCTGTTTTGCCTAACATGGTAGACTTTAGCTTCAGGTGTTTATTAACAGCTAAATGAATTAAGATTTAAAAGCTCCTATTCCTCAGTCACAGTAGTCCTATTATAAGTGGCCACATGGGGCTAGGGACTGTTCTACTAGATAATTCAGAGAACATCTATATCATCCCCAAAACTGCTACTGGTTGGGATTGATCTGGATCATGAAGTCAGCCATGACTTCTCTTTTGGGGAAGACCCACATCTGTGGAAATTAGACCAGGTGGAATAGATTAGGCCCTTTCTGATATCAAATTATTGCAGCTTGAGCTGCAGAAGCAAATGAGTGTTTAGAGTTGTTTATTTCCCACTTAGGAAAAGGTAAGGTTTGTTTTGTTGTTGTTGTTATTGTTTTGTTTCGAGGTATGGTTTTGTGTGAGATATATGTGTGTAGGATTATATATGCATCTTGCCGTAGGTTCTCAAACTGGATTGCAACTTCCTAGACCACAAAGGAAATGTATGTGATTATGATGGCATAAAAAAGAAAGAAATTGAATGTGATCTCTCATCCCATAGTGAGAGTATCATTTGGAGTTTTATTTTAGAAAAGGATGTGTTTGGATATGTTGGGTTCACCACGCAAATTGGGTGCGCCATTCTGAATCATGGTTAAGCTATGTTTGAAAGCTGGCTTTGGAGTTGAAAAGCTCTGGAAATGAACTGTCTTGGATCTTGCAGCAAATAGCAAAGGCATACTTAAAAGCTTGTTTAGTGTTTTATAGCAGAAACCACTTACTAGGCCTTACTCAAAAGCTGCTCATAGATACAAAACAGGACATTTCACTTCCCCCAGGGAAGATCTGTATATTAAGCCTTGCAGTGTTATATGAAGCCAGTAAAGATGGGGTCCTCTAATACCTGATAGCAAATGCAAGACACCTTATACCTGTGAACTAGGACACCGTGTTAATTACATTTGAGCACTTTAGTTTCCCTTGTTCAAAGCAGCTTCAACAGAAGTCATTTGTTCCGTATCCATAGATTCTGCTAGGCTAGGTGATTTGTGCATAGAGCTTGTATATATAGTCTCCTTTTATTGATCAGCAGATTCTCATTATATAGGCCTCATGTATGGGTAGTGAGCATTTAGTATTCCAGTGCAAAAGGCCTTATTTCCCTGGTTCTGAGTAGTCTAACAACTTGCTTTCTAGAGTTTTCCGTTCACTCTCTAGCTGTTGGGTGCTCTATTTAGCAGCCTTCTGCTTGATTTGATGGGGGCGGGGTGTCACCAAATCCTAATAGCTAGTTTGCTTTCTTTCTGTTTCCAACACAAGAAGAGACATACATGGAGAATGTGATTTTCATGGCTCCTCAGTGTTAACCACCCTAGAGAATTCCTGAGAAGACTTAACTCTTCCCTCTACCCCCAAACCCTGCTCATTTGGTTATTTACCAACCACCTGACATCTGTTTAGCCTACTAGAATGCACTCTGATGGCAGGAACCATGTGCTGTCATCCGCTGAACCTGACATAATAAAGATCCAATATGTAACCCTTTAGGGTAGTGGTTCTTAGTATACCATTCCAGATCGGCAATACCAGCCTCGTAACAAGCTGATTTTGTAGGCCTCACCCTGACTTGCTGAATTGGAAGCTCCTGGATGCAGTCTGGCTGTGTGTTTTAACATTCTAAAGAGGGCTGGCATGTGTTTTAGGTTCTGAGAACCTCAGGTTTAATGAGTTCTTGCATTAGGTGACTTAAGTTTGTTAAGAAGACTTTTAAAAAAATCTAAGAAAACATGTATTTTTATTTTACTTGTATATGTGTTTAGTCTGTCTGTATGTATGTGCATTGCATGCATGCCTACTACCCGTGAAGGCCAGAAGAGGGCATCAGATCTTCAAGGACTGAAGTACAGACAGTTGTGATCCTTCATGTGGATGCTGAGAACTGAAACTGGATTGTCTACAAAAGCAGCAGGTGTTCTTAACTGCTGAGCCACCTTTCCAGTCTCCGTTATGTGAGGTCTCTGATTTAGCTTTGCTCCCAAGGCTTCATAGAATAGATGGGAAAAAGATAAGAATATATATATTTTTGAGGTATGAGTCAGTGAACCAGTTAGTTGAAACTCTTTGAAGACTTATTTCACAGGATCTGGCCTTCTGAGAATCCTGTGGGAAAAAAAAAAGAGATTGTAAATGTGAGTATTATACATGATTAATATTGAAAAATAAAATCATTAAGGCCAATTATAGAATATATGTCCCGGTATGAAAGTGTTTTTATTTGACATAGTAATTCTACTTGCAAAAATGTACCCTAGGCAAATGGTCAGAATGTTATTGCTGTCATTCCAGCAGTGACTTTATATGTATTATGATCTCTAAATGTTTAACTGTGTGGAACACATAAAATGAAATTATGATGTCACCCCTCTTTGGGTCATCATCTAGCTAGTGAGATATTCTTGAATTTTAAGTGGGGATTAATGGAAGGTTTGATGTTTAAGACTGAGTGAGAAAAAGCAGTTTCTAAACATCACACATGAAATTTGTATAAATGCCATAAAAAGTGAAAGCATGAACTTTTCAATACCTTTCTGGGATTGTGTAATAGACTTGATTTCTTTAGCTCTATCTGACTGTTTTGATTTGCTTATAATGACTAGATATTTATATTAGAGTTTATTCATGTTTATAAATATTAAAAGTTAATAGGAATAAATGTACCCATGGTTCTACTTGATGAGAAACTGTTAGGCTCATGTGTGCCCATTCCTGTCTAGTTTTATTCTGCATGTATGTGTGTATTTTTGTATGATAAAATTGGTCAATCACACTTCAGCAGTTTTTGAAGGTTCATACTTCAAACCTTGGACCCATCCGTAATATTCTTCCTCTCAAACAAATGTTTCTAGTTTTCAACGTTTTTTTGTTGTGATTACGAAAACACTAAAGAATGTTTAGTGTTCTGAAGTTTACTTTTCAAAGAACTTTCTCAGGCTGTTGGCACATGCCTGTAATTCCAGCACTTTGCAGACTGAGTCAGGAAGATAGCATAGTTAAGGCCAGCCTAGGCTACAGAATGAGATTCCATTTGAAAAAAAAAAATGAAAGGAAAAATAATTCTACATCCATTGAATGTATGTGCTTCCAGAGAAGGCCTGGGGTGGTGGGGGGGGGGGGGGTCGTCGGGGAGAGAATGGATGGGAATTAGTAAAGTCGACTTTTCTCATAGAGGTGAGAAGATGAAGGCTGTGCAGGAAGGGAAGGAAGAGCGTGTGTGTGTGTGTGTGTGTGTGTGTGTGTGTGTGTGTGTGTGTGTGATAGTCAAAACCCCGGGGGAGGAGGCTGAGGTCTGTAACACAAAGGCAGGATTCCAGGCTCAGACCCGCAAAGCACAAACACCAGCCACGTTCTGAGAGCCAGGCAAGTTGCTGCCTCCCTCTAAAGACACTTAACTCCGCTGCTTGGATCCCTCCCCACCCCAGCTTGAGTGAGATACATAACACAGGAAAGGTGGCATTCAGACTCGTCGTTCTCAGTATTCGAAGCAGATTTAAACCGTATCAAGTCCATCAGGGTGAATCTGTACTAGACATCATTCAGAAGCAGCTGGCTATGGAGTCCTGGCCCACTGCCTACAAAAGTACCTACATTTCCTTCTATATAACTCAGTTGCTCAAATATTTTGCAGCTCTATTGCAGTTTAGTTTTAAAAAAAAAAAACAACATTTAATCTTTGCTCCACTTGAAATTTTCCTTAGGGTAAGGAGTGTGATAATTCCCCAAAGGCCCTGGATTATGGTATCTGTCTTAACATCATGGATCTGAAATTCCTTATTATGAACTAACTTTGTTTTTAAAAGTCTGCTCAGTTATTCTCTTCATGAGTCGCCAGTACTAACCACTTCATTTGTGATATGTTGTATTATTAACTGCTATTACCAAGTTCCCTCTCAGTACTAAAAAAAAAGAAAAGAAAAGAAAAAGAAAAAGAAAAAAGAAAATGAGGAACTTTCCCTCTCCCAACGCTTTCCATGTCCCACTCTCAAATCCACACTATTCTATAGTTATATACACACACACACACATATATATATATACATAAACACATACATATGTTTATATGCACATATGACCTACTGAGCCATATTAGTGTTACCCTTATTTTTATGTGTTTAGAATTGACCACTTAGGATTGGGATGGAGTTTCTGAGGATTCTCTGTCCCCCAGCATCCAGTGACTGCCTATAGATAGGGTTGGGACTTTGAGAACCTGTTCCCTATCCATTCAGCATGTTGACTGGTGTGGTCTTTGCAGCCATATTGTTGTGGGTTCATGGATGCAGCCCCTGTCCTGTCCAGGAGATGACAAGCTTGCAGAAGGTGTCCCAGTGGTCCTCCAGTCTTTCTCTCCCCCTCCAGGATGCTCTCGGAGCTTAGGTGTGGGGGTTGTGCTGTAGATGACCCATTTAGGGTTTGGAGTTACTGTCACTCATCCTCGGTATTTGACCAGTTGTGGAACTCTCTCTCAGCCTGTGCCCACTGCAAAAAGGAGCTTCTTTGATGGAGGTAAGGGCTGTACCTACCTCAGGAGTCAGGATGAGTATGTAGAAGGCAGTGTTTGTCTTGATGGTCATTTTGATTATATATGATTTTAGCACCTCCTTATTAACTGAAAAATGAGTAAGAAATCTGACACCTTATACCCTGAAGTTTCCTATCACTTAAGAATAAGAGCTCTATTTCTTCACAACCCTGTATTTTTTCCCTTAGTGTTTTAAAGTTTTACTTTAGAGCCAGATTTCTCTTTCACATTTCCCTATCATATCCATGTATTCTACCTTTTTTATAGATAGTATAAATTAGCCGGTTCTTACAGTTTGCTAACTGTTCACCAGAAACTCATTGATCTATTTATGTCATAACCAGGCACATTACTGAATGGGGCTGCAATTTCTCTTAATTTACTTGATGTTCTTGGGATTTAAAGATGTGAAGCCATTTTGAAAATACTGAGTAACCTTCTCCTGCTTCATGTTTTTCTCTTATTTTTTTCTCATCACTGGTTTGATTGAGGAACATTTCCTAAATAGTATTTAATATGAGTGATGATGATCTGTATCCTCTTCAAAAAGTGGCTGAAACTATGGCAAATGTTTCTAAGGACTGTGGTGGTAAATTATAGTGAGTTCGTGTGGGACTAACGCTGTTCCACAAACCTGTTTCTCTCCCACTGCTTTATTTCAATCTTCTCATTCCATTCCTTACATAACTGTTGCACCAGCTCAGGTTCCCTTCCTTTTTTAACTTCTCTGACTAAATCCAGATTATGACCCTTCAAACGACTTAGCATGACTTTCAGAGTTTCTTATGGTTTTCTGTTCCTCCTGGCCCTTTTGAGATTTACCCTTCACAGCTTTACCCATTCTTGATTCATGAACATACTATTTGGGACCCGGCATCTTGAATTATTGCATTCTCCAAATATTTTCTTTCAAGATTCTAATGAGTGATACATGTTTGTTATTATCAATTGTTTCTATACTTGGAAGGTCTTACTGACAGCCTTTTATAAGATTACGTTCAGCCACTATTCTTTCCACACTAGCCTAGTGGCTGCCTACGATGTTTCTGGCCTCCTTCCCACTTAGGGTTGACAGTGCTTTCTTGGTTGACTAATAGTGTGTTCATTGGTCTCTTAAAATAGCCCATTTTCTTATTAACTAAACTTAATAAAGAACAGACTCTTCCTGGGCAGAGACTCAGTTTTTTACTCTGAGTACTTGGGTTGGTTGTAGCACGAGTTTGGATCTTCTGGAATGTTGGCTAAATGAATAGGTGGCCTTCTCTTCACAGTGACATTTGTTGAGAATTTCAGGCTGAATGATTAGTGGAACTGAAATAAACTGTAATGTTTGGAGTCATAGTGTGTCTACTCAGGCCTGGGTTCTGTAAAAGAGCCAAATGCACCCACCTGCTTACCCATAGTGGAGACTTGAACACTTACCAGACCATAGCAAGCACTTAACTCCAAACTCACCCTGGCCTTCCTTTTTTCCCCAGCTCTCTTGTCTGAGTTTGACCCGAAGGTATCATATCTCCAACCATGGCTTCATGTCTAACATCCTGCAGATTCAAATTTGCCTTTAATTCCACTTTATTCGAATGTTTTTATTTCCTCAGAGGCTCTGCATGTTTCTATGACCACTTCTCTATTTCCTTTGTCCCAGGTGTGAACCCTCTCTCGTGCCTGAAGAACCACCTGCCTAATGAGTAACTGGGTCCCTGGTGGAGCCTGGTTAGATTGTATGTGGGGTGGAGGGGGCACATTAGCAATACATTTAAGTGATTGTATTTTACCTCAAACTTCCATTTTTCATCATAATTATCTACGGGGACATGCAAAACCAAAGTAGGGATAATGAACCTAAGGCTTAGAGGGAATAATTTGCTTGCGATATAACACGGATAAATTTTTCTGCCAGAGGGTAGATGATGATGTATCATTTGCACATGGCATGGTTCCAGAAGGTTCTGTGATAATGATGACTAGCTCAGCAACACCAGCTACGGTTTGTCCTATTGAGAACTCTTTGGAGGGTGTTCTGAGGATGGAGCTTGGAAACAAATTGAAACCTGCTTCTCGGTGATGAGTCCCATGGGGTATTTGGCTTTGACAATACTTAACAGTACATGAGAACTGTTGATAAACTTAATTACTTACCAATGGCTCAACATTGAGAACCAAAAGCTCAGATGAAGAACAAGGTCCTTTGCACAGCAAGTGCCCCATGAGAAAGGAAGCAAAGGTCACTGTTCTCTGAGAAGAGTTAAATAGCTGTGAAATTGGTTTTGTTAGGTCTTATTTCACAGGGACAGGTGGTTTCCCTCTTTTTCTTTGTGTTCTAATTTTGCCAGTCCATACAAAGGATAATCATTTAGGAGCAAAAGCATCCTAATATTGGTTGAAAAGTTGTCCAATAATGATACCATTTGTATTGACTGATTTTTTTTCTTGTAAAAACTTTGTAAGTAAGAAATATGATTACCTCTATTCATAGACAAACTGATGCTCAAAAGGAATGAATGACTTGAAGAGGCCACTCAGTTAGCAGGCAAAAGAACCCAGCACTGGCTGGAGAAGCCAAACTGCCTGTGGTTGTACTCCTGGCTGTTCTGACATTGTATTTGGGATCTCCGCTTGAGGACCGCTTGCCAAGAGCTGCCTGGTCTGAGAGCCTATGGGAGTAAATGAGCTCTGTGGATGAACTTACTAAGGAAGAAGGGATGCAGTTCTGAAAAAGAAGTGGCAGCTAATTCAAGCCCAGGCTTTTGGTTGGGTAAGAGTGGGAACTAGAGTTCACATGAACATGAATAGGAGGCTAGTCTAGATTACAGCCTTAATAATTCTGGGGCTATTGTTACCTTATCCAGTGTCCTGGGTCAGAGAAGATGACGAGATGATCCATGGATATAAATTATTGTGATCATGGAGAAATGATGAGAAGCATAGATCAAAAGACTAGCACCAAGGGAGACACTGGATTCGTTTTAAGAGTGCAGGTTGCTTAGTCTCAGAGTATAAAAGCAATGAAAGGCTGCTTCTAAATCTAGGGAGGCTGAGGAGTCTCTGTATATGGGAGAGGCAGGAGACCTCAGTGTGAGCTTCTGTCTACGGGGCTGGCTTCATCAGAGAGAACTGATCCACCAGAAAGGGAGATGGAGATGTGGGAGAAGGAATTCAAGAGCTTTATACATATTTTGTTGTAAAATCTATTTCTTTGGCTTTTGAAGTTAATCTTGTGAAAGGTTGAGAAGTCCCACACTCCTATCTTTATGAGAACTTCTCAATATTATTCACCTCAGGCACTCTCATTTCCTCTGATGTCAAGATTCTGTGGTTTTACAAGTGGAGATTGGCATTAGATATATGGAGACTTATCTAGGTCATGTTTCACAATTAATGTATTCTACCCTCAGGATATTAGTAGCTTCTTTTCACTTATAATCAGATTTTTTATTATTCTTAATGACCTTTTAACCTATTTTCACACAAAGTAAAACTTCTCCTCTGAGAATGACAATCCTTTATTAGACTTGGCCATTAAAGCTTTTAATACAGAGAAATATTTTTGTGTGGGTTTAGAGACACCCCCTTATCAAATTCCCTTGTATTTGGAGAAATATGCTGCTTGGCCCATTTTCAAGTAATGAGAACTCTAAATAGAGCCACACTTTTTTTCCCTCCTAATTTGCTGCTTAAAAAATTAGAAAGCTTGCTTAGATATGAAAAATGTAAATGGAAATAAAAATAGGAATGAAAACGAGCCCCAGATTTAGCAAAGATGACTTCCCTTTTGAATGCTGCCAACCCAAGCCACCCTTTACCGATGCTTCTGTGTTATATGTTTTTAATGGAAAGCAGCTGCCTGGGAAGGCCTTGTTTACAATGGATCTATGCCACAGCTCTTCATTGTAGCTATAAATAATGTCAACGTACTCTCCCATCCAGCAGCCTAAATGCTAATCCCACCCCTCTATACCAGATGAAGTTGTATTATTTGTTTCTCCAGCATATTCATTGTCATCCTGTGCTATCCCCATCTCCCAGGGCAATGCTGACCTATATCACACCACTCATTACTGCCGGTGATTGTTCCCAGCTGAGGCTGTCGGCCAGAGGGCACTCTACCACCCGGCTACTCTGTTCTCAGTTATGTCATGACAGCTCTGTCTTCTTTTTATTCTTTCTTCCAAGCTGTTTTCATGGTCTTCGGTCTGGGGCTGGGGCTGTAGGAGAGGAAAGCCAACACAAGGAACGTTTGTGTTAGCATCAAACACAGTCAGGCAGAGGGCTTGGCGGTTTCCCCAGGTGAGGATCGCTGCTAGAAATATAATGTGGCTCCTGAACCATGAGAGTGAATTCAAGGTCAGGGAGAAACTGTGAGATGGGGTTTGGAATTGCATTTTCTTGGAAAATCTGGTCTGAACAGATCAAAAAAGAAACCACTCAGGAGTAGCGCCTTGTGTTCATTCTGCCTAGAGCCTGGGGACTCAGAGACTCCAAAACTCTTCTGTGCGGGTGTGACTTCTGGGCAAGGCATGTTTCCATTGTTTAAGACCCACATCATGTATCACATATACAAAAGAAGATGACTAAGTATGAGCCAACATCAGGAGGAAGGAAGAAGGGATGGGGGAAGAGGGAGAGGAGAGAAATTAGGGAGGGAGAGGGAGGAGGGAGGGGGAAAGAGGGAGGAAGAGGAAGCAAGAGAGGGGAAACCCAGGGCCAACAGTGGGGAAGATCTGCACATTAATAGAAAGAAGAAAGTTGAGTTTAAACTGATTGGTAAGTGTAGCCCACAGTAGGAACAAAGGAGGCTGCTGCATATGAAGATAGACTCAGAAGTTTCCCTGAACTTGGTTTTGATGTCAGACGAAGGAGCGGTTCACTAAACACTTTGGGAGGGCTGATGTTTTTCTCAGCTCATGGACAAACCTCCCCCTCTTACCCTTGCCAGTGGGAAGAGTAAGGAGCTGATATTGGGGTTCAGGGGGCACCTGCTGGGAGTTGTTCTAGATCCCCGTGTCTCTTAACTAAGAGTGAAGCATACAGCTGGATAAGCAGCAGAGAGCTTATTGGGATAGTCTCCTATCTAGTGGGGAGGACGGTGAGGTTGACTAGGGAGGGAGGGGGTTTAGCAGCCAACAACCCTGTCTGGTGAAGAGTAGGGCTTTACCGCAGCATGGGCCTTTGCCCCGTGTGTGCTTAATGTGAGCTTTTCCTCGCTCTTCTACATGTAGTTCTATATATGCCTTCATGGGTCACAGGTCTCATTCACACTTTAAGTCTCCACCCAGGGGTACATGCTCCAGTACTATAATGAGTCAGAGGCTACACTGGCAGCCTTCATCTTTGCCAAATGGGGTTTCTTGTAAGATAATTTTTAAGGCTTGACATAAGGTCTCCCTAGCTTCATCCTCTGTACTTTTTTCATGTCTTACCTTTGCCAGATAGTTAGCTATCAGTACACCATATATTCTCCCCTATGACTTAAGAAGGTCTACCTGCGGTATTCTAACAGTGAGTCAACACAGACAGCAGCTGACAACCCTTGATTGAAGAACATCACCAACTCCACAGAAGACCTAATACCCAAGGTTACAAGAACTTTAAGATGTAGATTTTAGGAAACCATACTTATTTATGAAACTACCATAAGTACTACTACTCAGAGAGCTTATGAATAGAAATAAAATTATCTAAATTTAAATTGTGAACCCCCAAACCCCATTCTTAAATTGAAAAATGTACACAATTCCTGCCTCAAAATGATAAAAATATTAAGCAGAAGATGTTTCCCAGGACCAGCACAAGAAGACACAGACGTGAATTGCATGGTAGGAAGGTGAACACGAAGATCCCTCTCTCCTGGAGTTTGATAAGCTACAAAAGAGCTCCCAAAGAAGCAAATCTAAAAGAAAAAATGCTCCAAGAAATACCCACAATTCTTCTCCACAAATTAGAGGTTCAGACCCTGGTTGTCGGGATAGATTGAAGCCTAGCTCAATAGAGGACATGAAAGACCCCTCTCTTAGACATAACATATCAAGGAGACTCCCAGATCATCAAGTGGAAGCGGGCATCTCTAAAGACAGAAAACAAACACAGAGGGGAAAGAACTGGACTGACATTGGACTTCCCCAAGGAAGCATTAGACACAGGAAGACAGGAAGTTTTGAACCTGTAATGCCATGTTTAGCCAAACTGATTCATTTACAAGAGCCAAATGTTTTTCAGACATATAAAAAGGTAAAGTCTATTACCTGAAACCTCATTGAAAAGAATCAAAACAGTATGCATTCCAGAAAAAGTAAAAGTATGCCCAAAGAAAACAATTTAAGAACTTATGGAGATTTTTTTCCCCAAGATAGGAGTTCTCTGTGTAAACCTGGCTGTCCTAGAATTCACTCTGTAGACTGAGCTAACCTTGAAAATCAGAGATCCACCTGCTTCTGCCTCCCAAGTGCTGGGATTAAAGGTATGCACCACCACTGCCTCGACTATAGTCTACAGATTGAATTCTAGGACAGCCAGAGCCACATAGTGAGATCCTGTCTCAACCCCCCTCCCCCGCAAAAAGTTTCAGGAGTTAGAGAATACACAAATAATTGTAGTTATGTCTAAATAATTGTTCATTAGTAGAAAAAATTCTGTATTATTTTTATGCAGAATTGAAAGACATTAAAGGAAATGGGAAATGACATTTATTTCTTTTTCAGTAAGACCAGATGATATTAACTAATGCTACGTGGTTAGGGAAAAGAAAGTACAGACATTGATATGCCAGCAGGATGCTTCATCTCAGAATGTCTGAACTGATTCCAAACAGAACAAGAAGCAAGGGAGAAAGAAACAAAACATAGAAATTAGAAGAGAAGTATTTGGTAAATATGAATAGGTTAAACTCCCCCATTCTGGATAGAAATTCCAAGGTTGAATTAAAGGAACAAAGCTCCAGGCTGTTCAGGAAGCATCCAAAGCCAAACAAAGCTAGAACACTGGGATGCAAACTATGAAAAAAAAAAATAGGTTGGTATTTGCCCTTCAACAAATACAGGCAAAACAAACTCTCAGGGGAAAATGAAGTCATGGTGCAAAGCATGAAAGACACATTGATTAGACAAACCCATTAAGAAACATAGTAAGGGATATGCTTTTGCCTTGTAACACTTGTGGGGTGGTGGGAACTTTAAGAGTTGGATGCTATAGTCCCACTTCTTCCTTGTGAGGTCTACAAGTATAAGTAGCAAGAAATGAAAACAAGAAGGTTTATCACAAGAGGTAAAAGCCACTCGGTAGAACTTAGAACAATGAAAATATGGGTTAATTTAAGTTGTAAGAGCTAGTTGGTAACAAGCCTAAGCTATTGGCTGAGCATTTATAATTAATAAGAAGCGTCTGTGTAGTTATTTGGGACCTGATAGGCAGGCCTGACTTTCCCCCTGGGAACTTACCAAGGTTCTAGAGTTTTAGAGGTGGCAATAAGCTGCATGTATGGTCAGCAAGGCCCTTTTTCCTCTTTCTTTCTTTCTTTCTTTCTTTCTTTCTTTCTTTCTTTCTTTCTTTCTTTCTTTTTTTTTTTTTGGTTTTTTCGAGACAAGGTTTTTCTGTGTTGCTTTGTGCCTTTCCTGGAACTTGCTTTGGAGACCAAGCTGGCCTCAAACTCACAGAGATCCACCTGCCTCTGCTTCTCGAGTGCTGGGATTAAAGGCGTGTGTCACCACTGCCCGGCCCTTTCTTTTTTCTTTCTTTCTTCTCTTTCTTTCTTTCTTTCTTTCTTTCTTTCTTTCTTTCTTTCTTTCTTTCTTTCTTTCTTTCTTTTTTTAATTTTGAACCAGTGAGATGATGCTTGCTGCCATACCTGACTGCTGAAGTTCAATTTTTTTGGACCTACATGGTGGATGGAGAAAACTGTCAAGAGCTTGCCCTCTGGCCTCCAAACCCACTGGCTGTGGCATAAGGACACACAGACACAGATAGATAGACAGACATGGATGGACAGGGACAGACACACACACACACACACACACACACACACACACACACACACACACACACTTACTTGCCTATACAGACAAAAAAGTTGAAGGGAGACTAACAAAACATTTTAATTATGATGAGAATTGTGAAAGTTAACATGGATTCTTTCACTGTTTTGCCAAAATTTTCTGCTTTGCTCAAGGTTTTTTTTTTTTTTTTTTTTTTTTTTTTTTTTGTAAAAGTGTAATGGGCTCACCCCTCCATCCCCTGGCAACGTGAGCTGCTAAGTTGTCATGAAGCGATCCTCAGACAGAGCATTTCCCTTCCTTAATAACATTTGCTCTGTGGAAGGCACCAGCAAAGACGGAGGCAGCTGTGGTCACATGCAAGCAATTTTCTGATACCTTGATTCACGCAGGAAGTGGAAACGATGGATTTTTAATTTATTTCCTCATATGCACTGTAGAACGAAGAACATGTGAGAGTATTTAATGAGTGAATTAATTTTTTTTTTCAGTGCTCAGTTGATGAGAACAACATTGGAACACTCCCGAATGCGGGTGTATAATAAGACGGTGCTTTAAGCACAAGCGATGGGGTGTCAGGTGGAAGCTGCATTCCGTTTGGCACACATCATTAAACAGCGTCTGATAGGAACAGATGTTCAATTTTTCACAGTGAGGAGGTGGTTCAAGATATTCTATCGCAACATAACATGATGAAATGGTATAATTTGCCATGAAAATAAAATAAGCTATCTGTCTTGGATGTGGCAATTTGTATCTGTTTGTGAACTGAGTTGTTGATAAGTTTAGTTTTCTGTCTGTGGTGGAAAACAAAGATGATTCCGAAGGTTACAAATACTCCTAGTGTATATATTGGCTATTGTCACATTATATTTATCCAGTGACATAGGTAGGCAGCATCTTTAATTATCAACAATGTAGATGTAACAGTATTATTAAATAAGAAACACAGAGCCAAATGCAGAGTTAAAAGCCCAAGAGGTCAGGGCAGTAGCTAAGAGCTGAGACTAAAAAAAACCTTTCTTATCCTTCGCTGCCACTGTCGTCCTTCCCCTCTGAAAGAGACCTACTTCCTGTTTATCTGTCTTTTTATTGACTTTCTGTTCTGCCTTCTCATTGGTTGTAAACCCAACCACATGACCTCCTCATCACTGCCTGTCTATACAGACCTCCAGGTCTTCTATGGTTGGTATTGAGATGAAAGGCGTGTGCCTCCAGGCTGGCTGTGTCCTTGAACACACAGAGATCTGCCTGTCATGTGATCAGGATTAAAGGTGTGGGCCACCACTGCCTGGATTCTGTTATGGCTTGCTATTAGCTCTGACCCCCCACCCCCGGCTTTTTATTAATATACAAATAAAATCACATTTCAATACAAATAAAATATCACCATAGAACAATGTCTTAAATTGTATCCTTTAAGGCTTGTATTTCCTTATATTTACCATGGCATCCTTTATAGCTTCCTCATTCTACCTGTTACCTATGTCAGGAAGTCTCTCTTTAAAGCTCCACATCCTGATTAAAGCTCAGCCCTAAGTGGAACACATGTATTGTACTCCTTCCTCTCAGGACTCAATGACCATTGTGGATGGGAGGGGGGCACAGAAAGAATACAGGAGCTAGAGTTGGTGGATAACTACAAGGAAACAGTGTCTTCTGCAACAGCGCGGCAGCTATACACACAAGTTCATAGCAGTTGCAACAGTATGCATAAGACCATGAAAGTTCAAGCCAGGCCAAATCCCAGCATGGAGAAGAGACTTGGGCTGGTTGTAGCCCTAGCTGAGAACTATTGGCAGTTCTTTGCTTCTGGGAAAAGAGGGATCAGTCTTCTCTAAGTGTAGCTGCTCATAAGTTGATCATGGTCCAGTGAAAGACTACATATCCAAGAATACTTGGGCAGCATGAGTTGAACTTGATGAAGACATAAAATAAGAGGGATGGATCTTGGAAGAGTTGGGGGATGAAGGGTGAATATGATCAAAATGCACTGCATGAGATTCTCAAAGAACTAATAAAAATATAAAAACACAGACACTCATCCTCAGCACGCATTTTTCTAACAATGCTCTTGTCAGATATTTTTAATGACTACATTCATTATTGTATCAGTTTCTCATTTTTGTTTTGGTCTGTATTTCACTCAAATTACCTAGTATCAATTTGTCTTCTCATAATGTGATAAAAATGCGAAGAAAATTGCATAAAACTAATTTCCTCAGCATACTACAGAATTCAAGAACTGTTCATATTTTAGATTACCAGCAGGTAGAAAAACATTGTCACTAAATACCCCATGATGTTTTCCAGGCTTCTAGCTATAAGACTTTAATTATATATGACAGATTCTGGTATGTTTTGTTTCCATTTTAATTTGATTATGCAAATTTTAAAATTTCTCCCCTGCCTAACTTTTTTAAAGACCCACTGATCATCTGAAAGTGTTCAATTTTCATATACTTGTATAATTTTTAGGGGGAGGAGTTCTCTTGTTATTGATTTCCAGTTTTATCCCATTATAAATGACAAAATATGAGAAGCTATAATTGTTTTATATTTCTCAAAACTTGTTTAAGTCCTAAACTATTTTCGCTAAAATTCTATTGGCTGCTGAAATTCTACCTACATTCAGTAGCTGTTTGGTAGAATATACTATAGATATATTTTAAGGTTCATTTGATCTGCTGTATAATTTAATTCTCATGTTTATTGGTTTTCTGGGGGCAGGGATCTAATTAACCTCTCTATTTATGAAAATGGTATATTGAAATCACTCACTACTTCTGGAATAGAGTCTGTGTGTTTATGTCCAATAATGTTTGTTTTATGAAACTAGATATGCCAACACTTGGTTGTGCATATGTTTATAATTGTTAAATCCTTAAGAAACTTTCCCTTTATCAATACTATGTCACGGAGGCAATTCTCAAATTACCACAAGGAATGAAATAGCAAAGATGAGAGCTAGATGACATGGATATTAAAAAGCTAATTCATAGGATTAAGGATGTAGAGTTGATTCTTTGAGAGGATAAATATGCCTGACACACCTTTACCCAAACCAGCCCAAAAGAAGGGAGAGGAGACTGAAATGAATATATTAAGACTGGAAAGCTGACATCATAAGGGATGTCAATGAATACAGAGGAGCATTTAGGAATGTTTTGAGAATTTATAATCTAATAAATTACAAAACTTAGAAGAAATATATACATTTCTAGACATATGATCTGCTCAAATTGAACAAAAGTGTTATAAAAAATCCGAAACAGTTTGGTAATAAGCAATGAGATTGAAGCAGCATCCAACAGTTTCCTAATATAGAAGATTTCGGGTCCAGGTGGTGGAAGTCACTATAGAATGCTACTAGACCTTTGAAAAGTAAGTACCACCAATTATCCTGAAACTATTCCACAAAATAGGTAAGCAAAGGGTCCCTTACTCTTCTGTGAATCTCTATAAGCCACCAACTAAAACCAGATGAAGACAGAACCATCAACACGAAGGAAAGCTATAGGCCAATATACTTGATTAACATTATTGTCAAAATGCTTTAAAATCCTTGCAAAAAAATCAACATATTAAAAAGACCATATGCCATAATTAAATTGGTTTTGTTTCAGGAAAGCCAGGGATGGTTGAATGGATGCAAATCATGAAATGTAAGTAGAATCAAGGACAAAAATTCACAAAATCATCTCAATAGTTGTGGGAAAAAAAAGACCCTTGACAAAATTAGACATCATCTCATGAGAAAAGCCTTAATGAAATGAGGAAGAGAAGGGCGTACATCTAAATAATAAAGGCAGCATACAATAAAACTATAGCCACCACTATACCAAAAAGGGGAAAACTGAAAGTATTTCCCTACAATCAAAAATGAAGCAAGGGTTTCCTTGGTCACCTGTCTTATTCAAAATAGTGCTTGGAATCTTATCCAGAGTGATAAGGCAAGAGATAAATACACTATCTAGATGTGAACAAAGAAGAAACCAAATTATTTCTATTTGCAAATGATACAGTCTTGCACTTAAAAAATTCCCAAACTCTACCAGAAGACATAGATTTGAAAAATACATTCAGCAAAAAATCAGGGTACAAAAGTTATAAAAAGAGGTGGTGAGATGGCTCAGCAGTTAAGAGCACTGGCTGCTCTTTTAAAGGACCCAGGTTCAGTTCCCAACACCCACATAGTGGCTCAGAGCCATCTGTACCTTCAGTTCCAGTGGACCCAACACTCTCTTCTAGCCTCTGTGGGCACCAGCACAAATACGGGCAGGAAAAAACATACACACATGTAAAATTTTTAAAAATGACTAAAAGGAACTAACAGACTTTTAGGATGAGAGAAGGCTCAGGAGGAAGTATCTGCCACACAAGCATGACCATCTAAGGTTCAGTGAGAGACTGAACTGTCTTAAAAAAATAAAGTGAGGAGTAATTGAGAAGACAGCTGATGTTGGATGTTGACCTCTGGTCTCCACTCACACATAACATGGAAGTACAGGTGTAAAATTTTCTCTTTCAATACCATGTCCATAAAAACCAATCACCAAATTAGATAAGAAACAACAAAAAAATCCATCCTCATTCAAAAACCACTATGACTAAGTGAGAGAGAGACAGAGAGAGCAGAGAGAGACAGAGACAGAGAGAGACAGAGAGAGAGACAGAGAGACAGAGACAGAGAGATTGAGATGGAATAAACTTGAAATTAGGTGGGTAGGGAGGGTATGAGGGTATGAGGGACATGGGAGAAGTTGTGGGAGGGAAAAGAATATAATCAAAATATATTGTATAAAATTAAAAATTCAAAAACTAAAAAATGTGGACAACCTTTAAATTAAAAATTATACTGAAGAAAGAACCTGAAGATATTAGAGTTTGGAAATAACTCTTTTGTCTATGGATTGGGTACATCTACATAGAGAAAACAGCCATATTGCTTCATGTATCCTATAGATTCAATGAAATATGAATAGTTCATGCTTTAGTATCTTTCATATTTGAGGGTGCATTGTACACCGTCACAAGTTTTAGTTTCCTTGCTTGTAAATTGTGGTGTCACTGGCAGGCACCCCTGTCTGGAAATGGAGAACCTCTCTTGAAGAAAGTGGGGAGAACAGAGAGAGGGCGGGGATGTGAGTAATTCCCGAATGGTGAGATTTGAGCACTTGTGAAATCTCCAACCCTTACTTGGAAGTGTCCAGACTGCGTAGGATGGGAGGTCAGATGTGCAAACCCAGACGCTAGTGTCATTTGACAGAGTGGTAGTCGAGGCTCTGTAAGTGGCTCACCTGGGTATGGAAAGGATGGAGAGAGATGGTCATTGAGATCTGAAAACTGAGCACTGGGCAGTGCTATTTGCTGGCCACAGATGGAGGGCAGAGGGGAGGCTTCACTTAGTCAGGTGGAGCAACTTTCCCCAGTCATGGAACAGAATGGGCTCATTGACTAATACACCTGCTAGGCCCCCTGAAGTAGACTTTTATGACACTTAATCTATATTGAAGCTAACTCATACCAAACCCAACTGCCTTGTAGACATCTATTCAGCCTTCTTTCTAGATGGTATAAGAGATGTAGAAACTTACTTCTATTCTGTTTAATACTTGTAAAGATGCATTTCTTAAATTTGTAAGAATGAAGACAAATTCAGGGTTAAATATAAAGTAATAATCTCTTTTGAAGAACACATGCGTTTTATTCATATGAGTATAACTGAATGGAAGAAAAATTTGAGTTTATCATATTATTAAATTACTAGTTATTTTACTTTTGTTTTTGTAACAATGCTGGTTTTCTCTGAGGTGTTTTGTGCTTAGTCTTTGATGAACTACACACTTGTAAAAAATATTATTTCTGTATTAAAAACAAAACACTCGGAAGAACTCATCTGTGCTATAGAATGAAGGGCATTTGCCAGCCAAACTATCACTTAGACCAGTGTGGAGGTCGGGATTCATAGTATCATGAGAAAAAGAAAAACAAGTGTGGGAGTAGTTCCATCCTGGAATGAAAAGGATTTGGGTTCCTCGTAGTGATTTAGATCATAATAATGGGAAGGCTTCTAAAACCCAAATGTCTTTCACTCTGTAGAGTCACATTAAACTCAGCTTGTCACAGTTATTTATTTATCTATTTTGGGTAGGTGGGTGTGTAGCTGTGGTGCAGGTATCGAAGTCAGAAGACAACTGGTGGAGCTGGTGATCGTCCCATCATGTAGGTCCCAGGTATCAAACCCAGGCAGTGAGGCTTGGTTGCAGGTGCCTTTACCCGATGAGACATCTCACTAGTCCAATATAAGTTGTTTGGAGAGAGAGTGAAAATACCAGTGAGAACATCTACACCAACAATGAACTTTGCTATTCAAACATAAGGAGAGAATATACTGGCAGGGATAGGGAGTTTGGGAATTCTGAACCAAAGCCCCATCCACACATTTTAGGATCAAATGGCCAGTCAGTCTAACAGTAAAGCACAACTTTAGTTGAAATTAATTGCTATCATGAAGTTTCAAATTCTTAAGTGACTTTTTATAGTTGCCCCAGAAGTAGCAATGGTGTTAGTAAAGCATGTAGCTATCCTCATTGGAATTGTTTTTATATCATTGAAATTGTTTTTATATGCTGTCTTCCTGTTCTGCTGGATACAGTTTGCCTTTCTGAGGAAATCTGTGGTAGTTACTCAGTTTCTCTATAAATAGGGTTTGGGGTAAGTTCAACAATGAAGCCAATACCCTTGAAAAATAAGAAGTGAAGCTAAGTCCAGAGTTGCTCTGTCATTGTCTGCCTGACGTGGGAAACACGTGATGTTTTTGTCATATTTTCATATATAAAATTGGGAAAACAATTCCTCCCTTATTGGAAAAACTACATAAAACAACATATTTAGAGCTTTCTTTTCTAAATTCTGGGTCCCTTACATATCAAATAGCAGCATTCACTCTATCTTTATCTGTCTGAGAGAGTCTCACTGTTCCTTTATCAAACATCTGCTCACTATTACCATTTAACATTATTGTAAAAGTTTATACTGTACCTGTGGCTTCCAGAAAACAACTGGAATTGGATTTTACTTTTAAATTGATTAAGACAATATCTCTCTCCTGGCATTGGTATTACATTTATTGTCAAAACTAATAATATTGGGCCTGTAATGTGGTCCTTTACAATTTTGGTTAGTTCAATATTCTGTCATTTTTTTTTCTAGTGACTTGGGAGAGATGACTCTTTCTAAATATCTATAATTTTTGTTCTAAAGTACAACAAAATCAGATGTCTTACTTTTAAAATAGTAAGAATAGAATATTATCAATTAAAATTGTAAAACTGTTTTTCATCCTGTAGCTTGAGGCAACTCTTTTGAATTTGGAGTTACCGCCCCCCGCCATGGTCTTATAATCTGTACTTTGGAATGGGGTTATTGTTTCTGAATTATTTTATCCTAGGCACCTTTAAAAAGTTACTTTGTGTATATTATTTACTACTGTGACTACAGAATAGTAAGTCATTCTGTTCAGTGCTCTTTGTAAAGTAGTAATATAATTTTAGGTTGTGTGTTTTAAATATTCTAATCTAATGAATGTGGCTACATTAATTAGAGTAATGTGTGCATGTGTGTGTGGAGAGAGTATGTATTATGTACTATTTTGAGTATTTTATTAATTTTTCATTGCTTACCTACCCTGAGAGTCTGCTTGCCTTGAAATATCTCCTTTGTCTTCTGTCATCCATTGCATATCAGCTGCTGAGACATTTTCCATTGCACCGTTTTTCTTTTCTGTGTTTTTCTTGATATTTGACATTTAGATAGTACATGTGGTTAACAGTAACAAATAATACCACATGGGACTAGAAAACCATTCCAAATTATTGAACAATTGGTACAAATATCTCATTTAAAAAAAAAAGTCTTCAGGCAGGCATACTCTTCCAGCTTCTTTCTGTTCTTTTTGCTCTCCATCTCATCTTATACTAAGAATGCAAAAGAAAAAAAAGACCCTTTCAGACTCTGCCAGAGCTTGCTTATTTATTTATTCATTCCTTTGTTTATTTATTTTTACCTCTTAATAAGATTTATTTATGTGATGTGTCTGAGTGTCTAGCCAGAATGTATGCATGTGTGTGCCTGGTGCCTGCAGAAGTCAAAAGAGGGTATCAGATTTTTCTGCAACTGGAAGTACAAATGGTTGTGAGTCACTATGTGGGTGCTGGAACACTGGAAACCAACCCTGCCTTCTTTGTGAGAGCAACAAATGCTCTTATCCACTGAGCCTCCCTTCCTTTCTTCCTTCCTTCCTTCCTTCCTTCCTTCCTTCCTTCCTTCCTTCCTTCCTTCCTTCTTTCCTTCCTTCCTTCCTTCCTTCCTTCTTCCTTCCTTCCTTCCTTCCTTCCTTCTCTCTCTTTTTCTTCTTCTTCCTCTTCCTCCTCTCCTCCTCCTCCTCCTCCTCCTTTCTTCTTCTTCTTCTTCTTCTTCTTCTTCTTCTTCTTCTTCTTCTTCTTCTTCTTCTCAACAGGATTTCTTTGTGTAACAGCTCTGGTTATCCTGGAACTTTGTAGACCAGGCTGGCCTTGAACTTATCTGCCTCTGCCTCCTGAATGTTGGGATTAAAGGTATATGTTACCACTGCTTCCCTAATATCTTACCTTTTATATACTATCTTCTGGTTTACATCTGACACATTGGAGATGTTACTATTATTACCCCAACAGAGCACACTGTGAAATAATCAGTCAATCAGAAGCACAGATAGGTGAGAGGCTGAGAACCCCTCTCCCTGGACAGCCCTGCTGTCTGGATTCTAGACATACCTAGGGCATTTCTCAGAGAAGCGCTCAGGATGTGCATTAATTAGCTTCTTTTCAGATACTGCAGTGGAAGAGGATGTTTTCCTGTCAGCATGCACATGTTTCACCTGCTGGTCCTTAGGAAACTTGGGGCTCAGTGGATGCAGTTCTGGATCCCATTAGCCCAAGTCGGAAAAATTACTGAGCATACTGCAAAGGAAGGAGGTCAGGGCAGATTACTGGAAATTAGAAAAGGTGTGCCCAGTGCCCACCTTCAAGAAGCACAGTAATGCCCAGGGGACTCCTCATTCTCCCTTCAAGTAGAACTTGGCTTTTTTAGTTTTGTCATCTTGTCAGCATTCTGAAAATTGCCTTTCATATGAGATCCTGATTATCTTTTCAGGAACGTAAACTGTTTCTTAATGCCTTCCTTGTCTTCCAATGGTGCATCTAACATGTCTGTTTATTTCCAACTCCTTCAGCTTGCATCTCTTCGTGTCTCTCAGTTGGAGTTAGCTTTGTTACGATGTGATTCTTTTGGAAGTTTTTCCATCTTCCAGAGGCTCTGTTTCAGATGAATACTTCATTCTTTCATGTAGTACTATTCTCCCTTTTGCGGAATATCTGCACAGTTCACATTGGTTCTTCCTCAAGAAGCACTGGCCCGGGTATGGAGGCAGCATTAATGACCAGTGTTCTGCAAAGGCTCACCTTGTTCCTCTGACCTTGCCATTTGTGAATTAATGCAGGACAGGGAAGCTTCCTGCCTCATGGCAAATCACTGCTAACTTTCCTGTGATGCTGTTGTAATGAGAAAAATTGTGTCCCTTCTGCTTCCTGGTTCCTGTGGATATTCATGTAAGAGCTGCCTGTCATTACCCCGTCAGCGTAGGCATGCACAATTGTCGCCCCCCTCCTCCACTGATGAATCTACAGTACTCCCTCCTTCTGCATTTCTTCAGGATTCCCTGATCCCTCTGTGTTTCTCATTTCTAAGATCAGATGTGCTGCCTTCCAGAGGAATTAGAGTATGCACATAAACACCATAGAATGGACACTGGAAAAGGTGGAAGGGACCTTTATCTCCGTCAAAAAAGTCATTTGATGAAGGGATGTGGTCTCTTTCTAGTTTATGGCAGAGAAGTCCTCTGCTGTGCTCCTAGTAGGGATCTGCAGTGGTGTTGGGTGGAGGTATCCTCCTGTCTGCTTTTCTGGCTCTTCTCTTTCAGAAACATTTCCCTTTTTTTAGTCAAAATTCCTCTGGGTGACTTGTGAGCAGCTGTTTAATATTGCCCATGCTATTCTAGTTTGCATTTCTCAGGCTTTTATGAATATTTTAATAAATGGATGAAGGGATGAAAAGCAGGTTTGGGGCTTCTTTTTATTTATTTATTTTTTTCTGTATCTGCTTTTTAAGTCAAGGCGTCTGACACATTGGGAAGCTGCTGGCTCCCCAGTACATGGTTATTTATTTTTGAATTTGGCACTACAGCCCAAGTCTGCACAATGTGCCAGATTCATGCGAAGTGCTGGGAAATGCTTCTAGGCACCAGACAGGCTCTTCAGGGTCTTGCACCATGGCATGCTGTCACACAGGTTGTGTGTGCAGAACATCTCTCACACAACCAGTGAATCTCTCCAACAGGCAAAGGCTCAATGGCACTGAGTTTACACTGAGAACCCTGTGAAGAAATAGTCGTTAGGTGGAAGACTTGGTTTTCAGCTCTGAAGAGCAATGACTGTACAAATTGCCTTCAGACGTCAGAAAAAATGGGCTGTTGAGGTGTGTAGAGTGTATGCGAAGGGGGCTGGTGAGTCCTGCTCTTTGCTCTCAGCCGTGTTCTGCCCAGCACAGAATCAGGAGATGACTTCTGCATGTCATTCAGCTCTTTGTTTTTTCCTTTAAAACTCCTATTGCCCTGTGTCATAAATTCTTTCAGTCTGTTTTGATCGTAGGAAGTTTGTGTCTACTTCAATTTTAATGGATAGTTTTGCTAGGGATAGTAGTCTGGGTTGACAGTTGGAGTATTTCAGAACTTGGAATATATCTTTCGAAGCTCCTGTGGCTTTAAAAGTGATTTGACTTTTCTCTCTTGTAGTTTTCAATATCCTTTATGCCATGTACTTAGTGTTTTAACTATAATATGTCAAAGGGAGTTTCTTTCCTGGTCCTGTCTTTTTGTTGTTTTGTAGGCCTCTTATACCTGGATGGGCATCTCTTTCTATAGGTCGGAGAATTTTCTTCTGTGACCTTATTGAAAATATTCTCTATTCCTTTTTTTATGGTATTATTCTCCTTCTATGCCCATGATCCAAAGGTTAGGTCTTCTCATAGTGTCCCAAAGCTCTTACATGTTCTGTTTATATATTTAAAAAAATTCTCATTATCTTTAACTTAGTAGTTCAATTCCTCTATCTGTTATTCAGTCTTTACTTTCTGTTTTCCATATGATCCATTCAATTGGCGAGATTTTCCACTGAGGTTTTATTTGGATTACTGAGTTTTCCATTTCCAACATCATTTCAGTTCGACTTCTCTTTAGAAATTCTCTTTATTGAATTCTATTTTCATATCTTGGATTGACTTCTGCATGTCATTCAGCTCTTTATTTTTGTGTTCTCGAGTTATCTTCATATCTTCTGAGTTGTTGGAATATAGTTACAATAATTCTTTTGAAGGCTTTTTTCCTGGAACATCTTTCAGGTTGTTGTCAATGAGATTCATTACTATGGGGTTTGTAATTTACTTTTGGAGAGGAGACATCTTGCCTTGATTTTCCAAGTTAGTTTTGTTTCTATGCTTGGACTTGTACATATGAATTAGTTTGTTACTTGTGTCCTTTTTACTAAAAACACCTTTGTTATTTTGTATGTGTGTACAATGTTCACGTGGGGATTACACTGTAAGATTTATTTTCTGTTGTGGAACTTGGGCTGAGGGCTGCAGATTCTATCATTTTTTGAGGGTCCAACACTTTGTGCTAATAGACTCACCCCTCCTTCTCCTCTCCCTGCTAGTGTTCATCTCCAAGTCTGATGGTTCTACTCGAGTACACTCTGGCCCACTGGTAGTTGGGGGAAGGGGATCTCTGGAAGTTGAGTGTGTAGTCAGGGGCATATAAAGTCAGGAAGAACGGGGCCTACCTCAGAGGAGCACTTGGAAGCACTTGGAAGCACTTGGCAACTCATAAAAGGTGGGAAGCAGTGGTTCTAGTCAGAGGGGTGAGGGTGGGAGGTGGTTTGACAGCACTTGGAGGCCAAAGAGTATGCAGCTTAGAAAAGAGAGATTGATATCACAGAGGAGATGGACTGCCTCCAGAGTGAAAAGGAGCAGAGACTAACAGAGGAGGAAGAGCCAAGATGAGCTGGAGACTGTTGGGGTAGGGAGAAGCAGGGCCTACCTGGGGAGTCAGGGAAGGGAAGTCCAGGGTAGGTCTATGTGATAGAAGAGAACAGGCCTACTTGGTACAAGGAGCAAGTCTCCAAAGAGCCAGGTGGGCCTTTAGAGTGGAAGAAAACAAACCTAGGTGGCCACACAGGGAAAGGAAGTCCCTGGAAAGCTGAAAGGGGCTCACATTTTTTTTTAGCCTTTCATGTTGCTTGTGTTTTTGTGATGTGACCTGAGCATGTGATCTTATCTAGTTGATAATGTGTCTAATATGAGATTCTATCCTGCTTCTGTTGAGTGCAAGTTTTTGCTATTGCCCAAACTTGGTTGATTACAGATCAAATGCAATTTGTAGATCAGGCTTTCAAATATTTTGTGTTGCTTTTTGATTGGAAAGACTGGGTTGATTCCAATTCAGTAGCAGCCCCAATGTATGTAAATATGGCCCCTGGTTGCATCTGAACATAGAGAGGTAATGCAGGCTAAGGGCCCTGAGGAAGACTCCCTGATGAGTATGTGAGTGTGAATCCTGGCTGGGCCTGAGCTTGGAGGGATGGCATGGAAGAGGGTTAGGTTGAGTCATTTGACTGGCATACACATGGTTGAGACTTTTGATCTGTGTCTGGGTGTGTGGTTGTAGTATAGACAGGGTTCTAGAAACCACACCTGGTTATGTCACACTTGGGTGAGATTCCAGATGGTCCTTGGTAGAAGTCTGGGTAACTCACTCAGCTGACATTTCCTCTATAGCTCTGGATGGGCCTTGGAATGTGTAGGTAGCATTCCCAGGAGTTCAGGGGGTCCCATCAAACTTTCTTGCATTCTGCATGGGACTGGGTAGAGGTCTATGACTCTGCATGGGACTTAGTAGAGATCTAGGAGACTCTTTTTTTTTTTTTTGTAAGTGGGCTAATGTAGCAAGTTGTATTGATTTTAATGTATACATAGACTTATTTTTTGAATACATCTTACTGAGTGTGTTATTTTTCTTTAAAATGTCCTTTTGGTGTTGATTTATTAAAATATTTATTTTTGCATTGAAGTTTATGAAGAATGTTTGATCTTCAGTTTTATAATTTTTTTATAGTTTTATTTTGGCATCTTAGAAGTGGTGACATCAAAGAAATATCTGTACCCTGTTTCAATATTGTCACACAATATGTTTAGAGTTGGCATTTTGTCTTCCTTAAATTCCTGATAGAATTTTCCAGTGAGGACTGAATTTCTTTTTTTTTCTTTTTCTTTTCTTTTTTTTTTGGTTTTTCGAGATAGTTTCTCTGTGTAGCTTTGTGCCTTTCCTGGATCTCGCTCTGTAGACCAGGCTGGCCTCAGACTCACAGAGATCTGCCTGCCTCTGCCTCCCCAGTGCTGGGATTAAAGGCGTGTGCTACCACCGCCCGGCTGAGGACTGAATTTCTTTGCAACACCTTCTTTATCATGTTCTGAATGTTCAAGTCAGTGTAGCTTTACCCCTGGTCTCTCTTCTTTGTCTGTTGGTTCATTGCATTAACTTTTTGGCCATTTATAATATCTTCTAGTAACTAAGATATGTAGATAATAGTCATTGTAAGATCACTCCATCTGATTGGAGTAAGGCATCTCATACTTCCAAATGACCGAGTGAGGTCACAATTGGAGAGTCACTTTGAGCAGTGATGGGACAGCTGTTCCCAGTGACAACAACCAAGCCTGGAAACAGAGAAGATGAGTTAGAGAGACAGAGTATTTTCAGCACTATTGTATTATCTTCCTGGAGACATTTTATTCTAAGGTGAACAGGTACTGCCTTCAGATTAAATTTAATGCCCTACAGACGGGACTCAAATGATGCAAGCCCTGTGATTGCTTTGGCTTTTGGCCATTCTAAGAACTTGTCAGTATACAGTGATACTATCTGTACTGCTTCCTTTGACCTACAGACCACAGATGATCCTAATAGCCTATTGATCAATGGAACAATGAAAGGAAATTTAGGTCTTATTGTCAGAACAAAAATGTGGCCATAAACAAAGAGAAAAGGAAGAAGATGCTGATGAGAATGGAATGTTGATTGCATGGCATGTTGTTGTTGAACAGGGAGGAAGGGCCTGGATGAGAATGGCCAGTGGAACAGGACAGGAGCCAATGTTGTGGCCCACAGACCCCAGAGACAGTGGTGCTAGGGAAATGTGAGATATGAACAAATATATTTAGAGCAAAAAAAAAAAAAATCACTGGGTTTGGCAAAAAGGGAGAATATGGTGATTTTGTGTAGTTTCGGGGCCATTATGCAGAAGCATCGTTGGAAGGAGTTAAGGTAAAAGGCAGGGAGCTGGGTTGTAAGACCACAACTTGAGGCAGCATTGGAGGCATCCTTTACCCCGCTTAGAGCAGGGAACCGCACTAGCTGCCATAGCCAAGGTAGTTGGCATGCTCTAATGGTGACCATGGTCATAGTCCTAGAAGTTAGATTAATGTCTCTTCTTCCCATTGGATGGAACAAATGAGGGGCAGAGAGAAAGGGGTATGAGGTTTTCACACCTGGAAATAATAGGAACTATTAAGGTACATGATAAGGCCCTGTTTGGGAAAGTCCATTATTTCTAATAGTTTGAATCTGAGTAAGCAAGGGAAAAGATGCCGTTTTCTCCATCTAATGCTTACCTTTAGTAAATAATTGATGTGTTTTTTGGTAATTATTTTTCTGAAGAGAAACATGATATTCTCTGGAACAAACATTGCTGCACATTAGAGTAATTTGTCATCTTCATGATCTTATAGTCGATGCCAAACTGAAACCCCATCTCCCGAGAGATGAGAACATTTTAGGGCCAAATGATAGCAGCATTTTCATTTTCTTCAAACATCTGACTTCAACATCTTTTTCTTCTTAATTTTTAGATTTGTTTTTAGTGAATGTTAGTGTCAGCTAAAGAAATATTTGGATTCTTATTGTGTACTTATCTTTTCTTTTTTCTAAGAAGAATTTAAAGAAGAATCTGATTTTTTTCCTTTGAGTCTTTTATGTGTGTGTGGTATTGGTTGATGCCAAGTGGGGTATAGAAATAAAGCTGGTGGCCACACCCAGAGAGTTTACAGCCCCCTTGGAGAGTAGGCAGGTGGTCCCCAAGTCATAGCAGACAGCCTGGCATCTTTTCTTTGAAGAAGAGAGTAGTATGAGGTCTTAATTGTGAATCTCCTTGCTACATAATAGTACAGGCACAGACGCCTTCTTCTAGGCTAAACAAAGAAACATCCTTTTTTTCTTCTTTTCTTTTCTTTTCTTTTCTTTTCTTTTCTTTTTGTACTTTGGAACCACAGCATTTTTTTTTATCCTAATTATCTCAGGTTCTTTAGCAATATTCACTTCTCATATTGCAAGCTTCATGGTTTTTTTATTTTGTTGTTGTTGTTTTGGTACAAGGAAACTCGGCTCATTTTATCCAATGTTCTCTGGGTTTCCTGAAAACCATCTTGTCAGTATACTTACCCATTGTCAATGTATCTTAAGTATCTTCTGCCTTACTTTGTTTTTCAGCATTCTGAGTGTAAATGTTGCTCTTAAGGAATAATAAATTTTTATTAAATTCTGTGCTTAATTTTTTTTTATAACATTGCAAATGAATATTTACATTAAATGATTTGAAAAAATAGTAAATAAAAGTGTGGTAAAGGCCAGTGTGGACTGGTGAGGTGACTCGGCTGGTAAGATACTTGTGCTACAAGAGTGATGACCCGAGTTTTAACCTTGGGTCACGGGATGAAAGGAGAGAATGGATTCCTCAAATGTTCCTGTAATCTCCACATATGCTGTGGCACACACCTACGCACACACATGCACATATGCTCAGATATAAAATTTTTAAAAAATTTGTTAATCAAAAGTTGAGTGTGGTATTGCACATCTTTAATCCCAGCACTCACGGAGGCAGAGACAAACTGATCTCTGAGTTCAAGGCCAGCCTGGTCTACAGATTGAGTTCCAGGACAGCCAAGGCTATACATAGAAACCCTCTCTCAACAAACCAAAAATAAATTGTAAATCAGTAAATATACTTTACTTTAAATTTTTGTTAAAATCAAATTTATTAGGGCTTGAGAGATGGCTTGGTGATTTAGAGCACCAGCTGCTTTTCCAGAGGACCTGGGTTTAATTCCAGCTACCCATATGGCAGCTTACAACTATCTGTACTCACAGTTTCAGAGGATCCAAGGCCCTCTTTTTGACTGTGTGGGGTACCAGGCACACAAGTGGTGCACATGCATGCACATAGGCAAAATACACAAACATATAAAATACGTTAAAATTAAATTTATTTAACCAATAACATAAAAACTATACATTAATGGGGTGTATAGCCTGTGATGCTACAACACGTGAACATATCATGTAAAGTCTAAATCAGGTTAAGCCCAGCTCTATCCTCAAATGTTCATCAATGGTTTTATGGTGAAAACTTTTTAAATGCTCTTCTCTGGCTCTTTAATTATAATAGTCACGTCTACTTGCTATTACACTATTGGTCAACAGAATTAAAAAGAAACTCCAAAGTTCACAATCACTGCCTCAAAAGAATAACACAAGTTGGGTTCTTATGGAATGCAAAAATATTTCTTGCTACTTGAGTACCCAAAATGTTGAATTCAGGTATTCACCACCAAAAATAAAAAAGATTGAAACTAGAAAACAAAACAAAGAACAGTGATTTATATTCTCTTTGCTAGCTCATGTGTCCTTATGCCTACATTGTATTCTTCCTCATCACCTAATATCAGCCTCTCTTGGTCTCCTTTCTAAATGTTAGACCCACACTTACAGCTGTTTACACAAACACACACACACACACACACACACACACACACACACACACACACACACGAAGATATGAGGGAGAACGTGAATTTATGCTTTTTTCTTTCTGAGTTGAATTTGGGTCCATTCATCTTTCTGAAAATTTCATGATTTCATCTTTTCTATATAGCTGAATAATGTCTGATTTTGTATTATCCATTCATCTGTTGATGGAAATCTAGATTGATTTTATTTCCTTTCAATTGTAACTAGAACAGCACAGATGTGCAAATATCACTGTGGTAGGATATGGAATCTTGGAGGTCTATGCCCAGAAGTGGAACAGCTGGATCATGTGGTAGTCCTATTTTTAATGTTTTGGGGCTCCTCCAGGCTGATTTTCACAGTGGCTGTACTGATTTGTACTCCCACCATGTGAAAAGAGGTTGGGCATTCCCCACATCCTCTCCATTTTCGTTGTTAGATTTCTTATAGCCATTCTGACTGGGGTCAGTTGGTGTCTCACATTATTGTTGACTTGTACTACCTTGAGGATGAGGGATGTTGAAGAGTTCATTAACAAGGTATTGGCCATTGGTTTTCTTCTCTTGAAAACTGTTCATTTCATTAGCCCATGTGCTTATTGTTCCTTATTGTTTCCATGGTATTTAATCTTGGAAGCTTTCTTTTTATGAAGTCTGGATGTTAGCCCCCTGTCTAAAGTATAGCTGGCAAAGTTTTTTTTTTTTTTTTTTTTTTTTTCTCATTCTATGAACTCTGTGCTCTGTAAATGGTTTATTTGGCTATAGAAACTTAATTTAATGTAGTTCTATCTGTTGATTCTTGAAGCTACTCTCTGAGCTACTAGAATGCTGTTCAGAAAGTTCTTGTCTATCAAAATATCTTGAAGAGTATTTCCTATGTTTTCCTTTAGAAGTTTCATTCTTTCAGGTTTTAAATTAAGGTTTTTGATCCACTTTGAGTTTATTTTTGCACAATTTGAAAGATATGGAGCTAATTTTATACATCTGCAGATGTATACCACATTTTGACAGTACCGTTCGTTAAATAGGCAGTCCTTTTTTCTTCTGCAGGTGTTCGCCACATTTGTTAAAACATGGGTAGCCCTAGTTTTGCAAATTTATGTCCATGTTTTCTACTTTGTTCTGTTGATCTAATGATCTGTTTTTATGGCACTTCTAGACTATCTACATCACTATAGCTCCACAGTGTAATTTAAGGTTGGGTATTGTGAATCCTCCAACTATGTTCTTAATCTTTAGGATTGCTTTGTCTGTTCATGGTCTTTTGTGGTTCCATATGCAAATTTAAAAACTTTTTAAAGGACTAAAATGAAGTTAGTATTTATTAAAAAAAACTCACAATTTTTTGACAAGGAAAACACAATTTCTATTTGTTTTAAATAATTCTTTAGTTACATATCTCCACCTAAATTATTTATTTCCTGGCTAAAATGTTAAGAATTTATACCTATCAGTCAGTGAATTACCTTGTAGTGTTCTACTCTTAAATACATTGTTACCAAGTAGGAAATTTTTGAAAGCTAGTGTCTCTTGTTTTTTCTTGATTGACTATCAAGTTGTTTAATGGCAACATGGATTTTGTCTTAAAGTGATTCTCTCAGCAGTATCAGAGATCCTTGTTCTTTGTAAAAAAGATTTAAAATAAATACGAAGAATTTCAAATGTTCATAAAATATAACAGTACAATAAATCTCCACTAGCCTTTTGCTCAATTTTAGCATTTGCCAAATTTTACCCATTAGCAGTACATATCCAGACTTTACACATTACCAAAAACAGTAATAGGTCCAGCCTTTACTGTTTTCTCCCAGGGTCTGTGGGAGAGTAACAACCAGCTGAGGGTTCTAATCTGAGGGTTATCAAATGAATCTAAGCACACTGAGTTCTTTAGTCCACTCACTTTATTCTTCTAAATCAATTCTATCTACACAGTTTCTTTTCTGTTCTCATATTTAGCTCCTCTCAGTCCCTCCTGCTGTTCTCTCATCTCTCTCTAGTTCTTTCCATCTCTGTCCTCATCTTTGTTCTTCTAAATCCATTCCCCCAGTGCTCTCAGAGAACCAGTATATATACAAAAGCAGTAATTCTTTGGCAAGCAATGTGAGGCTTGAAATTTTCAGGGTTGCAGAGAGAGGTGATAAGGACCCACACATAAAGAAATAATTGTCAGCTTCCAATTACAACCCCAAGGGGAAGTGACTAAAAGGGAGTTCTCTGTTAAGGTCAACTAAAGGCTAAGATCAATTAGGGAATCTAGGAACAGCACCTGGCTGAGGAGGAATTAAAACTTAATTTGCACAAGAAAGAAGCTAGGCACCTATGCCTGCCAGGTGCCCTCTCCTTGAGTCAGTGGGAAGTAACTACCTTAACTCAGTAACTAGCAAGTGGCTAAAACATCATCCCAGGAATGTGAGCAGCACATCTCTTAAGTTAGGATCTTGTGTAAATAACTCGGGGTGAAGGTAAGGAGTTGAGGATTTAATCGCTAGTGGTTATTTTCTCTCTCTCTGGGTGAGATGAATTAATGTTTATTGCTCTGCATTTGTTGGAAAAAGGTATCTATGCTGAAATACTTTTATCCAGAGAATGGCCCTGGCCAGATTTATGTTAATGAAAAATAAACACAGTTGAGGACAGTTATCCAATTACCCCAAATGTATGGAGAAAGTTGTGCCCAAGTTTGAGATGCAATCATGAGAGTACATGTACACATAACATGGAAATTCGTGGGGAGAATCATAGCTGTTATTGCACAAGAAGTTTACAACAAGAGACAGCCAGCTCATTCACAAGGCAGTAATTCCATAACGCCTTGCATGATGGTTTCCTCTAACAGAGCCCTTAGTTCTGATAGGTTGACCTTCTGAACTCTAGTTGTCACTGCTGTATATTCCATGGACTTTTGCTACCAGTGGCTCTCAATAGCACATTATATTATCACACTTCTGTGTACATCAGTATCCATTTCTAAGAAAAAATGAATCATCACACAACTTATAGGTCATAACTGCTTGGTATTACATGATTTTTTACCTCATAGTAAGATTTGTTTAGTTATCACTACAGGTAGTTTTGTTATTGGTTTGATCAGAACAAATAAGTTCATAGTAATTTGGCCAGTGCTCTCTTTTTGTATTTCAGTTTTGAGAAGTCCTTTCTTTCACCCCCCTCCCCTTTTGCCTTCTGTAGGTGATTTGTTGCATGAGCCAAGTTAGTTCTTCCAGATTTTGACCTCTGGATTTGTGGGCTTATTACTTAACTTGCTTTTCTACTATGCTCTTTTAGTAAATGGAAGATTCTTACCAGCTTGATAGGATTCTGGCTCACCTATTTTGACAATAATACCTCATAACCAAGACTCTGTGCTTCATGTTATATACTAGCATATGCCATAGCATGTCTGTTTTTGTTTTTGTTTTTATTATTAATAATGCTAAGTTTAGTGAGGTTTCAGATGTTTACAAGCATGGAGTTCCCAAGCCATCATATAGCATCCTGTCCTCACTGAAGAACTTTCTGAAGCTATACTTCAGAGCATAGTGGCAAGAAGAAACCTTACAGAGTTTTCAGATTTTTCAGCACCAATTAGGTTCCAATGTCCCTATAAGGTAAAGTGTTGGCATGTGTAACATCCTTCACTGCACTGCTGCTATTGAGTGACTATGGGTACACATCTTCATAAACTCACTTCAAGTTGAAAGCAGTAAAAGTCAAAAATGCATTTTATATATCTACGTAAGATGAATCTTAAAAGGTCTTATTAATAAAAACAAACCCAGGGCCAGGTATTGGGGTGAACACTGGAAGATCAGAGAAACTGACACAAGCCACAGCTGACCTCACCTCGACAACTTCTCAGCCAATCCTGTTTCCTCAAACTGGAAGCCTGAGTCCTCATCTGAATGGATCTCAGCTGAACTGCTGCTAAAAGCCTAAAGACTAGTTCCTGGTCCTCATGCCTTCTATACCTTTCTGCTTTCTGCCATCACTTCCTGGGATTAAAGGTGTGTGTCACCATGTCTGGCTCTTTCCAGTGTGGCTTTGAACTCACAGAGATCTGGATGGATCTCTGCCTCTGGAATGCTAGGATTAGGCATGTGTGCCACCATTTTCTGGCCTCTGTGTCCTTCTAGTGGCTGTTCTATCCTCTGACCCCAGATAAGTTTATTAGGATGCACTATATATTAGGGAACACAATATCACCACATATCTAACCTACCAAACATTAGCATTCAGCCTAATCTACCTTAAATGTTCTTAAAACACAATAGCCTCCAGTTAGGCAAAAGCATTTAGTAAAAGGACCTTTCATAACGAAATAGTGACTGCAATACTAAAAGTGAAAAGCAGAACTGTAGAAGTTTTCATTATTGACTTCCACTGTTGAGACACTCTGGGCCTGACCAATGCTTTATGCATCACACTCAGCAGCTTCACAGTGTTGTACCCCTCTTTCAAGCTTGGGAAAAGAACAAATATAAGGTGCTCTTTTTTTGTTGATTGCATACTGCTTTTGCTTAGCTGTAAAACCAAACCATCATAAGTCAGGGACCATCTGTCTGTCCCAGCTTGAAAAAATCCATTTACTTATATGATCAGTGCTATTTCCCACTAGATTGTGATGCCAGGAGAAAACAGTTTTCTGGTTTCAAGATAGATATTCAATAAAATCTAAATGCAATGCAGATGGAACTTCTTTGAAGGCCACTGAGGGTAGCTCCCAGGGCTTGAAGGAAAAGTTCAAGAACATTTGGTTGTTCTAAGGACTGCAAGCGTTTCAAGTGAACTTGAAGATAGTCAGCAATTTCTGTCTTTTCACATCACACTTATTGACAACTTGGTCAGATACTTGCCTTGGTGGTGTCATGGTGAATGGCAGCTCAAGAATGTATCTATTTAGCAACAAGTCTCTGATTGGCCTGACCAGAGGAAGGTGCTCATCTTGAGGGAAGTTATTGTCTTCAAGGGTACTCCTTGGTCTCTTATAGGCCAACTTTTGTTCCTGTGTTTGGGGGAGCAGTGGTGGGGTCCTACCATATGAATGAGACTCTTCCCTTTAAAAAGAGGTAGTTCTATTCTCTGAAGAAGGGAAACTGCTTTCTGCCTCTATAAAATAGTGTGCCAGTTCAACGTTTATATTGATAGTACTCAAGACAACATTTGTAGAAAGAAGATGCCTAACAAAATACTGTGGCCATGTCAGTGTAATAAATTGCTTGCTTCCTCATGATTCATTTGGTTTTTAGTAGGAATGTATTTTGACAGAACATATTCCATAAAGTCATGCTGACTTTTACTGGCTGTGTGGGTTATCCAGACCTTGCAACATTCTCCTTATAATTGCTGTATTTTTTACTTAAAAACGAAACAAAACAAACCTCTTTCCAATGGCCATTATAAAATTTCTAAATAATAGTTAAACCTTCAGTATAGCATAAGAATTTCTCCAGTACTAAAAACAATGGTCCGTCAGGACCTCCTCCTGATGACAGCCTGTCTCCATGTACTGGGTCCTGCTCTCCTGGCTGTGGTCTTTGGCCATCTTCTGTGTTTAAGCATAAAGGACAGTATGCATGAAGACCAAGCAAAGAAAATCTTTCAACTTGTTCTCAAAGTGACTTTTTTCAGATTAATAAATATTGATTATCCTGGATTAATAAGTTGCCAGTATAGTTTTTGCACTAGTATATAACCAACCAGAGACCAGTATTCTAGCTCCCCAATAATGGATTCAGGCTTGCCCTTAGTCCCTCAAATAAAGACAGTTAATCTGCCAACAGACTTACCCTTGTCACTTGGGGAAAAAGGTGGATGTTTCTCCCTCTGTCTCCTTGACTCACACCCATGACACACTGGAACTATGAGTTTTATTTTGTTAGAACATAGCAGCAATGCTTATTTATATACACTAAATTCACTTGTTGCTATGGGTTCATTGAGATAACTTAAAATTGTGTGACTCTCTGGGCAGTACTAGAGCCTCCTATCAATGGTAGAAAAATGTTACCTTTCATTTCCTAAGTGCATCTATCTAAACAAGGTGCGACACATTTTACATAAAGTTTTGGCGCATCTGTATTGAACAATTGTTCTTTAGTTTTAAAGGTCTACTTGATAGCCTTATAATCCTCAGGAAAAAAATATGGAATTATCTTTAAAAACCTTAGTAAAAACTTGAATATCGTTAACGTTTTGTTCTCTTAATCAGTTTTGATACATGTCATCGAAGAGAATTTCACATTTAAAGGGTAATGAGGCATTGGATTTATTGTACCCTTCTTCCTCATCATGGCAAATGCTCATCAAGTCGATAATGAAATCTGTGGCAGCATCATGGTGTTTGATGACTTCAGAGGCAGGAGAATTTGGAAGCCTACACTCAGTTCATTTAACTTGTGCCCGAGCCATCTGCTTATCTGCATTACTCAGCCAGCCAGCCTGTTTCGTTCTCCTAGAGTCTACAGAGATGATTAACCTGGTTGAAGATTCCTGGCAGCCTTAATTCACTTCCTGAAACTTCCATAGCCTCCAGAATTCTCTGGAGCTTGGCAGGGTATTTGGAAAGGCAAAGAGAATCTTTTGGCCTAGAGGAGAGTAGACACAAATTTCAACTGCTGAACACCATCGAGAAGCATGGGCTTGGGCTTCTAGGCTCATAATGCATAAAGTCAAGTCACCATGTAAAATACAGAGGACAAGGAAAGTGCATTCTGGTCTTGCCCCTCAAATTTCTTAAGCAACAATTCAGCTTATAATCTGTGTTACAAACTCCGTGTTACCGAAATCACTTTGAGAATAAGGCAGAGGATTTCTTCCATTCTGACTCCCATCAGTGGCAAACTGGATCTATTCAGTTTGATTCTGTCAGGAGGTGGAGTCAGTGTTTGGTCATATGCCCCGGGATATCGTTCTCTTAAGATCTGATATTGCCAGGGCAGCAGTGGCAATTCAACCTGAGAAACACTGAATCTTCCCTGAGTGATCACAGTGTCTGTGGTGTTACATTTGTGCTGGGAACATGCTCTCTAGTCTCTATCACAAGTGCCCTTTGTACCTTCCTTTAAAGTTTGGACTGTGCCACCGTCGATGACATCCCAGGTCCTGCAGTCAGAGGGAAGGATCAGAGTGGAAAGTGATGGCAGAGAGCAAGCCTGTGAATTAGGGAGGACAAGCTGCTTTCTTAGTGCCCAGAGCACGCACACACACACACACACACACACACACACACATCTCCTCTTGTGCATTTGTCATGTTGGCACTGAGTGCTCTACCACAGTGCACACTCTGTCAACTCTGGGGAGTATTCTAAACCCCATGGCAATCACCTGCGGCCTTGTATATACCATTTCTGAGATGAGGCATTAGGATTACTTCTTTATTAGCAACTCTGCAGAAAAAGTCCCCCCCCCCCCCAAGGAAAGTTTCCAACATAAAGAAAGGAGGATGAGAAAAAGGGCTTCTTAATTTTTTGTTTTTTCTTTCTTTTTTTATCACTATATTTAGAAAACAGGTCAGAGATGACTGTGGTCAGTAGCCACAACACAGAAGGTGGTTTTAGGATGAAAGCCAAGACATGTATCTTGGATGAAGGCACCATTTGGCTCATACGTACCGATTGGTTGATTGACTGTCTTTCTTCCACACCATTTTCCTAAGCTGGCCTTTATTAAAATTGTGAAGCTAGTCATGCTTGCTATGGCATTTTGCACTTTGCCCTTTTTAGTACCATGTTCTCTTTCTCCTCCAGACCACTCCCCCAGGGGCTCAGACTGCTGCTCCCTTGGCCTGCACTTTTTCACAAAGGTCTTAACCTCTCTCTCTGCTCAGTTCTGTGTACTGTTCTAAAAACACCACTTCTGGTCTCTACCACTGCCTAGTAGCTAATGAGTAGTAAGACAGATTGCATGGCTATTTTCCCTCTTGTAAAGAGGGATCCAGGATGTACTAGGATTGAGACACTGAAATGAGGACACAAATGGTCAAATATTGTCATTTTCATCTCTTCTTAATCTATAATACTTATTCCCAAGTTTGAAAAATCAGTCAAGGTTCATTTACTCTACCCTTTTGCTTCCCAAAGCATGGTCCATTCCAGTAGCATCGATACCAACCTAGAGCTTATTAGAAGGGCAGGGTCTGAGGCCCTATCCCAGATCTCCTGAATTAAAATCTGCCTTTTACTGAAATCCCCAAGTCATTATTAGTCACATTAAAGTTCAAGAAATAGCAATCTATTCTGTACCAAGTTCCAGCAAAAGTAGATGCTTTATTATCTCAGGTATAGCACAAAAATGCAAGAAAAGAGACCCTTACCCAGGTAAGGGTATGGGAAATATATGGAGCACTGCTTCACAGAATTTTATGTGTATAAAAATCCTCTGGAGGGCTCATTAAACTGTGGGTGGTGGGGCTGTACCCTCAGAATTTCTGAGCTAGTAGGTCAGGGTGGAGCCTAAGATGGTTTATCTCTAAAAAGCTTGAGAGTGATGCTGGTCCTGCTGCTGGGACTCTGGAACACCCTTTTTTGACCACAGGCATAGAGGGAGAGGAATGAACGTAAAGGAAGTAGTTGGTGCATGTTTACTGAAGTCTTTTATTACCGGGAACTCTATGAGACCTTATACATTGAGCAACAGTAGTCTACTTGTTAATAATACTGCTTATGGAACAATGACTTTGTACTGGTCACTTCTCCAGAATGCCTTCTGAACCTGTCAAAATAAACGGTGGGCTTGGTGCTGTCTGTCAGTGATTTCTGTGATCTGTGCTTCTGTCTTTGTAGTGACTCATTGAGATCTAAGTCAAATAATTCTTGTTAGTGGACCTCAGAGCCAGGGAATGAGAAGGAGCAGGTACCATGATGAAAGTTGGGGAATATTTGGAGCAGTCAATGAATTATTGATTGTTTTCTCTTGAAGTTGGCCACTGTTGTGTCTGAGAAGTAGGGCTTCTAAAACTCTTCCTCTACCTGAGGATTGGAGATTCATAGTCTAGCTTTTCTTCAGGGTGAAATGTCCCAGAAGTGAAGCAGAGAAGACTTTATGTACTCAGAATCCAACTCCTTGGTTTCCATCTTCTGCATTTCTAAAAAATGGAAAAGACACTCAAATCCCAGTGCACACTCAGAACATAACTGCTGTATTTTCTTAGAATGTCCTCTTAGGAGCTTGTTTTGTTTGTTTGTTTGTTTTGCTATGTTTGGCAGCATCAAAAACTTAATCTGTGTTCCAAATGATATTCACTTGTGCTGTGTGAGTAAATGGATCAGGTGTCAGGCATGATACCTGGGAGATTTTGATCGCTGGTGTCAAGGCTCATACATGTTTAAATGCATTCACCATGTCAACCTGAAACGTTACCAGCTTTCTTGTTAAGGAGATACCCCTTCAAAGAAAGGAGACCTGTAGGGTCAGGTTAAGCCTTCCAGATCAGTGGCAGTAGCCAAAGTGGGTGGTGTAACTGTCAGAATATATTGACAGGAGGGGAGTGCTCTGGGTGTCCTCATCCAAATGAAGCTAAGATAGCTAACAAGGACAGTGATGAGAAATAGTGAGCAGGGGACAAAAGAGAGTTGGGCCATTTCCTAGTTGGCAGGGACATGATCTCATTTAGGTTTTTCAGAACTGCCCTCCGGGTATGTATCTTGTTTGGATCTTCTCCTCTCTTTCCTTTCCTTTTGATAAAGTATTTAGTTCTGAAAGAGTTTCTTTCGAAACCTTTGAAAATTTGAATAAAGATGCCCCCCCCTCCTGATCCTGGGAAATCATTTAAAACATTGCAAAGCAGTGAGGTGATGGTCTGTCTCAGCATTGAGTCTGGGCTGGCAGTTGCCACTTTCTGAGACACAGCAGGAGACAGCAGCTGGGAGCAGAAATAAGATAAGTAATGAGGATGTTCCCTGGGCTCTCAGAACGAACACATCCCCTGCCTTCTATCCCGACTTTGCTTCTCAACTAAAAATAATAATCAGCCACCTTACCTTTTTGGTATCAATATTTCTTAATCTAGATGGACTTTTACCCTTTCGTGGCATCACCTACAAGATTTAAAATCCTGCTATCTCTCGTCTAAGAGAATTCTAGTGAGAGCTGCTTTGGCCAACACTTGGCAGCTCTATGGAAATAATCATTCTGAATGTTCATCCTGAAGAGGGCTTAGGCTGATTCAATTAATTTGGCAAAAGCAAAGGATTTAGACTCTGGTGTTCTCAGTGTTGTAAAGTCTGGAGGGAGAAGGTTGTCCTAGTGGATCATAGAATTTTGTAAGTCATGTTGCATTTGTTTTTCTTTTTTTGTTATCAGCTCAATGTTACATGTACAGCATGTGCTGAATTCTTGGTCTGCAGCTCCTGGTCCTATTTTCAGAATTTGGAGACGTTAGGTGATAGGGCCTAGCTAGAAGAAATGGCTCACTGCATCTGTATCTTCTAAGGTCTGTGAACCCTTCCATCTTCTCTCTGCTGGTTGTCAGAGGCCAAGAGCTTCCGATGTCGTGTATTCCCTCGACCATGATGTTCTTCTCAACCACACTGGAGTCATGCTATAGACTGAATACTTTGAAACAGTGACCCAGAGTAATTCTTCCTGCTTTTAAGTTGCCTTTCCCCCCTCTTCAGTATTTTACTTTGTTATGTCTTATCTGAGACAAGTCTCATTTATTCTTTGGCTTGGAACTTGCTATGTGTGCCTTCACTTACCTAGTGCTGGCATGACGGATGTGTACCACCATGTCCACCATAGTCCTGGGGATTAAGCCCAGGGCTTTGCACCTGGTAGGACAGAACTCCACCAGCTGTCCTGTAGCCTAACCCTTCAGTATTTTGGTCACAGCTGTGTAAGTTAATGCAAAAGCTAGCTATTATACTGGGGATTGAAGTTGAGTATGTGAGATGACATGCATTATCTCATCTGACTTTTGATCAATTGGATAAGCATGTTGAATATACAAAATAGGAATGCAAGTGATGTGCATATATTTTTGAAAGCTTGAAAGAAATGAAGTCAAATGGTATATATTAAGTTTTATATATAAAAGGAAGAAAAAGAATTAGGCATCATTTCATGTTCTGCAATAGTTTCCACAAATTGTTTTCTCTTTGGTTTGGAGACAGGTTTTCATTCTGCAGCTCAGGCTGCCCTGGAACTTGGGGTAGACTCAGTCTCTACAATACCCCTGTATCAGCCTCTCAACTGCTGGAATTACGAGCCTGAGCCACCACATCTAGCTCAATATTTTCTGATATTTTTGTTGGCCACATTGTAATAGCTGTATTTTATTTTTTCAAGTCTTGCAGCAAGAACTGATCGAGTAGTTTTGTGGCTAGAGATGCTCTACTTGTTAGAGGTAGACACTCACCCAAGCCTCCAGTCTCCAGTCTGTCACACTATTGTATGTGAACCATTTCAAATGTGTTATAAAGTTGTGTAGCTTTGTTGGTGTCTCTTCATGAAACAACTTCATACCACCCTGAAAGCAGAACGATGGGGCAGTAATGTAGCTCTACCAGTAAAACTGCTCTTGTTGACATTCAGATATGCCAGATATGGCCACGGTTTTGTTATAAGGAAAGACAAAGAGACAGCAGGTTTCAGAACAGAGATCTGAGTGCTTTGTTTTACAGACAAGCAGGAGGTACTCATGAGGGATCAGACTTAAGCTTTCAAAACCTGTATATTTTCTTAGTCTCTATCTTTAAGCCCAGACACTGGAAATATATACATTGTTCCTGTAGTTTTACATTTAGTCCTTTGGAAGACATCCTGGACTTCATTGCCCTTCTGTATCCTGTCTTTTTTTCTTTAACCTTCTCTACTGCTTCTGTTTTGCCCTTATTGATGGATGAATCCAAGACTTAGTTTTGGACCCTGTGCTTTCTACGTTCTTCACATGGATATTGCCAGTGTGTTCTCCTGGCTCCAGCCATCAGCCAGAGTCTCTCTGCAGAGGGTCTTAAGGTTATCCATCCAACCAAGGTCTACTCAGATGATGCGGGTTGAGTGTGAAATGTTCCCCAGAGGTTCTGTGAACACTTGGTCTCCAGCTGGTGGCTGCTTTGGAAAGCTGTGAAGCCTTTAGGAGGTGGGGATTTGCTGGCCGAAGTGGAAGATTTGGGACAGATCTTGAGATTTCACAGCCCATCCAGCTCTGTTATCTGTCATCTGCTTCCTAACTAAAGTAACAAGAGCAGTTAGCTTCCTGGTCCTGATGGCATCTCTTCTCCACCATGATGGATTGTATCTCCCTGGAACTATAAGCCAACATGAACCCTTCCTTCCTGTCAGGTGTTTGGTTATGGCAATGGAAAAAAAATATAGCAGACAGCTTAGTATAATGTTTTGCTCTAGTACAAGGCTCTGTACCAAGCATAGGGGGATGATAGTGTCTTTATTGTCATGAAGCATATACTCTAGAAGGAACAGATTAAAAGTAGACAAGAGAACAATTAAGTCATACAATAAAGTGATTAGAGTACACTGAGGACAAGTAATAGAGACAGCAAGCACTATTTTCATAGGCCAGTCATTGAAATCTCTAAAGAAGTGATATTTAAGTGAACATATTAATTCTTCTATCTTGTCTTCAAGCCATAATAGTTTGTTCCAACATGATCCATTTTTATTTGTGAGGCTTTTCTGAGGTTCTTACTTGACTTATTGCATTTTCCTGGTGCCTCAGAAGAAAATTATACTCACCAGGCAAACATAAATATGCAAACAGTATAGAGATTCAGGCAGAAAACACAGTGTGTGTGGTAAATCACCAACAATGGGATTCTGCTTCAGCCCCTAACTGCTCTCCAGCTGTTTTAGGGCGCTATTCTAGTTCTTCAGATAACACTGTGAGTTTGTTCTCCAAGGAAACATAATTTGGGGATAATTTTACAGAGAATTCACAAAGGTAATCCAGAGAGTCTCTAAATATTAATCACCTAACATCATTAATATACTCTACAAAACCATAACACATTTGTGAAAACATAGAACTCTACATTGATATAATACTACTATACAACCTTAACTGTGTGCTAGGACTTGAGCAGTATTCCCACCAGGGTTGCTTTTTCTAGTTCAAGAGTCAATATCCCGGTGCCCACATCATGTCTGGCCATCTTCTCAGACCTTGTTTGTTGTCACTTGTTACGTTTTGTGAAGTACTGGTCAGATGTTTCATAGATCGCCTCTTCATCTGAGATTTTCTGATTACTTTCTCTCATGGTCAGACTAGAATGACAGCTTTTGTTAAGAATAGAGGTGAAGAGCTCTCCTCATACAGTGTTGGGAATGTCCAGTACTCACCGTCACCACTGGTAACATTAACCGTGATAACCCAGCTGTGGTGGAACATACCATGTTCTCCACTGTAAAGGTGACTTCCTCACTTTGACCAAATCCAAAGTTACTAAGTCTGGCCCATGCTCAGTGAAGATGAGAGGGTGGAGATGAGGGAGAAGATTAAAAATATGTATCCCTTAGGTATTTAATGATACGTATTATTTGAAGTTGTTCTTTCAGAAGCATTTGCCTTTTTCCCTCTTTATTGTCTCAACCACATATTCATATCATCATAGACTTATGCATATTTTTATACCACATTGTTGCTCTATCATGGTCCCTCCTCATTGCATCAGCCATAGCTGTGGCTGCATGAACAGTTATTGTATGCTGTACTTACCGTGTTTTGTTCTCCTCTTTGCCGCTTCTATCATATGCGGTTGTATCACTGTGGACTTGTGTGTATTTATTTTATATGGTGTTATTACTGTGTGTGCACCAGATTACCCCAACTTTGGCCACTGGGGGCTCTCTCAGGTTGATTCCTGTCATCCTCGCTAGGTAGGTTCTAGTCCTTTTATTTTTTGAATACTTGTGACTCCAGGCTCAACCTAGATTTCCCCTCTTTGAGACCCAGAATTGACCATTTCTCCAAAGATCTCTAGTCATTGTTAAAAAAAAAATCCTTATCTAAAAACCAAGCTCTGGAAACTACTTATGCAGCATCTGATCTTAGTTATAACATTATTGCCTGGCTAAACTTTTTCCTCTTTTTTTTTAAATTAATTTTTTTGTGTTGGGGGATTATAATATAGTTACATCATTTCTCCCTTCCCTTGTATCCCTCTAAACTCTCCCTTATACCCACCTTGCTCTCTCTCAAACTCATGAACTCTTTTAATTTAATCACTGTTTTATATATATACACACATATTCTTAAATACATAAACATAATTTGTTCAGTCCATACAATAATACTTGTATGTATGTTTCCAGGGATGAGCACTTGGTGTTGCATAACCAAGCGATGTGCTCTTCCCTGGGGAAGACTCTTTCTCCCACTCTCTGCAATCCTTAGTTGCCTATAGTTCTTTATACAGCACTGAGGTCTCCTGGGTTTTCCTCATCACTTTGGTGTGTCTACTGGTGTCACCTTGTTCAGCTCATGTTTATGTCCACCTGAATTCCTTATGTATATCCACTACTATTCTTCCTAAATGCCTGAAAGTGAAATTGTCATCTTGAAGGGAATGAAACATTAAAAGATTAATATAATCCCAACTCTTCTAAAAAGGATTGTACCCATTTACATGGCTATCAATAGTAAATTAACAGTTTGTAGTTTTGAACTCAAAAAACCCAATACACTTCATTTCTTCACCAAATATACACCTTAAGTCATCTCTGCTACTGACACACTCACCAAGCTATAGTTATCCCTCACTTGGACCATCAAAATGAACTTGTAATTAACCTCTTCTTTATCTACACACTATAGTTACAATAAGAGTAAAGTCAGAATAACATCTTGACAGTGTACACCAATGAGATCATGTTATACTCTGGCACCCTAGCTTCTAAGATCTTCCAAGAATGGCACTGCTTAGAAGAAAATGTAAACTCTTTAATGGGGGTATGCAGCGTGGATTGTGTAGGACTTACCTGTCATCTGTAGTTCTTCCTTCTGTTTCCCTCACTCGGTACACTGTGCAAACACTGGTCTTCTTTTTGCTCAATATCCTGGCTCATACTTCAGGGTTTTCATGTGATTTTTTTCCCCACTGCTTATGTGTGTGTGTGTGTGTGTGTGTGTGTGTGTGTGTGTGTGTGTGTGTGTGTATAAGGAAAGAAACAGAGATTGACTCAGTCTTTTGCCCAGACTTGCATCAGACTCACAGGCAATCCTTCGGCCGCGATTCCTTTGCATCCCCTTGCCCAAACTGCCCGGTACAGAGGTGTGAGCTGTCATGCTTATCCCCGTTCTGGTGTTTGTTAGTTTTTGCTTTAAGTGTCAACTTCTTGAGTCCTCATGTAAGTTAATTTCATTTGGAATCCTCTCATCGTTTCCTGTACATTATTTTAAAAGTACTTCTTAAAGTTCCTAAGGCAAATTATGTGATTATTTCTGTGATATCTGCCTCTCCAATAGATTTAAACTGATGGAAATAGGAACAGCGACCAGCCTGGTCAAACTCCAGGTGAGTGGTACTTAGGAGAAACTGTCATTATTTGTGGAAAGAGTATGTAAGTGGATATCTTGAATTCACTTAGTAAAACTTATTACAAGAGAAAAACCCATATTAAGGTACAATGAAGCCCTAGTACTTTATGTTTAAAATATTATAACCTGATATATTTGAGCTCTGAAATGTTCTATCCATGCCTCAACCAGAATATGTTTTTGGGAGGAGAAATCATGTCACAAATAAAGGTTGGGGCATATTTAATGCTTCTCGCTTACATTGCCAATTCACTCTTTAGAAAAATGCTAATTTACACTTGGCAGTCTATGGGCATATTCATTTTGCCTCAGTGGCAGATTGTGTCTTGTGAGGGTGGCTAAAACAGTATTTCCCACTCTGTGTTGGCTCCGTCAGTATGACCATAGCATTCCTCTCCTTGGTGGGTGGCATGTGTTGGAACTTGGACAGGCTTGTGAGTTACTTCAGCTGACTTGATGTTATGTGACTTCTGAGGCCCACATGTTACACTTCCCACCTGCTTCTTTTGGGACCCTCGTCTTTGGAAGACAGGGCCACTATGTAGCAAGAGAGTTCCTTTCCTACCAGATAATATCCACAGCAAGTCTACACCACTGGCTGTGAAGGTGAGGCCATCTCTGGCACTTCCTGTCCCTGCCATTGTGGCATATTGAGCTTTTGAGTCAGAGGCTCCAGATCCTACAGTGAAACAGGAACTAGCGTGTACCTTTTGCAGAATTTTGTATCGTTTTCAGAATTCTAGACCGTTAGAACCTGTGAGCAGGTCTTGGGGTTGATTTTGTGACAAACAGGGAATTGGGAAATCAGTCATATTATTTCATTGCTTTTCTGAGAATAAAACATTTCTTTGATTTGTATTTTTTAAATTTTGTTAATATGTGCATTAGTCAACAGCATTTTTGCCACATCCTCACCCCAGCTTTTTAGTAGAACTTTTTAGAGCTTACCTTTCATGAGAATTCCTCATGTACCAAGGGTACTTGTTTTTCCTAAGTTCCAAATATTTTCTGGTGATTTTTCATCGTTTACGATGCTATTTGCTTGTATTTACACAGAATTCGAATGTTTTAATTTTGTTCTAACTTCTATTGATAGTAGTATTAGTTGCCAACTTGACAGAATCCAGAATAACCAGAGAAATTGGTTTCTGGGCATACCAGAGCATTAAACTGATTGAATTAACTAGGGTGGGAAGATACACCTACTGTGGGTGATGCAGTCCCTGGCTGGGATCTGAGACTGTATGCATGGGGAAAGGATCTGAGAAAGATCATGCATTCATCATCTCTGCCTTCTGAGTGTGAATGCCGTGTGAGCAGCTGCTTCAAGCTCTGGCTGCCACAACCCCCATGGTGGTCTTAACCTTGAACTTTGAGCCAGAATAAACCCCTCAGCCTTAAGTTGCTTTTGTAACTGAATTTTACCTAGTAGCAGGAATAGAAACCTAGGTATACCTCATGACCTCTCAAGAGTCCTTACAAGAGCTGGAGATAATAGACATCTGCAGAGAAACAGTATCTTCTGGACATGACAGCACCATTGCTCACACGAATTCACAGCATCTGTGACTCCATGTTCAAGATCCACGGAGGATCGAATCAGCCCAAATTTCAGCACGCGAGTGTGTGTGGGGTAAAGTCCAACCCCTTGCTGAGGAATTACTAGCAATTGATGGTTGCTGGCACAGTAAGCGTCAGGGTCCTCAGCAATGTGTTCCTGGAAAGGCGATGCATGCTCCAGGATGAGGGTCCTATACTCAGGCCCAGGCAGCAGCACCAAGTGGGCTCAGTGGGTTTAAAGACAAAGCTCCTGAAGTTGGGAGGGAAAAGTGGTGAGGCATTGGTAGAATGGATTGAGGTGGGTTTGATTAAAATATGTTACGTGCGTGTATGGAATTCCTAATAAAAGGAACTTAAAAATAAAATCACCACTTCACAATTTAGTAAAAAAAGAGGAATAAGCTGTCAAGGTGTGATAAGTGAGACAACAATAGTTATGAAAACATCATGAATGTAGGTGAGGAGAGGCTGTTGATTTACTTATCAATGATGTGAGAGAAAATTTGGTATAAGAATAAAATAAACATAGAATTTTTAAAACAGAAAGTGCTGAATATAAATTATAAAAATTTTAAGGAAGACACTGAAAATGGCAAAAAAAAAAAAAAAAAAAAAAAGTTTAGAAGCCCATTAAAGAACATGCCATAGGTCTGGGTTGTCATAGATAAAGCCGCGGGTAGCCTGCGGAGTGCCTCTGATAAAAAGCTATGGAAAACTGTAATGAAAAGCATGGGTTAGGGTAGGTGTGAAGACATTTATAGTTTGATTCTGGCTTCACAATGATAAAAAGCTATGGAAAACTGTAATGAAAAGCATGGATTAGGGTAGGTGTGAAGACATTTATAGTTTGATTCTGGCTTCACAATGTGTGAGTGTAACGGGCATTGCACGTTGGTGGTTGGCATGGAATGCCATCCTAAAAGCCCTGTGAGTGTGTTTCCTTTAAATCAGGTTCAAGTTGAGCTTTTCAAGAGCGTTGTTTTCTGAGTTTTAGCTGATTGTTACCTAAGGTCAATTTATTCTAACTTTAAGCCAATCACAGAGGAACAAAACTGCTAAGTGACAGCAAGTAACACACCAAGGCAAACAGTTGCAACTGTATCAACTTCTACTCAGGAAATAAAAAAAAGTCCACCCAATGAGATTGAGTGACACAGCCTATGTTACAGGATCAGCAGGAAACTTTTGCATGAATTTGAAGTCCCTTTGTAACACAATGCAATACTGGTTGATTTAGCGATGGCTTGAAAACTCTAAGTAATTTGTTATGTTTAAAGACTTTAAACATGTAATACTTCAAGGAACAAACACCCAAATCCCCAATGCTTTGAATTTAGTAAAGGAGTTACACCTATCCATCATAACTCCTTTTAAATGAAATGTTCTCTGCATCACTACTGGCCACCTCTGGGTGTGAAGTAGCCTTCCTTGCATGTTACTTTGTGTTTTCATAGTGGCTAGTGATGTGAGCATTTTCTTTTTGTCATTTCTATATTTTCTTTGGAGGAAAAAAAAATCTCTGTCAAGAATTTTGCCTGTTTAAAAATTTTAGATTATTTGCTTTTATATTGAGTTGTGAGAGTTGACTATATAGGCTGAAACAGAAGTACATTAAAATAGACTAGCTATTAATACACAATTAAAATGTCAAAAATATAATATATGAGATGTTTAACCAAGATGGACAGGGATATGAAATTAAAGGCATCTAGATTGAAAAGAAAGCAGAGCATATTGATTTTCAGATTATATAAATTGCATAACAAAGGTTTAAGGGATACACTAAAAATTATTAGAACTAATAAAACATCTCAAAGTTGAGAAGGTATAAAATAAGTATTTGAATATTAAATACTTTTTCTAGGCAAAGTAAAACTGGCATAATAATTCAGTTTATAATACCATCAAAAACAATAAAATTAACAGAAGTTTAACAAAAGTAAAACCTATGTTCTGACAATTACAAAATATGGAAAGAAATTAATTAATATCAAAAGAAATGAAAAAACATCTTGTCATGGTTGGAAAGTTTTAATGATATTAAGATCAGGGCCAAGAACCCGTGGCTAACCAGGTCATAGGCCCTAGGGGAGAACATGAGACTTTTACTCTGCTAAATGGACATAGCATTAAAGCAAATCCTAATGGCTTATCTTTTTATCCATAGATTAGTGCATTTCTCAACCCTCATCAGAGAAACATCTTTTCATTAGATAGCAGTTAACACAGAGATCCATCATTGGTGGACGTGCAGAGAAAAGAGGCTGTGGGATGCTTAGCCATAAATGGGACATCTGTACCACATTCTCTCATCTCAAGGCTCAGAGATCATTTTGTAAGAGCCAGAGGTGGTAGATAACTACAAGGAAAGTGTTTTCCAGACACAGCAGGGCAACGGCACATAAGAATTCAGTGGCAGCATGTACAAGATCTGCTCAGTCTCAAGCCAGACACAAGTGTATGCAAGAGAATAAAGTTGGACCCTTGTCTCAAAACACACGCAAAAGTTAGCATGGAGTTGATTGTGCGTGTAAATGTGTGAGGTAAAGGTGTATAAAAGTGTATAAACCTTTATGAGGAGTGTGAGTATAATTTGTTTTGTTTTATTTTGTTTTTCGAGACAGGGTTTCTCTGTGTAGTTTTTGGTGCCTGTCCTGGATCTCACTCTGTAGACTAGGCTGGCCTCGAACTCACAGAGATCCGCCTGGCTCTGCCTCCTGAGTACTGGGATTAAAGGCATTCGCCACCCCCACCCCCTGTAGTGAGTATAAATCTTAATGATTGGCTTGCTGAGCATGACACATTTATACAAGAACAATGTATTATTATTGTCAGATAATGATAATCTCTCCAAAACTTGAGGTGGGCAAGTTATTGACAACTTGGCTGTAAAGTTATAAGAAAGTAAATATCACATATTGCTACACATAGAAACATTTGATCATTTACAGGCAAGCAGACAAAATAGTTCATATAATATTTTTGCATACTTGATAATGTCTCATTTTTCTGTCCCACTATATGTTTGACCATCAACCATAAATGAAGCCTCCACTAAAGAGTGCTCTACAGACAATGGTCAGCTGCTTTGGAAATATTAAGGAAACAGATGTTTTAACCACGTTAGTTGAACACTGAATGACTTGAGGATCAAACTTTGGAATTCCATTGGGTGTAAGGGTCTTAATTCATTAGATTTCTAAGTAATTTTTGCAAAAAGAATTTCTTCAAAATATTTAGCTACCTCATAAGTCTCAGTGTCTCTTCTTTCTACAAAAGAGAGGAGATTTTTGAGATTGATTATGCTAATTAGGCAAACCTCAGATGTGGATCAAGCGATGGCTAGAAAGCTGTATACTTCTGGTAATGACTATGGACCAAGACCTTCCGGAGTGAAGGCAGCTGACTTTGATGTGGAATATAGGTTTGACTAGGGCCACTGTGCATCATTAGATTCTTCTTATGGATGAGGCTGTGCTGAGTGTTGGTCAAGAGGAGAGGAATGATGGCCATGTTTTCAGTAACCCTTACAAAGGAGACAGCTATGGAAGCATTTACAATACTATAATTGCAAAGCTAGAGTCAACTATGTCCAGATAGTCAGAGGAGCCAAATATACTACAGAGGAGATTGTACCAGGAAGCCTTTTGAGGAAAAGAGACCAGTTTCAGGGACTAGGCAGAAGGAAAATGTTGTCCAGATAAAGTGTCAGCCCAGAGAAGACAGGAGACATGAGACAGAATGTGTTTGGGGAACACATTAGTTTTAGTATAACTCCTGGTCATGGGCACTTCAGTGTTTGCAGCAGATATTTTGGTAGCTATTGGCTGGATTGAAAATGGTGTTATGACTTCACTAAGGAGATGCACGTTTAGAAAATCATTTATTTCACATAAATGCCAAGGATATCTTTAGATATATTTGTTTTATATTGGGTAATAGTTTTATTTAAAAAGTCAGGCTATAAAAAAATGACAAAATGTTATTGAAGAAAATTCAAAGTTGCTAGCTGTCTGTTCAATGGAAAAAACTCAGCTGTAGGTGGGACATGGCTGCAGCTGGCTCCAGAGAACTCTGGGAACTCGGCTCCAGCTTCCCCAGTGTGGGTAGGTAGAGTTTGTCAACTTTCTCTTTCCACAGAAGCTCAGATTCTTGTTCCTTTAACTTTTCCTCCCACTAATTTCCATTGGTAGTATGTCAGGCCCCGTGGTTTACTTTATCACATTGGCTATGTGTCTCAATTACTATTCTATTGCTATGAGGAGATACTATGACCAAGGCAACTTATAAAACAAAGCATTTAATTGAAGGCTTGCTTATAGTTTCAGAGGATGATTCCATGACCCTGATTGAATACATACTTATATATAGGGGAGTTGGTGGCAGGCAGACAGGTAGGGCAGACAGATGGGCAGGGCACTGGTACAGTAGCTGAGAGCTTACATTTGGTTCACAAATAGCAGGCAGAGAGTCTGGGTCTGGTGTGGTCATATGAAACCTCAAAGTCCACTCCCAGTGACACAATTTCTCCAACAAGGCCACATCTCTTAATCTTTTGTAAACAGTTCCACCAATTGGGAATCAATCATTCAAATATATGAGCCTACAGCGACCATTTTCTTGCAAACCACCACAATACGGGACAGGTAAGGCCAGAAAGACCTGGATTCTTTGAGTGTTTCAGGAATCTTTAGGAAAATACTGTGTTCCTTGGATACACATCACAGCTAATACAAATGCAGGTTTAAGAAAAAGCAGGATGAGAGAAGTCTCAGTTAACACCTGAGAGTTGATTTTTTTTTTTTTTTTTTTTTTGAGACAGGGTTTCTCTGTGTAGTTTTGGTGCTTGTCCTGGTTCTCACTCTGTAGACCAGGCTGGCCTTGAACTCACAGAGATTCCTCCTGCCTCTGCCTCCCAAGTGCAGGGATTAAAGGCATGTGCCACCATTGCCCAGTCTGAGTTGATTTTAATACAGAATTCCTAGGAAGAATGTATCAAACAAAAGGCTAACCATGACGTTGAGAAATTGTGGATATTGTCTAAGGAGATGCAAGCAGGCCTTTAAAGCTCAGCCTAAAACCTGGTTCACACTACCAATGTGAGTGTTTTCACACATTAAGGTCAATCTCCAGCAGGTACCTGCCGTGGACCTTCAGTCTAACTCTCTGTCCTTTGGTTACATTATCTCTGTTCTAACCACCCTCCCTTCTTCCTTGGTTGCCTCAAGTGATGTGACCTTGAACCTCTGGCTTCCCAGGGCAGATACATCACAAGTCAGAGGAAAGCGATCTGATCAGGTATCCCCTTCTGGGTCCCCTCTCTCTGGCTGCAGGAAAAGTGATCAAGCAGCCACAGTACAAGCCACAGGGACTGGAGCCTGCAGCCCTGAAAAGACTACATGAAGAAAGAAGAGAATCCTTTTAGCACGCTGTCCATGTACGACTGGCTGGAGAAGGAGGTAGGAAAGCTGAGAGGTGGCCATTGTAGATTTCTTTCTGTTATTCACAGATGTTTTCAAACGCTGAGTTTTGAAACTAGCTAGTAAAAGAAGAAAAAGAACAGATATTCTCAGGTTCTGAGACATAAAAAGAAAGAAAGGATGTTCTTCTGTTCTTGCTGTCTGGCTGGGGAATCCGGCGGGTTGACTTGTAATTTGCAGAAGGGATTTCTCCTAGGCTTTTCTTCGGGGATTCCCCCAGGCTTTCTTGTACATGTGTGAGATATGGTAACTTATACTATAGCAAGTACACAGGTTTAAATGCAGCTTCTGTGGGAGTGCAGGAATGTAAGAACCACCGTGGGAAGGCTGATTTGTTAAGAACACGGTCCATAACTGACAGTTGCTTGCTTTTTTTTTTTTTTTTTGAACTGCAATGAAGTGAAAGACCATTGAGCTAATATTGTGTCAAAAACATTTCCCCTAAGCGTTTATTTTTAAATCACAGGGTTTGACCCACACAATAATGGTCAGAAACTTGGATAGTCAGTTGCCAGAATTTATGAATAACTTAACATGTATCTGCTATTATGTTGTCATGTTTTAAAGGTGTTTAAGTAGAAGATGTTAGGTTCTATTCATTTTAGTTATGGGGAGTATGGGAAGTGGAACAAATGATGCAGTACCCAAATGGACGAGGTTTCCACTACAGAAACAGTCAAGGCTGGGACTGTCATGGTAAGAAAGAATTTAAGTGCTATGAAAGATTTGAAATGAAACTTTGTATCCTTTTTTTAAAAGGTGTAGAATGAGGCAATGATTGCGGAGAGTTCATAGCCTAAGGGTCGCCAGTCACCCTCAAACAGAAGTGAAGTCTTTTTCCAGGAGCAGAGGGTGATGACTTGGAGGGTACGGAGATGTCAGGTTCATGAGGACCATCAAAGACAGATTTAACTGTGGAAAGACATTGTTATCCTTGAAGGTTGTGAACAGAAACTCAGTATGAGCATGTCTTTGGTGACATCCTGTCCTTTCTACATGCCAATAATGAACTGTTTCTATTTTCCAGGTGATAGATGATCACACGTACAGATAGCTAGTCTTTGATGCTTCTTCACACATCTCCGTCCTGGTGTGGCTCATGTCCCTCCCATGAAGCACTCTGTTCATGTGTACTTCATCATTTTCTCTCCTAAGGCAAGGATGTTTCTCTTTCTAAATGGAATTATTAGGTAATAAGTTATGTTTTAGTTTGCTGTGGGAGGGCGCAGCATACAAAGTGGTTCATGGGCCAAGTTCAGGATTCTTGATATATATTTGGTTTGAACCCAGGACTAAAGGACTTTCATTTTTGTAAGAAAATGAAAAGAACTAAAACAGAGTGTTGAGACTGGAAATACCAGTACAAATTACCCAAACTACCAATGTCATTTACTTATATAATGTGTAGCATGGAAGGCAACTTTGTCTTAAGTCTGGAAGACTCTGACATTCATCGGTTATAAACCAGGACCACAGATTTCCCCAGTGTCCATTCTTATGGTGCCATTATCTTCATAGTTCCTAACTGGGTTGTATGGCTCTGGGTAAGGTAGCTTCATTGAGTGGCAAGGCTTTAGAGCGGGCTTCATTCAAACTCTTCCAGTGTACACATCTTTTGTCTTTTTCTGAGGGAAGTGAGGGCAGATAATATGGATTTGGATTTAATTCACTCCGGTGCTGAAATTTCAATCAGTTGCAAACAGCTAGTTCTGTCATAGTCACTAGCCAGTAAGCCTCTCTCTTGAGCTCCTGTGTTCACAGCAAGGAATGGACAGGATGACAACATTCTTCCAGGGGCTGCCTCCTTCAATCATGAATCAAAGAGACCTGATTCTTCTGTTTGAGTTGGAGACTATAATCCCCTTCTCAGTGCCATGAATCTTTAATCAGTGTCATGTGGGGATGAATATTTGCAGTCTCCATTTTTTTCTTAGTTTAATCTTACAGGATGGTTTCCTCTGTAACAGAACCCTCTGTAGGTACTGTTGTAGAAGACTTATTTTTACTTCCCTGAGATAACTGATAATTGGTGTCCTCTACTGTGGGATGTCTTTCTGTGTGCTGTGAATATGTGTTACTCTGATTGGTTGAGAAATAAAGCTGTTTGGCCTATGGCAAGGCAGCTTAGTGGTGGGTGGGAAATCCAGGAGAGAGACAGGAAGAAGAAAGGTAGAGCCAGAGGAGATGCCATTCCATTGTCCAGGGAGCAGCATGTAATGGCATACAGGTAAAGCCACAGAACACATGGCGACATACAGAAGAATAAAAATGGGTTGAGTTTAGTTATAAGAGCTAGCTAGCAAGGAGCTGGAGCCATAAGCCATGGCCATACAGTTCATAATTAATATAAGCCTCTGTGTGTTTATTTGGGTCTGAGCTGCTGAGGGACTGGGAGGGACACAGGAAAACTTCTGACCACAGTTCCCTACCCCTGTGATCCAAGGAGGAACTACTAAGACATAATTTTCAGTTATGAATATAATAGTGAGTTTTTGTCAAAGGCAAGATTCATATCACCAAGCTTAACAGGGATCCATTTGACCTTGGAGTCATTCAGGAGTAATTTACTCAATTAACAACTCTGGTAGTTAATTGCTTATTTGTTGGAATCTGAGAAAGAGAATTTGAACTTGTTAGCAATTTGATTTCTTAGAAGAATAAAGAAATTACATGTTTCACTTTAGTGATATTGTTATTGCTATGTTATGAAAGTTAGTTCAAGGAGTTGAAAGAACCAAGTGGAATACTGAATAATAGCTGTACATGCCATTTCTTTAGTTAAAATATTGCTTCTACCAAATAGCTAGCAATAATTGCATGCAGTTGTAATGATAAATATACTAAAATTAAATGACTATGTTATGTTGAGTAGATAAATTTGATGAAACTTAATTAAGTCAGTGGGCACCCTTTAGGTCTGTCAGGGTACATTTGCTATGAAAAAAATGATTTATTGCTTGCAGTATGTGTGTGTGTGTGTGTGTGTGTGTGTGTATGTGTGTGTAAGTGTGTATATGAAACATTGTTACAAAATAAACATCTTAAAAAGATTGAAATAATAAATTTGGCTCATGATGTCCATCTTTCCTTTTAATTACATTCCAAATATTTTACAGGATTTTCATGTTAGTAAACTAAATAGTTATTAAGAAAGTTCTAACTTGATTTCCCGAGTTGTGGGAATTTGCCTGGACCCTTTTCTTCTTTAAGTCTTGTTTTTTGTCATTTATAAACTCAGTAATTCTACCAATAATCCGGGACTGTAACAGTGAAGAAGTTATGGTCTACATTCTAAAGGAGATGATATGGTTGGATGGTTAGACACACCATCCCTTAAGCACCAAGATGGTAGATGAGTACTGAAGACTCCAGATGACATGAAGTGTCAGAAGGCCATACAGGAGTCAGTAAGGGCCACTTCCACATTGGGTTCCTAGGGAAGGATGCTGTGGCACAGGGATACCTGAGCTGAGAGGAAAACAACAGGGAGGAACAGTTCATGAAAAACAGTGGAAGAAGTATTGCAGAATGGCATGGGGACAAAATTTGCTTGTTCATCAACAGAAAGAGGTCCATGTGATGGTGGACAGTGTAGAAGGGACCAGAGTGGTAGAAGATTTACAAGTCAGAGAAGGCACATCACCTGACCCTGTGGAAGCTGCAGGTGATGCTGAGTAGTTTAGGTCTGATTCTATGTTTAGTGAGTAGCCATCAGAATGTTTTGAATAGATGAGCACCAGCTGATCCCTACTTTATGAAGAGTCTGTTCTCTGATCTGTGATAGAACATACCGTAGTTTGGAAAAATGAGAGACTGGTAGCTGCTAAGGAGATTTGTATCCTAATACCAGTAACAGAGTTGAAATCTGATTGATGTTCTTTTCTTTTCAAGCACCCAGATCCTCTTTCAAGTGGGTGCTGTTCAAATTAACATGTATAGCACTGTGAATTTTTGGGAGATCCAAATACATCTTGAAGTCTTCTAGTGGGTGACCCCCCAGCTATGAGTCCTGTCTGTAAATTCCTTCATCTGGGACACTGTATTTAAATGTTTTCTGAAAGAAAGCTATTTACATTTATTGCATATCCAGATCACCATGATTTTTTTTAATGAAATGAAATAGGAAAAAAATTGAGTTTGTTAAAAGCCTTCTGGTGTGTAGCTTGATTTCTCCTGTTAATGTATTGGCCACTACTAATTTTTATGTGTGATAATATAGTAATATTGTTTTAAGGCTTAAATCATTGTACCAATGATTTCATCATTTCTGATATCCAATCATTTTACAAGATATTTTCATAACTTCCCATTTTTTTGAAACTACAAAAAAGTCAGGTAAGGAAGTTTTTATGATGAAATAAAAGCATTTTTATGGTATCCCTCATCCTTTAAACATACTAATAAAAATAGCTGAAATGGAAAAAAGTGTCTTGAAAAATCGAAATACAAAACAGACAGAAGAAAACTACCTTGAGGGGATAGGAAAAGAGATACCTACAACCCTTAAAAATGATGTGCTAAATAGTGAGATGTAAAAGATTATTAGTTCACTATCACACAGTTATTCTAAAGCCAGGGGACAATGACCAGGCACTCTCATCCTCTGCTAGGGGTTGCTGAGTCTAACACAGGTTGGAATAGGGAAGATATAGTCAAGTACATCTAAAGGGGACAGCCACAAACCAAATCCAGTCAGTTTTCATCATGCAGAAAATTACCACCACAAATTGTCAGATGATCAGACTTTTTAGAAAAGCAAGCCAGAAAGATTTTTAAATGAAGTGTTCTTATCTTTCAGAAATTGTGTGGGCCCAATAAGATTATATCTGCCAGCTGGCTTCCATCTGTGGGCTGCTAGTCTATGATCCCAGCTCAAAAAGACAAGTGTCATAATTTTTAAAGGTCTATCTAATGATTCTTTGCCTTGATGATATGTAGGAGGGGAAGAGAAGAGAAGGGCCCTTACAGATTCATAATTTCACAGTATGACAAGGTGGCTTGGGTATGCATATATACAGTATGAGAAGTAGAGTTGCTCATGATGAGTCTTGTAGACATGAGGTGAGCAGGGTGAGTGACAAACAAGCATCACTAGTGGGTTTTTGGAACTTCAAGGGCTCCATTGAGAGTCTCCAAGAAACTCTAAAATCAGGATTGTAGGCTTGGAGCCAGGTGCTACAAATATAGTTCATGGTGCATCTAATTTAGTTGAGTGTTGGACACAAACTCAACTTGAAACTGAGCCTACCCTGGCTCATTTTCCTCCCTATACTTGTTTTTGAGCAAAGCTGGTCCATGGGATCTGCTGCAGACCCAATGACCAAAGGAGAAGTAGCCTATCAACCCACGGGCAGGCACAGCAAACAGGAGCAAATAAATCTGCAAAGGTGCGGTATGGCTCCCAGAAGTAGAAGAAAAGAAGCAAATGAGAAGACATGCATATCTTACAGTAGGGAAAGAAACCAAAGTTCAATGGTGTCTCCATTGTCTCAAAGACAAATACTCTTCAAAGCAAGGCTGGAAGAATAAATAGAAAACACTTAAGAAAAAATAACAGAAAAGATATGAGGTTATATAGTTTTTTCTTAATGGGTGTCCACAGCATTCTTGTGGCTATGATACTCTTCCTCTTAGCTCCCTATGGCATCCTTTTCCAGACACACCACTCTTCACACTCACCTCAGTCCACTGACACATCCAACTTCTACACATCCAACTTTCTATTTTTAGTTCCAAGGAGGCAGCTTAGAATGTATAGACTGTTTCAAATAATACCATATCGTGGGGTTTAAGTTGAATTTCCTTTCTTATGCCAAACTCACACACTTTCTTGGAAAGGAAAAGTAAACTATTATTTCTCCCTTCCTTTCTATAGTCAACAGGAATTTTTAAACTTTAAATATTCAACTTTCATGAAAACAAAACTGTAATGGCTACAACCACAAAACACTTGTGCCATATCTGTCTCCAGATCCCTGGCTCCTGCCTCTTTTTTTCTCACTGTTATTATCTTCTTTAATTTCTTCATTCCTTAATGTTTTCTAGACTAGTCTCACTTCCCATAATATTGCTTTTCCTAGAGCTAATGATGTTCTCTGTGTCATTATATCCAAATATTTTTTGAGACAGGATTCCATGTAACCTGGGCTAGCCTTGAACTCTCTATGTAGCTCAAGATTGGTTTTTAACATCTGCCTGCCTTCACCTACCAAACACTGAAATTATAGACATGTACCACCACTCCTGGATTGTGCAGTATTGGAGATCAAACTCAGGTTTTCTGCATTCTAGGCAAGTACTATGTCAACTGAGCTACATCCCAGCCTACCCCCGATGACATTTTCTAGTCAACTTGTTCTTGCAGTTGCATTTAACATTCTACTTCGTGAAACTATTTAGCATACTGGCTTCTTGGGATAAACTCTCCTTCTCAACATCTAAACCCTCCAGTTCTGCTTCCTTATTTATCGTATCGAATCATCCTTTACAATCAGCCATCACTTGGGGCCTCTACAGAGAAGAATTCCAACCCATCTTTCCCTCTGGTTCCATGCCTTATTTTCCCCTAGCAAGCAGTAACACTAATCATATCTTAGTCATTGTGAGTGAGCTGATGCTGTCCACAGATCCCTTATACATGCTTTGCATTATTTCCATTTTTATCTTGCTTTGGGTGACTCAGTTTATTTGTTCCCAGAACATGCCCTTTTAAAGCATTCTTCTTTTGACTAGGTCATATCTCCTCAGACCACCTGTGAAGAAAGGCCAGTTGTTTGTTAAATTTATGATAAACTGCAGACTAATACTTTTATTAGTATAATAAAAATGAAATACTAGAAAAATAAAAGAAATAAAAGAGGCATAAAATATAGCCTTTCCTTATGTAAGATTCAAAATCTATAAAATTTATCTGTCACATTGCTCTAAAAAGTTCTACTTTGTAATGCTCATACAGTCATTGTCCTTAGACTTCTGCAACATAGAAATTAGAACTATAGATATTTCTAAAATTATAAAGGGTAGGAAGACCCATGTTTGAATATGACTACTGCCCCTTTTATATCATTTCCACCAGATTACAACTAATTTTCAATTATCTCCTTAACTTATCACACTCAGTATTTATCCTCATAGCCCATGTGTCTCTCAACTATAGTAATTTTATTATTTAGAGCAGGGTTGGTGATTGAACTGAGAGTCTTACAATACTAAGCAAGCATTCTATATCTAAACTCCATCTCCAGACCTATACTTCCTTAAGTGATACTTACATTACTGACATTTCCATCCTCCAGCTAGAGACCATGAAGTGCAGAACTGGTTTCTTATTTTCCCACATGATACAGTATTTCAGTGTCTGGTACAGTGATGGAAAACATAAGACAGTTAAAATGACTTATTCACTGTGTGAAGAGGACAGTCATAGACAACGTGTTAGATGAGCACAGATAACTCTGCCTAAGGATTTGGGGCAGATTGATTTTTGAAAAAGCATTCCAGGTGCAGATAGTGGAAAGCTGCATTTTTGGTGAGGGTACTGTGGTTTTCACAGAAGCACTGGATTTATTTGAGGATGAGATGTGCTCTAGAGTGCCTAAAGCATGAAATGCTGGGTTAGAAAATATAACTGACTGGCATAAAGATGAGAATGTAGACTGTGTGAGGTGGCAACCTTCTCAGCTGTCAGAGTAAGGAGTTTAGATTTTTACCATCTCTGGGTTTGAAGTTATTCTTTCCTATCAAATGATATCAAGTCATTAAATAAGTTTTAGTAATAGAATGATATAATTAGACTTGACTTTTCCAAGATAACTAGTGGAAAGGTGGAGGCAATATTTAAAGCATCAGTGTGGGAGGTTTTTGCAACATTCTATTCCATGAATACCTGAATGGCCATGGATGTGGAGAGAGGGAGCTTAATGTGGCTGTACCATGGAGGGAACCATTTCTGGGTGAGGATACTCTGTCCTGGAGGTCTGAACATGCAAAGACATTGATATACTTTTTCTCTGGCATGGCAGTTTCCTGAGCCTCTACTTTGTAGTTCCAGCTACCTGACAATAGACATGAGTTCTTGAAGTTGATCTTTCTTATGTGATAAAACTAGTGTAGCTAATGTTACGCCATCTGACTGGAAATTTTAGTAATAATAGCTATGTTTCATGCACAAAAGAAACCTATTTAACAAGGACCACTTCCTTCAGACAACTATAGACATTGACAGTCTCTCTTTTTCCTTGGTTATATTTAATCTTCTCTTTAGACCGAAGTATTTCTTTGTAGAGCTTGCTTTGTGAACCTATATCCTTAAATCTTTTTTATGATTAAAACATTTTATTCTCCTTTGATGACAACTGATAGTTTTGCTGGGTATAGTAGTATATACTGGCATCTGTGGTTTTGTAGGACTTATACAAGTCCAGGCCTCTCTGGCCATCAAAGTTTCCATTGAAAAGTTGAGTGTTAGCCTGATGAGCTTGCCTTTATATGTGACCTGGCCTTTCTTGCAGCTTTCAATATCCTTTATTTTTTGTCTGGTTTTTCGAGACAGGGTTTCTCTGTGTAGCTTTGCGCTTTTCCTGGAACTCACCCTGTAGTCCAGGCTGGCCTCGAACTCACAGAGATCCGTCTGCCTCTGCCCCCCCGAGTGCTGGGATTAAAGGCGTGCACCACCACCGCCCGGCTTCAATATCCTTTTTTTGTTATGCACATTTACTGTTTTGATCATTACAGGAGTTTCTTTTGTGACCCCATTAGATGGTCTGTATACCTCTTGTTCTTTAATAGGCATCTCTATCCTTAGATTTTGAGTGTTTTCTTTTATTATTTTGTTGAAAATATTTTTGGACCTTTAACCCGGGTTCCTTTTCTCTCCTGTGTATCTATTATTTGTAGATTAATTCTTTCCATAATGTTCTAGATTTCACAGATGTTTTGTTCCTGGATTGTTTTATAGTTAACATTTTCTTTTTACTGGATGTTCCATTTCCTCAACCTTATCTTTGAGACTTGATAGTCTATTCTCTTTTCCACTTGATCAATCTATTGGGGATATTTCCCTCTGACATTTTTGTTTGAATTTTTGAGATTTTGGGTATATTTCAGGGCTTTGTTTCTTTTCTTCAAATATTCTCTCTCCTTTTTAGATTTGATTCCATTTTTTATATTTTGAAATGTTTTTATTATTTCATTCAACTCTGTTGTTTAATACCCCTCACTAAAATATTTGTTCACATTTTCTTTGAGTTCTTTGAATGTATTTTAAGACATATTTATCTTTATTTTATGTGTAGGAGTGTTTTGTCTGGATTTATGTATTTCCACTTCATGCTTGCCTGTTACCCTTGAAGGCCAGAAAAGGTTTCTGGGTTCCCTGAAGCTCGAATTACAGATGCTTGTAAGCCACTATGTTGGTCCTGGGAGCAGAATATGGGTTCTTTGCAGGAGCAGTGAGTACTCTTGCCCACAAACTCAACTGTCCATCCCCATCTTAAACATACTTAAAATTGTTGTTTTGAAATACTTATCCTGTGTATTAGCTAAGTTACTCTTATCACAGAACATTACACGGTTGTGTGTGTTAATTTCCTCAGGAGACATATTGTCCCAGTTATTTATGTTGTTTGCATTTTTGTGCTGAGATCTAAGCATCTGGAGTTAGTCATGAGTAGTGTTTCATGGTATGGATATACGATATTGCCTTTTATTAAAATGGGTATTTGGATTCCTGTTTGTTAGTACCCCAACTAGTTGGGTTGTGGAACAGTTGAATGGTGCTTGGTGTTCAGTCTTGCTTCTTCTCCCCTTCCCCCATGTTGGTGTGGAAATGAGGTATCAGAGTGGTCTCAGCTTTGCTAAGGACAGGTGTAACAGCTGAGCTCAGAAGTAAACCTTACCTAGATGAGAAGATTCCCTGATCTTGAGATGTTGGTAGATAGCTATTGTTCTACATGTAGCAGAAGCTGGTGTCACGGTGGGAGTAGATAGTATTCTGTGTGGGTGGGAGGTAGGAGGCCACATTGTCCTCAGATGAAGGTGGGTGGTGTAAGGGCTAGAAGGGTTTCTTATCTTAGATCAGAGAACTCTCTGTGGTCCAAGGACATCATAGTAAATGGGGTAACAGATTGGTTCTAGGCATCCCTAACTGGATCTCAAGGTTAGATAGTCCATGGTATCTGGTGATAAAGTGGGGAGGGTGGCTGATAGGCAGGCAGGTGAATGGGTCTGGGTTCCTAGCTTGCATTTGAGGTAGACAGCTCCTGGGTATGGTGCTGGAAGGGAAAGATGAGCTTTGCTGAGAATCTTGTGGAGTATACTTAGTCACTATAATTTAAGTGTATCATCATAATCTTCATAGATATTGAGTGTAAGTAAATCCTCTGGCATAATCTGTTATATTGACTTTTTCAAAGAAAAATTAGTATACTCTAACTCCCATACATAACCCCTCTCCTAAGAGCTGAATAAACGTGCAGAAACAAAAAACAGTGTCACCCTTAGCTTCAAAGGAGGTCGTCCTGGCACATTTAGACAGAAACGGTCAAGACAAGATGTGTTAGCTTAGTTTGGCGGTGAGGAATTCGCTAAGCCTTGTCTAAATGAAGCTTCCTGCTACCCTATGTAACTCTTTCAGGGTAGAACCTGAAGTTCTCTCTCCATACCAGTACTCAGGTGCCAAGACAAGGAGCTAAAAGGTTGGAGGACTGAGGAACTGAGCCCAAGGAGTCCTTAGGAAAAAGAGGTTTCTTTTATCATTCCTCAGTTTTGCCACCTGGACTTCTGTTTGGTTAGGAAGAAGTTTACACATTGGCGTTTTTTCCTGTTTCTACCTCTGTGAACCTTTAAGCACCTTTTAGCACATCATCTTTCCTTTACAGCTGGATGAGGCCTTGCTCTGACTTCATGCTGCTTCCAACTAGAGACCAGTCCTGAACAAGTAAACAAAGCAGATTCCTCTAGCTTTGAGAGGCAGCTTAGACTTCACGTCTCAAGCACAGATACAGCAGATTGAGTACTGTTTGCTTGGCTGTGGATGCTAAATCGTGTCTAGGAAAACTCAGGGGCGGGCTGTGTTCTTTCCCCTCTCTGTGTCTCTAAAGCACCAGCTCCACTGAGCAATGGAGGAGTTAGTTTCTACTGCGTAGGATTCTGGGAGTGGAGGCAATGAGCACAAGGTACTCAAAGAGAAGGTCATGATGACCCATGTCTATATGCAGCGAATTCTCCTGACTCATTAAGCTAATCAGACTTAAAATTTCTTACTATTAATGTTCTACTCCATGCTCAGGTTTAGACAAGAAATATCATTAGGCAATATAGACTCAACAAAAAGGTCAGAGTTTTGATCTTTGGATAGTCTGTCAAAACAAAAACGTTAAATATTTTCTATCAGGAAAGACTGAAAGTCAGTTTTTCATCCCTAATCATTTTCCTTCAATATCTGGAACTTAGTTCTGCATATAACACAAAGTATGCAGTCTCTCCAATGGCCTCACAACACTTGGGTGTTGCTGTTTGGATGCCGTGATCATGTTACATGCTGTACTTTTATTTCCTGCCTTGGTCCTTTGAAGGCAAAGGCTGCTTCCTATTCCTCTTACATCCTTGGGTTTTTACAAGAACCAGAATTTGCTTTTTGTAGTTGTAGAATTAATTTAATGGTACAGACAGCTCTTGAAAACTCCGCAAAGGATCTCAGGGCTACCTGTATTGTAGTAACTCTGTGGCCTCCTTGTGGGAAAGGTCATTTTGCTATGATCTAGACGTAGACCCTGTCATTCCTGATAATTCATATTTTGCTGAAATGAGATACGTTTAAATGCTGTGTTTATTCAGAAACATCTACGAATCACTCTACTCACTAAGAGCTGCTCTGAGTGTCTCGGGCCAGTCTCCATGATTGCAGATTCTTAGCATCTTGTTTGAAGAATTGAGGAAGCAAAGTTACCAAGGATTTTATTCAGAAGCAAAGTAGAAGCACAAAATGGACACCCTACAGGAGACCAGTGGGTCCTGCACGAGATTTGTTTAAGAGTCCCTTTGCACTGCCTGGAGGCTTCCTTTTGTGGGTCCAGGAGGAAAAGGAGTTGATTGCAAGAGGTAGAGTGTGGCTAGTATTCTGGTTTGATTGATAGGCTTGGGCTATGTAAGCTTTTGCTCACCATGATTGTCCTTTTTCATGATGCATCTGACTTTACTCGTACCCAAGTATACAAAAGCATAAGGCAGAAGTAGGATATTTTCCTTTTATGCCTTTTTTATTGTCTTGAGGATTTTTCTTAAACATTTACTCAAAGGATAGTTTTCCTTACTGAGTATGTACCCCCCAAAAAACCAGTCCGGACTGAATTTCCCCACTGTGCTTTATTCCAGGATACTTTTCAGGATGAATTTGTTCACAAAAGGAAGTTACTAAGGGTTTATATGGAACTATAGATTGGAATGGTCTATTTTCTTTGTTTGAAGAGGGGAGCACATGCAGGTCAGTGTTGGTAGAGGTCCCAGGTTGCCAAGGGCCTAGTTGGAAAAGAGATATATGTGTAGCTCAAGCCAAGCAGGAGCCTGGGTGTCTAATCTGTCCCTATGCTTGCTGCCTCAGAGCATATATTGGTATCAACAGTAATGGGGATTTTTATGCCTTGAAAAAAATGAGTCTATAGAAATTTTATGGCTGGCCTGATAAATTCACTAATAATGGGAACCAGAACTCTATGACACAAGTAATATCTGTCTGGTGCTCTCTGTGCCAGCATGTGATGTGACTGATAGTCATACATGATCATGTTCATCTTTATTCCTCAGAGTATTTGTGTGACTATTTTATTAGTGCTAACTTTACTCAACAGAGCATATATCCAAGGGAACAGAAATGATGTTAGTTACTTGCTCGCACAAACCCTGCAGGTTGTAGTCATCCAGGAACTGCAGGAAAAAAGAAGAAAAGAAGGAAGGATATGTGAGCCTATATTGGCTCAAAACTTGGTTTATATTCATTTGCTACTTCCATTTCAAATCCAACCACTTGACATCCTCTTGAATTGCAGAATTCCTTAAGTCTTCTTTATGCTTAAAAAGAGATCTTTCTCTTCTCTTTGTTTATCTATCAGGTACACATGTCACATGAGCATAGTAGCCCTCTGTTCCCCGTGATTTCACACTCAGAATATGGTCAACTCTAGTCCAAAAATATGAAATGGGGAATTCCAGAAGAGAATAGTTTGTAAGTTTTATTATTTTAAAATCTCTTGGTAAGTTTAATTTGTGGAGCAAACTTTATCATAGGTATGTATCTATAGGAAAAAGAATAGTATGTATCTTGTTGGGTACTATCTTTATCCTCCGTAGTATACTGGGGAACTTGGAACAGATGTCCAGTGGGTAAGAGAGACAGATGTTACTCCCTAGTGAGCTGATCTTGGCTCTTATCTGATTTTTGACCCTCCACTATAAACTAATGCCTAATTCTGCCTTGTGGTAAGTCTGGGCTCTGATCCAAACGAGTAGCAATCTCATTATGCTCCAATTGCTCAGGATGGTATGTTGTAGGCTTCTCAGGAAGTCTCATGATTTAGCCCATGGCACATGGAAGGGAAGTGTCTCCTCATGTTTCCTGAAAGAGGCAGGATATTCTGTTTAAGAACAGCTAAATTTGATGAAATCCCCCAACTGGTATTCAAGGACCTTACCTATTACAAGGTGGTTTTGGCCTGGCAGCACAGGGGACTTCTTTGTTTAGGAATTATAGGGTATTAGGCAAATGAATGAAAAAAAATTAATAAAAAATAATAAATAAAAGGCATTAATTAATAAAGAAAAAGAATAATAGGGTGTAGCTTGAAGCTTATGCTCCTAAATTTGAGCTGTAAAATGTTAACTTTGTTAGTGATTCAGGGAGGCAGAAGCGCCCCCCCCCCAAGCCTCTTTGATAAACATATGCATGTTCTCTAGAAAAACGGATAACAAGCATCCAGGCACTCAAATACAAGAATGTCTCCTAAAACTGGATTGGAGACAAAGTTAGGGTTGGTGTTAAATCATGTCAGCATTTCTTCCTCTGAGGTTTGAACATGGTCAGGCCCACTCACTGCTGGGATGAAGCTAGTCACTCATGTGTCATTGGTCAGAACTGTGACCCTGCATTTTAAAGAAGAATGAAAACAAGTGGCTGAAGCAGTGGCTGTGGGCCCAGGACATTGTCATGTTCTGAAAAACCAGATTGGTGACTCATCTTCCCTTGATAAGAATCAAGGTAAGAATCAAGCAAAATAGAAACAAAGGAATGAAGGAATGGAGGAAGAAAGAGCTCAAGTTAGAAGCCAGTAGAAATACGTGTAGATGTAACCAACCGTCTTATTAAATAAGAAACACAGAAACAATGTAAAAGAGAAAGCCGAGAGGTCAGAGCTCAGAGCTAAAATCTCACCCTTCCTCCTGCTGTCCCAGCTTCGCGAAAGAGAGCTACTTCCTGTCGGTTCGTTTTTTTATAGTATGTTGTTCTGCCTTCTCATTGGTTGTAAACCCAAACACATGACTGCCTCGTCACTGTCTGAATGTACAGCCCCCTAGGTCTTAAAGGCATATGTCTCCAATGCTGGCTATATCCCTGAACACACAGAGATCTTATGGGATTAAAGGCGTGTGCCACCACCGCCACACTCTTGCTATGGCTCTAATAGCTCTGACCCCCGGACAACTTTATTTATTAACATACAATCAAAATAATATTTCAGTACAATTAGATTACCACCACATTTCCCCTTTTCTATTTTAATAAAAAGAAAAAAAGCAAAAGGTTATAACTAACAAAAGAAAAACTATATACAAAAGTACAATAACTATATACAATATATACAAATAATAAATACCTAAACAGGTATTTGACAAATCAGAGAAAATAATTCCATTATCTATCCTTTTTGGTAAATCCAAGATGTATCTAATGCACTTTCTATCCTAATTAATTTTCAACTATAACTAACTAATCTTCAACCATAACTAACTAATCTTCAACTCCCTCAGAGACCCAAGAAGGGAATAATATTAACTAACAAAAATAAAAACAGGAAGTGCATGCAAGCAACTTCCAAAAAATTTTGTGAGTTGACAGAAACAGCCAGCTGCCTGGGCAGTCACCTGAGGTTTCTCCGCAGTGTTGGGGCATCATCTTCAGCCTATAGGCTTAGTGTATCTGACAGACTCATTTGTGAAGTAGGATGTACACAAGGTCAACAGTTCAACCTCACATTGGGTGAGAGCAGTCCACGTACCAGAAACACCTGAATTCCACTAGTGTCCTGTCATGATTCAGGATTTTAAATTCTGAAAATTGTTGACAGTTTTTTAATTCAGCTGTCCATTCTTCTTGGCTGTGTATATATGGCTTCACCTCAGCATCCCCTTCTTCTCCACATCCCTCTAGTAAATGCCAGTCTACTTTTGAGAGCATGAGCTTTCAGCTGCTGTTCCATTGTACAACAGAATCCATCGGCCCTCTGCCTGTTAAGCTGCCTTCGAAGAAAAGGGCACTGTACCTTTTCCGGATGCGAAGGCCACTTCAGGGATGGGGCCATATTGTCCTGGCCTCAGAAGATGCCTTTTGATAAAGCCATAACCACACTTGTTTTGGCAAGAATCAGTAGTCCCATGTTTCGTGATCTGTCTGTCCATTTTGTCCTGTTGATTCGAGGATACTTTGTTGTCCAGTGGCTAACTTTTGCCAGAATGAAAGTTGACTCCATATGCAGTTTCTTCAATGCCCATATTTTCTCTAAAGTAGATTGGTACTGCAGGAGCCGACATGTCTCAAAAAAAGAAAAATTTTCTAAGTTATTAAAACATTTTAAATGCCATATTCTGTAGATCTCTGAAGGGTTTGAAGATGACCTGTCTAAAACATCTCTGCTCAATTTTTAAAACATATCTAATATGACTACAAGTTCTATGATAATGTCTAACTACTAGCTTTCATTTCTTTATATCCTAATAGTTGATAATAATAACATTCAAGGATCAGAAATTTGCATTACATTGTTAAATGGATGGAATAAATACAATTAGAAATATACATATAGCATTTTCTAACAATATCAGTTTCAAATTTGTATACAATATAAAACAATTCAATCCAATGTAAAGTATTTAAAACTAGTAATTGTCTTTTTCTTTTCTTTTCTTTCTCTCTTTCTTTCTTTCTTCTTTCTTTCTTTCTTTCTTTCTTTCTTTCTTTCTTTCTTTCTTTCTTTCTTTCTTTTTTTTTTAAACAAGAACCTTAAATCTAATCTCCTTTGCTTAGCCTTTTTCCTAACCCTTGACAATAACTTGTAAACAACCCCCTAAATACTGAAAATTATCCCAGACCCAAAACCCATTAAAAAGACCAAAACACCACCCTCCCCACACCACCTCTTTGGGAATGTGGGCGTCTATTCTTAAAATTGCTTCCTGCTGGGTATGGGCGAAGTTTTCTTTATCCTGAAGGAAAAATTTTAGGTTAATTGTCAAATTCTAGGAGAGGTAACTATATCCTTCATTATCCAGTCTGTGTATAATGCCAAAGTTCAGGGTTTATCTCAAGTCCTTATTCAAGTAGTCTTTGAGACTGGATCATCTCAGCTAGTCATCTCAAAATTGCTCTGAGCACCTTATAGTTCAAAGCTGATCTATGGATGATGTTTGTCAGCTTAATGATATTATTATTGTCCACGTGGAATTGTTGTTGTTGTGGGGCCCCATCTTCTTTCTGGAGACTTCAGTTGATGTTAGGCCTGGCCGTGATTTCCTGCAGAAAACTGATAAGAGACTCGAACACAAAAACATATATATGCAGCTAGCCTTTTTTCTAGAATTAGTTAGTACTCTATGTGACCATTCATATCTTAACAAAGTTTAAAATGTATATATATATTAATCTTGTAAATTTTGATATAAAATTTATACTTTGAGAAAAGTTTAAAGAATCAGAATAGAATCAAAGAGTTGAGATTAGTAATAGAATAGTCCCTTAATTAATTTTGCTTTTGTCCTGTACCATAGCAGAAGATGGCTCTTATTCTGGCATGATACAGGGAGTTTGCATTTTCCTTTTAACAACATGCTTGAGTTTAAAGAAGGAGAGAGCCATTCTCCAACTCCAAAGTCAGCTTTAAATTTTAATTGAACTGGGACTATTAGAAAACCAATAGTGTTAAATCTTTAGAGAAAAGCAGAAACAAACATTTAGGAAGACATAAAAATTTTTTTAGATAATATATACCCATACACCGTTTCACTCTGTTTCTTGGGATAGATGATTTGTCACTTTTCTTCAGTTGTCTCATTTGTCCAGTGTTCTTCAGATTCCTTAACCTTCATTCTCCTAAAAGACAAAAACAAAAACCTTTCCCCAAGACTAATTTTGGGGATGTTTCCTTTTGACAAGTTATTATCTGATTAAATGAAAAGGCATGTGTTATTGATACAAGTTAGTTTAAATTGGATGTTCATGCTGGTTGATGAACTATCACCTCCTCAATTAAGAGGTCTCTCTTGTTCAAATCGAACCTTTATCAATTTTGATGGTACCCACAGCTTATCTTCTCCTGTAGAAACAAAAGCAAAACCTCGTCCCCAATGTAATACATACCCTGGTTTCCATTCTGAGGTCAGCACATCCTTAAAGTATATAGGCTGATTTAATTCTGTAGTTTTTTCTATTATCCAATGTCTCTCTGCAGCTGTTGTTCCTTTCTCATTGGCATTTAGAAAATTCAAAGTTAGAAGAGCATTATACAGTCTATTTCTGGGGGTTTTGTTACCCATTTCTGTTTATTTAGCATATCCTTTAGAGTTCTGTTTGATCTTTCTATAACTGCTTGACCTGTAGGATTATGTGGTATGCCTGTAATATGCTTTATATTGTAATAAGCAAAAAACTGTTTCATTTTAACAGAGACATATGATGGAGCATTGTCAGTTTTGATTTGTGCAGGTATACCCATGATGGCCATAACTTCTAGCAAATGAGTGATTACAGAATCAGCTTTTTCAGAACTCAAAGCAGTTGCCCATTGAAATCCTGAATAAGTATCGATAGTGTGGTGTACATATTTCAATTTTCCAAATTCTGCAAAGTGAAACACGTCCATCTGCCAGATTTCATTTCTCTGAGTACCCTTTGGGTTACATCCTGCTGGTAATGGCGTTTGATTGTAGAAGGAACAAGTAGGACATTTCTTTACTATTTCTTTGGCTTGTTGCCAGGTTATGGAAAAATCCTTTTTTAAACCTTTACTATTAACGTGATGTTTTTTATGAAATTCTGAGGCCTCCAGCACATTTCCTATCAATAATTTATCAATCTCATCATTGCCTTGTGCTAGAGGGCCTGGCAGACCAGTATGGGATCGAATGTGAGTTATATATAAAGGATGATTCCTTTTCCTGATTGTATCTTGTAATTGAATAAATAGTGAAGTTAATTCTGAAGCATCAGGGATAAATTCTGCAGTCTCAATATGTAACACCACTCTTTCAGCATACTGAGAGTCAGTTACTATGTTGAGAGGTTCTGAAAAATCCATTAATACCAACAGAATAGCATACAATTCTGATTTTTGAACTGAATTATACGGACTTTGAACCACTTTACTTAAATTTTCTGATTTGTAACCTGCCTTTCCTTCTTTGTTGGCATCTGTAAAAAATGTACGAACTCCAGATAGGGGTTTTTGCCGTACAATTCGAGGCAAGATCCAATCAGCTCTCTTTATAAGATCAATTCTATTACTTTTGGGATATTTGCTGTTAATTTCTCCCAAAAAATTACTGCAAGCTCTTTGCCAAGGTTCACTTTCTGTCCATAATTTTTCAATGTCCTCCTTAGTTAATGGTACGACAATTTCTGCTGGGTCTATGCCTGCTAATTGACGAAGTCTCAGTTTTCCTTTGTAAATCAAGTCAGAGATTTTTTCCACATAAGTTTTTAATTTTTTATTTGGTTTATTTGGTAAAAATATCCATTCCAATATAATATCTTCCCTATGCATTAATATTCTAGTAGGAGAACGCCTAGAAGGTAAAATAACCAAAATGCAATCCAGCTTTGGATCAATACGATCCACGTGTCCTTCATGCACTTTCTTTTCTACCAAGGCCAATTCTTTCTCAGCTTCAGGTGATAATTCTCTTGGACTATTTAAGTCCTTGTCACCTTCTAAGGTTCTGAACAAATTAGTCAGTTCATCATTTTTTACCCCAACAATAGTTCGTAGATGAGAAATATCTCCAAATAATCTTTGAAAGTCATTAAGAGTCTGTAGTCTATCTCTCCGAATTTGCACCTTTTGGGGTCTAATTTTTTGTAGCTCTATTTTATATCCTAAATAATTAATAGAATCTCCTCTTTGTATCTTTTCAGGAGCAATTTGTAATCCCCAGCAAGGCAAAATTTTCTTTACTTCTTCAAACATTATTTCTAAAGTATCTGCATTTGAGTCAGCTAGTAAAATATCATCCATATAATGATAAATTATAGATTTAGGAAATTTTTTATGTATCACTTCCAATGGCTGTTGTACAAAATATTGGCACAGAGTTGGGCTATTCAACATTCCCTGTGGGAGGACCCTCCATTGAAATCTTTTAACCGGTTGAGAATTATTATAAGTAGGCACTGTAAAAGCAAATCTTTCTTTGTCTTTTTCTTGTAAGGGTATTGAAAAGAAACAGTCTTTTAAATCAATAACTATGAGAGGCCATCCTTTTGGTAACAGAGTAGGCAAAGGCATCCCAGATTGTAGAGAGCCCATTGGCTGAATTACTTTGTTAATTGCTCTAAGGTCTGTTACCATTCTCCATTTACCAGATTTCTTTTTAATAACAAATACAGGAGAATTCCAAGGGCTGGTTGATTCTTCAATATGCTGAGCATTTAACTGTTCTTCTACCAGCTCTTCTAAAGCCTGGAGTTTCTCTGTTGTTAATGGCCATTGCTGGACCCATACAGGCTTGTCTGTTAACCATTTTAAAGGTAGAGCTGTTGGTGTCTTTGGAAGATCATCAGTTATTGTGCCCTGTTCTTGTATAATATGGATGGCTGGTGACCACTCATTAGAACAATATCTTCTAATATTTCTCTCAGTAACATGTGCTAGTTTATGATTTGTTTCTGAGATTGGAGGGATGTTAATCTGAGTATTCCATTGTTGCAACAAGTCTCGACCCCACAGGTTCATAGTTATGTTAGCCACATATGGTTTTAATTTTCCTCTCTGTCCTTCTGGACCTATACATTCGAGCCATCTTGCACTCTGTTTCACCTGAGATAATGTCCCAATTCCTAACAGTTGAACGTTTACCTCCTGAAGAGGCCAAGTTGGATGCCAAAATTCTGGTGCAATTATGGTAACGTCCGCACCTGTGTCTACCAGACCAGACAACAAAACACCATTTATTTTTATCGTTAATTTTGGTCTTTGTTCATTAATAGAAGTTTGCCAAAAAATTTTCTTTATGTTTTCTCCTGAATTTTCTATTCTCTCTGTTTCATCATCCTGACCAGCATGATTTATTCCAATAGGCATTTGGTTATTTAATTCGCTCTCCAGAGCAGGCATTTCCTCTATGGCTGCAGGAAAGGTTTGAACTGGATTTGCACTGGGGGCCTGCCTGAGGCCCCTCTGGGAGTTTCCCGAAGACTGAGGCAAAGGATTACCCTGTCTGTCCTTTGTTGATCTACATTCTTTGGTCCAGTGTTTTCCCTTACCACACCTTCTGCATACTCCAGAAGGAAGGGGCATTCTGTTGCCATTGTTCCTTGAAGAAACATTGTTTCTGGGAATGACCTGTCTACAGTCCCTTTTCAAATGTCCTTGCTTTCCACATCCAAAACATCTAACACTCCTCAAACCTTTTGAAATTACTTCTCCTACCCATGTATCATCATGCTCATCAGCTTCAACATTAATTGTTTCTCTAATCCAATCTTCCATAGGTGCAGATCTTGCCCTTAATGGCCTGATTATTCTTTTGCATGCTGCATTCGCATTCTCAAAGGCCAAGGATTCAATTATTGCCTTACTAGCTTCTGAATCCGAGACCATTCTCTTTACTGCTGAAGCCAGTCTTTGCAAAAAATCTGTAAAAGACTCTTTTGGGCCTTGCATCACCTTTGTAAATGACTCAGATTTTTTTCCTGGTTCCTCAACTCTGTCCCATGCATTCAAGGCTGCCGTTCGACATAAAATTAGGGTTTGGACATCATATAAACATTGTGTTTGTGCTGAAGCATATTGGCCTTCGCCCATAAGCTGATCCTGGCAAACTTGTATTCCTTTATCCCTCCATTGTTTTTCTATGTTTTTAGCCTCCTCCTTAAACCAAGTCAGAAATTGAAGTCTCTGGCTGGGTTCCAGAACACCTTGTGCAAGGTCCCGCCAGTCCTGTGGTACTATCCTATTATATGTTGACCAAGAGTTTAACATTTGCTTTACATATGGGGAATGCATGCCATAAGATACTATTGCCTCCTTAAACCTTTTTAAATCCAACATTTCAATTGGAGCCCAATTATTTTGTGTAGCCATTTGATTAGGCATCTGCTGTACGGTTACAGGATAAATTAAGGGTGACTGTGTGAAAACAGGCTTTCTTTCTGCAACCTTATGATCCCGACTTGAAACAACTTCACTGTTAATTTCTTCTGTCTGAATTTTTACAGGTTTAACAAGTTCTTCTAAAGCTGTTATCCTGGCACTTAAATTGACTATCTTTTTAAATATTAAAATGTGGATTATTATAGTGATAAGGTGCATAATTCCACCAATACTAATATTATATAGTTGTTCCATTGTCAGACTGCCTAAAATTTTGAACAAAAACCAATTTTCTTCCAATGTACACATAAAACCCATTTGTTTTTTAATGTGGAAAAAAATTTTCTTTTAGATAGTTTCCTTTAAAATATCTGATATGTTATGACTTACCAAATCTGTGTAGAACAGTAGAAATCCGAGGGGATTTTCAAAGCAGCCACCCTTGTGTCCCAGGTGTAAATCCAAAGAGAAAGAGAGAAAGAGAGAGAGAGAGAGAGAGAGAGAGAGAGAGAGAGAGAGAGAACAAGAAAGTGTAGCTGGCTAAAGTTTAAATGCAGCCACGTGTTCCCTCTTGTGCCGAGTCAAGGCTTGGGTCTGGCTTCCTTAAGCTCCGACCACGTGTGTTGGCTTTACAGGCAGGGCCCTGTTCGGCAGTGCAACTCTGAGTTGTTTGTAGCACCGGCTTTAAGCAAGCAGGATTTAAGCAAGCAGCTCCCCGATAGTCCAGCCTGAGGTCAAGCAGAACTAGACCCAGGCTAAGAAGCCGCTGCTCGGACTAAGAAGCTGATCGCCACCGCCGCCACTGCCGCACGCCACCGCCCCCCCCCCGCCACCGCCGCGGGCCGCCTGCCGCCCTTGCGGGAAAGTGGACCTGCCGCCAAGCCAAGCAGTTTTTAATGGATTCTTGTCACGTTGGGCGCCAGATGTAGATGTAACCAACCGTTTTATTAAATAAGAAACACAGAAACAATGTAAAAGAGAAAGCCGAGAGGTCAGAGCTCAGAGCTAAAATCTCACCCTTCCTCCTGCTGTCCCAGCTTCGCGAAAGAGAGCTACTTCCTGTCGGTTCGTTTTTTTTATAGTATGTTGTTCTGCCTTCTCATTGGTTGTAAACCCAAACACATGACTGCCTCGTCACTGTCTGAATGTACAGCCCCCTAGGTCTTAAAGGCATATGTCTCCAATGCTGGCTATATCCCTGAACACACAGAGATCTTATGGGATTAAAGGCGTGTGCCACCACCGCCACACTCTTGCTATGGCTCTAATAGCTCTGACCCCTGGACAACTTTATTTATTAACATACAATCAAAATAATATTTCAGTACAATTAGATTACCACCACAAATACGAGGTGAGGAAAATAAACATCTCTTTTTGCAACATAATTTATTTTATTGTCCCCATTGTTATTGTGTGTATATATGTGCATGACATGGAGCAGGGCAGGTATTATGGTGTGTAATCATCAGAGAACAACTTGGTGGAGCCAGTTCTCTGTTTCCACCTTTAAATGAGTTCCAGGGATCAAACTGAGACTGTCAGGCTTACACAGTAAGTGCCTTTAGAGTAATGCAGCTCTAGTTGCCCAAACTAGATGGAACATCCACCTACCGGTGGCCCATGCTGTGTGTGGCCCTGGAAAGGGACATGGCAACAATCTCCAGCAGTTTTACTGTTGTGAAGTGCTAAGACATGCAGTCTGAGCAGAGAGGTGGGGCCTCTTTGGGGTAGGAGAGAGTTCCTTACTAATGGTCCAGAATCACATATCCAAAATTTCACCCTTTCTCGATCATATCTGGATGATCCCCATCCCTACTACAACTCAGAAAAATTGAGTTTGCTCGTCTTTTATTATAGGAGATCTAATGGTCGACTGACAAATGGCACAATATTCATTTCAACTGAAAAGCAGCATCTTGCACACATGAAGAAAGGGTAGATAGCACATGCAAAAGCTCCAAAACCTTGTGCACTATGAAGATAATAAATAGCCTGTTAATAAATTGTGGAAAACAGTGGAATATTTAATGCAATATAATAACTGCTGTTTTAGTTAGGGTTTTTCTTGCTGCCATGACCAAAAAGCAGGTTGTGGAGGAAAGGGTTTTATTTGTCTTATACTTCCATATTGCTGGTCATTATTGAAGGAAGTCAGGACAGGAACACAAACAGGGCAGGATCCTGGAGGCAGGAGCTGAGGCAGAGGTCATGGAAGGGCTCCTAACTGGCTTACTTCTCATGGCTTCCTCAGCCTGCTTTCTTATAGAACCCAGGACCACCAGCCCAGGGATACCCCCTCCCCACATTGATCACTAATTGAGAAAATGCCTTACAGCTGGATCTCATGGAGGCTTTTCATCAACTGAGGCTTTTCCCTCTCCAATGACTCTAGCTTGTATCAAGTAGACACACAAAACTAGCTAGTACATCTACAAAGTACATGGAGAATAGATCGACAAAGATGATTTGGAAAGTAATTTATGCTTTGGAATGTCAGTAGTGGGCATTTTCTTCTAATATTTCATGCCCGTGAAGTATTCTTAATAATTCACAGCAGAAAAGCATACCACAGTAACAGAAAGTGGAAGGCATGGTCTTACTTTTCAGAAAGCTGACTCAGAGATGTGAAAATAGTTTTCACTGTCCTACCTCTCAAGTCAGAATTCTAAGACCGAACTTTTCAACCAAGCCCACTCACTACTCTTTCTTTTGTATCATCTTTACCTGTCAGAGCATGTGGTTGCTCTGCTACCATGTTCTTTTTGGGGCCATCACTGATGATCTTCCCATCCCCTTTCACCAAGCTCAGGACAGTCAGAGAGCTAGAGTCAGGAAGGGTCAGTAGAGGTTAATGGAAGCAGGTTTTCGGCCAGAGGCAGATGTTGGGGCTAGTGTGACTGCTTCTCTGTTGCCTCTGTGATAACATGACAATGACCTAGGAAGCTTCCATTCAGTGGTGACACAGGTGCTGGAGAATAATTTCCAGTGAGCCAATCTCGAAAACACAAGGAAACCACTTCTGAAATGGAAGTGAGAAAAACGCTGGGCCACCGTGAAATAAGCCAGCATTTCTGATCACTTCTCATAAAGTAAAATAGACAGGGAAGAAGAGTGCAAATAAACTCTTCCATGTGTGTATCCCACCAGACAGCCTGTCACATAGAAATTCCCTCAAGTGTAACATTAATCTCATTTATTCTCTATGATTTCAGACCACTGAGAGGTGAATGGAACTACTTGTAATTGGGTTTTCAGGGGACAACAGTTTTGATGGACACACAGAGAGCCAGGACATTCTTTCTGAATCTTCAATTTTAAAATTTGTGATATATTAACGGATAACTAAAATCAAGCTCTCTCTATTTGGCATGATTTTCTTCAGAGAACTTGAAGGACTGGCTACATGTTTCTCTTTGCATTGTCAGGGGCCAGATGAGATGTCTGCTATGGAAGACAGTGATTTATGAATTTCTCAGAAACTGCTCATAATTACATAGGGCCTCACAGTAGATTACCACTAACTCCATAACATTCATGTGCATTCTCTAAAATGGTGAAGCATCCAGAACAGAAAAGCATAGAGAAAGACAAGGAACTGTAATGGAACAGAGTTCTCATTCCTATCAAATTCTTTATATTTATTTCACTTTTATTTAAAGTGAATGAAGCATTACAGATACAGAGGAAGCCCTCAGTTCCTCTTAGCTATGTGGAATCTACTTTCCTTTTCTTTTAACAGAACAATTTAGAATTTATATTAATTTTTCAGTGAGTAATTATTTAGTGAAGATATTAGATGAATTATACTTAGGGAATTGAGTCATAAGAATCTGTAATATATTTATCTATCTACCTATCATCTATCTTGTCTATCCTACCCTATCTATCAATCATCTAATCTATCATATCACATCTATCATCTATCTGTCTGTCTGCCTGCCTAATTTATCTATTATCCATCTATCATGTGTGTAAGAGTGGATTCTTAAAAAGTGTGTGTACCCCTGCAACTGCCATTCTGGTCAGGTAAAGATTGTTCTAGTCATTTAGACGCCTCCTGGGATCATCTTCATCGTTATTACCCTTTCTGAAACTCTCACTGCTCATCTGTCTTATAGTTGATTGGTTTTGCCCAGTTTTGAATTTTATAAAGGAATCATGAACTATTTTCTTGTAGGCTTCCAATGTGCAACATTATGCTTGTAAAATTAATGCAACTTATTTATTGATAGTTAATTCTTTTCATTGCTATACTGTTGCTATGATTGGTTGATAAATAAAACACTGATTGGCCAGTAGCCAGGCAGGAAGGATAGGGTAGGCGGGACAAGGAGGAGAAGAATTCTGGGAGGTAGAAGGCTGAGACAGATGCTGCCAGCTGCCACCATGAAAGCAAGTTGAAGGTATGGTAAGCCACGAGCCACGTGGCAACTTATAGACTAATAGATATGGGTTAATTTGAGATATAGGAACTAGATAACAAGAAGCCTGAGCCATTAGGCCAAACAGTTTAAATAATATAAGCATCTGTGTGTTTATTTTATAAGTGGGCTGTGGGACTGCCAGGGCTTGTTAGGAGCTGGAGAGAAACTCTCCAGCTACACTATACAGTGGATGTTGGATATCTTACACAGCATGTGGACTGGTTCTGCAGCTGAAGATTGTCTGGATGTTTGGTCTCTTAAGAACACTACTTCCTACAGCAAAGTTTGAACTAGAGTGAGTCCAGGGAGATAGGTGAGGTGTGAAACTTAAGGTGGTCTTGGCTGTCAGAAGGGTATGAATGCATTCTTTATTGAAAGACATCTCCTTAAATACCCACTCCAGTGCCTCTCTTACTTCACCCTAGTGGTAGTGCTGGCAGAGAACATCCTTGCTTGTCTGTGTCTTTAATTCTTAGTCCACAGCTTGGAATTGAGTTGACAGGTCATAGGTTCTACAAATATTTAGGTGCTTAAGTCACTGCCAAACAGTTTTTCAAAATGATTAGACTCATTGTACATTCCCTAATGTTTGAGAATTCCAAATGGGCTTCATCTTTGCTATGCTTGGTTTTGTAGGCACTTTACTGTAATCTATTGGTTGTTTGAATAACATCTTTCTTGAAGTATATGAGTTTTTCACATTCCAGTATTTTTAGTTGGATTATCTGTTTTACTTTGTTTCTCTCTTGTTGGCTTAGTAAGAATGCTCACATGTTAATGTTTTTTTCCTTTTGTGGGTAACCTTCTTATTTTCTAATGAAATTGTTTTCCACCCTTTAAAATTTATTAACATATATTGTTTGAAAAAATAATGTCTTGTTATGACATTTTACATATACATAAAACATACTTTGATGGTTTTCATTCCTCCTGGCATCTTTCATCCCCCTTCTTCCTTTCCCCTTTTTTATCTCTAGTAGTTCTGTTTTATATTCATGTCCATCATCCATCTCACTATGAGAAAAAATGTGGTACTTGCCTTTGTTGGTCAGGCGTTATTCACTTAATCTCAAGATTTCTAATTCTACCCATTTTCCTACAAGCAAAATTATTTCATCCTTCTTTATCAGTAAATAAAACTTCGTTTAGTAACTACGACATTTTATTTAACCATTCATCTATTGATGGTTATCTAGGTTAATTTCACAACATAGCTATGAGGAACCATTCCACAATAAACTTGGATAAATGAATATTTCTATTATATAAAATAGTTTTAGTTCTTTGGGATATATATCCAGGAGTGAATATAGCTAAGTGATAGGGTAGTTTCATCTTTAACTTTTTGAGGAATGTAGCACGAATTCTAATTGGTCTTAATAATAAAAACCTAGCATCAGATATTGGGGTAAATACTGAAATATCAGAGAAGTAAAGGAGCAGCCAAAGTCACCTCTTATCTCCACGACTCCTCAGACCAAAAAGGGGCTGAGCTCCTGTCTCTGCCTGCCTTATATTCCACACTCTGCCCAGCCATATCACTTTCTGTCTCCTGTCTATACAAACCTCCAGACCTCTATGGTTAACTAATGCCTAGCTCCACCCTCTGATATTCAGGCAAGCTTTATTTGCCAAAGCACACAAAAATATCACCACAGAGGAAACTTCACTCTTTACTCTGTGTGTTTGTATATTATATGTATTTCATTGGTACTGATTTCTCTTTTTATTTCATTCTGAATTGATAATATACAAGAAATTATTTCTAAGTTTCTTATATTTGTTAATACTTGCTTTGTAAACTAAGGTGTCATCTATCAGACAAGTTTTCGTGGGTTGCTAAGAAGAATATTCTTCACCTATTGGATGGAATATTCTGTGGATGTTCAGTTCATTTGATCTGTGATCTTACTTGACATTGAAGTTTATTTACTGGTTTTTGTCTGAATCATCTATCATTTGTGAATGGGATATTGAAATCTTCCACTATTATTGTATGTGAAATTTTTGTTCCTAAAGTTAATGCAAGTGGGTACACTAATGTTTGGTGCATATATATGTATACAACCATTATGTTTTCTTGATGGCTTTCCTTTATTGGTATGTAGTAAACTCCTTTAACTCTTCTAATTTTGAAATGAAGTCTGCTTTGAGGCATACAAGTATAGCTGTTCTTACTTGTTTTCAGATTCCATTGTAATTTCTGTGTCTTTGTTAGTGGGCTGAGTTTCTTGCAGACAGCAAATATGTGAGGTTTTCTTTATAAATTCAGTCAGCCATTCTGCATATTTTAATTAATGAGTGAAGACCATTCACATCACCAAATATTACTGAGAGGTATGTACTAATTCTTGTAATTTTGTTGATTGCTTTTCAGGTTTATTCCAGTACTCTCTGTTCTTCCTTATTCATCTTAGAGATTTGCTGGTTTACAAAGTTGATAATTGATTCTTTCCTAATTATTGGTTATTTATTTTTTCTTTATTTTCCACAGTTCCTCATCTGTATAAATATAAATGTGTGTGTGTATGTGTGTGTGTGTGTGTGTGTGTGTGTGTGTGTGTGTGTACTCAAACACACACACCTGAAGTAACTGCAGAAACCAGGAAAGTATAAAGGGACCATTGGCAGGGTAGCAGGTAGGGGGGCAATACCCAGGGGAATAGCAGAGTAAAAATGACCTGATGGAAGAAATGAAAAAATGGGGGGGTGCTCTAATTAGGAAGGGGGAGATAAATACAGAAGAGAGAGGATGGGATAAAATAATGGCAAGGATGTCTGAAAAAGTCATAAGGAGTAATATGATTAGCTACTTAAAAAAACTCATAATACCCTTACATGCATGTGGTTTAAATCAAAATTTTCTGTCCGGGCTGACAATGCTCCCTCCAACAGCCAAAGACCACATAACAAAGTACCCAACGCCAGATCAGTCATGAGAATTCTTCTTTTGAGTTGTTGGTCAGGGTTGTCCAAGAGACTCCCCAAACATTGTAGGCTATTGTTACTGACTTTTGTTGTCCCCCAGAAGTGGAAGGTATTTCCCTATTGCTGAAGACATCATGCACTTCAGACACAGGACGTAGAGGCACCACAGCTAGAACTGATCTGAAAGCTTCATCATACCAGAAAGCCCCATGCAAGCTTCTAAAGAAAAGAAGCAACTGACGGTTGTATCCTTGAGTCGCATTTCTGTGTTTAGGGGCAAACATGATTAACCTATGAATCAGGTGGAAAATATTTAAAGAACTGGCCTTAGCAACATTATCATTTACTCGGATGAAGAGGAGCATTTCTGATAACCCTCAAAATACGCTCGAGGCCGTACTGTTCCCACCTCTATAGGGCTCTGATCCTTTGATGTCCTACTTCCAGAGCCTCCCACATTACCAACAAGTTAGCTTGAGACCGAGGAAGGGAAAATCAATGGCCAGAGTTCTGTGAGATGTGTGCTGGAAATGCCTTTCTGTAGCCCATGCGCCTCACTTCTCTGCAGCAGTTATGGCCCCGGGAGTCGCCAATGCTTTCTTGTCCCTAGCATCACTGATGAGCTTTTCTTGCTGTCTGAAATATTACTAATCTCATCATATGTGCAGAAAAAGCACTTGAACTCTTGTTTTTAAGCATTTCTTTTTCTGACTAGTCACTTCACTATGTAATTCTTTTTAAAGTGGAGGGAGGTCAGGTGTTCAGAAAGAGACAAGAGGGCATGTGTTTTGTACCAGCAGAGTGACTGGATTTGGGGAAGTGAAACAGGGAGAAGCAGCTTGTGTTTCAGAAGGAAGTCGTTGATGGGTGATGGAAGTATGAAGTTAGTAGTGTGTATTCCCTTCCCCCCCAAATCAATGTTTGACATGTATAAGTGGGAGCTCAGCTTTGGAAATGACCAAGACTCTCAGGCCAGAGCCGTAACTCAGTTGTCACACACATAGGTGGTATATGGCAGCCTCCTGTACCCAAAATAATAATTTTCCTAAAAGATATTTTGGTTTACTTTTGATGGAGGAGCCTTAGCTCATGAAACTAAAATGAACCAAGAACAAATGAACAAAGAATGGAAAGATTTCCAGCTATAGCTACATTGAATACACTCAAAACCCAGAGAGAAGGTTCTTACTGTGTCCCTGCTTCCACACTAATGCAGATGGATTCTCATATGCTTAACTTCACTCTAACCCTTCTCATGCATCTCCTGGGGAATGTGTTTCTCAGTCAAGAAATGGACAGATTAACTTTTGAGAGTTAACCATCTATTTGTTTCAAAATGACTCTAGCTCTTAAGGGCATTTAAATCTGTTGTTTAGTTTTTGTTGAACCATTCCCCTTAACTACAAAACTTTGTCTTCCTTTTGAGGCAATAAAACTAAATTCTGGCATCTTGTTGTTCATAAGCTGTTGGAAACAAAACCCCAAATCACGAAGTTGTTGTGCATTCCAAAACCAATTTGTTTCTGTGTATTTTTGGTGAGGAATATTCTTGGAGCAAAGTGGAGTACATACTTTTTGAGTTAGATATGAATTATTTGCCATAAATTATCACACACAATGGACTGAAAGAACCAGATGTTCAGTGCACTTGTTATTTCAGGCATCCTAAAAATGGTCTTTTGGAAAAAGCTATTGTGAGTGGCATGAAAACGAGCCTCTACACTATTGAATTCACTATTTGGTTTTGCTATAATTTTGAATTGTAAAGTATCCTATATAAGTCATGGATATTTTTCTGTTTAATATCCATTAATTTTAATAACTATTTAATGTTTCTGTATATTTCCTTCAAGGGTATTCTATATTAATTTAGGTTAAGAGGTAGCTAAAAGCTCTTTACATTCTTATGAATTTATTCTGACTTTCAATTAAAAGGAGAGACGATTCCTCACACATTTGAACGTACATGATAGTTATTTTCCCTTTCTGTCATGTTGTTCTTTATCCTTTGGGAATGGGATGAACAGCACATTCTACAAAACATGGAGTCTTGTCCATTATATGTTTGCTGGTTCAGAATAGTCAGGAAACCCAAGGTTAAAACTTTGAAGGCTCAGCATAGGGAGGTGTCTACCACTGGGTAATTCCAACATGGAATCTGGGGTTGCAACCTCTGGTGGTATATGCCTTGTATGATGCTGTTTCATTGCATGTGGGAAGAATTAGGACCATAATAAACTCCATTGTGTAGAGTACATCGGATGACCGAACTGGAAAAGTAGAAATAGCCGGATCTTAGGGCTCTCCGGCTAGCTAGCCAGCCTATCCTACTTGATGTGAAATCCAGGCTAATGAGAAGACCATGTCTCAAAAACAAGGTAGACAGCTCCTGAGGAATTGTGCCCAAGGTTGTCCTCTGACTTCCAAATGTACATGCACCCCCTTGCATATGTACACCTGTATATACACACACACACACTCACACAAACACATACACACACACTCACACAAACACACACACACACAAGATAGTGTAGACATTGTTTTTTGTGGATGCACTTACCTATTCCTAGAGTAAATGCTTGTTATTGGGAAAGTGTTAGGTTATGCGGCTCAGAGAAATCCAAAATCAAAGAAGAAATGTCATCTGAATGGCAGCTGGAGACACCCTTATTTAAGCAATTCAATGTGTCTCTATCATACATATGGTGGAGTATATGGAAGTCCAGTTTACAACCGAAGACTCATTTACCTCATTGAGTACTCCTAACAAAAGTAATGTTTTCAAGATTATAAGTAGTGCACAGGACACACTCAAGGGAAGCATGATATATTGATGCTAATTTGGGTCCTTAAAAATTGAAGACACACATTTTAGGATGCTTATGTATTTTTCATATTCCTCTCACCTTTCATTATTCAGCCTTAACTTAAAAACGAAGTGAGTAAATGACTTACATTTCCAAAATGTTCTTATATTGTAAAATCTTCTTCTGTCGTGAGATTTACATAATACTGTTGGACTCATCCTGTATTGTTGGATCACACATAAGCAGGAATTGGCAGACTCAAGCTTCCAATCTTAGCCTGGTTGCATTGCCATAGCACTGCTGTTTATTCAGGGAATGCATTGTATGATATAGTTCCTGGGGGATCTCTATAAAATTCTGCAAGAGTTTTTGAAAATTTTTAAATTCTTAAAGATACTGTTGTGACAATAATTTCCCTCTAAATTTAAGGTCGCACGTCCATTGGGTGATCCTCAACATGGAATACCCACACTGCGAAGGGACCCTGCCCTTGTATGTCACTATTAGGGTCAAAAGAGTTATTCTGTGAGCTTTTTTTTTTTTTTTAACATTACTTCTTTGGATGATTCAAATACCTGGCCTATCATGTCTGTTTATATCTTTCACATAAAATACAAAATGAAGCGTGGATTTTCAGACAAATTGAAAGCCTATCAAAAGTTTGATATACTACCCTTTGAGAATTATTAGTCTAAGAGAAATTGTTTACCTTAATTACAAAGATAGCATGCATTTCCTTAGCTATGGATTTGGGCAATATTTATAGTACTCGGAATGAATTCTCTCCTGTCCAACATTCCTCAAATCCAATCAAGAAAGTGATTGATTATTCCCATAAACAATTACTCCCATAAACAATCACACAGCTATTGTACCAGTGAGCATAATTTGCCTGGCAAGTCAATATTAAGAGATGCGTGGTACAGCACTAGGTATGACCATTGTCTTTTCTCTCCCAGCAGCTTGCACAGTACCTCCCAGCTTCCATAGTGGGAGAGATCTTCCTGGTCAGTTCAAGATTGATTTCTCCATGCCCTGTAACTAAAGGGTCTTCAGAAACAGGGTCTTGTTTTCTAGTTATGGTGAGCAGCCAAGAACAATAGCAATAGCCTATATTGTTTTGGGTACTTCTGGGGTCTCCTTGACCAATAACTCATTACGAACCATTACTGGCATTGAGGTTTTCATTTAATAATCCATATCTTCAGCAGCATTGTTTGCATATAAGGGATAACTCTATTCAAATGCCTTTGAATTAATTTACAAGCTAGTGGGACTTCATAAGGCTTGTTCACTCAGCCATTTTGGTTAACTCACCCCTTATACTTTTCTTCTCTTCCCTCCTTCCCCACTTAGACCTTTAGTTCTTAATCCCTGCCCCCACTCTTCTTTCATACTACTTGTGTCCTACTATCTCTTTTTATCACTTACTGTTTTACTTTCACTGCAAGATCAAGTTATTTCACTTTCTCATTTCATTTTGGCAAGTTGGTGTTGGTCTAAAGATTTATTTGATAAATGCTCATGTTGTCAAACTGCATTCTAAATATGTAAGCTTATATCCACACACTTGTGCTGCTTTCAGCCTTGGTCAGAGGAGGTTCTGATCACAATGGGTAGTGGTTAATACAGAGACACAACTGTGCACAGCCCTGGGAATAGGTGCTGGTGACTGCTCAGCCATAGCTAGAGCATCTATATTGGCACCCCGATGGTACAAGGCTCAGGGAACATTATGGAAGAGCAGGTAAAATGGTGTCAGCCCTGGAGGATGGGGATACTGCTGTGGAATGCTGTCTTCCTGACATGATGTAGCTGCTGCACTTTTAAAATTGAAGTGGCTATAGTTATTTACACAAGACCTGCACAAGGAAAGGAGAAGGAACTCCTGACATCTCACCTCTAACTGAGGAGCAATGGGCAGTTGATGGATGCTGGGAGAGGTAGAGTTATTTTCTGTTGAGGAAAGAGCCATTGGTAGGTTTCCCATGTCCCAGTGGATGAGCCCACACTCATCACATATGGGCAGCAAAAGTTGGATTCATTTTTTTCTAAATTATTTTTAGGAGGACATTAAATTGGGAGGAAGATGTGTCAGGGTTGGGGAGGGCAAAATTTGGAGGGAGTAGGGGTAGAAATGACCAAGATTCATTATATACTTGTATGAAATTTTCAAAGAATGAAAAAATTTATAGTTGCATCAGGTAGCTGGTATCAAGTTAGCGTAATGGTTAGCACAATGATAGATCAAAGGTCTTTAAAGGTAGTGCATGAAGCTACAGTAATGCATAGAGAAGACTGTGAAAGCAAACTGGATGTTAGAATTCTGTATAGTCTCAGAACCTCCAAGCATGGGGAAGGTTTTGGGAAATTGGAACTTGTAGCCTATGTAATTATCTGGCTAGCCTTGAAGTTGATCAAGTAACTTCGCTTTGTCAAATTATCATTGACCTAAAGATTTCTGAAGTTGCACAAGAAGGAGCAGTGCTTGGAAACTACTAAACAATTCTCTTTCACTGCTTTTTGTTTCTTTTGTTGTTGTTTTGCTTGTTTGTTTTAGATAGGGCTTCACTATACAGCTAGGTTGCTGTGAAGTCTTAAAATTCTAATTCCTCTTCCCCAGCCTTTGGAGTGGTAAGATGATGAGCCTGTACCATCATGCCCAGCTGACATTGTCTTTCATCTCACCTCTAGATTGACATAGAGCGTTTGCAGCTCCCAGACAATGTTAATGCACCAGAATGACTTCTCATGCATTGGAGGCTTTCCAGAAACTACAACCTATCTCTGGATTTTCTGCCTGTTTTGTTTTGTTAAGAGAAGATCTTGTGAAGGAGCCCAGGCTGGCCTCAAACTAATAAACTTTCTATCTTCCCTTCCAAGTCCTGCTATCATACACTGCCACCCTGGGCTCTGCTTAGTTTTGAGTTGTTAGACATGAACTACTTACTTTTAATTGCTATGATCTTTTGAACAATTACCATTAGCTAGGCATTATTTTTAAGTATGTATGTCTTATCTCATTTCACCACTACACTGCGAGGGAGACACTATAATTAAACTTTCTTGGCAGATGAAAACACAGCTTCACAGAGATAAAGATAGAGAATTACACAGAGTGCAGCGAGGCCAGAACTGTAAACTTAGCCTGACTCCATCGCCCTAAAGCCTACCAGGCGTGCTTTCCTGCTCCTCATTGGGGTAACATTTCTCATCTTATGCAAAGATACCCTTTAAAGGAAAATCTCCAAACTCCAAAGATGGATTTAAATTATATTTAGAATACTATTACTTAAATGTGCACAAACATAAAACTAGAAATCAACTCTAGTCTATAATGTTTTAGCCACCATAAAACTAATTAGAAAGTTAATTTTAAAAAAAAAAACACAAAATCAGTATAGTTCAAATGAAAAATATTAGTTTAATCTCAGAGAACATTGAGACAAAGTTTTCATGGTTGCGGATAAAAGTAGAATATTTTTTTTTCTGTGTTGTATTTGTAACCAGGGGTTTCTCATCATTTTGGGTGCACTAAGTTATCATTATTTTTGTTGATATTTTACTTCTAAGTTATTAACTTTATCCATTACTACATTATTTTGTAATGTTGATCAGTTGCAGAGTACATTTCAAATATTATCACTTGCTGAATATTTTCAGTTAGGTCTGTACGAATGTGTTTTCTGATAATGAGCTGTGCTGATTCATACTGATGGAGAAGATACTCTTGTATTTGTCTATGTAGGAGCATGGGTATTAGAGTACTAGAGGTTAGTTCTGCAGCTCTTGTTTACTGGATGGGCACTCAGTCTCACTATCATTTCATTACAGAATAGCCATGTTCGTTCTTTTGAGTGCCTGACAACATCATCCTGTACCTTAACTTTGGTGGAGAACCCACTTCCAGATGAGGGAAATAAAACCAAGCCTTTAACATTCATGGTTATATTGGGGTTGTCTCTGTTTTTGTTGGTAATAACTTCAGAGCAGTGCCCTGTGGACCAGTTTATGATCTGATATTGCCACATAGCTTACATTCCTCTATTGGTGAAATTATTAAGGCCAGTCCACTTAGTTAAAAGGAAGATTTATTTAGTGGGTAACTTACAAAAAGGGAAAGGTAGGTTGCAGGGTCTGGGGAAGGTGTATCGCAGTCCAGCCGTGTTCTCTGGAGCTCTGCTCAGTCCACCTCCACCGTTCAGGGTCCCAGCACAGAGAGAGCACTCGCCCATCCAGATTTCGGGTCTCCAGGTGCCTCCCCTGGCCCTGCCTCGTAGGAGTGACAGTTTCCAGAGTCTCAATGGGGGTTGGAACTTCCAGATCCAAGCTGGAATGGCTACCCACTACATCTCCCCCTTTTTGTTTAAATAAGAAGGTTCTAAACTAATATAAGACTATATACAAAGAATGGTTATCAAATATTGTCCAGGAATAATGAGGGATAATGACCTAGATAAGATGGAACTACAACCAATGCAAACAATATCAAGCAAGAAACACATAGTAAAATCCAGAGAAATATAGAGCATAGGTAAATGGCATGTTATAAAGATCATTCCAAAAGGTGTCCTATCCTAAAGAACCTGAATCTAATACTTAATATGTTTTATCTAAGATATTATATATACTAAGTTGTAACTATAACTGCTAGTCTTCAATCCCATCAAAGACCTGAGAAGGAACATAATGGTACCTGAGAAATGGTAGATGGATGCAAGCAACTTTCGGGAATCTTGTAAGAGTAGACCAAGATAGCTGGCAGCCTGGACAGTCACCTAATGTTTCTCAGAATTGTTGGTGCATTCAAATTAGCTACAGGCTCAGAGTATCTGACAGACCATTTTCAGAAGCAGGAATTATGAAAGACCATCTTACCCTGTCTTGGCAGAGTACAGTGGTCGCTTTCCTTGTGTCTCGCTTGTCCAGAAAGGACAGCATTGTATTCGTACTGTCAGCCCTCCATGTTGTTCTTCCTGAACATATGGGGTCAAGTGACCAGGGACTGAAACCATGAAAGAACATAACCCTTTAGCATTATTCCTGTAGGCATTTGGTCCTAGAAGTGAGGAAAGTGCTAATACACACTCAGATCACTACAGCTATTGAGAGGACTAGAGTGACACTTCTCTGAGACTGAGATGGTAAATCCGACCTTCATTCTGTCCCCATCCATTGACCCTTCCTTCCTCCTGCCTCAGCTCCTTTTTAGCATAAAACCTCCTGTGCTTATTTGAGAGAGATCCTGGCATGGGGGGAACTGGGTGTCTATTTGCCAATAAGAGACTACCATGATGAAAATAATGCAAGTTTAGAGTATGGCAGACTACCCTACATAAGAAGATTAGAGTGAAAAGTAAGGAAGATCAAGCCAGGGCCTAGAGGACAGAGAGGAACAGAGAGATAAATGGGACACGGGGAGAAAGATGTATGTACAACTAAGAACTTTGAAAAGGTTTCCTTCATGATGCTCCTTTATGACACCTTGTCAAGAAACCATCAATAAAGTTATTCTTGCTTTTCAGAGTCTCAAGAAGGAGATTCAGTTCTCTCTTGTGGTTGTCTCTACACCAGGATGATGTAGGGAGCAAAAAGAACTAGTTTTATTTGGGGTGCATTTCTTATTATATGGTCTTCTTTCCACTCAAGTAAACATGGTTGACAGGTGGAATACCTAGAAGAGAATGGAATGGAGGGACTGGTTAGAATTTGTTCAACTTTGGCCCATGGCACTTCATGCTGCTGAAAATGATAAATGCATTCTTCCCTCATCCCAAATCACATTTGGTATTAGGAGAACTTTCACTTTTTGCCTTTCATCTACAACTACTCATGATCATTTGTCAATATAGGCCTAGACACTGTCCCTTCAATACCCCAGACCCCAGCATTACACTTCAAGTCACCTGGAACTCTAAGGATATTAACACTGCCCCCTAAGAGGGAGATGTGACAGCCTCCATTTACATTTCATTTCATATGATTTTAGTTACAGAGTCTGTGTTCTTCACAGGTCTCTGACAACCAAGCATCCTGGAGTAGGGCTCATTGAGGACAGTTGTTTTTCTGTTTTAGAATTTGGAGTGTGCCACAGTGGCATGATCCCTGAGCATCTGGAGTGGGAACAAACATGGTATCAGGAGGCCCATTGCTCTCCAGAGAGAACTCGATGGTCCTGTGCAAGATCCTTTAACATCATTAGTGCTGAATAGCAAATGGGCCCAGAAGGGCTGCTATCCTTGGAAGAAGTCTGCAGAGGGCAACTGGCGTTTTAGCAATGGTTTCCAGAAATGTGTGTCTTGTTGCAATTAGATGATTAGGCTCATTCTTGTGGTGCTAAACTTAGCCGTAGAAGAAGGAAACACACTCTTTAAAATTTTCTAAGGCTCAGAAAAGCTTCCTCAGAAGCCTGTTTTCCATTTTAGTGAGTGGGGAAAAAATCAGAAAGAACTCCAGTTAAAACATTCATAAAGGCTGCATTATGCTCAGTGGAGCCATTCTTCTAAAACAGACAAGTGGTGGTACTTAGTGAAAAAGTCATGAACATTTTATACACCCTTTCCAAGAAACAGGACCAAGCTTCTCTCCAAAGGGAAAGCATCTTGTGATTGGTTTTATAATACATATGTGTAAACCATGGGTTCCATTAATCCTGTGTGATCAGAAGTAGTGACGTGCAGATGGCAGGATAAGTTCGGTCCATTAATTTATAGTAATGATGACTTGTGAGCCTTCTGCAGATGTGCTGAAAATTCAGTCCCTAAGGGCTGTGGTCCATTCAGCTGGTTTTGTGAGCAGCCATATCAGAATTTCCTGGTCTCTGATTCTTGAGGACTATGCAGAAATATCTTGCAATTTATGTTGCTTATAACTTATATTATATGAAAGATAGCTATACGTGTATATGTTTAACTAACTAAAGTTGAAAGTAGGGCCATACTTCCTGACATGAAGGACCAAAGTAGTTAGGACTAGAGGATTAAGAATTAATTCTAAATCTTTCTCAGCCTAGTACTTGACTTTAGGTCCTGTTTCATACATCTTACATGAGTCTTTCATGAACAATCACAACATGATCTTGGATAGTGCAGATAAGTAAATATCTAAAAAATTCAACAATTGGACACATGTTTTAAGGTGTTTAGTGATATTTCCTTGTTGAGATTATTAAGATTTAAGACTTAGAAAGTAGAAAAGATGTAGGCAAAGTCAGATAACATGGAAGAATTGGGAACCTGGGCTAGAGCTTTGGGTGGAGTCTGTTTGGAGGAGTCCATCTTGTCCTCTGTATTAAATGCTTAATGCTACTTGAGAGCTGAAATTGATTTATACCAAGGGTATTTTTGAATTACTTTTAAGTATGGTATGGGATTAGAACTCAAGGGAGTTCTGAAGAAGTATCTTCCTGACTGATTATGTTACCATCTATGCAACAAGAAGAGCTATCTGGTAGATGATGATTTTGTTTTTGAAGATCTTTATCTTCTGGGATATTACCATCATAATCATTTACCGATTGCAGTTACAAAGCAGCACACACACACACCCTTTTGCAATCTGCCTCTTAAGAGACCTTTCTCGAAAGTAATTTTGAAGTGCTTTTGTAGCTCAAATTTTAAAGTACTATAGCAAGAACTGTAGCACTCTTTTCTTCTCTTCTATCCTAAGTTAAATATCCTCATAGAGATGATAATCACATTAGTTTTAGAATGCATTAATATTTTATCGCAGGAGCATAAGCTCATATCTCAGTTGAAGATACTTGCTCCTTGTGAAAAGTGCAAGAGCATTGAGACGTGACTGTAAACTGGGAAAAATCTTTTCATTCTTAGCTTTCTCTTGCTCTGAGATGTGGCTCCACCTAACTCCAAGACACCTGAATGCTTTTACATGGATGCCACCTCCTATCTTAGGTTTTTCTGTAGGGATGTTTGAGGATTTATATAATACTAGCTTTTGATGCCCCCCTTGAACATATCCTCTATAGAGTTTTTGGCCCCATAGGTTCATAAAGACTGGCACTGTTGGGAGGTGTGGCCTTGTTGGAGTAGGTGTGGCATTGTTGGAGGAAGTGTGTCACGGGATGTGGGCTTTGAGGTCTCAGAAGCTCAAGCAAGGCCTAGTGTGTCTCAGTCTCTTCCTTATTCCTGGGAATGTAGAACTCTCAGCTCCTTCTCTAGCACCATGTCTGGCACCACCATATTTCCCTCCATGATGATAGTGGACTAAACCTCTGAAACTATAAGCCAGCCTGTATTAGTCAGGGTTCTCTAGAGTCACAGAACTTACAGAATGAATCTCTCTCTAACACACACACACACACACACATACACACACACACACACACACACACATGAATTTATTGGAATGACTTACAGGCTATAGTGCACATGGTTAGCTGTGATAAAATGTCCAAGAATCTAGCTGCTCAGTCCCACAAGGTTGGGTATCTCAGCTGGTCTTCTGTATGTGCTAGGGACCCAAAGAAGTAGGTTCCAATGCCAGTGAATGAATGACTGTGCTGACAAGGCAAGGGCAAACAAGCAAAGAACAAACAACCCCTTCCTCCTCCTATTGTCCTTACATTGGCTTCCAGCAGAAGACGTGGCACAGATTAAAGGTGTCCTTTCCTACCTCAAGTTCTGGATTAAAGGTCTGTGTCATCCAGTCTCAAGATCCAGATCAAACGCCTATGTATTCCAGCCTCAAGATATAGATCACAAGTGTGCTTTCCATTTCTGGATTGTAGTTCATTCCAGATATAGTCGAGTTGACAACCCAGAATAGCCATCCCACAGCCCCAACTAAATGCTTTTCTTTATAAGAGTTGCCGTTGTCATGGTGTTTTTTCACAGCAATATAAACTCTAACGAAAACAAAAATTGGTACCAGGAGTGGTATACTGCTGTGATGGTTGGACCATGTTTTCGTTTGGAGCAATGTGGACTTTGGGACTTAGGGTTAAGAAAGCAGTGGGATGCTTTAAGCTCTCCTTAATGGGCCATAGTAGTAAGAACATAGCCAATAGTGGTGCTGGTGCTAATTTGAACTCTGAAGGCCCAGCTTAGGAGGTTTCAGAGGAGAAGCATGCTAGTATGTGGCCTAGAGACTATTCTTGTGATATTTTAGTGAAGAATGTGGCTGCTCTTGCCTTTGCCCTAAGGCTAAATTGAAGAGTTTTTTCCATTAATTGCATTGGCAGAGGAAATCTCAAAACAACCTAGTATGGACTCTGTCATGTGCTTATTAGTATTCACTCTTGTGCGGATTTATAATGAAAGGAGAAAGCTGAGCAAGGAAAAATACAAAATGTATCATTTGAGGAGAAAAGGAACATTAGGAAGAGCAAACAGAAAGAAAAGCATGATGCTAAGTGGAATAAAGAGAGTGGTGACCTCAGAGCAAGACCCCACCTTGCTAAGCTTCTAATTTGTAAAAATGAATTAAAGAAAAATGAAAAGGAATTAAAGAAAAGCTTAGAGTCAGGAGTGGTGATGTATATCTTTAATCCCAGCGTTTGGAAGGCAGAGGCTAGAGGATATATGATTTCAAGGTCATCTGGTCAACAGATCAAGTTTCAGGACAGCCAAGCTTAAACTATCAAAACCAGAAAGCTAGTGAAGATGTAATTGAACAAGGGCTCATGTTTCACCCCTAGCAAGCCACAGAACTTGGCAGCTTTGGCCAAATAGTTCTGGTTTTAGAGTCAAGGATTGAAGAAAAGGCTAATGAAATCTCCCTCCATAGTTGAGGAAAGCCTCTTTGGCAAGGAATGTGTCAAGGGTGTCCCTGCATGGAGGCCTAGAGAGCCATTGTGTGAAGCTGTGAAGTTGAAGCCTAGATTGCCTTGGAGACCCCAAAATGCTGGAGACACCGAACTCATGGGATACTTACTGAGAAGAGCTGCTGGCAGAGAGTGAAATCAGCCCAAGAGGAAGAAGTGCGTTGCAGTCAACAAAGCTGAATATAGTTTGGGATATGAAGATCACTTTGATATCAGAAATAGAGAAACAGAGCTTAGAGATTTTCCAGATAGCTTTTGGTCTTGCTTTGGTCCAGTATCTCCTCACTATGCTCACTTTTTCCACTTTTGGAATGAAACTGTATGTTCTATGCCATTATATACAATCTGATTTTTTATTGTGATATTTATAGGGTATTGCAGTTCAGGTTGCATGAATTGCAGAAGATACTTTGAACTTTTGATTTGAAAACAAGCTTGAGACTATTATAGACAGTTTACAAAAGTCTAACTTTTAAAATTAGACTAAATGGATTTTGCATTATACCAGGGAGTGGAATATGGTAGTTTGAATGAAAATAGCCCTATGGTCTCATAGGGACTGGCACTATGAGACCATGAGATTGGAAGGGGTGGCCTTGTTGGAGTAGGTGTGGTATTGTTGGAAGACATTTGTCACAGGCTTTGAGGTCTTAGAAGCTCAAACCAGGCCTAATGTGTCTCAGTCTCTTCCTGCTGCCTGTGGATCCAGATGTAGAACGCATGTTGCTCTGTCTCCAGCACCATGTCTGCCTGTGTGCCATCATGCTTACCACCATGAAGATAATGGACTAAACTTCTGAAACTGTAAGCTAGTCCAAATTAAATGTTTTCCTTTATAAGAGTGTCCATGTTCATGATGTCTCTTCATAGCAATGGAAACCCTAACTAAGATAACTCTTCACTCCTAAGCCATCTTTCCAGCCCTGTACTGTTATAACATGCTAAAAAATGTATTTCATGCCAAACCTTTGAGCTATATTAGGAAACAAAGATGAGCAAGGATTATACCAGACAGCCTGTACTCTAATAAAATTTATAATAAATAGTTACAACAATAAATAAGGGAGAAAAATTTAGATAATTGCAAGAGATAGTAGAAAATAAAACAGAGGAGCTCCCATGAAAACATGGCATTGAGACATGCATTAGAAGCAGAAGTTGACAGAATAAATCTGAATCTACAGAATTCTGCATGGAGGAGGCAGCGTGGACAGAGACCCAGGGTGGGAAATACTTTCTAGTTTCCATTTATTGAGAGAGTTGCTGAACACGGGAAGGGTAAAATGAAATGATGACAGAGAAGAAAGAGGTTGCTAGATCACACTGGGTTTATAGGCTGCAATAAGGATTTTAGAGTTTATTCTAAAAGCAGTGGGAATCTGTCGGGAGAGTTCAGAAAGTGGGCATTTTGGTAAGTTTGAAAGCGAAGGTTTTATGCTCCTTAGCAGCAGCTGCCTGTTAGTTCTCCTCTCTCCCTTGTGTTGCAGTTTTATGCTGTGCTTTTGGAAGTTAGTTCAAGAACTAGTGAGCCCAGTGTCTATCTGCACTACTTCAAATTAAAAACCATAAGTTGCCATGAAGTAGGCAGAGAAATAATACCACAGTCACACTAGATCCTGATTCCCAGAACTAGTATATGACCTTATCTGATGAAAAGCACTTCTGGAGATGAGAGTAAGTAAGAATCTTGAGATGGGGAGATGATCTTGGATTATCAGGAGGAGCTCTGAATGCCATCACATTCTTATATATGAGAGGCAGAGGGAGCTGGATATACTGATGGCTAGAATAATATGGTCAGAGGCAAAAGGGGGTTTGCAGTCCCCAAATAAAAGAGGTGAGAAAAGGCTCTCCTCTAGAAGATTCAGAGAGAGAGAGAGAGACAGAGACAGACAGAGACAGAGAGACAAAGAGAGAGACAGAGCGAGGAGTTTGCAAACTCTGCTTTGCAAACACGCTGATTTTGGTTCAGTGACAACCATTTCAGACACCCGACTTCAAGCTTAGTGAGAGAGCACATTTATGTTGTTACAAGCTGCTACTTGTAACTTATTAAAATAGACACAGGAAACTAATACAGTTCTTCTGTATGATTTGCTGTATTTTCGGACTGGAATGAATTTGTTAAGTACACAACAAACCAAAGTAAAAGACTAAATGGCAAACAGCAGATTGATAGTTACCAAAACATCATCAAATCAGGTGCTCAAAACACCTACCAAAAATAAGTGGGGAGACCTCTTTAAAGCAGCCATCTAAAGTGGGGAGGCCTCTTTAAAGCAGCCATCTAAAGCTCCCTATAGACAAGAGTCCCCAGTTGAGTAGCGTCTCATCAGCAGAGGGTTCCATGTAAAAGAACAAATAACAATAAGAAGGTATCATTATCAAATTGGGACTATAAATATCCAGCAGAAATCAACTTGGCAAGTTGAGGCTGTCAATGGAAGTACTTAATTGAGCTTCCTGTCCATTGCTGAGCATCCCATAGCTCAGCTTCCAGCTTCTCTTTCCCACTGCAGGTACTTCTTATATCATGGGACAAACAATAGTAACTGCAGGAAATAGTTTACCTTCTAGCTCTTCTCAAGGGCACAATGCCTTACTCTTGTACTATTTTATTCTTTTCCATCCCTGACACAGAGACAGGGGAATGGCCTATCCCCAGACAAAGGACTGAAAGCATTAATCTAATTAATCTTATCAATAAAAAATCAGGAGTCATATATTGGGGTAAAAACTTGAAAGATCAGAGAAGCAGGGGAGCAGCCACAGTCACTTCCTACCTCTCCAGTTCCTTTGATCAAAAGGGCTGAGATCCTCGCTCAGCCCTGCCTTATCATTTCCTGTGTCCTCTCTCCACAATCCTCCAAACTTCTATGGTCAGCTAGTGGCTAGCTCCAACCTCTGATTCCAAGCCAGCTTTATTTGTCAGAAAACACTCAACATATCACACACCATTTCCCCCTTTCTGTCTAAATAAAAAGCAGTTTTAGCTAACATAGGAAAAAGATACAAAATAAGTATATATAACTTATATATAAGTATATATAGCAATAAGTGTATATATAACTATATAAATATACACACGCAGTAATTAAATTAACAATGTCTAGACCATTTGCATTTGACAAATTCAGAGAAAATACTCCATTATCTATCCTACCTTGGTGAGTCCAAAGTGTTGTACCTAATTCACTTTCTATCCTAACTTGCACTACCAACCCCAAACTATTTTTTGATCTCTCAACCTTGTATACTTTACATCTCTTTTGTGAGTTTCTTTCTGAATTTGTTAATAAGGGAAACTATTACTATAACTATCTAGTCTTCAACTCCATCAGAGACCTGAGAAGGATATAATATTACCTGAGTAGACAGGAAGTACAGAGCAAACAACTTCTAAAACTAAGAAATGACTGAAGCAGCTGACTTCCTGGATAGTTACTCAAAGTACCTCTGTAACATTGGGGCATCTATCTTTGGCCTGCAGGCCTAGAATATCTGACAGACTTTTCTGTGAATCAGGATTTTGAAAAGACTGTCCCACCTTGTCTTGGCAAAGTTCAGCAGTCATTTTCTTTTGTGTCCTGCTTGTCCAATTTAGACAGCATACTGTCAACAGTCGAGGCAAGAGCAATTTCTTCCCAGTAGCTAACTTCTGCAACAAAGAAAGTAAATTCCATATGGAGTTTCTTCAATGCTCATCATCTTCTCTGAAGTAGATTGGTGCTGCCAGTAGCAGACATGTCTCATTGTTGTAAAGGAGTTTTATGTTATCAAAACATCTTAAATGCCATATTCTGTAGATTTCTGGAGTTTTTGAAGACTACTGTCCATCCAAAAATATATTTCTGTTTCACCTTGAAAACATACCTAACATGACTACAAGTTTGATTTTAATAGGTGACTAACTGATAACCTGCATTTCTTTATTATCATAAATAGTTTGTAATAATAACTTTCAGGGACTAGAAATTTACATTACATTGTTAAATGAGCTTAAACAAGAGTAGAAATGCATGTACAGTATGTTCTAACAAAAATAACCTCAAATTTGTATCAATATACAAAAATATGTACCAATGTAAAATATTTAGGACTAGTAGTTGCTTTTTTGGTTTAAAAGTAGATTTAATAATCTACCCTTTTATCCTATCATTCCTATATCTGCCTTTTTTACTCAGAATGAGATCCCTGAATCTAAATCTCCTTTGTTCAGCTTTTTTCCTGGCCATTACCAATAACAACTTGTAACCAGCCCCCTAAATGATGACAAATATCTGTAACCCACTGAATTACCAAAAACCACCCATCCCACCTCTTGGGAATGTGAGTGTCATGTTCTTAAAATTACTTACTGTTGTTTGGGGTGACAGCATCTTTAGGGCACCCTGAAAAATGTTGGGATAATTGTCAAGTCCTGGGAGAGCTAGCTGTATCATTTGTTGTCCAGTCTCTGTGTAGTGGGAAAGTGCAGGGCTTATCTCAAGTCCTGGCTAGAGTAGTCTGGGAGGCAGAACCATCTCACCTAGCTACCTTGAAATTGTCCTGGGCCGTTTGTAGTTCAAAGCTGATCTTTGGGTGGTGTTTGTCAGCTTAGTAGCATTACCATATTCCAGGTGGAATCATCATTGTGGGGCCCCATCTTCCTTTTGGAGACTTCAAAGGTCACTGTTAAGCATGGCCATTAACCATTTTAAATGTCATATGCAGTAGATCTCAAAGAGGTTAAAGAACCATAATTTGTTATGTACATCCAAAGTACAAAAACTTAATTCCCAGTTACCTGATAGAGACTCAAGCCCAAAATCATGTACAGGAAGCTAGATGAAGCCTTTATGTAGAATTAGTTCTCTATATGACCATTAATATCATGACAAAAAGTTGAATGTATATACACATATATATGTTTTATAAATTTTGAGATTATATTTATACCTTCAGAAAAGTTTTAAAGAGTCAAAATAAAACCAAGGGATTATGAGATTTAGTAGCAATAGAATAACCCCTTAGTTTTGGTCTTTCTTCTGTCCCATATCAGCTGGCTTTTCTGACATGAGACAGATTTTGGATTTTCCTTTTAACAAGGATGCTTGGGTTTAGAGAAGGAAAGAGCCATGCTCTAACTCCAAAGCCAGCTTTAATTTGTAATTTAACTGGGACTATAAAAAGACCATTTGCATTATGTGTCTGTAGAGAACAGCAAAAACAAATATTTGGGAAGATTTATGAAATTTCATCCTGTTGAAAATGTGATATACCAATAGGCCAATTTACTCTTTTTCTTGGAACATTTTCTCTGGATGATTTGTCCTTTTTCTTCAGATATCTCATTTGTCAAGTGGTCTTCAGATTCCTTAGCTGGATGCCTTCAGTCTCCTAGAAAGACAGAAATAAAACCCTGGCCCAACCCTAACTTTGGAGAGTTTCCCTTTTGGCAAGTTATATCTGATCAAATGAGAAGCATTTGTTAGTCGTATAACTTAGTTTAGATTGAATGACCATGCTGGTTGATGAACTATCACCTCTTCTAATCAAGAAGTCTCCCTAGTTCACATCTAATCTTTATCAGTTTTTATTGATACCAGATATCAGATTGATATCAGATATCAAAGTAAAAACCTGAAAGATCAGAGAAGCAGGGGAGCAGCCACAGTCACCTATTACTTTTCTGGTCCTTTTGACTAAAAGGCCTAGATCCTCTCTCTGCCATGACTTACCACTTCCTGTCTCCTCTCTCTACAGTCCTCCAAACCACTATGGTCAGCTAGTGGCTAGCTCTGCCCTCTGACTCCAAGCAAGCTTTATTTGTCAGAAAACAATCAGAATATTACACCACAAAGGACCTTGGAAGACACTTTGAGGCAAACATGCTTAGATCTGAAATAGGGGTGTGTCTCAACCCTATCTCAATAACTAGCTTCTCAATGAGCTCAGACAGCTTGTGACAGATTATCAATATAATGTTTAGAGTAACACCTCACATAAGCACTTCTGGAATGGCAGTGTAAGGCTCAACTGCAGACTGAGCTTTCATACTTAAATAAGGAGTACATGTGGTACCAGAATGTGACTGTACTTTTGGGAATTCTAGAGACCAAAGGAAGTCAATACAAGAGATGGACCCTTTGTCACTGACCTTGGGACCTATCTGATTTCATGCTGTCTACTACCTGCAGCCCACTAAAAGCACTATGCATTTTTTTCTCAAGTAAGTCTTCTGACTGGTGTGTTGAAGATGATCATCAACTGCTCTTATGTAGGAGAATAGAGTAGGGAATGCAATTCAAAAGGTGTATTGGGTTTTAAAGTGAGAAATGCTGATGTCCCAGTCTAAGGAGGTAGCACTGAAATGGGAAATAGATGGATAGAGTGTATATTTTATAGGCTGAGTTGATGATAGTCACTGATGAGTAAATGATGGGAGAAGAGGAAAAAGAAGGATCAGACTTGACCCTTAGATTCCAACATTTCCATTGTCAAGAATAACAAGTCTGGCAGGAGAATAAAATTCAAGAATGGGGTATTTATGGGTGGTATTGTAGCCCCCCTATCTTTGTAGTCATTTTTGACTGGCAGGTGCTGAGTTCTGTGACACCTCCTGATAGAGTTCTGGATCATTTTTCTACTTGTCCCCACATATACCTTTTGGAATCCAAAATGTTGGATTTTCTATTTTCTTTAGCTAAAGGTTGCTGATATCAGAGAACTTAATAACCAACATGCTGCTAATATATGGGAGTAGGATGAAACATGAAAATACAACTAAGTATGATAGAAAGAAAGTTTAAAAATTGTGTTTACATCCCAAACAAATGGAACAGACTATAAACTGTCAAGATGGTAGGGATGTGGTAGATACTGTCTATAGCTCAACTACAAGAGAACACTGAGTAAATTGGAATAAGATTTGGGGGAGCAAGGGCTTGGAATGTATCCAATCCCCTAGAATCAGATTAGCATCATTATTGTCAATATCTTATACTACTGTTTTGGTAATATTGCTTTAAGTAGAAACTAAGCCTCCAAATTCTATTCCAGAAAATTAATTTTTTCCCTAAATGCTTTCTAATATGATAAATAAACTTCTTTGAAGATGCAATGTAAACAGAAAGATTTAACTTCCTCTTACAAAGCTATCTGGAGATTTATATTAGAATTAGTCATTTGATTTAAATGAGGTTACCTGGAGGGAGATGGAGCTATGCTGTGTGGTAGGAATTTTAAAGTAGAAGGTGGTGATATAATGAGTGAGAAAAATCAGGCCTATTGATGATTACATACAATTGAGGAATATATGAGAAGAGGTTCTGAATAGTGTTGAGAAAATGCTTTTAATACATTGTGTACATACTAGCAAACAAACTTGTGTCAAACCTCATATTAATGAGCTGTCTAGATCGAATGAATTGAATTTAAAGGCAATAATGCTGATTGCCAAAGTATTATGGAAAGATAGGAGAAGGTAAGTTGGACAGTTGTGTATCTTCACAAACCAAAACGAGGTGGGTAAGAACACAGGTGACATTTGGGACACAGAGGCAGGTGGATCTCTGAGTTCAAGGCCAGACTGGTCTACAAAGTGAGTTCCAGGACAGCCAAGGCTACAGAAAGAACCCTGTCTTGAAAAACTAAACAAACAAACAAACAAAAGAACATAGTTGAATTTGACCAACTGTAGTCTGAACAATTCCTACTTGCTTATGAAATAAGGCTCTGTGCCTTTGAAAATAAGTTAAAAAAACATACAAACACATATGGACATTGTAAATAGAGTCTTTCTCCATGGTGGGAATGTTTTGGGGAGAAAGTATCCATCAAGTTATATTTGCAGAAGTATGACTTTTGTTTTCCCCCAAAGATTATGGTTAAAGTTCTCTTATCTTTCATACTTTATCTTAACTCTTTCTTATCTTTCTTTTTTATCCCTACCTACTAGAGGAATTTGGAATAACTGAAGAGATCTTCAATTTAACTTGACCCAATGTTAAGGTTTCTGTTGCTGTTTGTTTTTGTTTTTTGGGGGGTCCCATCACCCAGCTCCCAAATAAATTACACACGGACGTTTATTCTTAATTATAAATGCCTGGCCTTAGCTTGGCTTGTTGTTAGCCAGCTTTTCTTAAATTATCCCGGCTATCTTCTGCCTCTGGGCTTTTATCTTGCTCTTACTTCTGTAATCTTCCTTTCACTCTTACTCCCCGACTTGCTGTATAGCTGGGTGGCTGGAACCTGATGTCTTCCTCCTTTCTCCCTCATTCCTTCTCTCTTTTCTCCCAGATTTCTCCTTCTATTTATACTTCCTGCCTGCTAGCCCTGCCTATCCTTTCTTCTGCCTTGCTATTGGCCATTCAGTTCTTTATTAGACTATTAGTTGTTTTAGACAGGCAGAGTAACACAGCTTCACAGAGTTAAACAAATGCAACATAAACAAAAGTAACACACCTTAAAATAATTTTCCCCAACAGGTTTCAGCATCTACTGCAAGTCAGATAATTAAGAGATCATGGGTTCAAACTAATCTGCCAGATTCCTGTGGTCTACTATTTATCTAAAGAGCAATGTACATAGTACTGCTCCTTTAGCCCTTGAAGTCATTTTAAGATTTCTACACTGGGACTAGTAGACAGTTAGTCTCCTAAGAATTTTAAGTAGAATTATATAAACCGGTGTGAATTTTTAACCAAACAACTGTTTAAATCTGCACTAGTGCTGAAGATGAAACCCAGGAAACCAATGTAGCTACAATACCCAGGAAATCATGTTTCTAGGGCAAGATAGACAGCCAGGAGCACAACTGCTCAAGAGAACAGTTAGTAAAAGACAGCCTGGGGACAAAATCCAAGCCTCACTACTTCCGTATGGTCCCCAAGCATTAAAAAAGGTATTTCCAGGTGGTTGAAAAAAAAAGTATTATCGTGTCATATTAAAATGATATAAGGTTCAAATATTAGTGCACACTGTTTTTGGAACCCATCCATGTTTTCATTTATGGATTATCTGTGGCTTTTTCGCTTCACACCACAATGACAGGGTTACTTGGTAAACAGAGAGATTATTTGTCACCAAAACCAAAAATGCTTGCTAGCCTTTTCCTAGAAATAAGTCAGAAAGGTGATAAGCAGAAACACATAAACCCGAGGCAGGGCAATTAAAGCATACATGTGCAAATGGAAAATAAATAATTTCAGAGACAAAGGAGGCTGGGAGAAATTATACTATTTCAGCTTTTCTAGCCACATTCATCCTTTGAAATAAGTTTTTTTTCTATTATAATTATTTCTGTCATTTGCCAGATAATTGCTAGAGTCTAAATCAATAGTATATATAGTCTTTTTCATATATATATATATATATATATATATATATAAATAAAAATCATGTATCACAGTTCTTTTTTTTTCATTTTTTTATTTTATAATTTAATTTTACATATGAGCCCTAGATTCCCCTGTCCTCCCCCTTCCTGCCCCCCCACCTTCCCCCAGCCCACCCCCCATTCCCATCTCCTCCAAGGCAAAGACTCCCCTGGGGATTCAGCTCAACCTGGTAGATTCAGTCCAGGCAGGTCCAGTCCCCTCCTCCCAGGCTGAGCGAAGTGTCCCTGAATAAGCCCGGGTTCCAAATAGCCAGCTCATGCACTGAGGACAGGTCCTGGTCCCACTGCCTGGGGGCCTCCCAAACAGTTCAAGCTAATCAACTGTCTCAGTTATCCAGAGGGCTGATCCAGTTGGGGTCTCCTCAGCTATTGGTTCATAGTTCATGTGTTTCCATTAGTTTGGCTATTCTTGAGATGGTCATTGCTACCAGTTTTTCTTTTCTTTCTTTGTATATTTTAAAGTTTTTATGTTTCTCTCATGACTTAAATGCTTTCTATTTGGTATGGAATTCTAAGATCAAAAGCATTACCTTTTAGAAGGAGGCAAATATCTTCCTTTAATATAATTTATAAGAATTCTGTTTCAGTTAATCAGACAGAAATTTTCCTTTGCACTATTCAGTAAGCTTAGTTTTTAAGAATTTTCAACTTAAAAAACCATCAATCTGTTTTCCGTCTTTATTATTTTCATCATACAAATGTTACATAAATGGAAACAAAATAACTTGGAAATTGGCCTTTTTGTTTATATAACAAAACACCCTTGGGATTCATCTGAGTTGTTTTAAATTCAACAATTTATTTTATTGAAGAAAAGTTCACGGTGTGGATGCACTGGCATTTGCTCACCGTTCAAATGCAGGCACATGTTACCTACCAAGCTGGTATTTAGCATGCGGGGTCCAGCCCTGGGTAAGACCCCTGATGTCTTTTCTCCCGCCTCTTGGCACTGACAGCTAGCCATCAGGGAGGGGGTTTCCTGATTAGTTTGAGGATGATTGCTTCCCACAGCCAAAGTATGTGGTGTCTTCAGCAACAGGGCCTTGCCATGTGGTTAAGGTACATAACCAAGGCAATGACAATGGCCGTATCGGGAGTTTTTCTTTTTGTCTTGGCTTCCATTCTTTCTCCTAGGCCTTAAGATGTCTGTTCAGCTCTGATTTTCATCAGCACAACTAGTATTTTCCCTGGAAACTGTGCCGAGCACAGGAGACGGGTATTTGCAAAATGCTGTGAGAGCCTGAGAAGGAAATGACTGTGCCAGCCTGAGCGTGCTGGTGAGAGGGGGGTAATAAAAGCTGGTTCCTATGAGCACTGTCTACCTCCTGAGCCATTATGGTAAGAGATTTAAAGACAAGGGGCCCTTTAGAAGCTTTCCAAAGCACTCTGGGGTGGAGAGCTCCAATGGGTGGCTCTTCTTTTCCTTCCTGAAGACTGCAGAGCGTCGTAACTCTTCAGAACACAGCAGTGTAAGGAGACAGGTTTCAAAAGGCCACAAGAAGCCGTTTGTGTGGGGAAAATTGTAGCCATGTGGAAAGGCAAAGATGATGTATTAAGAATAGGCAAGCCCTACAAATAGAACTGGGTTCCAGTCTGCAAAACTGGCCACTCATAAATTTCCACATCTGTCTAAATGATAGGTTGACTACAGCAAGACCCCAAACTGGAGGCTCAGGGCATATTTTATTTAGCTCTCACACTGCTTTTCTCTTGCCTTTCTTTTTCTTTTCTTTTCTTTTCTTTCTTTTTCTAAATTTCCCTTTTCCTTCAGAAGATTCACACTCAAGTTTAAATCCTGAGTTGTGCAAATCGAGGAATGGTTGCACCAGACCTTGTTTCTCTGTGGCCTGCAACATCCCAGTAGCAGGAGCACGTCACCTCTGTGTGGTCCTATCTTTCTCCTCTGGCTCCACAGACTGATTTCTGCTGCTGGCTGCTTTCAGTGAATTAGGTGGAGAATGCTTTCTGTCTCTGTCCCTGCTTAAAACAGAGGTCATAAAGATTGCACCTAAAAGAAAAGAAGAGGTGACAAAGAGAGCATTTGGGCACGGCACTCTAAAAGGTCTTCAAGTTACCTTCTTCCCCATAGTGGCTGAGATGCCAACCCATAAACTTTTATGTGGGTACCAGGGTTCTGAACTCATGTCCTTATGCTTGCATAGTAAGGGCTTTACTCACTGATCCATCCCACATCCCTTGTTTATCTTCAAGTGACAACTTCAAAAACTTCTGACTTAAATAGCTCTTAATTCCCAGTGCTGAGGATGTATTTCTTTTCTCATTCCCCATCTTGCCCTGAGCAGTTTTATCCTGGATTGTTTTCCTCTGTTGACTCTCAGGTGTGGGTCTTCCTCAGACATCTGTCCTCAGTGTTTCTTCTCTAGCTCTGCAATTCTTCTTACAAAATGGTTCCTCTAGGGAGGGGCCCAACCTCAGCTCCGAACTCTCCTAAAGAAACACAAATTGCAGTTTATTATCTTCTCTCATTGCTAATCTGGAGATATTCTTCATCTTCTCTTTCTCTCCCCTTATTAACCTGTCTACCTTCTTTATCTCCTACATCCATCAGTCAGTACAAGCTTCCAGTTCTGTGTGTTGTGCATGCCTCAAATGCCCCTTCTCATTGTTCTCTATGTTGTCTGCCTGGTTCACAGTCCCATTACCTCCAGCATGTGGTATTATTTAATCTCCTGACAGGCTACCTTCTCTCTGGTCTCTTCATGTGTTTGTTTCAATGACGTAAAAACGAATTGTGTACCAGGCAAGGTCAGGTTGATGATATAAAATGTCTTCTACCACCTCCTCAGGTACCATTAAGAGAAAGCATTTCCATTTGATATTATACTTAATTTGCTAAGCATATTGTCTTACATAAGTGGCAGCTTGGGCAGTATCCAATTTTATAATAATGGATCATTGATCTAGTGAATTCCTCTAAAAAGATATGCCATTGCAAAGGTCTTTACTGTGTATCAATTTGTGTTCCTCACAATAGCCATCTAATACTTCTCTCCTATTATTGTTCATTTCCCACATAGCTGCAAGCATTAGCTAGCCTCAATTCCAAGGCCAGCCGAGCTTGGATTGAATAAAGCCATATTTGGATTGAATAAAGCCACATAAAGAAGATGTTTTCTCTTTATATTTTCAAATGGTTAGAATAGGGATAGTCTCAGGTCAATATTCAGACTGACACCTGCATGATATTTCTAGACAATATTTAATTTTGGATACAGTGAGGCCCCCACAGGGGAAGATGTGGTTCCTGTTTCTGTATTGGTCGGCATCATATCTGACAGGCATGAGGAGGGCAGGTTGCAGGGGTCTTGGGCAATATTTTTTATGCACTCTTCTCTGGAAAAATCTTCTAATGGTAGAGAGTGAAGACTTCCCTCTTTATTCAGTGGAATTGAGAATTCTTTCTTAGGGCACAGGCATCTACTGCATCCAAAGACACTTTGCTATGATAGGCATTTTCATGGCAACTTAGGGTTTTGCTTCTTGTCTTAGAAGTCATGCATCATCTATTTTTCTCATTTATTTAGATTTTAAAAAGATAAAATAAATCAGAGAATGTAAGAGCAAAAGTAAATTAAGTCCTGCATGTAACCTCAAATCCTAAACATAACTAATATGTATTCCCAATTCTTTAACTTGATTAATTTCACACATAAACAATCAGGACCCAAAGAGTGCAGGTGACTTGTCAATCATCCTGCCACAACAGAACCCAGGGTCAAACTCTCTGTGTCCTGTTCACTTTCCCTGATGAGTCCATTTTGCTTCCTGTAAACTTTTCAGTGTTAAGTCTTCTTTTGAGTAGCCCTTCCTTCAGTAAAGGATGGGTTTGGTCAGTCACCTAAGTTCTACCCCTTCTTTGGTACCTGCAGATGGCCACCACCAGTCTCCATGACTGGAAGAATGCAAACATGTAAATGTGCTTAACCCTATACAATGCCTATTGCATTGTTACATTGTCACAGCTGAATCACTGTGAAAGAAGGTCAACATTGACATCTCAGAGTGGGTAAGGAATGCTGGATTTCATCTTGATTAGTTTATACTGGCAGTAATGGTACAAATCTGGGTGATGATCCAATAATTTAAGCCAAGTATTTTTGGATTTCATAGTTTTGGGTTTTATAAACATAATGTTTTATTGGCATATTCTCTTTCAATATCTTGTGTTAATACAAATTCAGACGCAGCCTTGTTTCTTATCTCCCTGTAAGAGTTCCTTTCTAGATTCTTCTCAAGAAGATAAAAGTCCAGTGACATGGAGCCAGATTGGATTCAGTGTGTAGCCTAGGAAGCAGGGTTCTACAGTGTGAGTCCTGGCCTTCAGGTGCAACTTGGAGGTCACACTGTTTAGTTTCAGTGTGACACTACACATCATTGTGTTTCATGTAGGTCCTAGCATCCCTTTAAACTGTCACTTTCAGAAAGTGTGATGTTTCCTTCTGACCTTCTGAGATCTCCTCTTCTGATCTGCTGACTAACTGCCTCATCTAAAACCCCACGTAACATTCCATTATTACCTCATTTGCCCAGGATTCAGTTTTTTAAGGGAGTAAAAAAAGGTTATGGGGAACAATGCTGGTGAGTCAATTGAACGGTACACACATTTTAACACCCTGATCTAGAGCAACCTAATTTAAGCTTTCATTTGTTCAAATGGATAAGACGTTCATTAAGTTTCATGCGGTGCTTTGAATTTTGCTGGAGGTTCAATTTCCTTGTCTGGAGATGTCACACTGAATACCATCTTGCCAACTGTTGTGACAGCTTGATGACCAGAACTAATGTGTATGGGGGCCTTGGTGGAGAATGAGACACAGAGTGGTGGTTCTGGCCTCAGATGGTGCCATCTTTGCGGTGTTTATAGCCTGGAACTGCAAATTTCTTGCACAAAATAATCATTCAACAGTTTAGAAAGGGAACAACTACGTTATTTGGTCTGCCTTAGTCATATGGCCAAGACAGTTGTAGGGGAAAGGAAGATGAGAATGTCTTATTCTTTAGCATTTCTTCCGTATTCTTTAAGGTAAAAGTTGCTCTTGTTTTCTTTCTAGCAATAAATGGGAGTAAGTAATTTGTCTTTGAGAATTGAACTTCAGTTTTTCCTTCTTCCTTTCCTGTGGGTGATGTCACACTGACTTTTATAGCTAAGATAGTATTTATTTAGAGAAATCAGAAATAAAATAAATTTTATGGGTTTTTTTTTTTTTTGCCTTGTTTTAGTAATGTTTCTCTTTTTCAGGTTCTGATGCCAGAGGGCACTAAGTACTGACCATGGGTGTGTATGGGAGGTCTATGGGGAGGGACTGCACAGAGGCTGTGTGGGGTGAAGTAGACTTTGGTCAAGTTTACATCTTGTCCTGATCTTGTCAAGCAATGTCACTAAGGAAGGAAAACGAGATCACTGCGAGTTGAGAGGAAAGAATGAGGTCTAATTATCTGTGGTAGTCATGATTGGGGTCCCTGGTGTGTGTGTGTGTGTGTGTGTGTGTGTGTGTGTGATGACGTGTGTTTGTGTTTTGTTTTTGTTTTTTTCGAGACAGTTTCTCTGTTTTGTCCTTCCTTTTTGTAGCCAGGTCTCGACTCACAGTGTGTAAGTGTATTTGTACATGTCTTGCCCCTTTTTTAAGCAGGTTAGTCTCCATGAGAAGGTATTCTGTTTACTCAACATTTTACTTACTACAGAAGATATAGACAGTAGAAGTTTTTTTGTTGTTATTGTCGTGTGTGTGTGTGTGTGTGTGTGTGTGTGTGTGTCAGCTTTCTGAGTGTTTCCTTCCCTTATGTTCATTCTTCCACACACTTGCCACAGCTTAGAAAGCAGAGGTTATTCTTGTCATCTAAATGACTTGCTTCTCAGTCCATTGAGTGTTGTGTACACTCATCTCTCTCAGTTCACTCAAAGTCTAAATGTAGAATTTGCAAGGTTCTCCTTTGGGATTTATTCGGCTCATGGCTAGATCCAGGATAGGTGTAACCTTACATTCTTTCTCTCTGTGTGTGTATGCATGACTGCAGTTACATGTATGTGTTCTTAATAAAAAATCCAGATTATAGAACTGTTTCACCTCAGAGTTTATTGAACTTTTATTGTTCAGAAATGTATTTCCACTCATAAACACACATTGGATCAGAATGGATGCTGTCACTTGGTAATACAGAACAAAGAACGGAGATGGAGAAATAGGATTTAGAAAACATATTTCCACATGAAACATTTCCATTTTCTTTTTATCTGAAAACTCTCTTAACACCTTCTTGAGGACACATAGAGTCATTGTGTCTCTTTTTATATTAAAAAATGGCCTTGGCCTGGGAAGCACTCAGTGTTTAGCACAAGGAATTTAGTGAAATACAATAAAATGTAATACATTTTGAACTCAAGCAACACAGAATAATTTATACATGGAGCTGTTGGTAGATTGGATCTGCTAGCAATTTAGCCAACTACAAAGACATAAATCTTTCTCGAGGATACAAACTTCTATGTGGAGAGGGAAAATTCTAACGTCTGACTTTTGAAAAAAAAATAAGGTGGGGTGTTGTTCCATAGCTTGCTAGTACTTGGTGTCTACATTTTTGTATTTTACAGAGTATAATCGGCCCTTTCCCAGACTGTCTACTCCTGTATTAGACTCAATAGTCTGTATTTTAGCTTAAGGTGTCTGTTCTAGTCACTTCTGAGAATTTTAAAATTCTGTTTTTTCACTTTTCTCTGTGGTCTTTGTTACTGATTGAATTTTTATTGCTGTTTACTGAAGGTTTTTTTTTTCTTAATCTCCTAGTAACCGATTTTTCTTGCCTGCTATTTCAAGCCTATTCAGCCAATCTTGCCTTAACCGATTGTTATCCCAAAGACATCTGTTGCACGAATCCTAAATGGTCTTATGATAAAAATATGGAGTTAGAAAATGGGGTAAATGCTGAAAGATCAGAGGAAACAAGGCACAGTCACTTCTCACCTATCCAAGTTCTCAGCTGATCCTGTCTTCATGGATCCTCAGACTGAATGCCTCCGAGTCCTGAGCCGAAGGGCTCTAGTTCCTGTCTCCTATGCCTTATATGCTTTTTTACACCCAGCCATATCATTTCCTGTCTCAGCCTTCTTAGTGCTGGGATTCCCATGTGTGCTTCCCAAACACTGGTAGCAAAGGCATGAGATCTCAAGTGTTAGGATTAAAGGGGTGTGCCACCACTGCTGGGCCACTATGTTTAATCTAGTGGCTTATTCTGTCCTCTGATCTTCAGGCAAATTTTATTAGGCTACAACAAAATAGAACCATAGACATCTCTGCTGTGCCTTTACTGTGGGGTACTGTCACTACCATGCCAAACCCTGTTTTGTTCTTTCATGATAAAAACTGCTTGCAACCTTTGTCTATCACATTCAGCTGTCCTTTCTTGCATACCTTCCCTTCTTGCTCCTGAACGCATGGTACCTGCTCATAGTACAAAATGAAAGCTCCACTTAAACATTTACTCTCATAATTGATTGTCATTACAGTGCCTCAGTTATTATTCTAGAAGTTTCCTTTCTGTGGATTATCAGAATGAAGTGAATTATTTGTAGAGCAATTGCATGGATCATTGTAATCATTCAGACACATGACACATGGTAAGGGACTCTATCCAATACAGAATACCTGAATAAGGCACAGATCAAATTTATTGTCATTATCAGAAGGATGCAAGTGTTCCTAAGGTTAAAACCCATTCCCTAGTAATCAGTGACATTATTTATAACCAAACTCAATGAAACAAACCAAACATAGTCATGACCATGGTACAATATTTTGGCTTATGAAGTATTCACACTATAATTCTCAGCATCAATTGTTATGTATTAGAGCTTTTCTGTATTTGTGACCATTTTAATAACTTTGGGGAAGGAGAGTTTTTTGAAAGATGAAGTTTATAATGCAAGTAATGATGAATTTCACCAATATGAACTTCAATTAATTTGACTTTTCCTTGTGTGGTGTTCCAGGGATGAGAAATTCTGTTAGACTTAGGAAAAGGCAAAATTCTCATTGTGCTCTTTTCTTCCTTTGCTGTTGAGAAACATAAATAGAATGAAATGGGGGAAGGTTGAGATTATATTTGAAGTCCTGTTGTTCAAAAGATGTGATTTATAACCAAGTTTCAAGATTAAGCAAAGTTTTATCAATAAGTTTAAAAATTACAAGTTAGTTTCCTATTTGTCTTAAAATCCTTTTTTGGAGGGGAGGGGGACCTAATATCCACTTTTAATCTGTCTAATTTGACAGCTGCAATTTGCATCCATACCTCAGTCCTTCTCTTTCTCCTCTCCTCCCCATCCCTTCTTCCTTCTCTGTTGCCTCATTTTTGGTGAAGAGCTAGGGAATGAATCCAAGGCCTTCAGCACTCTAAGCAAGTGTTCTAGCCCTGAACCACACCTCAGACTCTATAATTGACTCATTAATATGAGCCACTAGCATAAGCACATTAATACCTGTAGTTTGAGTTTTTCAAGGGCCAGTAGATTAAACATATTGAGTAATGCAAAGTAATTTGGAATAAAATTTTGTCTTAAGAAAAAATTTCAGATCTTAAAATCCTTTTATACTGAAAATTACGAGGCAGCTTTATGAAGCATATTGTTCACATTTGGGGATGAGAGAGAAGTGCTCCTTTAGCTGGAAGATTCTAAGCATTCTGGTCCCAAATGAACATAGTTCAATTACCATTTTAATGCTTGCTTGAGATTTCCTTTGGAGAAAAAGCACTGTTTTTGTGGACAGTCTCCATCAGTCATGTTGAAGTTTCTTATTCTCGGTGAGCTGGTAATATAATCAGATTTCAGGATGACAGTCTTCTTTCCCTTCCTATATTACATTAGTTTTGTCTTTTTTCCTGGCTCATACTTAAAAAGACTCAAGTCAAACTTTACTCTCTGAAAAGAGTAAGTGATCTCAAGGCTAAGTATTCCATAAATTCTGTGTAAATCTCTTCTCTCTGTTAGTCAATTAATGGTGGAAGAGTTTTAAACTTGAACCACCAATCAAATATTTTTTTTCTCACTCTGTGCATTTGTTTGGCCATGGCTTGAGCACTTAGCTTGTTCATGTATACCTTGTAAGGAAGCAATAAGAACACAGAGCACATTCAGGACATTCCTGCTCATGGACACATTGATGGGGTCGTCTAGCGCTTCAGAAATATGACTGACTTCTAGAACTTTCATCTAGTTCCCTAGACCTTCCTTTTCTACTTTTGGTTGGGGTCTTGTTTGTTCTCACTGGAATAAAAGGCTTAGGAATCTGCCTTGTGAAATATTAAACATTAAAGTTTGTGGGGCTTCTTTCCCAAGAAGACTGTATGTCCTACTCTATGCATTCCCAAGTTACTTGTAGTTATTTGTCTGTAGTTGAGATGCCTCAAAATTTCTCCCTTCCATGTCAGCATCTCTACTGCTGACATCATTGTTCAGATCTTGTTCACGCAGCATTATGGATGATACTTCATGGGTGTAACCTCTTAGACAGTTCTTGGAGACAGAATCTCACAGAAAACTTCTTGTTTGTTCCTCTGGCTCTTACAGTGTTTTTATTCCCTCTTTTGCTATGATCCCTGAACTATAGCCCTGAAATCATTCATTCTATCATACACACACACACACACACACACACACACACACACACACACACCAGTACTGTTATATAGACTGAGCAGGCTGTATTTACTATTTTTAAAACATATGCATATATTATATATGTATATGTGTAATAACAAAAGAGTCAGTGAATTTATGAGAGAGAGTAAGGAGGGAGAGGTTGGAGGGAAGAAAGTAAATGGGGAAATGATGTAATTGTATTTTAATTTCAAAAAGTAAAAAGTTGTTATTAGAATAAAAGCTTATTGCATCTCACAAACACCCCATAGATGAGCTTTTCCCACAGAGTGAGATTGAATTGTATAAGTAAGTGGCCCCTTCCACGTGTGGAATTTTAGTTTTTCACTGTTTGAGAGCAAATAGTGACCATGCTGGAGCAGTGAGCCTTGTGAGAGTCTCCCAGCTTACTCTACCCCCTCTGTTGACATTCAAGCTGATGTTTTTATAGTTACTGTATTTGAGAAGTTGCCAGTATTGAAGGCTAAATTGACAAGATATAGGCCAAGATAAAATGCCATAAGTTCTATCGTTCTTTAAAACGTAGATTTATTTATTTTTATTTTCATGTGTGTGAGTGTTTTGCTTGCATATTTGTCACTGCACCACTTCCATGCAGTGCTGGTAGGGGCTGGAAGAGGGTGTAGGATCCCCTGGAACTGGAGTAACAGTTGTGAACCAGGATGTGGGTGCTGGGTACCAAACCTGGATTCCTTGTAAGAAGGACAAGCGTTCCTAACTGCTAAGCCATCTTTCTAGCCTCCACTCTACAATTCTTATTGAGAACTTGATTTTTTTTATTGAATAAATTGTTCTCTGAGTCACTGGAAGATTTGATGCATTGCCAGAGTTCCAAAAGGGTTGGTTTCAGCAAATTTTCAAGGAATTTCATTAGCTTTATGGAAGGTTGAACCTATGGAGATCTTTTGCCCACCATTCAAGATGACCCTGTGATTCTATTTTGATCTTCACTCTATGACTCAATTCTTTGGAAGTCTCTGACTTCACTGAGGTCCTATTTCTTATATATCAGCAATCGTGGATCTAAATTTCCTTAAGAGTTCTCTTGGCAATACAAAGGAACATGTGAGCTTCTGATAAGGGGCCAGGGACTGCTGGTCTGACAGCAAGCCCAATCAGGGAACATCCACTTCTCACACTCTGTAGATTTCTGATTGAGAACAAGAACCAAATATTGTCAGACTTTCCAATTTATCAAAAGGAGCAATGTATCCAGATTCTTTTTTAAAAATAAAGAAAATGTCTGTGCTTTCCTAATTTGGTGATGTGACACAGCTTGCTCCAGGCGACCAGCTTTCAGAGTAGACCCTCGGCTTGCTTCGTCGAAGAAGTATAGTGATGACAAAAAGTGGGCATTTCTCTAGGTTGTTTCTTCCTTTCCTGTACAAGATTATATTTATCCATGTGGTTTTCCTTCACATTGTCTACCTTCATTATGCGAGGGAATCAATTTTATAAAGCTCATATTAGAAACTGGGTTCTTAGCTCATTTTAAACAAGGAGTTTCTAACAGGAGACATAGATGGTCTCTCCATAAACTTCCCTTCCTGCTCACTCCTTCCAAGTTCCTTCACACAGCAGGGATGTGCAGACTGGGATAAGTTGTCTGTGGCTGACCAAGAAAGACGTTACCCAGTGTAGATCTGGAAGAAGTCAGCAAGGAAGACCCTGTGATTCCGAAGGGCTCTGGAGCATAAGGTTTTGGTAATTCTTTGCCTATTTGGCTAACACTGTCCATTTGAAGGACTTGGTGTAAGACTGCAGGAATAGCTAGGAACTACGCCTCTTGTGGAGGAAAGCAGAATTGGCAGGAAGAGCCAACCTTGCTTGTCTTAGAGCAGGCTTTAATTCAAACCATCTGAAACTCTGCAGAGTATTTCCTGGGCCCCCTCAGCTGCTATTTTCCCCCTGGGAAAAGATAAACATGCATTGTTTAACTCTAAAAGGTGGCTGTTTTGTCCTGAAACCTTCATATATTCTGCTAAGATAACTATCAATTTTCATTCTAGGAAAACTAGTATGAGGTAATCCTCCATCCTATTTTGCCCAGGCTAAGGAATTCATGTATATTCATCTTTATCAATCATGTTTGTTCTCATGGTCATTACTATTAAGCTTGACCAAACCCTCTGCAGAGCTCTAGTGAGGCACAGAACAGAGGAACTGCAGTTCTCTTCCCCATCAGTGACTTGTGCTTTGATCTCCAGCATTCACATACTTAATGGTCAAGAAATACTTTTTTTGTGACTGCCTCAGAATTAAACTCTAAGAAATTAACTTGATAGAAAGTCAAACATGACCAGGCAGTTGGGAATAATAGGAACAACAATGTGTATATAAGTTTCCTCTTCAACTTGATTTTCTTCCCCCCCCCCCCCCAGATTTTAGAGGTAAAGACCAAACTCATTACTCATTTCTAGCAAAGATCAGTTAGATGTAAAGGCGTGTTGATTTTGAAATTAATAGGAAAATAAATAATGAAGTGATGGAAGAATAGAAGACATTGAGGAACAATTCTATGTAATCTTTGAGGCAGAATAATTACTTGCTAGTCAAAATTCTTGTCATTTGAAGTGTGGGAGGATCCTAACAATATTTATTACTTCTAGAATAGTAAACTGCATGCTTGTATACCTCCAAAAGACAAAAGACCAACGAAACATCCTAGTCTCTCAAATAAACACCTCTGTCTATAAGAAATTAAACTCAATATGTCTGGAGAGAAAGAAGAGAGGCCAGAAACTGAGATAAACATATTTGTAACTTGCATATTTGATAAAGGATTTTTGATATAGTTTGGAACTTTAGTCCTCACATGCTTTGGCCTCAAGGTAGCACTATTGGGAGGTGCTGAAGTCTCCTGGAACTATAGCCTGGTGGAAAGTCATCAGGTCAGTGGGCACTTGCCCTAAAGGAAGAGTGTGGAAATGTGATGACCAACCTCTCTTTTCTTCCTCCTGATAAAGTGTAATTTTACTCCTCTCTGTGCTCTCAGCATGGCATATTGCTCCACCACAGGTGTAAAACACCAGAGCTTACTTAGCAGGTACTAGAACTTCCAAAAACAGTTTTGGACTTGAACTGTGGGATAACTCAGCCCTAACAGGCCCGAGAGCATTACCAAACTGGTAATGAAAACATGCCCATAAAATACTTCCTGAAAGTCAACCTGGATCGGCCTAAGGGCCTTAGCAACAGCAACTGAGCCATGATCTGAGATGATCTGGACCAATGAGAAGCAGCCATGTTACATTAGGAGATGCATATTCATCAGACCTTCCCCTGGGACAGGGTGGAGGGTTTTTGAAGCTTTCCTCTTCCTGAATAAACTGAGCTTGTTCTTTTCAACCATCTTCCCAGAGTCTGTGTCATTGACTCTATGCCTACTTGTCTTCTCAAACCAAGGGAACCTCACAGGACCCTACAACATGGAACCAGCATCTTCTCTTCATAGTTGATCATCTCAGTTGTAATGGTGACAGGGAGCTAGCAAATTTGACTGTTGTCCAAAATATACTAAGAGTTCTTAAAACCCAGCAATGAGACCATGAACAGTGCAATTAAATGAGGAAAAGATCCAAACAGGCATCTTCGCAAATAAAACATGCAAATGTCAATAAATATACAAATATGTTTAGTATTCTATGTGAGTTGGGAAATGTGAATTAAAACAAAAGGCTTATTATTTGTATCAGAATGGCCAAAATTATAAACACTGATCACCAACCACTGTCAAGGACATGGACCATCAGGGGTTCTCACTAGCTACTGGTAGGGGTGTAAAGTAGTATAAAGATATTTTGGCAGATTCTTGAAAAACTAAAATTATCCTTGAATCCAGCAAGAGCTGTCCTTGATATTTACCAGAGAGTTAAAAACTTATGTCCTCACAAACACCTGCAGATATCTGTACACAGATGCTTATAGAAGCTTTATTCATAATTGGTAAACTTTAGGTGCATGTGAAATGTCTTTTAGTAGGCAAACAGATAAACTGTGGTATATCTGGGTGATGTCATGTTTTTTCAACACCAGAAAGGAAAGAGCTATCAAGCCTGACAAGAGTAATTTTGTGCTTATTACTAAAGGGACGAAATAAATCAGAGAAGATAAATATTGTATTGTTTCACACACACACACACACACACACACACACACACACACACACACACACATCACATTGTAGAAAAGGTTAAACTTTAGAAGAAGTAAAAAGATCTTTTATTGTAAGGGAAGGACCAAAGGAAGGAAGGTAGAAATTGATTAGCTACTAAGGATTTTTAGGGCAGTTAATGTTATAGACAGATGGTGTTATAAAATTGTCTAGACCCACAAAATGCATAATTCCAAGAATTCTTACATAAATGACAGACATATATTATAAGGCTGCGTCTGTGTAATTTAACTGGCTAGACCAACGGTACTCATATGGTGACAGATGGTCATTCAGGGAGAGAGAAGTAGCAAGGTCACAGGAATTGTATGCACTTTTAGCTCAATTTTATTGTGAACCTAAAACAGATCTGAACAAAATCTATTTTATAAAAGATCTTAATACATAGCCATATTGTTTTATTAGTTTTAATTTTTAATGAAGACAAGCAATGATTAAGATTGTGATGATCATTAGAAACTTGGTCTGTGTCTTTGTCCAAAATTGGTTTCGCTGTAAGCCTCAGCGCAAACTAAAATGTAAGTGCAGCTCAGTAAATGGGCAGGAGCTGTGATGAGCACTCTCTGAATGGCAAAGAGGCTCTTCTCCCTTGTGGCATTTGAAAAGGTTCTTCTCCACTCCCTTCCATCTTTAAATGTGAGTGCATTTATCATTCTCTTTCATTTCTTCACATTTCCACTATGTATTTTTTATGAAGATAGTAGTGCCAAGAGCAGAAGCATTAATCTGCCGTTACCCAGACCAGGGACGATTCATTAAAGCTTTTAAGTTAGGATCAGCTTCTCAAAGCCTCTACATTCAGTGATGGGCTCCTTATTTCACTGAGGTTCCCAAGGTCTAGATCGGCCTATTTAAAAAGACAGAAGGAAAGTATGGAGCTGCGAGATGGCTCAAGAGTTAATAGCACTTGCTGCCCTTGCAGAGGACCTCGGGTCTATTCTCAGCATTCACATAGGATGGCTAACAACTGCCTATGACTCCAGTCCCAAGGGATCTGAAGCCCTATTTTAACCTCTCAGGGTACCAGGCATACATGTCATACATATACCAGACACTCAACACACCACACACACACACACACACACACACAAACCTAGCTTCACAATTTGGTCATCACTATATGGGAATAATTCTAGATGAGGACCCACAAATCTCTTCTTGTGGGTTCTTTCTGTCAATCAGATGCCTGCTAGTCAATATTTTGAATACCTAGGAGGAAGCAGCATCATATTATGTTTAGTTTGATAGTCCCCCTTTTTTGATAATGTTCAAGTTAGCATCTTAATATTTTCTATTCTGACCCTAAGATGAGCTGTATTTGCTGATCTTCTCAGGCTGTCCTACCTGTCATTCTGGTAATATTTGAGGCTGGGTTCTTAGAGGTTCATTCCTGGTACATTCAGAGTTATCCTGGCTGGAAAATAGAGGGAGGACATACCCTGGGGGGAGGTACTCAGGTGGGGATTTAGATCCTGTGATACATTTTTTAATTTCAGCATAATGGGACCATAATAGATTTTGAGAAGCTCTAGTCACCAGATTCTGAAGAAGGCATTCTTTTCATGAGGAGTCCTGACTTTTGGGTGTTTCTAGATAAGATACTTAGAGACAACTTTCTAAAATGTTAGCTCTGAAGTCTTGTTTCATCAGAGCTGAGTCTTGTGTTGGTCTCTCCTGCTAAGTGTCTTGAGGTTTTGGAGCTCAGTCCCTCCAGGTCAGCATTTACATAATGCTGTTATAATAATCATGATGTTAACCATTGTCTATTCCCTTGAATGGTACAAGATGTTACTGTTAGTAAAAGTGACTAAATCTTCTTATTAAAGCAAATGTTCAGAAAATCTTGGGCAAGTATCTTTCTTAATTTGTCTAGTGTCTTTGTTTGTCTGTCCCAGGATATATTGCTATTGGTTATAGGATAGATGAGAAACTGAAAAACAGGTGGAATTGCTAACCTAGCTATCTAAAGGGAATAGTGGCTGAAAATGTCCTACCTGCATAGCACAATAGATATGTTAGTATTTTTATTATTTGACTCTCAATAATTAAGTAAATATATGGGGTTTGTTTTGGTTTATGATTCTGGTTCATGGTTCTGGTCTTAGGTTGGAGCCACCTCTGAATGGTTTTTCTACTGGCAGAGTCCCAGGACAATACAGCACCTCACAGAGCAGAATGCAGAAAGTGTGTGTGTGTGTGTGTGTGTGTGTGCATTCATGCATGTATGTGCATATGTGTGTGTTCTCTCCTTGTACTGTCGCCTGCACTGAATAATGGGAATGCTATCCTGATGGACCTTCCCTATCTGTAATCATTTCCCAAAGCTTTAACTACAAATACTGTAATTGGATTAAATTTCCATGTATTGAGCACCTACCATGGGGGTTAGACTCACCTTTGCCCAGCAGCTCAGTTCTACATCACTGATTAAAAGAATTGTCTCAGTGTGGAACAACATCATTGCATTTATTTGGAAAGCAGGTGTTTCATTTTTCAAAAGAAGCTGTCACTTATATCTTGCTGAGGACTTACCGCTATGTGAATTGTATCCTGGTGGAATTAAATAGTTTGAAGGATGCTTAAAAATATTAAAACAATAAGAATTTGTATAATTTTAAAAAACATATTAAAGGAGTGTCAATGACCTACATTTTTTTTCACTTTTAGTGCCAGGAATTCAATTCTTTTATATATTTAACTAATTCTCATGAATTTTGAATCTAACACTTTGAGTCCTAGAAAAGAACAAATATGACAAGAAATTACCCTATTTTTTTTTGTTGTTTTATTTTGTTTTCCTAATTCCTGGTAACATTCTTATGCAGGGTAACTGGGAGCCAGGGAAGTATCCACACTTGTACTATTCAAGTGTGCTTGCTCTTTGGTCACCCAGGGATATCTCTCTCTTCTTCTTGACATGTGTGCTTCTGATGGGAAGAAATAAATGAATTATGTATTAGGATTGGAGCCATACCTGAAAAAACATTTCTAGGTAGAACAGTGTGAGAAAACCTTTTCATTTCTAAGATCTAGAGTATTGATGCTTCCAAAATGTTTAATTTAGATAACACTATGGGAAGCTTCCTGTACCTACCCCACCCCTCTCAAGTAATATTCACATACTCTCTCTCTCTTAACTTCCAGATACTGTCTCAGCGAATAATCTAGTGTCCATGTTCTCAGCCAATTTTTTTAAAAGTGGAAAGCATTTGTGCTCTACTGAAGTTTTGTTGCATTTTTTTCTTTTTAGAAACACACAGAATTCTATTCTGTGGCCCCAGCTTTCCTCATTTCTTCTGCCTTTCACAAAAAAAAAAGATAATTTTAATATGGAGCTGTGAAGCATTTCCACATGGCAACCCCACAGTGCTGAGACCTGCTGTAGAAGGAAGGCATGGCTGGGCTTTTCTTCATGCTAGAGAAACTAACTTTGTAGTGATGGAACAGTACCTTTTTTTTTTTTTTTGTCAAATTTGCCTTGTCTTTTGTCACAAGGTCCACTTCAGGGGTCCTTTAACGGTCCTTGGCTGGGTTTATTAGTGATTTGCTTCTTCTGTTCATTCAGATGAAAGAATGTTATGTCTGAAGACAGACCCCACGCAGCTCAGTTGTCAGCTCAAGAACATATTCTGCAGGCATTACGACTCAGCTTCGCCAGACCTCTGGTTCCTGCTTCACTGAGATGGCTCCTCTGCTATCATTATACCACCGTTGTTTCTGGTCCCTAGGATTTTTGTTTGTTTTAGGTGTTGCCCAACTCCAGGGAAATCATTCCCATTAGCCGCTTTCATGGATATGTGTGTTTCTTGTGTTTTTAGCAGACTAACAATGAAGCATTTGAGGAAAAAGCAATGCTTTCTAATTCCTAAAAAAAAAAATGGTATGAGGTCTGATGACAGGTTAATTTTTTTTATAGCTTGTCCTTAGAGGCCGTAGAGATATTGACAGTGGGGTATGAAATTTAAACAAAATGTTCATAGAATTAATAGATGAAGAACATATTGTGCTCTTAAGTGCTTTTCAAAAGAAATTAACATGTATACTTTTTCTTGGCATTTAAATCTATATTCTTCCCCCTCCCCCACAACATTTCTCCCTTTAATTGTTTGTATATGTTTGTGACATTCTGCACCTCTGAGTGTGACAACACAGAACTGTTTGTTTTAAGCTCTGACTCTTGTCTTTTCTTTTCTCACCCCTCACCCTACTTAATTCACTTAATTTTTATTTTTTAATAAACCATATGTGATAGCCACAGCTCATCTGAAAGAAAACTCTGGGGTGGCTTTTTGTAAGATGGTCAGTGAATTCCTGGTAGGGAGACTTGGAGAATATAGCCTCTTTCCGGGGATCGGGTGTCAGGCAGCTGTAGGTCTTAAAGATGGCATCAAAGTTGGTCTTGGCTTAAATCTGGTCTGCTGGCCAGCCAAGTCTGGTTCTGCACTGGCATGGTGTTTAGAACCACAGCCTTTAGGGTTGCTCCTGAGAAAAAGCCGCTGATCTTGATTCATTAATGAGTAGGGATAATAGGCAGATCTTTTTTGTTTGTTTGGTTGGTTTTTCGAGACGGGGTTTCTCTGTGTAGTTTTGGTGCCTGTCCTGGATCTCGCTCTGCAGACCAGGCTGGCCTCAAACTCATAAAGATTCATCTGCCGCTGCCTCCCCAGTACTGGGATTAAGGGTGTGCACCACCACCACCCGGCAGATGATAGACAGATCTGTAGGGACTTGATCTTCATGTCCTTGAGCAGGCAGTTCAGTTTAATGCAGAGGATCTACTCCTTGTCTTTGGCTTTACTTCCATGAAGCCTCAATCACAGCCACTGCCCCACTAAGATCGCTGTGGCATTCTACTTGGTACCTGGGTCCTCTGGTCCTATCTTGAGCACTCATTTGCCATTTGGTGTTTTCACAGAGAAGCAAGCTTTGGCTCTTTGCATCAGTTTCATTTCTCACCTTGCAGCGTTCTCTTGATCTATATTGAAAGACTGTAAATGGAACTGACATTTGGCATTGTTAAAAACAGATCCACTTTAGCCTGGAGTTTTGCTTTCAAAATATTGGTTGATTAAAACATTGATGAAAGCCCCCTTGGACTCATTATATGTAGTGCTGTTTTAATTAACTTCAGTCATCAGGATTGATGACAAGTCAACATGTGAAGCCTTGGTGCAGAGAATTCATGGGCAGCACATTTGGCTGTCTTCCCAAACTGTACTATAGATTGGAGCACAACATTCATTTCTTGGGAAGTTCTGTCATCTTTCATTGTAGACTTGCTAATTGTAGCATTTAATGCAAATAATATGGGCTTTTAAATATAAACATTAAATAAGTACATGTAATTATCATAAAATAGCAAACTACAAGATAATGTGTCATACCTTAAAATAATATGTATATTATTTGTTTCTGTTAGAAATAAAATTATTTTCACATTAGATATTTTTAATTACAAAATAAATGCATAATTATCATGTTAAGTAAAATAGTGTAAGTATGCACAAAAAATTAAGTAACCTTCTCTGCCTTGACATTCCTGAGATAATGAAGTGTAGATCTTATACCATTTTTCTTACTTGTTTTCTTAAACCAAGACAAAGTATTGTTTGTAAAAATGAGTTGTTACTACATATGCTATTTTACTTGTATTTTTTTATTTATCCATACAGAATAGCTCTCCTAGGAGTGGTTGGGATATAATTTATTTAATTGTTTTTGTTTCTCTTTTTAAACTTATTTTCTTTTTCTAAAACTTCTGACTTATAAATAATCAGCAAATATCAATAAGTATAAATAATAAATGCTCATATTTATGGGCATTATAAGTTATTTCAGTACATATATACATTGAATAATAAATAAATAAAGCTAAACCTATTTATTTACTTAAACACTTGTTATTTCTTTATAACAAAAACACTACTTTCTTTTGGCTGCATGAAATGTAGTTACATTTTTATTATCTATGCTCACGAAAAGTTAGTGTTAACTAGAAGAAAAAAATTATGTAGAATAGGAAACTCATGATTTCATGTGCCATATAACAATGTTCCAGTGAACAATGGACAGCATATACTGACATAGGATCATAAGTGGTATTATCTAATGATATGGTAGCCATCTTGGCTTGTGTGTGCATACTATGTGATATTTGCATGCAATGGAATCATCTCAAGATGCATTTTTCCATGTTTCCCTATAACCAATGAATGCAATATGTTAATACCCTCTTACAGATGAACATATAAACACGTGCATGTGCATAAACTCTTTATCTTTCTATCTCTATCCCTATCTATCATCTATCTGTATCTCTTTATATCTCGATCTATCATCTACCTATCATCTATCTATCTATCTGTCATCTACCATCTATCTATCATCTATCTGTATCTCTATTTATATCTATCTATCTATATATCTATCTATTTATACCTCTATCTATCTATATCTCTATCTATCTATTTATATCTCTATATCTATCTATCTATCTATCTATCTATCTATCAAACTTTGCTTATATAAGCCCTTTTCTTGTGGCTGTGACCACATATCTGACAAGAAGCAGCTTAAAGGGGGAGGGTTTATTTTGGCTCAAGGTACAGTTGGTCATGACAGGGTGACATGGTGGTGGGAGTGACTTGTCTTTGTGGTGGCAGGTGTGTGAGGCTTCCTTCATCTGCAGATTAGGAAGCAGTGAGTAGACAGACAATAGGGTTTGGCTTCAACCCACAAGGCCTTCTACCTGTAACTCACTTCTATGGAGGCCCACCTTCTAAGGGTTCCATCACCGCTGACATAAGTCTACCAACTGGGCAACAGCTGTTCATGTACAGTAGCTTGTGAGAAACATTTTAAATCCACACTATATTTTGCTCATGGCCATCCACTTTTGTTACCCACAGAAAAAAAATGAGGCCTCATTTTCCTCCCCCTGAGGCCTCCATTCAGTGCCTGCAGCTCTCCTCAGCAACATTTCTACCATCTCCAGTGTCCTGCAGCCTCCGTTGTGACTTTGGCTTCATGCTTGTAGCTTCTATAACAGCCCACTAGGGAGCTCTACACAAGAAATCTAGCCCTGCTATGTATTACTTATGCTGGGCACCTTTCCGGAACCCTGCTGTGAGCTTCTCTTATGCCTGCATCTCACATTTACACAAAACTAGCCCCCATGGGTGTGGCCAAATTGTGCTACCACCTTGATTGTTATCACGGCAACAGAAATGTGACTAGGACAATATCTGACACATGAGTTGCTCCTGAGGAACTTTTAGACATTCTTAGGCTAGAGCTCACTCAGGAGATGTCACTCGATTTCACAAAAGTTTGCAACACTAGTTATAGCCCTAGGAAGAGGGAGCTGAGCCATCAATCAGTCTCTTATACTTGGGGATTTGAATGTTAAGGATGCCCTTAAAGTCAATCTGCCACTCCCTAATGCTGGAAGAATCATGAAGATGCCTCATAGCTTCAAATTCCAAAAAATAAAATAAAATACTGCATGTATAGTGTGACCCAGGCTGAAGAAATACTGTTATTATAGTTTTAAAATATACATTCCCAGCCTTCTCACAAGTATTATCTCTTCACTCCATAGCTAGCCATCTCAGGTGATAAGTTCAATGGCTACCCTTGCGTACTCAGCTCCTGTACTTGCCTTTCTGTTATATGAATTGTTTCACGCCACAACTGTAACTCAATTCTGAAAGTCCATAAGGTCCCTCCCACAAATTCAGATGTTCAATTAATCATTCTCCGTATTTATTATTTCTTCCTTTTACATTATTACTTAAGTCTTCGTCCTGGTTCATACTTTTTATTTATGTTCCACACTGTCCATAGTACCAGGACAATAAACCACTTCCCACATGCTCAGAACTTTTCCACATAACACAAATATGCTCAACTTTTACAATGACCTCATGGGGTACATTTTAAGTCTTAATAAATCAATAACATTTTGTTTATTTACTTTTTGCCAATAACATATTTATTAAAATTGAAAATAAAATTAATTGTAATTTAAAAAGAAATTTTAAGTTAATATACCACGTAGCAGATTTATTTATGCTATTTTTATACAGAAAAGTCATTCTAATTTGCCCTAGTCTATTTCCTTTGTCTTGTACCCTTCAGGTTACTGACCCCAAGCTATTATATAGCCTCCCTTTGTGTTCCATGTCCTCTGTATCCATTTCTTACTGTGATGGTTAATCTTTCTTTCTTTCTTTTTTTTTTTTTTCTTTTTCCGAAGCTGAGGACCGAACCCAGGGCCTTGAGCTTGCTAGGCAAGAGCTCTACCACTGAGTTAAATCCCCAACCCCATGATGGTTAATCTTGATTGTCAGCTTGATGGAGCAAAGAATAAAAGTTCTGGGCTTCTCTGTGAGTCAGTTTCTCACTGAGATGGAAACACCCACACCAGCATTCATCTCCCTCTACTTCCTGACTGTAGATACAATGTGACCAGATTGCTCACTCTTGCTGAGAGGCCCAGATTTGCTTTCAACACTGAGCCATCCCCCCTGCATGATGGATTGTACCCTCCTCTGTTCAACCTTTCCTTCCTTAAACTTTTATTCTGAAGTATTTTGTCACAATAACAACCAAGGTGACTAATACATATTCTCTACCACCTTCATATAAGATTTCTTCCTCCTGTCATAATCCCATTCCTAGTTTCATAAACTATACACACATAATGAAGTTACACACACAGATATGCATATATATATATATATTATATATATATGCATATATATACTTTCAATCAAGGTTCCACTTCGAGAGGAAGTATATGGTGTGTAACTTTCTGAAGCTGGCTTATTTTGCTTAACATAATGATTTGCGTTTGTGTCATGATTTCATTTCCCTTTATGGCCAGATAAATTCCACTGTGTGTACGTTCCACCGTTTCTTTATTCATCTCTTGATGGACTTTTAGGCTAATTCTATTTCCTGGTTGTTGAGACTAGTGCAACAAAAGACTTGGATGTTATCCCTGCGGTGTAGATTTAGAGCTGTTTGGCCATATACCCAAGAGCAGTATCGCTGAGTCATATGGTAGTTCTATTTTTGTTTTTTCTGAGACGCTTCCATACTGATTTCCCAGTGTCTTCAGATGTTTACATTCTTTACCTGCAGTGTGTCAGGTTCATCGTCCCACACATCTTCCCTAGTGTTTGTTTCCACTTGTTTTCTTGATAATAGCCATTCTCACTGCAGAGAGAGAGAAGCTCAAAGCAATTTGCATTTGCATTTCCCCAATGACTAACAATGTTGAACACCTCCATGAGGATTTACTGGTAGTTTGTAATTCTTTCTTTTGAGGACTCTCTATTCAGTTCATTAGCTAATTTATTGATTGAATAAATTTTTGGTGTCAAATCGTTCCATTCTTTGTGCATCTTACGTATAGATAACATCTTGATGTGTGAATGACCTCTCCCCCAGCCCCCCATTCTACAGGTTGTCTCTTCACACTGGTTGTGCAGAAATCTTTAATTTCACGTAATACTGTTTGTTAGTTCTTGAAATTTTTTTTCCTGTGCTATTGGAGTCCTTTTCAGAAAGTTCTTATCCATGCCCATATCATGAAATATTTCACCTATGTTTTCTTTAAGTAGCTTTTCAAAGTTTCAAGTCTTACATTAAGGTGTTAGATTCAGTGAATTGAAAATACAGGTGAGAACACACACACACACACTATATATATATATATATATATATCTATATATAATAAAATAATACTAATCATAATAATAGTAGATGTATATACAACACTTACTCGCAATTACGAATGAATATGCAATGTCTGACTACTCATGAACAATGGTAGTTTGTTAATTTCTTTCTTCTTGAGGACTCTCTATTCAGTGCAATTAGCTAATTTATTGACTTGAATAAATTTTGGCTTGTCAATCGTTCCATTCTTTGGCATCATTACGTATAGAAACTAATATGTGATATATATATGTTATGCAGTGTATATGAATGTTTGGTAACGTAATATTACATGGTTGTGTCTTCATCTGACGGCTCTTCCTCGGCTCCATGACCCCCATTCTCTACAGGTGTTCTTTTCCACTGGCTTGTGCATGAATCTGTTAATCTTCTCCAATTACCGTAATTAGACAAAAAAAACCTGTGTGTTTAAGTATTAGCAGTTTAAAGGGAGGAAGTATTATCGCAGTGAAAGCGTATGGAAACTTTTTTTTCCTGTAGCTTAGATATTGGGCACTGGCTGTCCTTATTCAGAACTGTACCGCTGTGTCTTAATCATGCTCCTGACTTTATACTTCTTGCATCTCTCTACTCTTCTTTCCATCGTCTCTCTGCTTTCCTTTCAATGCTTTAGCCTTTTTCTACTCATCATGTTTCTCTACTCTATTCTTTCTTTATCAATGACAAGGGTTCGCTTGTTGTTGGATCAAGTGTAATTCGAAAGTCTGAACTGTACAGTTGGTGACGCTGGAACACAGCACTCAACATCTGTAGCCCACTATATATATCTAGGTCTGTGGCCTACTTATATAGGAACTCTGCAAGAGATATCTGCCCTGCCTCTGCTCATCTATCCAAGTTGTATAATAGTCCTGAAATATAATACGTATCAAGACATGTTAGCTACTATCATTATACCTAGCCCGGTCATTTATGCATATATACTTCAATTTAGCTTCTCTGTTACACATGTGTGACATCAAGCAATGTCTGCTAGTACGGACCCAATTATTATGTAGCATGGTTGTAATTGAGAATGTTCTGAAAGTAGTCAATCACATGTAGCATGTCTGATCTACACTTGAGGTCTGTATTTCTCCCCACTAAGTCTAGTGGACTAACCTATGAAACTCTCTTACCAATAGTGGCTATGCCTTGTGACACAAGAGTTTCCTGTTAAAACGTTCTTATGTGTGTAAGGAGTTAGTTCTAGAGCACCTGTCTTATGCTATTCGGACGAAAAGCTCGCATTGATAGCATCGCTGACGACATGTCCCACTGGCGTGCACCTGCTTTATTTTGTGAGGAGCATATTTCTTTTCTCTCATAAACTAATACATTCGTTTGCCTTTGTCTCTCTCTCTCTCTCAATATGCTTGATGACTCTCTCTTAGCTTCGTCTCTTACGGCTCTCTCTAGCCTTATCTGCTCACTCTTCTTACTCTTTTTATTTTTTGAGACAAGTTTTCCTTGCTCGCACTAATATTGTAGTTGTTGCATCCTATATAGCTGTTTTGTTATGAATATTTCGCTGGAAATCGTTCTATTCTGCACTCTGATTAGCTCCGTCCCTTAGGATGGAGGCTTGATGTAAATTCTCATCACACGAGATCTGCTGCCTCTGCCTCCGACAGCAGGAGTACCATAAGTGAGGATTGCTACTTTTCTCATAGCAATACCACGTGGATGTGCCACTACCACGAGACTCAGTTGCTCTGTGGCAATTCTTCATGTGGTTCTTAGCTCAGGTCCTGAGGGACCCATTATTCCAAGTGTATTATGTGCATAAGAAATGCAGGATGTCTTATCTCATTTCAGTCTTCAGGAGAGAACCAGATTTTGTTTGAATATGTTTATTTCTTCCCACCCTTTATCCATATATTTGGTTCGAGGAACCTCTCTATTAGCACGTAGCAGGAGACGAAAAGCTTTACTCATTTTGACGCTTTCTGAGCTTGGCCGGCCTCTGCATGGTTCTTAATTAAGGTCTTTCTTATGTGTTGGAAGTTTTGTTCCTAGACATGACTCCTTCACATTGTGCCCTTAGCTGTTGCGATATTCTCCTATGAGGTAAGACCTTATATCTGACGAGAGTACTTGGTTTGCCACAGGACGAGCCTTATAGTATTTGGCTGTGTTAGGTGATTGTACAATATTGTTGCCTGTTTGATTTCTATTTACTAGAGAGGGTATCTATTCTGAACCATTTCAGAATCAGGAATTGTTTTCTTGTTAATGACTTTTTAATATCTCTATACGGTATTTTTTGGACTATTTGGTAGTTTTGTAGTCTGGTCACTAAATTATAGTTGAGTCTCTATATGTTTACAACTCGTTTTGTTTAGTCTATGAGGACTCAAATAATGCGTGTTTTTAGTCACTTTGTTCTTCTCGATCAGTATGCCATTTATGAAATATGTTTTCAAAGACCAATTTGATTGAGTATTATGTAACAAATATGTCAACATCTGACGCAATCCTTTATCTTGCTAGGTATCACCTCTTGACCAGCTCAAACATTTCATTGGTGTTTAATTCTTGATTTGTTCCTTGTGTTTTCTAGTGGATATCTTATCGCAAACTGTTTCTGATAATTCGAGTTAATTGTACAGTATTCAATTTATAGCATTTTTTAACTTGTGCAAAGGACCCTAATCTCATGGCACTAGGAACAACCATGCTTGTTGATTTATTCAGGGGAGTTTTGGATAAATAGTGATTACGTCTCCTTCAAGTCTTCCTTCACTTTTAGGTTATTCTTTTAATTTATGGTTTTGCTCTCTGATTCTTTTAGACTGTACACCCATCATCATTTAGAAGTTGTAGTTATTCACGTTATATCGTTTCTGTTCTGAGTTTCGGTTTTTCTGGTGGTTTATAGCTTTGTATTTCCTCTGAATGATTATTTTTGATTATTTTCCATTTGTTTTTATTATTGTTGGCCCTAGAATCATGGTCTATTTACAGAGGTTCTGTGGTTTTCTAGAATTATTGGTTCTTATGTACCTATCTGTCCTGTCTGTAATATATATATGAATTATTATATATACTAGTATTTATATATAGTATATTATATATAAGATAAAATTCTTTTTCATTATAAACCTTTATTCTTGGGTTTGTTATTCCTAATATTTTATATTTTTGCTTTGAGCTTATTGATATCTATTGTGAATGGAATACATGTCCGATCTCTTTGTGTATTTTGTTTTTGGATGGCTCATACGGGATAATTGCTGTATTTGATACTACAAGTTGATATTGTGTTTACGGTTGAATTTGTCTATCGCAGTCCTCACATACTCTGCATTGGGCTGAATACTGTCATTTCCAGGTTTTTTTTCCTTGATTACAAATGTTTTGGATTGGATTTTCGTGAGTGTATCATATTATCTGCAAAGTAAGAATAAAGGTCAGGTTTTGATCTTGGTACTTTTCCTTGATTTGCAGTTGCCTTATCATTTATGCCGTACTTTCCTTCAATTGCTCCATCTAGACAAGAGACACGTGATGGTTAATAGGCTCACGTATAATACTTTGAAAAGGAGTGGACATAGAGATCACCTGTCATCTTTTGGCAATTCTGATCCGGTGGTTTGGTACATATTCAGTCTTGATGCCTAACTCTCTAATTGTTGAGTTGTGGACTCTCATTTCGTTCCGGGCTGGGTCGTATATAATATCTACTAGTTCTTTTTATTATGATGTCGAGGATGTCAATTTAATCTTTATTCTCTTCGTATCTTAACATCCATCTCTAGGAACCATTACCTACTGGAAGCTCTCTACAATGATTATATTATTTTTTTCTCACAACCATTTCTTTCTTCATTCTAGGTGATCTGTCATTTGTATAATCTTGTTTCAGTAAGCATTTTTAAGAATTTTTTATTTCTTACAATTTATTGATTGTAGTGGGCAGTATGTGTGTGATCCATCCCATGCCTTTTCAGAGTATAGGACCACACGCTTTGCGCTAAGCTAATTGTTGTTAGGCAAAAGGTATGTAATGTTCATCTCTTTTGCAAATTTATTAAATTCGACATATTGAGGGTATGTTCCTCAGGGATTTGTTTTGCACGATATTTCAGGAATTTCGAATCTTGGATTGCATGAGGTTGATCTTTGGGTGTGTACAATCTCTTTCTAATTTAAAAAAAATTTATTTTGCCAAGTAGGTTAAAGAGATTGCTATAACCTTCCTTTAGACAAGTGTCAGAGTTTATTTGTCCTGAGGATTGTGAGATCGTGCCTATCTGGGAAATTTTTTTTTTTTTAATGTCTGCGAGGTCATATCAACGTACTCTATCATTTGTGATTAGGTAGCTAATAATTCTTTGTCTGTTCCTTGATTTCTTTACTTTGTAAAGCAACATAATAATTATCATTTTAGATTGCTTCCAAGTTCTCTAAATGACATCATAGTTTTTTTGAAATATTTCTCTTTTAATCATTATTGAAATTCGTTTGGTTGCTCATGTTAATGTATCCGATTAATTTTCATTTGTGTTAGAATTGGTCAATTTTTTTCTTTCGTATACTTATTTCAAATATTTTCTCATGACTGACTTATTTTGGTTAGTATGGGTCAAAACCGAGCCCTTAGATTCATTGGTAATTCTTGTGATAGTTTTTGAAGTACTTATAGACTTCATATGATTGTTTGCTTAGCCTTTATTATTTCTTGCCATCAACTATTGGTTGTTTCAAGATTATTGACTGTTCCATTTCCCAAAATTTTTATTGGCTCAGGATATAAGTCTTTATTTGGTCCTTTGACCATATTCTCTATAGGACTCATTAGATCTATATTTCCTTCTTGCAGGCGCTGCTCCTTCAACGTGTCCCGATGATTATCATTGATGGTCCCCATTTTATACATAAGTGGCCCGGGGAATCTTTTTCGTTTCTTGATTTCTTCTTTGAGCCATTCTAATCTCCTCGATTTCCCATAAGTACGGTTGCTGCCAATTACATAGGTTATGTGCTGTAGACTATACTAAAGTTGATTTGTCATTGCTGTCAACTTAACTTTTAGTTGGGTTGTGGTCAGATAAGATATGAAAAGAGCCTGGTTCCATATCTTTTTCCTGTTTGTTAGAGATTTCGTTTTACGTGTGTTCCTCTCCAGGTTATTAGTCATTTTAGGAAGAGATTCATTGTGCTGCTGAAGTAGATATTCTTTCGGTATATTGAAATTTTAGAATGTTTTCTATAATAATCTGTTAAAATCATTTGATAAATTATGTAATTAATTCTGATGTTTGCTCTGTTTTGGATTTTTTGCTTTTGATAACTTGTTGTATGAGCAAGGTTAGAGGTACTAAAATTCACCTACTGTTGATTAATGTAATGCACCATTATACAATTTTAATATATTTTCTCTGGTAGTACATTTTATTGAATTTTGATCGGGCACAAGTTCTCATTTTTTGGTAGAATACTTGCAGCATTTAGTTCAGGATCAGTAATGACTTGCTTAGTTTCAACAACACTGAGTGTTTCAGATTTGAAAGTCTTCACTTTAATATATCATAAGGATTAGCAACAGCTGTTGCTTCCACTACCTTTTCCCCATCTTTTACTTCTTAATGGCAAATCCTATGCTTTTTTTACAGTTAACTTTCTTTAAAAGATGAGTTTCTATTAACAGCACATAAGAGATCATTATGTGTTTTGTACTCGATTTCATGTTCGCACGTAGTCCACCGTATCTTTACCTGATTTTAAGAGATGAGGCTCATAATATTTATAATGTTTATTTGAATTTTAATATGTGTATCTAACTTATGGTCATTGTGTTCATTTATATTTTTGGGCGCTGTTGGTGATAGTTTTAGCATTTCACAAGTGTCATCTTTATGTGTTTTTTACCTATCGATTTGGGCTTTGTTATTTTATTTCTATAGCTTCTTGACAACTATATGCTTGTTCTTTTCTTTAGCCTGAAATAATGCTTCCTGCATTTTCTTTAGATTTCATTTGTTGTGTATGAAAACATTTTAAGGCTATTTGTATTGTGGAAAGTTCAATATACTTTCTTTGTTATGCTTACTTAGTATTTTTATATGACTTGTCATGGGGATTTTTTTTTTCTAGTCTTGTCTGCCTGGTGTTCTGTATACTTCTTGTATCTGTATGTGTGTGTCTTAGTTTGGTACAAGTTTTTTTTTTTTCTATGATCTTGTTGAAGATCTGGTTTGTTATTGACTTGGGATTCACCTCTTTTATCTATACCTATAATTCCATGATGTTTTTTTTATGGTGTCTCACGTTTTCTGTATGTTCTTTCCATGTGAGATTTTGTTTTTTAAATTTTCACATTCCTTCCTTATTTGGTCTAGATCCTCTACTTTATCTTCAAGTTCTAATGTTCTATTTTCTGCTTGATTTGTTCTACTTGTAAGACTTCCTGTGAGTTTTCTAGCTGAATTATTGGGTTTTCCAACTCCATATTCATTTTAGGTTGAGTCCTCTTCAATGTTTCTATCTCCTTACTGAATTCTGTTCTAAAGCCCTGGATTGTCTTTACCATTTCTTATATTTTTGGTTGTGAGCCTAGCCTTTAACGGCTGAGCCATCTCTCCAGCCCTGTCTTTACCATTTCTATCAGTATTTTGTTTGTGTCTCCTTGGGTATCACTCAGGTGTTTAGTTTCTTTAATTTTCTTTCTCCTTACTTTCATTGATTTCTGTAAGTCTTCTCTAAACTTTTAAACTCTTCAATGAAGTTTGTGGTTATTCTTTTAAATTTTTTGTTCTGGGTTCTTCTAGGTAATTCTCATTGGCAAAAATTTCTATGAGAGTGGTAGGCTTTGAAGAGATGACACTGACTTGCTTTTTCATATTGTTTGTATTTTTGTGATTGGTTCTGGTCATGTGCAGTTCTTTTGTTAGTTTTAAGGCTGGTATAGACAGAGCAGGCTGTGAAAAAAGTGAGTATATGTGGGTAGGCTTTGTCTAGATATTGGAAATGGTTTGGGTAAGATGAAGTCAGGTAGACAGGGAAGGCCAGACTAGGCAAGGGCACTGAATGTGGGGCCTGGGATAGACCTGGCAGGCAGCGAGGTTCAGGGAGGAGAGCTTTCTGGGTAGAGAGGTTGGTTGAGGTGCAGAAGATACCTGTAGGTGGTTGCAGGTACCGGGGGGCATTGGGTGGTATACACGAAGGGAGTAGGCAGAATATGCTGGGGCACTAGATGGGAAATCCTTACTGATAAGGAAAGCTCTGGAGTGAGGGAAATTTAGGAGCATTCACTGGCTCAAGCCTTAGAGAAGTGTTGAGAATAACTATCTTGATAATAGTTATGAAACATGGAGACTGGGTTGGGGAATCTCGCTCCAGATAATGTGTGATTGTCATATGTGAGTTAGAGGATTGGTACCTTTACTGGTCGTTTTGGTGTGAATTTAGCAGAAGACCTAGGAGGTTTCGTTTGTTGGCAACATTGTGGCTTCTGGTTGGCTAACGTACAGTTGTACCTAGAACTTTTATTTTCAGTACCTAGAGTGTGGTAGCGTGTTGGCTATATCTTGAAGGGCGCAGTGCAATGATGTGCAAAGGTGTGGTATGGGATTATATAGGCCAGGAGATTTGCTGGGCTCTACCCTGGAGAAACAATGGTTGAAGTCTGCATGGGGATGGAGCACCAGAAGAGATTCTGAAATATTTTCTCCTCTTGCCCTATTTCTCAATCCTGATCTTTCCCACCTTGTTTGTGTCTCTGCTGGATGTCTACTACTTGTTGGAAAAAATCTTCCTCTGTCACCTCAACTTTCCGAGTTCCCATCTCATTTGTGTCATTCTCTGATCATGGCGATCTTTCTGCTGTTGCAACCTGTATGGCTAGTTAGATTTTTCCAATGCTATATGAGATTCCTCTAAATCTCTAATTCCTTATCTCACTTGGCTTTTCTATCGCTATATCTTCCAGTTTCGGATTCTAATTATTTAGTACTGAGAACTATCACCTGCATTGCGTTATGATTCATTCGATCGAATCAAACTTAAATATCTTCGAACCAAAACTGATCATTATCTTATCCAAACCTGACAAGAGTGCAACAGTTTGTCTATTGCTCTGGAACAATCCGGAGAAGTTAACATTCACTCATCTTTTGGATCTTGAATTGTGAATATCAAAAGTGAGCTTGTTGATTAAAAACCTCAATGGTTTTCTGTCTTTTGTACTGGTAATCGTGGGTCCATGCTCAAATCATACCCTGCAATATATTTTAGCCACTTATTGTTCCTATATCACTATTCAGAAGGTATCACATGGTGTTTATGAAGACAGTTAAGAAATTGCATTAGTTTAATTTTGCTTGATGAATTTCCCGCACCAGTTGTGACTAAAATATTTGTTTATTATTTGATTTCTCAGTAGTATATCCTTTGCTTCACAGTTGTAGTAGTTTTTCTCTCCTGAGTTCACTCAGTGAGAATAATCCTATATTTTTATCGCTAGCATTGTGATTTAGAAAACGCTGTAGTCTTTGCCTCATAGCCTTTCATTTTAGTAGCTATCCTGAGGTCGGATGTTATATGTGCTACTTAAAAATGTACTCAATGGATTATTATCAATACATTGGTGTAATCCGAGATCAATAGTGACATCCATAACTTTATTAGGGAGTGAAAGTGCAAGGTCCTGCATTTGGAACGTGAAAGGGTCAAGGAGAGCTGGGCAGTGTGGTGTGATGCCTTGTTCTGTTTCCTATTGTTATGCATGTCCCCCGTTTGTAATAAGATGTCTTGAGATCCAGCCTATGAACTGAGCTTTAATTCTTTCCCCTTATTATTAGCAGACCCCATCCAATGACAATCTGAAGAACACCAATGCCTTGCCTTGTAGACAGCGGGAGACAGAATGAGAGTACATGACATCTGTGGGAGAAAGAGCTGGGGAAAATAGTAGTCGTAGGGACGGGAAGAAGACAGAAGAGAGTAAATTAAGGATTGAATCTCCCTATATTCAATTTTAGGTTCTATTGTAACTTCAGCTGTTTGGATGGAGCATGCTCCACGGCACGGCACACATACTGCACGTTTACTCAAGTCTACTGTTTAAATGTTTACTTCAGCGCTGCCTACCCAAAATTCACATACGATAGAGGCAAGATCATGTTCTACTAAATAAAACTATAATGAACCTTCATCCGTCCTCATGTGAATGTTCGACCCAGAATTATTCTCCTCATAGACGTTGTCAAGCATGTCAGGGCATACTGGGAAATAACTCCAATGTATCGTTATTTTGAATAATTTGAGTTGCATGTTAGGTTATATTCTAGCTTATATATATAGTTCTCTTCTCATCAATGTTGTTACCTTTAACTCTCGATTGTATCTTTCTTTGGTTGGATGCCAGAATAGAGCTGCTTAGATTTCCATTTTTTTAAACTCATCAAATTAAGAAGGCACTGCCACAATCTACCTTGCTAAGCCTACTTCTCTCATTTGTTCTGAAACCTCAGTTCAGGTTCATCACTTTGAAACGTTGTACCATAAGATCCAGCTTGGACATGCGTCATTCTCTGGCCATGAGCAGATTCATGGCTTGTGTTGCATGTGCACCTGCATTCATATGAAGATTGAAATGTGCTGTACTTGCAAGGTATCGAGTATGATATAGATAGCTTAGCATCTGCGAGCTAGTGGAGCATTAGAAGCGAGGAAAGTCAGAAATAGTCAAAACACTAAATATGAGAACTAATTATTAGGTCAATATTTTTCTTCATTTTAATAAAGAAGCTTGAGTCATTCCACTTCATCCCTAGCCACAGCCAGCATCAGGGAAGCGCTATCTAGGTCCGACAGTGACTCCACCCAACCTATGGGAGTGTGGAAACAGCAAAGAAAGCTGTATCCCACACATGTGAAAAGAGATACAGGTCGTGGGATGCCTGAAAATCTTGAGAGGATTTGAAATAACTATCCGTATCTTCCACTTTCCCTCGTCCTGTTTCAGTACAACAAAGAAGGCGAGAGGCGTACCAGGAAAAGTATTAAAGTTCAGATCTGGTACATTTGGATCTGTTGCTGTTATTCAGTCTGAGCATGATTTTTTTAGCCATACCTTCAAGAAAGCCAATAACTAAGAAATGGATGATATGACATCAGAAGCATAGTTAAAGGAATCTGAGATTTAGGATTTGATCTCCAACCCGCCGATCAAATTATTTGCGCTAGGGCAAAGCATATATGAGATAGTTTGTGATTGTCAAGAAAGTTTGTAGTACAGGTTTAATTATAATTGCCTTGGCGCAGTGTTCTTGTCTATTCGATGACTGATTAATTAGCAGAACGTTATATTGTTGCAGTCCCGATAGACCCTCGTTCTCAATTGTCCCTGCAAACCATCCTCAATCCCGCCCACAGAAGCACAAGGCTTGATGGATTTTTAATTTGCAACCTCACAGAAAAGAATGAACACCAGAGGCAGGAGGAAAAAGTCTGTCAACACATCAAGAACAACATAAAAAAAAAAGAGTCTTCTGCTTGCGCTCATAGAAATCCATTCTGTTGGCAAGAAACGAATGATTTGAAGCTTGGTATTGATTAAACAATGCAGCATCAACTTCAACTATTGGACTTAATGATCCCTTTACCCGCTGTGAAAACCATAGGATAGGTAATGTGTGAAAAAAAATGACAAAACAGTAAGAGAGGTGAAGCTTTTATCTAACTATCAAGAAGAAATACTGACCAAGGGGCATGATACCCTTCTGACCTTTCTATTGCTCATTTAAATCACTATAAATGTACTTTTAACTTTCTGAGATTTGTAGCATTTACACTTTTGTACTTGAACTCTTCTGGTTGTCATTTTAATTTCATCTCTTGGGGAG